>NC_065539.1:16548333-17757500 GCF_932294415.1 Quercus robur
TATATTATATTTTATTAATTTTTAATATTAAATTATATTTAAATAATTGGAAGTATTAAATTATATTGGAATTATTATATTATTAATTTTTTTTTGTGAGGCAACTCATCACTTAACGCATTTAGACTTAGGAAAAAAAAAAAAAAAAAACAAAGGAAGAAAATGAAAAATCATGCCCAGTACCAATACAAAAGAAAAAAAATTATTATTTAAAAAATAAAATATCCAATTAAAACTTTTTTTAAAACTTTAATCAATAGAAAAATCTTGTTAAAACTTAAAAAAAGAAAAAGAAAAAAAAAAGCATGTCATGCCCGTCATGGCCAGGAAAGAAAAATGAAAAAAAATGTAAAAAGAAAACTTAACAAAAAGGGCTTATTAACAATAAAGAAAAGACAAAGGAAAAAAAAGAAAAAAAGAAAAAAAAAGAAAGAAGAAGCATATCAGCAAATACAAAGAAAAAATAAAAAGAAAACAACGAAACGATTAGACCAGAGCAAAAAAAAAAAAAAAAAAAAACAACAACAACAAGCTTTGGTTAGGGTTTTAATTTTTTCTCTTCTTACCCATTACACCAGCCGTCACTCTCTTTCTCCCTCACCCTTACCCTCACCCTCACGTTCGCCTCTCTCTCTCTCTCTCTCTCTCTCTCTCTCTCTCCCTGCCTCCCTCACCTGACCTTTCCGCCGCCGCCGCCACTTCCCACCCTAGCCATCGCCGTGCTCTCCCCTTATTCTCGACTCTCTCTCTCTCCCTCATCCTCGCCTCTCACTCTCTCCCTCACCCTTGCCACTTTGCCGCCAGCCACCACTGCCGCCGCCCTACTCCTCTTCCCCTTTCCTCCTCTCATGTCCACCTCCGCCGCTAGTCTCCTCCACCGCCAATTTTCTAGTACCTCCTCTACCCTTTGTAATTTTTATTTTGTATTTTTTGTTTTTGGGTTTTTAGTTCAATATATAGAGTGTGGGTTTTCTGGAACCTCCTCTACCCATCGGTGAGTTTTTTCTTTTTTTTTTTAATTGTAGAAATTTCATATAAATACATTACAAGAAAATCATTGATTTGAATTTCATATTTTTGTGATTGAATATACTATTGGGGTTTAGGTTGCAATGTGATTTTGATTTGCAAGTTTTTTTCCCTATTGGGTCTTGTGGTTAGTGCTTTGATATGGATGTTTGGCTGTGGGATTGGGGTTCAAAAAAAATTGGGGTTTTTGTTTTTGGTTGATTGTGAATTCCATAAGTATTTTTTGATTTGGGATTTTCAGAGTTGGGTATGTATATTTCTTGTGCTCATTTGGCTATAGGTTTGGGTTTGTGCTTGTGTTTGAAACGTGGGTTTTATGTTGACCCAGAGGCGAAGCTCCTGTTTATCATTCGCATTCGTGGGTAAGTTTTCTTGTTTGATTTTTCCGTTACATGAATCATTATGGTAGATCACCAGGTTCTTATTATTGGAATTTGGAACTTACAGTATCAATGCCATGCACCAAAAGACTAGAAAGATCTTGCAGCTCTTGCGTTTGAGATAGGTATTACATGAAACTCACCCGTTATGGTACTATAAAATGGCATCTGGTTATTGATGTTTTTATTTATGTTTTTGTGTTGGTCATGACGGTAAATATATCCTTTTGAAGGCTAAGGCAGGTTCAGACTATTTGCTTATTGTACCGGGTAGTTTTAGTAAAAGTACTCGTTTTTAAAGCTATTTAAGTTTAAGCTCCTTGGGTCATAGTCTAGAAATCTTTGAGGCGAAGCTCAAACATCTAGTGTCAAGGTGTTTGGGTGTAAGCACCTTTTTTATTTTGACCTTTTAGAACTTTATATAAGCATTAAGTACACACTATTTCTAGTAGGTTTACTGCTGAATAGTTTGAAACTTGAAGCCCTTTGTTGTGAGTGTTATGAAAAGCTAATCTGAAACTATGCCTGATTCTTTTATTCTGAATGCTGGGACATGCCTAATTCTTTTATTCTTTTAATCTGAAACTATGATAAGCTAACTGACACTGAATGCTGAAACTTGGCCCACGTATTTAGTCATCAAAGGTAAGTTTCAATTGCATTGAATTCAGCCCAATATTTTAAAGAAAATTAAACAGAGGCATCATCCGTGGCCGCCACCTTGCCTCCATTAATGACGAGTCACCTCTTGCTTTCTCCGCTGGAAACATCACTCTCCTCAGTAATTCTTTGGGATTGTATGATCCTTATTCCACTCCTCAAATAATCATTCAAATATATGTTTTTAGTTTATATATATATATATATATTTTTTTTTTTTTGTGTGTGTTTTTTAGTGAGCTTTTGATATGATATTTTTTGGTTTTTAAAATTTTTTTTTTTTTTTATATGTGATATTTTTGGTTCCTGATAAGAGAAAGAGTTGTTTTTTAGTGGCCAGTTGTATTATTGTAAGTAAAAGTTATAACTTTTTGTGGTCTCCCAGCCTATCCAAAAAGACCCCAAATGATTTTTTTTTTTTTTTTTTTTTTTTTAATTTTCCTGGGTGACCAAACTGTTTGTTTCAATTCGGAGTGTACTGACTTTATTATTTTATTTGGTTAATTTATTTATTTATTTTCTATGTTTGTTGATGTTTTAGTTTGCATTATGCTAATGTTTCTTTGGGGAATCCGAGTTTATCATTCTTGGTGGTGTTAGACACAGGCAGTGATTTGTTCGGGATACCATGTGATTGTCAGAAAAATGGTTGCGTAAAGGCCTTATAGTCATCATCTGGAGCGGTATATTTACTTTTTTACTTTGAATTTTCGGTTTCTTTGTTATCGGTTTTATTACTTCCAATTGATACAGCTATATGGGTTCCTTTTTCTTCCTTTGCTATTGCAGTCATATATGCTTAAAAACTTGTTAGAAAATTGGCTTGAATAGAGTGCATTAATTGCACATAGATTTGGCATCATATAGGAATATAACCCAACTTATTAAAAGATGAATCTGTCTTATATGGCTAGGAAAGTCTCAGTCAACTTAGATTGTAGACTTTTTTTTTTCTTTTTTCTTTTTAACTATGGAATTCTACTGTGGAATTTTACTATGGAATTCTACTTGAAAAGGTACTATAGGCAAATAGAATGGAACTCATATGAATGAGTAAAGCATGGCAGGGACCGAGAATTCTAGAAAGAGATGTAGTCGTCTCATGTTACTATCACTAATGAAAATGAGAAAGAACCACTAAACCAGACAGATTTAGTGGTCTGATATACTATTGAATTTTTGGTGGGTATATAATCAATTGGTGAAAGCTGTCTTGCATATTATTATAAGATTATGATTCCTTCTCTTTGATTCCAATTTAGTTAAGTTTGAAATCTTGTGGAGTTGTTTCATATCATTTTTGTATTTGTTAATTGAGTTGTGATTGTTTTATAACTACTAACAAGATGTGGTAGCCGCAAACATCATGTTGATGATTGTCTGGTTGGTTGCTGAGTAGTGAGTAGTAGAGGAAAAGAAAAACTAAATGTTATAAATTCTTAAACTTGATGTTGTTTTCTCAATGCTGATTTTGACTAGATCTACATTGGAATTACTTTCAGGGGTATGTTGAGTTAAACACAAATTCTTCATAGCAGGGATGGGTTCTGGACATTGGTTTAAGATGATAATTGGCTCAAAGAAAGGGAAGCGCAGCAGTTCAAAACAAGTAAAGGTATGAAGCCCTTAAATTGCAATAATACTGCTAAATGGGACTATTTGCCCAACAGGCCTCCAATGGACCAAAAACTAAATTGTTATCTTCTTACTAATTTGCAATCCCTTTAGCTGTCACATTGAATTCCTACTAATTATAGGCTTAGAATTGAAATTAATGAGCTATTGTTGCTACATTATATATTGTTACTTGAAGACTGAAGAGGGGATTGAGTTTAGGAATAGGAAACCTAAATAGAGTTAGTCAAGGTTTTGGCTTAGAATTGAAATTAAGGAGCTATTGTTGCTAAATTATATATCGTTACTTGAAGATTGAAGAGGTGATTGAGTTCAGGAATAGGAAACCTGAATAGAGTTTGTCAAGGTTTGGGATTTATAATTTATGAGCTCAGGGATGGTGTACCTCCTTTGGGAAGTCCTGATTAATTGTTTTTGAATGCTTGAAGGGCTTTTTATTATATATCTTTCTTGAAGTTAAGATGTACAAATCTTGTGCTTGATATGAAAGTAGCTTTTCATGATAACTTTTCTTTTTCGTTTGAAAGGCATGATTATGTTTTTATAATGATGCAGTGGGCTTAGATATATTGTGTAGGTAGTATCAAATTAAAATATGGTGCTAGAATGGTGCATCCATTGAAAAGCATTATGTTGATATTTCTATCCTTTCTTAAATTTCCTTCACCATCTGTAATTAATGGGTCTCAAGGAAAAGTCAAAGTCCTCTAAAGTTAAAATCTTTGCTATTGGCCACTCTATCTCAACTTTTCTGATGGTTTTTAAATGATAAATCTATAGGTCTACTTGCTTCTTTTGTAACTTGGATCGGCCAAATGCCACAGTTCGTTCTAGAGTCAGAAATCCCAAAGGTATTGACACAAAACCCAATCTTTATCTTCTTTATACAAGAATGCTTGATTTTTTTTTTTTTTTTTTTATAAAAATTTTATTTACCACTTTATTGGCTTACACTTTCACAACTTAAAAAAATTGTGTAAAGAAAAACTATGTTGGTTTTATAGTGAGAAAAAGTGATAAGAATAATTGCTGCACTTTGTTTTTTCGTGTGTTTGAATCTCATTGGTTTGTGAGTAGTGGGAAAAAAAAGTAGATCAATTTGGAAGTTACAACAATCTGTAAATAATTGCCAGAAAGAATAAGATAAAAATTATGATCATAGACTAACTTAGAAATAATGTGCAAAACTCTCAATTTTTGTGAGTTCCACTTATTAAAATAAGAAATAAAAATATTTTGAATAGATAATGTGAAATGCAATTTGCATGTTATTGCAAACAAATCATTATAGATAACCAGTTAACCATACATGTAGGACCATATGTATCAAATTTATTTATTTATTTTTTGCTGTATTAGGTTGCATTTTGTTCATTGTTGTGCTCCTAAGGTCTTAGTGCAGCTAAAATTAATTATTACAGGTTATTTGTAATAGAAATAGAAATGTGGTTTTAAAACCCAGTAGAAAAGGGAAAAAAAAAAAAAAACCGAAACCGCCGCTAAAAGGTACATAGGGTACGTTGTACAAGAAGCCCTATAGCGGCGCTTATTGACCGCCGCTATAGGTGACGACATACAGCGGCGGGCCTATCCTGCCGCTAAAAGGCCTTTTGACCCGAATGACAACCTCATATGGCGGCGGTTTTTAGCCCGCCGCAATAGACCAAAAGCGTCGCTAAATGGCAGATCTATTGCGGCGCTTTTCTCGCCCGCCGCAATTGACCTATAGCGGCACTGCAGCACTGGCGGGACGGCCCGCCGCAATAGCACCCGTCGCAATATGTCAAATGTACCTTTAGCGGCGCTTTTTTGGGCTTTAGCGGCGCTTCTGGCCCGCCGCAATAGCCCTTTTTCTTGTAGTATTCTTCATGTAAGAATAAGATCGTCCAAGCAGCAATGATAAAAATTCTTTATAAGAATAAAATCATTAAACAATACATTCTTCAAGTTAGAATAAAATCATCCAAGCAATAATGATAAAAAATTCTTTATGAGAATGAAATCATTCAACTATACATTCTTCATGTAAGAATAAAATCATCCAAGCCACAATGATAAACATTCTTCATACAAGCACTCAACGACACATTCTTCATGCAAGAATAAAATTGTTCTAATGAATGGTAATAAAATTCCTTACATGAGAATAAAATCATTTGACGACATATCTTTCATGAAAACCGATCAAAACATCTTCGTACAAGGATAAGGGAATACAAAGAAAAAACATTTTTTAAAATGTCAATAGCAAAAGGTAAATTCAACGTTCAAACAAACCAGAACAATGTAGAATGATCTTTGGACGTGGTGTGCAAGTTCTTTCCATATAGGGATGCAAGAGTGGAGAATACGCCAATGGTATGGGATTGGGTGTAACCACCTGTTGGTCTTGGATAACCTGACGGGTGGAACTATTATTCCCGACGTTCATTTGGGTGGAGGGTATGGAAGGTGTCACGTTACTATCTGACCCGAAGAAGACCTTGTAACCCGAAGGGTATTTTCATCTCAAAGGGCAAAAGGAGTTAGAAAAATTTTGCCTAAAAATATTCCCTATCAAGAGGCCTTAAACCCCAAGGTCTCAATCAAAGAGGTTATGATCAGATTTTCTTTAATTGGATAAAAGGGTTGGCTTGCTTTTTGCACAATTTGGGAAATAAAGTTGCCTAAATTCATGGGTTGATGTTTCCTAGACATGGGAGGCCCTTGGAGGCTGCATTTGGTTGCTATAGCAGACAAGGCTAGCCACTTAGGGTTAGCTATGTGTTTTAGGCAAAAATAGTATAGAGTAGAAAAGTTGGGCCACAGTCAGCAAGAGTGTCGATACCGTATTTTGTCCGGCCTCGATTCACATGTTAAAAAAGGGTAAAAATAAATACAATGTGATTCGATGGTAGATCTAAAAGTAACAACATTTTTTTTTTTTTTGAGGAAATGGTAACAACATTTGAAAAAGTCAATTTATAGTAATTGAGACCAAAACCCTAATCGATAATGGTAAAAAAGTTGAATTTTTTATCCGATCGTTGGATTGTGTTGAATTTTGGACCATCTTGTAGGGCATATTTTTCCCTTCAAAATGATATTTTATGGGCTAAAATTGAATTTTAAACAAATGAGATATCACCAAAAATACCGAAAACCCTAATTAAAACCTTCATTTTTTTTTCCAGGAAAAACTAGGAGTTTTTTACCCGACTTCGCGCAATAAACTGTACCGATTTGGCGAGAACTGGAATGAGCGGGCTAGACCACCTTGAAGAACAATATCTTAGCTAATTTTAATTTGAAGGGCTCGACGATATCTACTTCGGATCGGAAGATATGAGTTTTTCAAGGAAAAACATCACAGAATTTTTTAGTGCAGCATCACCTTCCTTCCGAGCACAATATCTCAATGATTGTAGCTCCAAATCAAATAAGGCTAAAACTGTTAGAAACTAGACATCCACAGCTTTCCATGCATATAAAATTTGAAGAAAATAGAGCTCGAAAATGCCTCCAAACAATAACGTGAAGATTGGGTCAGAAATTAGATAAAGTCGAAAAAGGGTTGATGAGGTGGTAAAAATGGGAGGCTAGCACTAGTGTATCTTGATACACTAATGCTAGCTCCCATTTCTTTTATCTTGCTTATTGTTCAAAGTTGCTTTATTTTTACTATGCTCTTGTACATGTTGTGTCTATCTCTTTATTTCAATGTTCATATTATTATTGTTGTTGGTTTATATTGTTGTGTTGTTTTCCTAGATGGGTATTGAACCATCTCCTAGGCTATGTATGGGAAGTACCCTTAGAGGGAAGAAATCCCATCCCACCTAGGTGCATCTAGGGATTTTACTATTAATGCTTTTATTTTGTCATCTCATTTACTTTCAAGCAATCTCCACCCCCTTTTATTTTTGGTCATTCCATTTACTTTCAAGCAATCCCAATCCCCTTTTATTTTATGTCATCCTTTTAACTTCTTGCACATTCCCTCTCCCCATTTACTTTATTGCTCCTATACACACACACACACACACACACACTATATCTAGACACCTTAAAAAAAAAGACTTTCTATCATCTTTCTTAAATGGTTTTTATACCTCAAGTAAAGCACAATATGTGTATGTTTTATAGGAATGGCTGATGGCTTAGAACTCCCATTTCCTTATGATGAAGGACCCATAAGGCTTGAAAGAGATTAAATCTATTTAAGAGAGACATTAAAAAAAAAAAAAAAGCTTTTTAATCAACCTTTACAATATTTCAGCCCTTTAATTTTATGTTCTTTACTTTTATGTCATTTAAATTTCAGCTCTTTACATTCTTGCAACTTAAAATTTCTACACTTTATTTTCTTTGCAATTTAATATTGTTGTTTCTTTACATTTCTCATTATTAATGTTGCCATAAGAAAATGTTTTTCTACTCGCTATTCTAAGAAAATGCTTTTCTCAAATCTTTTCTCACATTTTTCTATAAAAAATAAAAAGAGTTTTCATAAAAAAAATAAACTTTTTTTAAAGGAAGTCTGAAATTTTATAAAAATATACTAATAAAATCTGTTTTGAAAGTAAAAAAAATCTGCTTTCAAATCTGTTTTCAAAGTAAAAAAAAAATCTGTTTTCAAATAAAAAACCTGTTTCCTAAAACTGTTTTTAATTTTTTTTTTTTAAATCTGTTTTCAAATAAAAAACCTGTTTTCTAAAACTGTATTCAAATAATAAAAAATCTGTTTTCAAATTTAAAAAAAAAAAATCTGTTTTTTAAACTGTTTTTTTTTTAAAAATCTGTTTTCTAAAATCTGTATTCAAAATAAAATAAAATAAAAATCTGGTTTCTAAAACTGTTTTCAAAATAAAAATCTGTTTTCAAATAAAAGAGAAAATCTGTTTTTTTTTTTTTAAAGGGAATTTTTTTTAAATAAAAATAAAAATGTTGTCAAAAATCTGTTTTCAAATAAAAATAAAAATCTGTTTAAAAAAAAAAAAATATGCATGTTTTCAAAAACGCTTTTCCAAAATGTTGTCAAAAATGTTTTTCAAAAACATTTTCAGAAAGGATGATTCTTCAAAGATGCATGTTTTCAAGAAACATCTTTTACCACGTCAAAGAAAAATGGCTTTCAAATAGTTGTTTAAAAAAAGGGTAAATTACATCTTACAACCTGTGGTTTGCCCAAAATTCAACTTACCTATATGTGATTACCTACCTATGCTTACTGCTCTGTAACCCACCTCCCCCACATGCCATTAGTCTAACACATTTTATGCCAAAATCAAAACACACAACAGATTAAACACCTCTCCCCAAAACTTTTTTCACGCTTGCTCACCCACTCAAAACTGAGGATGCTACCCGCCTGAGATCTTAGACCTGTTTATGATTGGGATCCTCTGAGTAATTTCAAGCAAGGAAATCAAGAAGAATGTGGAGTTACTGATCCGTTGATTATGGGTTTTGATCATTACCCACCCGATTTTGTTAACAGTTTAGGTTTTGATCCATTTTGGGTTTCTCTCTCTGGGGTGAGTTCCTGATTGAGCTTGAAAGTTTTGTTTTTTCTTTTCCATTCATTGCTCTTTTCCTTTCTGAGCTTAATTGTTTTTTTTTTTTTTTTTTTTTGAAATTGGGTTTCTACAAAGTTTTTTTTTTTGCCCCTATCTCTATATTACTATTGGGCTTTGCTGCTGTAAAATGGTGGTGTCACGCCCCGAACCCAAAAAGAGCTAGGCACGTGACAACAGCCACACACTTATAAAGTTTACACTCTACAAGTGTGTAAGGCTCTCTTAAACAATTAAATAATTATCCTCAAGAAAATTTCATCAATAAATTTTAAAATATCCTCAATAAAGAAATTCTCAAAAGATCTCCAAATAATAATCTTCCAACATCAAATAAAAATAAACTAAATCATTTAAGTCTGAAGGATTACACAAATGGTAATCTTAAAACATAATAGTTCAAAACTTATTCCATTGATTTCCTAAACTTCACTCATGCGCACATCCCAGCGGAAGCCCAAACATATGCTACTCTTCCTGATCAAAATCTGAAAGGAGAAAGAGGGGGGGGGGGGGGTGAGTTGACAACTTAATAAGTAACCAAAATCCAATTAAGTTCTATCCAACAATAGATCTGTGAAGTAATAGGATGTAATATGAATCTTCAAAAATTATACTATGCTATGGGTTTTCAAAAATAACTAAAGAAATTTCATAGTCTTAAAATAATGAGTTGCAAATAGATCACATACTTTAATCTTACAAATATATCATAGATGGTTTAGGAAGTAGTCAGTTTTTTCATATATCAAAAGCTATAACTCACAATAGGTTCTAAAAATACATAAACAGTTTTAAAGACTCAAATTAGTTCAAATACTCAAACGTAATTCATATTCTTAACAATCTTATGACTATGGTCACGCTATATCCCCGTGACTGGGCATCAGAGTACCAATGAATAACCGCCATTGGTTTAGGTATCAGAATACCAATGAATAACCTCCATTGGCTGGGTATCAAAGTACCAATGAATAACCCCCATTGGTTTGGATATCAGAATACCAATGAATAACCCTCATTGGCTGGGTATCAGAATACCAATGAATGACCCCCATTGGTTGGGTATCAGAATACCAATGAATAGCCCCCATTGGTTTGGGTATCAAAATCAATTCATAGTCAATTTGTCCATAATCATATATAATCATATTTTCAGTATTCAAATATTTTTGTGATATTTCTATATTCTGTACTTTAAATCAATATAGTTAAAGGAACAATTAAATAAATAAATCATATATTCAATGCTCATATTTATTTGTGAAATTTCTCTATTCTTTACTTGAAATCAGTAATATAATAGAAATATATAGTAACAACTGTAAACAATTTTCAGTAGTTAAAATACGCAAAATAAAACCCATTAGGATAAGGTTACTTACCTCATGTAACTCACCACAAGGATCTTTTTCCTAACACTTTCTCTAAATTCCTTAGATATCACCTAAACAATTTTCAAGCACTATACTCAATAATCAATTAATTTAAGAAAAACTTAAAATGGTACCCAGCTAGAAGAGTGGTGGTTAAAATATCTCATACTTTTTCACTATTATCTCAAAGCAAAAATCCACTTATTCATATATATATATATATATATATATATATTCCTTACTTTCTGCCACTAATAATCCCCTAGGATAATATGCATAAAGGGTAAAAGTCATTTGTAAAAGAAGAGGAACATCTCAGGTACACGTGTTTTC
Source organism: Quercus robur (assembly GCF_932294415.1). NCBI lineage: Eukaryota > Viridiplantae > Streptophyta > Magnoliopsida > Fagales > Fagaceae > Quercus > Quercus robur. The sequence continues at coordinate 16,559,302 of NC_065539.1, forward strand.
CATTTTTTTTTTTTAATTTGGTAGTCGACCCATCTTCAACAAATACACTGTTTTACGTACACCTTTTCTTCTTCTTATTTTTTTATTATTTTTATTTTATTTATTTTTATTTTGGCTTGTCAAACCTCAAACCTATACTACTAGACTTTTGTATTTTCCCAACTCTATCAATTTTGGGTACAATTCCTTAAAGTAGAACTGTGCAGAATCTGACCCACTATGGCCATGCCTAACCTTCTGCAAACCCATCTACATTTAACGCAACTGAGGCATAGAAAAAGAATAACCCAACTATTATCGAGACAGTACAGGTACCAAGAATATGATTTAATCCCTTGATTGTTCAGTTCGAAAAATTCATTAGAGATTTTAAATAGTTTCACTTCTTGGCCAAAATACTCATATAAAAAAATTACTCTAATTCCAAATAAAGCTTAGATTGGACAAGAAAAAGATTCTTAGGCTCTTACCTCTATTGTGCAATCAAATCTTCTTTGCTTCAGTATTTTGGGTAGTCTCCTCTCTCGAAACATCTGTCAGTATACGCTGACTTAAAATTAGACTATATAAACTAGGGTTTCAACCTTATTTTCTAAAAACCCCTTAGTAATATTAATTATAAAAGTTGACCCCATAACAAATTTACTTAAATACCCCTCCTTTTATTTTATTTTATTTTATTTTTCCGGGTATTACAGGTGGTTTTATTACATAAATGATATTATTTAAGGCTGAATCTATTGCACAATTTATTCGAGAAAACCATAGGTGGATGAGTTGTAATTTGCCCTAAAAGAAGAGGGCCAAATTTTTGCCAAAAAAAAAAAAAAAAAAGGAAGAAAATGTTTTCCAAAATAAATGTGTTTTACCACGTTGGAGTTCTAAGAAAATGATAAGATAAAAAATGTCTTTTCTCGAGATGTCTCAATAAAATCTTTTCCAAAAATGTCCATTTTCAAAATAATAAAATTAAGGTTGTAACTTCTTTATTTCAAACCTTTTTCTTAGAATAATTGTAAGGATTTGTGTTCAAGACTCATTCCCTTGAGTCTTTGAACCCCCTTTAAGCTAACATTATTCCTACCATTTCATCTTTTTTTGCATGATAAAAAATGAGAAAATTGTGGATAACAACAAGGTGCTACTCGTCCAACTCTCTTTTTTTATTTTTACATTGTAATTTATTTTTTTGTATAGTATTTAGTATCCACATGCTTAGGGCGACCCTTCCCTTAGGCAAGTTAGGCAATTGCCTTAGGCCCCTAAGTGGAAGGGGGCCCCAAAATTTTAGAAAAGAAGGGGTAGTAGGGGCAAAAAAAAAAAGTTTCAGATGAGTCACAAAAATCTAGCACATCATTTTAACCAAAAAACAAAAATTTTGGTAAATCTGGTTAAACATTGGGTCTAAACAAAATCATTGCTAAAAAATAACATTATTATCCTCTAGACAAACCAAAAATCAACCAGATAAACTACAAATCCGGTTTAAGAGATTAACCACCATCACAAATCAAAACAAATAAAACAACTCAAAACCCTAAAAATTTTACCTCTCTCTACTCTCTCTCTCTCTCTCTCTCTCTCTCTCTCTCTCTCTCTCTCTCTCTCTCTCTCTCTCTCTCTCTCTCTGTGATTCATTTCTCTCCACTGTTCTTGTTGGAAAAATAGCATGGAGTGACTGAGAAATTGATGTTTTCTATGTTCACTTGAAAATGTTATTATAGGTGATGAAAATCCTTCAGTCCCACATTGGAAATGATAGAAAATATGGGTTTTGGGTTGGATATTGGGTTGGGCTTTAGGCATGTGTAGACTAGGCCCACTTATCCAATTAATAATAATATTTTAATTATTGAGTCAGTTAGTCTGTGCACAGCTGTTATCACTGAAATAAAATACATGTTCAGTAACGTATAAGTTTTCATAGTCCCTCATTCATGAAAACTACTTTTTAGAAAAACTCTCCAAGTGAGAATATTATTTTGTTCATTCATTTTGTGTCAAAGAGAGAGAAAGAGACATTGAGTAGTTCGCAGAGTACGACCTTGTGTGCTTCGTTTTCGTGCTGTAGATCATTTTATCCGGGGAGATAGACGTCCACGAGTCTCAAAGCACCACAGTGATTGTGTGAGGGGCGAAATCTGTTTTAAGGAGATTGTGTAAAACACAAGACTTGATCTCAATTGTTCATCCTTTCACGCATTTGGTCTGTGAGTTTTTAATTATTTGCAGATTTCTATTTATATATATTAAGTATTTATTTATTGCTTTTGCCTATTACATCTATTCGTGTTATTGCTTATTCTTAGATTTGTGTATTGTTCCTTTTACCTTATCACAAAAGTAAATTGTTGAAATATATCCAATAGTTCTCACTTCTCATTTGCTCAATAGCTAAAGCAAGGCAGCGAGCTTCCTCCACCTGGACGACTGGACTGCTCTCTGCTCAGATTGCTCTCCAGCCTCCGCCTCTCTCAACTGTTCTCCACCTTTTTGTTCAGCTGTTCAAGTATAAAGTCTTTGACTTGGCTTTCTTTCTTTTTTTGGTGAAAATGACTTGGCTTTCTCTTCATTGGTTCTTGTTAAGATAATAAGATTAGGCCCTAGTTTTGTTTATCAATTTTGGGCTTTTTTTTTTCGGGGTGGGTCTTATTAATAAGCCTTGTGTTATGGTTGTGCTTAAATTTTTGTTATGCTTGTGCTTAATTTTTTTTTTTAAATTTTAATCTTGTGTTTTTTTTTTCTTATATATTTTAGTTAGTGGTAATATATTGAATAAGTCTTTATTTATGCAGGTTGAGATTGCTAAAAATTTGTTATTGTTTAGTGAAACTACAACAATACTTTTTATATAAATCATGTTCTATTTCTCATTTGCTCAACACTTGAAAGTTATTTTTTATTTTAGTCTTTATAAATATATTATTTGATTAGAAATGTCTACTAGAGAATATGCATCTGGGTATGAAAAATTTTAAAAAAGAAAAAGAGAAGAAAAATTAATTGAGTCTCAAAAAGGATCAATGGATAAACTTGTTACTAGTAATAAACAAAATATAATACAAAATTTAGATGAAAATATCACAAATGAGCAAGAAATTCACCAAAAAGAGTTAGAAGATAATGAAACAATATGATTGCAAGATAACAATGATTTTCAATTGAGAATAGATTTGAACAATTTCAAATATATGAAGATATTTTTGGTTTTTTATTAACTTCACAAAATTGAAGTCACTGGATAATGATAGTTTACAAAAATACTGTCTTAAACTTGAAGATTTTCTCAAACATGATGTTTATTATGATGTTGATGGTTTAGATTTATCTTTAGAGTTAAACGTTTTAAAAGAAATTTTACAAATAAAAGATTATACTCCAATTGACATACTAAATTATGTAAAAAGATTAGATTCATTTCCAAATACATGCATTGCTTATAGGATTTTGTTAACAATACCTATTAAAGTAGATTCTGCAGAAAGAAGTTTTTCAAAATTAAAATTAATAAAATTATATCTAAAATCGACAATGTCCCAAGAAAGATTAAGTGAATTAGCTATATTATCGATTGAAAAGGAGATGTTAGAAGAACTTGAATACAAAAATTTAATTAGTCAATTTGCATCTCAAAAGGCAAGAAAAATAGATTTTAAATGAAATATATTATAATATAAAAATATTAAATAAACATTAATTTAATTAATATTTAAGTATAAAAAATGCTCCATTTTTAGTTCTCGTCTTAGGCCTCAAAATGTCTAGGGCCGGCCCTGCATATGCTATCTATATAATAAATAAATATTCACATGCTATTGTATAGTATACTTGTATGCCTTTTCACATGATACCTATATATATATACCTTATATGCCTTGATTGTATATACATAAATATTTACTCACAGACACACACACACACATATATTTGTATGTATATTGTTTGCAAAAACCTTTTCAAAAAATCAAAATGCCAAGTATTCTATTTTTTCATAAAAAGTTAATAATTGAAATAAATTACTATTTTCTGATAGGCGTTGTGGGGTGCCTAACACCTTCCCCACACATAACCAAACTTTCAAGTCCAAAATCTTTGGTTCAAAGAATTTTGGTTTACCATAATTAATTAACAAACCCATTAAAATTGGTATAGTTAATTAGGTAACTTAAAATAAATTAGACTCTAAGTGACCAATTACACCTAATACAAAATCAATGATTGGTGGTAACTCTTAAAATAAAAAAGAAAAGAAAAAGGGAGTCACATGCACACATCCCACCCTAGAAATATAAGCACACAAGAGTCACGTCGCCAAGGACTTAATGTGTGACCAAACCTAAGGTAAAAACCCTAGTACATCCACAAAGAGCATAAAAGCTCTTTTGAGGGTGGAAATTTTAGGTACAACACCTCCTCCATGAGCCTAAGGTGCTACCAGTGTTCCTTACCTATTTGGTAGAACACACGGGCTGGGCTCATGCAAAAGGTTTGAAAGAAACAGACTCATACCCTCCAAACCACACTTCCTCAATTTCCCCCAATATGTTACATGGGCTTGGGCCATGCTTAAAATAATAAAATATAATACAATACATGAAATGGGCTTGTAAAAAATGTGTCGTGAAAATGGATATCTGCTTGCTTACTCCCAAGTGGAGGAGTTCATAGCAATATAATTCTCGGAGTACAAGGGTCGAACCACAAGGAGCAAGGTAAATTCAAAGACAAAATAATTAAATAATAATTTGGGTGAAGAAGAAAGTACTTTTGCTAGGTGATTGTTAACAAGAATAATAATAAAAACTGATTTAAATCAATAATGTAAATACTAGGACATCGGGGTGTTTCCCTATATCAATATGAAATTCTTTGTGATCTAAGAAATTATATATTTCATAATTGATTATTTTTATACAATTAAATACTTATGATTCGATTGAACTGAGATAATTTAAGAACGCATAATAACCTAGATTAATAATGCGATTAGAAAAATTTTCAGAAAAACCATTCACTTTAAAACCTGATTTCTATTTGAAACTATTAGAAATTCATCTAAACTATTAGGTTGTTTGATATGCATGATTAGATGAATGTTAGGCTTTGGTTGGCATGTATGATAGATGTATAGTTAGGGATGATTGATGCCATGTTGTGTGTTTAGATGTATGCTAGCGTGTGTGTGAGTATAGATGCAATGTTGAGTGTGCCTTTAATAGGGATAAGACATAAGACACAATGAGGGAAAGTCAACCTTAGGGTTGGGCGGTTTTGGGTGCCTAACACCTTCCCAAGACCATACCTTAACTTCGAACTCATATCTTTGGTAGTAAGATCAAAAGGTCCTTCCTCAAGAAGACGCTATATATATGGTTCCTACACCATTGTAAAAACTAAGTGGTGACTCCCCGTTGTGTCCACAATTATCCACAATCAGCTCAACCTTCTTTTCTTTTACCTCTTCATCAAGTTTTTGGCAAGTGGTATCTTCAATCTTCAATTCAATAACTTGTTGCATGTTTTGATCTTTTTTAACCTCTTTAAAATTTTCTTTAGAAATAGGCTCTTTCTTCTCAACCTTCAAACCCTTTACTTTACTTGACACATGAGCTTGATTATTATAATTTTGGTTTTGTGGTTGACCTTCAATGTTTTGAACATATTGCTTTTCACATGAATATACAGATTTATAATCAACACTTGTATAATCTAGTATATCATAATAGTCATTAGGAAACCATATATCAATTAATACCATTTTCATTCTTTGCCAAGAGCAGATTGGATGCTTACTTCGTCGCTTTCTATCGATTTGAATATCTTCCCACCATTCCTTTGCTTCATCATCCAATTTATTAGATGCAAGCCGCACCTTTTCTTCATCACAAATCTTCCAAAAACTAAAATACTCTTCCAAATCAAGAAGCCAGTCAATAAAATCCAACTTACACATATCTTCGTCAAAGAATGGAATTTTCTTGTAGTTAGAAATGTTGGAAAAATATAGTTTGTATCGCATACAAAACATATGCAACGGAAAATTAATGGATCTACTTCATTCACAATTGATAACATGTACTATGTAAATTTCAGAATATAAAAATAAGAGAGTGTACCTTGATGCGGTGAAATTCAAAACCAAAGATTAGAAGTACTTGGAAACACTCTTAATCTACACTCCAATTCCACTTGTGCCCAAGAAGTATGGTCTCTCAATCAGTTCAAGGAAGAATAAGAGAGTGGCTTTCACTCATATACACACCATTTCACAATAGTGTCACTTACCAAATTCTGTATGTTTCTCCCTTTTTATCTAATTGATTATCTAATTGGGTTAGCCTTTTGGGCCATTCCAATTGGGCTTAAGTATGTGGTTTGGAGTGGTACCAAAAGGGAAGCAATAAGACTCTAGCTCTAATGGGCATTAGGCTTTTCTGTCAACTCTTGACAAGTCCAAAGTTACCATTAATTATATTTAATACCACTATATAAATATAATTGCACTCTACGTCTTATTAATAAATTATATCCCAAGACTTTATTATACATACAACCCCTTCATAAAATATTCGTAATAATACAAAGTCATGAATGTTAACTGTCACTTTGAAGATTATTACATCTTAATCCTTGAGTACCCGGTTTAATCCTTTAAGTTATTCATCATATATTTATGAAATCTAATTTCATAAATATATACTTTAATAACTCCTTACTAAAGTGGTTAGGCCTAACACTCTGAATAACCAAACTCATTAAACTTATCTCAAGGGAATATTTTATATCTCCGTTAAAAGATTATGAATTCTATCTTGAGAATATATGTTCCCTTAACACTAAATGTGGCTGCTCAACATACTGAGGTTTTGATCATGACTTTAGATCTCATTCCTGATATATCAAAGCAACCTACACCTCATGATCAAGTTCATTATTCTCTCAAGATTAAGAGTTGATGTAAATAAAAGTTGTGAGATTTATTATTCATTTGACAGTCGTTAGGAGAATAATAAATCTCACAGCGGTCCAGTTCAATATGTCTTAACTTTTAAAAAATATCAACATATCAATTAGAAATCTCCACTTCCATGATCAAGATAAATCATCTTAATTGATATGTTATACTCTTCGCAAATGAAATGCCTAGTTTCACCACCGGCTACGAACTAAAATTCTGAGTTTACAAAAAACTTGTGATTTATATATTCTGTGACTAAATCACATACTATGCATCTCATGGACTATATGATAATGTCCAAATATTTATGTTACCATTATTTTAGATAATAATAAAATAACTTTATTAATCACAACATAATGTCATACATAGTATCATACAATAGGATTTAAGGGCACATATCCTAACAATCTCCTAACAAGGAGTGTGTCATTGAATATATTGATCATTGTTGTTGTGAGATGATTTCCTAGCAAGAAGATTAGCAATCATTTGCTTACTCTTTTCACAAAATTGTTGATTCTCATCACGAGCCTCTCTACAAAACTCGAGGAACTTAGCCCTAGTGAGGACTGGGTTGTTGACATCGTCACCACCATTATTGTTGCGGTGGTTACCATCTCATCAGTTAGCCATCAGACCAGGGTATGTCAAGGCTCTGATACCAACTAATTTCGCAGAAGCCTAAAGAAAGCACACACGATGCTTTCTTGATGGAATAGAAACTAAACTATTAACTTCTGGTAGTAAACCTTAAATCCAAGAGAGGTTTCCTTGAATTCATAAGAGGAAGAAAATTGGAATCCACCAGAAAGATAATTTGACAAAAAATCTATGTTTATTAATAATAGTCTATGAAAAACGTTTACAGACTTAAAGACCTATTTAAGGGCTCCATAAAACTTGACAGATAAGAAAATATATTCTAAAATAACTCCTAATTAATACCTAACTATAACAGGAACCAAATTTGACCTAAAAAACCTTAAAAGCACCCAAAAACAAAGAAATAAATCACCTAAACCTAAAATAGCGTTTTTTACATAAAAATATTAAAATTAAATAACTACAAAAATTAAATTATAGATTTTGTCCTACATCAGAGCATTTGATGAAGAAATTATTCAATATGAAGATGGCAGAAAATGCATCAATAGCACAACATTTGAACGAATTCAACGCCATCACAAATCAAATGTCTTCCGTAGAAATTGATTTTGATGATGAGATCTGTGTACTGATCGTTTTGGCTTCTTTGCCAAATAGTTGGGCGGCTATAAGAATGGTAGGAAATAGTAAACTCAAGTATAATGACATGTGAGATCTAATTCCAGCCAAGGAAGTTCGTAGGAGAGATGCAATTGAATACTCAGGGTTTGGATATGCCTTAAGCCTCGAGCACAAGGGTAGAAGTAATAGCAAAGGACATAATGATCGGTTTAGATTTAATGAAAGGTCACAATCAAGATATAGATCTTACTTTAAGGAAACAAGAGAATGTTTCTATTGTGGAAAAAAGGGTCATATAAGATGGAACTATTGGCATTGGAAAAAGGAAAAAATTAAAGACAAAAATGAAGAGAATGATAATGAAAAGAATAATTATTGAGAATGCTTTGATTTTCTCTGTTGAAGATCTAAAGTGTGAGCATGTTGTTAAGAATTATGTTAAGTGGGTTGTTGATTTGGCAACCTTCCACCATATTATCCCTACAAAAGGGTTGTTCAACCTCCCACCATATGATATTGAGTGGGTTGTTGATTCGGCTCCTAATTCCAATATTTAGAAGGCCTTGTGGAATGCTTATTTGCCTGGGAAATTTCTTTCTTTCATGTGGAAAATACTGGTGCTTAGTTTTCTCCCGGATTTTAGTAGTATTAAAAAAAGAAAAAATATATATAATAGATGTAACGGATCGGAGTGTGGATGTGGGCAGAGATATGGACCGGGCTGAGATTGGCCCAATTTCAGCCCCAAATAAATATTTGACGGCTAGCACCGCCCACTTATGTTCTCAGCCCCAAGTAAATATTTGACGGCTAGCACCGCCCACCTCAAACATAAGTACTTAACACACTCGATTCTCAAAAACTCTCGGTACGTGTATCAAAAAAAAAAAAAAAAAAAACTCTCGGTAGGGTTGCATCGCTCTCCAAAAATTCCACAATGCCTTTCAAACTCCGTACGAATTTATGTTAATTGATTACGGTTTTGTTTTTTTATCGTGTAATTGGATTTTGCCTTTTCTTCTTCCCCTAACCCTAATTCCGCTTCTCATGTTTTTTTGTTTTTGTTTTTGTAGTATATTATATCGGACTTGCTGTTGTGGTTGCCAATCTAGGAGATTTAACGTTCTCATGGCAAGTACAATTGGTTTTATTTATTTATTTAAATTTTATCTGCCTTTACTGAGATGATGCTAATCCTTGTTGCATCTTGGTCATTCAGGTGTGAAAGAAAAGCCAAAAAAATCAAGTATGTCTAGTTTTACATTGCTTTCATGTATTTACTTCATATATATATATATATATATATATATATAAGACCTTTCAGTTGGATTTATAGGCTGTATATATTTGATGAGAATGCATGTGTAATGCACCAACAATCTTGACTCAATTATGTTAATTTTACAAGCTTATTGGACAATCCGGTAAAAATACAATCCTAACTCCCACTAAAATATTGCCTAAAAAATAGGGTTACTCCTTATTGATTTTCAAATTGCTTTATTTACTTATAAATTAGATTTTCAAAATAAAAATTATATATATAAAATACGAACATTTTTTTTTTCTACAAAAAAAGCCTTATTGCGTGTGATGAGGTTAGTGTGTGTGTGTATATATATATATATTTTGGGGGGGGGGGGGGGGGGGGACATGGGCTTTACTTGTATTGGTATATAATATGCAAGACATGAATTTAATTGTTGTAATTTATAGGAGTTTAATAATTTGTATCATTTATTACAGTTCACAACTATTATATTAGTGGCTTTCAATTATTGGAAAGGAGATTATGAGAATAGAATTTTTATTTCATTATGGACGGTAAAGTGAGTTTTTAATAGTTAGATCCATTACAAATTAATGGTCTTAAAAATGTGTAACCTTTTAAGAGTTATACTAAATGTAACTTTAACCCATATCTCTCTCTCTCTCTCTCTAAGTGTGAGTTTGGATTGTAATGCGTTTGCGTTGAAGTTGGTGTTTGCGTTTTTTGGCTTGAGTCCCGTGCATTATTCACCGAACCCGCAAATACAGAAAAACGTAAATCTAACTTCAAAACTGGATCCCACGACACTATTCATACATTTAAAAATTATTTTGTTACAGTATTTTCAGCAATAAGTTTTCAGTTTTCAGCAATAAATAGTATCCAAACATACCATAATACTTAGGTACACTATTTAAGTATTGTTTATTAGGTTTCCCTCTTAAGATTTTGTTATGTGAATTTTTTCTCATAGAATGAAAATATATTTTTTAATTAAGTAGTCATGTGGCTAAATCTTTAAAAATGAACATAAGAAATAGTAAGAAAAAGACCTTGATAATCTTTTTTACTCCTTCCTTAAATCCTTCTTACAACTTTTCACTAATTTTGCTTTCATCTGACCCTCAAAAGTCCTCAACTAATTGACATATATCTTTCGGTTTATTTTATACTTATCCTAAATTCCCAGATAAATAAAAAATAAAAAATCATTTTTGGAGAAAATGTAATGCATATCAGTAAAGGCACGAATCCAGGTTGTTGGCATGGTATCTCCTTAATTTCTTTTAGTGTAATTTCTGATTTATCTAATGGTTTTGCATGTGGACACTTTAATGTGTATTGAAGGTGGGATTGGATATGTTGGCCTTTATTGAGATGATGCTAATCTGTGTTGTATCTTTGTCATTCAGGTCTGCCAAAGGAAAAGATGCAGCTACACTATATGAGTATGTCTGGTTTTACGATGTATTAATTGATACATAGTTCATAGAAAACTCCATCTAAACTCAATATGTGTGCATGTACTAATTTATCAATGTGCATAATATTACTGTTGATGATTTCAATACCCTGCAAAAATTTATAGGCATTAATGTAGCTAGTTGGCCTTATACTTACCTTGGTTTTCATTTTGATGGGTACCAGTAGGTCTTTTAATCTTATTACTATGATTTTAAATTGAGTTTTGTGCCCACTGGTTCTGGTTTCGGACATGTATAGAGTAGATAATAGAAATACTGGATAGAGCGGCGGAAGTGATAAATGAAAACGCTATTTATCCGTCTTACATATGTTTATCTATGATTTATTTTTAACTTCATTGAAAACCATACCATGCATTTTTAGATAAGGTGATGCCTCGTGGTAAAATTATTAGTGACATTAACTAATGGATGTGGATGGACCGATGGAGGGACCACATTGACCACAATTTTGAAGATTGAGGGTTTAGTTGATTTAATAGGGTACCATCAACGTGCTTCCTAGTGGTGAAAGGCTTTGGATGGTTTTGTGGACCTTAAAATCCTGAGTTGAGTGGATCCAATTCCCCACTAGTAGTTTCCTTGGATTACACAATAGATACTTTTGATGCGTGGGGTCATGTTCCAATGTTTACTCTCTCATTGTGTCCAAATGGTCTTATCTTAGTAAGATTTCATGTTATTTTAAAAAATGATTCAATAAAATGCCAATGAGTTCTAGTTCAAAAGAAACTTGCTTTTCTTAAAAAAGTAAGACTAAGGTCGAGCTTGTACGTTCAAGACTCATTAGGTGAATATGTAACTTACTAAGTAAAAAAAAACATGTTACACTAACCTCCATTGAGATTTTATGCAATGAAACCCCCCTCCTTTCTCCCTTGAGGTTTATTATTATTATTATGAAAACATTTTTTTACAGGATAGACAAAATCCATGACATAATTCGTATGAAGGGAAATGCAGCAAAACGTATGACTGTGTTGGAGTTGGCTAAGGAACTTAGGTAAGTTTTACAATTTAAACAAATCCATTACACATGTATATTGAAAGACACCATGGTAACACTATGATATGCTCACAAGAATCTCCAAACTGATTTGTTCAAACCAAACATAATGTACTTGTTGGGCTGTAGAATTGTTTTCTTTAAATAAAATGTAAAATTAAATACCAATTAGATGAGGTGGTTCATGAATTTTTATTCGATATTTGAAGATGTATTACATTCAAGCTTTTGTTTATCTTATTTTTTCATAGTTGGCCTTCGTTGCACAGTAAAGGCTAAAAAACACAATTGTGTAAAATGATATCTGTCATATTTTTGAACTAGAAAACGATATCTGTCATTTTTTTTTTCTTGTGTAAAATATTCGTAATGATTTCCCTATTTGTTTGTGTCCTAGGTATTATGAAGTTACAGAAGGTATATGGAGCGAATTGCTTTATTCCAGTTAAGTGGACCTAGGAAGGAAGACATTTTGATTTGAAATTGGAATAATCATGTTCCTCACTTTTCACCTAATTATCAATTACTAGTTGATATTTTGCGTGACGCATGGTATATTTTGAAATATTTTGTTAAATTTATTTTATGTTGTAGGCATATCATTTTTCTTACTTTTTTTTTCTTTAGGGTTTAACTCTAATAATATTAATTCTTTTTAGAAAGAGAGGATAATCAAGGGTATGAATTAATTGCATTAAATTTTATTTTCTTTAATAAAATAACATTATTTATAGTTCATTGGTCAATGCAACCAAGTGTTTAATTTAATTAAGCAACTTATTTTTCTAAAAAAAGAAAAAAAGAAAAAAAAAAGAGCAACCTAATACATTGCACTTAAAGAATCGTACTTAAGTTCTACTTATTGTCTTTGACATTCTTGATTAGGTGCAATTCACTTTGTTTTTATCTTTTGACACACTTTGTTTTTAATTGTTGCTAGATAAACTCAATCTGTGCAAGGATGTCAATTTCAAATGGTTTTTTTTTCTATTTTTATTTTTTTATATATTTATAAATCTTATACCTATAATCATTAAAAGTAATTTTGATTAAATAATTAGTGCATCCCTTATAAAGTATTTATATATGAATTTAGCGGCATTATAGTATTTGTACTTTTTTTCAACTATATGGTACATATATATAAATATATATATATATATATATATATATATAAGTTGTCACTAATTAAGAAATGTCACGGGCTTGGGTGAAACTAACGTTTGATGTGGGCCGGAGCCTGAAGGCATTCAGATTGGGCCTAAATGGAGAGAATCGGCTTGGGACTTTTAATGGAGGGGGCTTATGTAGCTTTTAGTCTGAGATAGTATCTGATCCACATGGGTCTAAACCGGTCCAAAAACAAACCCCACTCAACCAATTAGGGCCTAAAGACAGTATCTATGGACCAAAGATAAAAAGCCTAGCCACCTCACCATCTTATCTTACCCTTATTTCTTTTAAGGCTCAAAATCCCCAGTAAATGTTATGCCTTACATGTCAAAATCACACGGTGGTGAGGTGGCTAGACAGTATCGATACTTAAAAAAAATGCTTAAATAACTTCATAAACTAATAGAGTTGGACAAAATAATTAGATTAACTCAGGAGCGAATAAACTAAATGAACTGAAATTGATCAAAATACTACGCTGATATGGCTTAAAGTAGAATAACAACATTAAATACTACACTTTAACTTTTAGATAACATAACAATATAGATGAGCAATCCTCAATTAAGTGTACCGCAACACATCAGCCCCCAATATCCCCTCTAGCTCCAGCTTTCACTTCTCCCTTACTCCCATTTTTCTCTCAATTTAGAAAAGTCTAAGAAAAAGAGAGAAACCTTCACACAACATTGACGATTTACAACTCAAAGCTTCAGAGCAAACTTGCAAATTCATCTGTAGAATGAATGTGACAGCTAACAGTAGTGCTGTGGATCAAAAGAGCAGCACCTCACAACTCCTCTGATTTAGTGGTCCCTTCTGTTTTAGAGTCTTGAAACCTGCTACTTTCCAAGTATTCTTCTTCTATAGTTTCCTTGAGGATGAACAACCTCTGTATAACCACAGGCTGAGTCAAGTGTTTGACTTCTCTAATGTCAGTGTCTTCCTTACTGAGATTGTAAGCATCAAGCATTATCTTAATCCATTTGTGCAGCTCTTTGGGAGTACTGCTTAGCAACAACAAAACATGATAAATCCAAGGATGTCATACTCTGAACATAAGCTGATTCTCAAATACCAACATAAGGGTACTATGGTAACCTAAAGAAGCAAGAAGCTCTCTTACGTGTAAAGTGCATTAGGGTCCTTGGCTTCATGTTCATCACCAGGAGAGAAACCAGTTGCCAATGCTGAGAATCGCTCTTCAGGATCAGTGATGTTCAGCAAATGCTTAAGTAGCTTTATTTCTTTTGGCGCAATGCTTCTAAGATTGCTCTTTGTTGCTTTATATAAACGATACATTATATCTTTGACCTGCAGTTACACATCTAAGATTAAACAATACAAAACAAGGAAAAACTTGGCATATAAAGGCATTTAAAAACATTGAAATGAAAGAAATTATACAAATCAAAGCTTGATTTCAAGTGTCAGGTTTTGTGGGATCCAGATATTTTCATGGGAGAATTAACAAACCATGCGATTGATGCCATTATAGTCTTTATTCATGGTAACTAAGCCTGTGAATTGTGCATAGATATCTGTCACATGATAACTAAACTGTTTTCAAGGACATATGTTGCACCATCAAATGAAATTATTCTAGTGTCTGCAAATAATGGCAATGCAAAACAAGGAATTTGGTTTGTCTATGAAACATAAACCAACCATTGAAGGGCTTTACTCTATTCAGGAATAATCTACACGATCAGTCTAAATAAGTTTAGGTATTTTTGCCATACAATGACATTGAAACGGAGGGTTAGACTACTTTACTACCTAAAGAGAATAACATTAAGTTCAGCAAGTTGTTGCTCATATGCATAGAGGGCAATCCCATGCAATCTAATGCATTTTTTAAGGAGATCTACAGTTTATAATCCTTTTTCTTGGTGTATAATCTATTTAACAAAACATACTCTTAAAGTTGAGACATACTTTAAATACCATCACAGCTGTAACCACAAATGTTGCATTATACTAAAATTATAAGGAATATATATTTTAGAACAAGGTTTACTTTGTGACTATTAAGGTCTCGTCCACCTTGCTTGTGCATTTTATGATGCATTAGCAAGTTAGGAAAGTGACCCCTGTGGTCCATCAAGGGGAATGTCCTCAATAAAAGGTTGCCATCCATTCATCCATACCTCATCTTTCAGAGTTGTGGATTCTTTTGAAGAAGCCCAAGCACTGTTTATCAACAAGATCAATGAGGAATCTAGTTCCTTTGCTTTGGCAAGGCTTTTAATCTTCTCACATGCCGCATCCACTGAAGGAGAGTCAAGGATATCATCAAATTTGGCCTGAGCAACCTCTAATGTATAATATAGTGATGTTTTAAAAAAATGAGTCTATAGCAATGTTTCAAAGGGTCTATAATGGCATTTGACAAATGCCACTATAGGCCCTTGGAAGAATAGGACCTATAGTGGCGTTTAACAGACGCCACTATAGGCACTTTTTTTTTTGGTTGGTTTTATTTATTTATTTATTTATTATTATTATTTTTTTAATCAGAGTTAGAGGAGAATTAAAAGACCTAGAGTGGCGTTTGAATTAAAAGACCTATAGTGGCATTTGTCAAACGCCACTATAGGCACTTTTTATTTCAATTTTTTTTTTGTTGGGTTTATTTTTAATAAGAGCTAGAGGAGAAAAAAGACCTATAGTGTCGTTTGATAAATGCCACTATAGGCCATTGTAAAAATAGGACCTATAATGGCATTTGTCAAACGCCAGTATAGGCATTTGTAAGAGTAGGACCTATAGTGACGTTTGTCAAACACCACTATAGGAACTTAAAAAAAAAAAAAGAGTTATACTGAAAAAAAGACCTATAGGCCCTTGTAAGAGTAGGACCTATAGTGGTGTTTGACAAACGCCACCATAGGCACCTTTTTTTTTTTTTTTTAAAAAAAAAAATTAGAGCTAGAGGAGAAAAAAAAGACCTATAGTGGCATTTGACAAACGCCACTATAGACCTTTGTAAGAGTAGGACCTTTAGTGGCATTTGTCAAACGGCACTATAGGCACTTTTTATTTCAATTTTTTTTTTTCTTTTCGGTTGGGTTTTTTTTTTTTTTTTTTTTTATTATTATTATTATTTAATAAGAGCTAGATGACAAAAGACCTATAATGTCGTTTGACAAACACCACTATAGGCCCTTGTGAGAGTAGGACCTATAGTGGCGTTAGGCATGTTTTATTTCTTTTTTTTTTCTTTTTCAATTGGTTTTTTTTTTTTTTTTTTAATAAGGACTAGAGGAGGGAAAAGACCTATAGTGGCATTTGACAAACGCCACTATAGCCTAGCATGAAAAAAAGAAAAAGAAAAAGAAAAAGAAAAAAAAAAAAAGAGAACGATAAGAAAAAGAATCCAGCAAAAAGAAAAAAAAAATTTAAAATAGGGGACCTATAGTGGCGTTTACCAAATGCCACTATAGGTCCAAAAAGTGCATATTCTACAATATTCCGTAATAATAATAATAATAATAATAAAAACAAATGGGTTCAGGCTTAAACAAATACTATGGCATATTCTACAATATTCCTAAAAATAAAAAATAAAAAAAAAACTAACTGAATGGGTTTCAGCGTAAACAAAACTATGGAATATGCAAGTGTGGAACTCGGCAATTTTTGAAAAAGTAAGGTACGGGTGCGGCAGTATACATTTACTAATAAATTATTAAATATATTTTTATTTCCAAATTATTAAATATATTTTCATATGATGGTAAATATATATCAATCTAAGAGCAATATTAACTACAAATAATTCAGTAATTTCAATTTAAGTTTTTTAACATACAAATAATTTGACAAATATATAATAAGTTAATAACTAAATAAGAAATCAACTCAAGTTTTTTTTTTTTTTTAAACATGTATTTCGGCCATTTTCTCGATCAATTTCGATTGTAATCAGTGCGACTCAGCCTAAATCGGCACTAAACTGACGCGACTCGGCTTGAATCGGCACGAATCAGCCCAAACAAAAAATACTACATTTTAACTTCTAGATATTATATTGACATAGATGAAGAATCCTCAATTAAGCGTACCACAACACATCAGCTCCCAACATCCCCTCCGGCTCCAGCTTCCACTTCTCCCTTACTCCCATTTTTCTCTCAATTTAGAAAAGTCTAAGAAAAAGATAGAAACTTTCACACAACATTGACGGTTTACAACTCAAAGCTTCAGAGCAAACTTGCAATTTCATTTGTAGAATGAATGTGATAGCTAACAGTAGTGCTGTGGATCAAAAAGAGCAGAACCTCACAACTCCTTTGATTTAGTGGCCCCTTTTGTTTTAGAGTCTTGAAACTTGCTAGATTCCAAGTATTCTTCTTCTATAGTTTCCTTGAGGATGAACAACCTCTGTATAACCACAGGCTGAGTCAAGTGTTTGACTTCTCTAATGTTAGTGTCTTCCTTACTGAGATTGTAAGCATCAAGCATTATCTTAATCCATTTGTGCAGCTCTTTGGGAGTACTGCTTAACAACAACAAAACATGATAAATCCAAATATGTCGTCATACTCTGAACAGAAGCAGATTCTCAAATACTAACATAGGGGTACTTCGGTAACCTAAAGAAGCAAGAAGCTCTCTTACGTGTAAAGAGCATTAGGGTCCTTTGCTTCGTGTTCATCACCCGGAGAGAAAGTAGTTGCCAATGCCAAGAACCGTTCTTCAGGATCAGTGATGTTCAGCAAATGCTTAAGTAGCTTTATTTCTTTTGGCGCAATGCTTCTAAGATTGCTCTTTGTTGCTTTATATAAACGATACATTATATCTTTGACCTGCAGTTACACATCTAAGATTAAACAATACAAAACAAGGAAAAACTTGGCATATAAAGGCATTTAAAAACATTGAAATGAAAGAAATTATACAAATCAAAGCTTGATTTCAAGTGTCAGGTTTTGTGGCGTTTGAATTAAAAGACCTATAGTGGCGTTTGTCAAACGCCACTATAGGCACTTTTTATTTCAAATTTTTTTTTTTTTGGGTTTATTTTTAATAAGAGCTAGAGGAGAAAAAAAAACCTATAGTGTCATTTGATAAATGCCACTATAGGCCATTGTAAAAATAGGACCTATAATGGCATTTGTCAAACGCTAGTATAGGCATTTGTAAGAGTAGGACCTATAGTGACGTTTGTCAAACACCACTATAGGCACTTAAAAAAAAAAAAAGAGTTATACAGAAAAAAAGACCTATAGGCCCTTGTAAGAGTAGGACCTATAGTGGTGTTTGACAAACGTCACCATAGGCACCCTTTTTTCTATAAAAAAAAAAAAAAAAAATTAGAGCTAGAGGAGAAAAAAAAAACCTATAGTGGCATTTGACAAATGCCACTATAGACCTTTGTAAGAGTAGGACTTTTAGTGGCATTTGTCAAACGCCACTATAGGCACTTTTTATTTCAAAATTTTTTTTTTCTTTTCGGTTGGGTTTTTTTTTTTTTTTTTTATTTATTTAATAAGAGCTAGATGACAAAAGACCTATAGTGTCGTTTGACAAACACCACTATAGGCCCTTGTGAGAGTAGGACCTAAACGCCACTATAGGCATGTTTTATTTCATTTTTTTTTCTTTTTCAATTGGTTTTTTTTTTTTTTTTAATAAGGACTAGAGGAGGGAAAAGACCTATAGTGGCATTTGACAAACGCCACAAATGCCACTATAGCCTAGCACGAAAAAAAGAAAAAAAGAAAAAAAAAAGAGAACGAGAAGAAAAAGAATCCAGCAAAAAGAAAAAAAAAATTAAAATAGGGGACCTATAGTGGCGTTTACCAAATGCCACTATAGGTCCAAAAAGTGCATAGTCTACAATATTCCCTAATAATAATAATAATAATAAAAACAAATGGGTTCAGGCTTAAACAAATACTATGGCATATTCTACAATATTCCTAAAAAAAAAAAAAAAGAAAACTAACTGAATGGGTTTCAGCGTAAACAAAACTATGGAATATGCGAGTGTGGGACTATGCAATTTTTGAAAAAGTAGGGTGCGGGTGCGGCAGGATACATTAACTAATAAATTATTAAATATATTTTTATTTCCAAATAATTAAATATATTTTCATATGATGGTAAATATATACCAATTTAAGAGCAATATTAACTACAAATAATTCAGTAATTTCAATTTAAGTTTTTTAACATACAAATAATTTGACAAATATATAATAAGTTAATAACTAAATAAGAAATCAACTCAAGTTTTTTTTTTTTTTAACATGTATTTCGGCCATTTTCTCGGTCAATTTCGATTGTAATCAGTGCGACTCAGCCTAAATCGGCACTGAACTGACGCGACTCGACTTGAACCGACACGAATCAGCCCAAACTAGCACGACTCAGCCTGAATTGGCCCGAATTGGCGCAAATCGGGAAAAAAAGAAGAAGAAAGAATGCGAATCGGAATGTCAAGTGCGAATTGACATGTTGTCGAGTGTTTGGTGCGAGTGCGGTGGCCTTAGAGCTGCACACATGCTTTCTAGGGTCTAGAACAGGACTGGCTAGGGGAGTTTGGTCTGGAACGGGACTAATTTTAGAGTGGCTAAAAAGCTAGAAAAGATTAAATTACCAATAGCTGTTGACTGTTTAAATGGCTAACAAGCTGGAAAATACGAGGGATAACCCAGTTATATTGTTATCTACTTGGATCAACAAGAACAAAACAATATTTTGGGTACTCCCAAGTAGGAGCAACAGCCTATTATGTGTTAATGTTGAAGAAAAAAAGCAATTCTAGAGAGATTTAGGGAATTTTATTATAAACTGTGATAAAGATTACAATGAATTCATGCTATTTTTACAATCTGAATAGACTGACAAACTCTAACAAACTTAGTGCCAATTACTCTGATCTAACAAACTTTCTAGTGCACCAGTAGATTAAGAACAAGTGGCCTTCCACTTTATTTGATCCTGTCACTAACTAATTACATTATGCTACACAGTTTTGGGTTTTAGTTCCTGACTACATGTCGTTTTGGTCTGAGTTGATTTCATAATTGCATTAGCTTGAAATGTATCTGTTTGATTTGTGTTAGATATCTTTACAAACGCATGCTAAAGCGTTGTGATAGTAGTAGGTGCAAAATTCAACACAAGTGAGTCTCTTGAAATCATACTAGACTGTCCAATTTTTTATTGTAAAGGTGTTTTTGGCCTCAGATAAGTGGGGTAGGATTGCATTTGTAGCAAAATGATACAAGGCAATCCACTTTTTGTAGGCTGACTCATAGTTGCTCAGTACAAGCAACAAGGACAAGAAAGTAGCAAACCTAATAAGAGTCAATGCCTAAATCACTAATTTCTAGGGAGTAATAATGACATCACTATATGAGTGTTTTTTGACCCTTAGATCTAATAGTAATTAGTGGTCTATAAAATGTGTACCTCTTGTGAAGTTACATCAGGTGTAACTTGAACCCATCTCATATATATATATATATATATATATCTCAGAACAGCGTCTTTTAGTAGTTTTTCTTTTTATTTTTTAAACAAAACGGCGTTGTTTCACTTAGTTGTTGTTGTTGTTTTTTTTTTTTTTTTTTTTAAAGGCAAAAATGCAAAATTGACCCTTTAACTTTCACATTTTTTCATTTCAGTCCTTTAACTTTCAGTTTTTTCATTTCAGTCCTCTAATTTTCAACTTTTGTCAATATAGGACTCCGTTAGAACTCAGTTAGTGGCTGCCATTAGAACTCCTGAAACGATGCCGTTTTGCATTTTTTTTTTTTTTTTTAATTCGGAATTAAAATAAAATAAGAAAAATCTGAGAAAAAAAAATTAAGGGTCATCGTTCCCTTTCCCCTAAAATCAAAACAAAGATCTGAAGAACACCGGCTTACATAAATTGCAAGCTAGGGAAGTAGTAGCATAAGAAGAAGGTGACGGCAATTGCATAATTGCATTGCATATGTTCGTCAAAATTCCTGAGAGAAAGAAAGAACAGAACACGAGACAAGACGACATGGGCAAGAGAGGAGGAGGAGGTTTCAGGAACAAGAAATCAGCGCAAAAGTTGTCATCTTCAAATGGGTTTCACAATCCAATCTCATTGAGAGAAGAGATCACTAGAAAAAAGAAAACAAAAGGAGGCAACTCTATCAATTCCAAGTCCATGTTAAAGCTTGAGCATTTGCAAAAGCTTGCAACGTGGGCTAGTGGGGAGGCCACTATTCCTTCTTTGGGTACTACTAATAAGGTAGCTGGTGATTTCAATCCTCACTCCTCAACTTACTCTCTCTCTCTCTCTCTCAAACTGACCCCCAAATTTACACGGTTAGGGATCTAAGTGTTCTTCAGATCTTTGTTTTGATTTCAGGGGAAGGGGAATAACGACCCTTAATGTTTTTTTTTTTTTTTTAATTTTCTTTTAATTCCGAATTAAAAAAAAAATGCAAAATGGTATCCTTTTAGGAGTTCTAACGGCAGCTACTAACTGAGTTCTAATGGAGTCCTGTATTGACAAAAATTGAAAGTTAGAGGACTGAAATGAAAAAAATATGAAAGTTAGAGGGTCAATTTTGCATTTTTGCCAAAAAAAAAAAAAATGAAAATGGTGTTGTTTTGTGCACAACCCTAACCCTAACTCCCTAGGTATAAATTTGTTATTTTCTCAAACCTTCCTCCTTAACTCTCTTAGTCTCTCTTTCACCTCTCAGCTTTGCTGGGTGATGGCTCTCCACTCTCCTTGAGTCATTGTCTGATGTTTCTCTCTCTCACCGCCTTGCTACCGCCAGCCACTACACCGATAACTCCATGTCTCCACTTTCCATCTCTCACCTTGCCATTTTAAAGATTCTATCTCTCACTTTGAGTCCAACTATCCAAGTCCATCTATGAACTATGATCTATCTAACGTTTTTTGTTCTTGGCATTTTTAGCAATTTGATTTTTGGCATCTGTGAACTATACCTTTTACTCATGCTTTCGTTTATTTATTTATTTCCTATTGTGATGCACTACCTGGTCAAATTGGATAAAATTCCTCTATATATATATATATATATTTTTATATAGAAACTAAATTAACCTATAAAATCTGGTTGAAAAATCTCATCTTTCTTTGCTTTTCCTAAACTTCTTTGAGCAACAAAAACAAAGCATGATTGCAAATATATTAAAGATAAAGACGTTGTTCTACCTTCTTCACTTTTCTTCCTCGTGAAATCAATTTTTGCTTCATAGTAGGGTCGCCTTCTGCATCTACCCACGAACGACACTGATTGTAGAAGGTTTCCCTATACTTTTGCCACTCCTCCCTGAACACCAAATACTTCCTCCATTCCTTTGATTGTAATCAAACTAATTAGGCGTGTGGAAGTTGCGTTCATATCTATATCACCTTGACTATGTAAGGTAAAAAAAATATATAAAAAATAAAAAATAAAAAATCTAAATATATAAACTAATCAGGCGTGGAGAATAGACTGAATGAACTAAAATAGATTGAAATACTATGCTGATATGGCTCAACAAAAACATAACAACAAAAAATACTACATTTTAACTTCTAGATATTACATTGACATAGATGAAGAATCCTCAATTAAGCATACCACAACACATCAACTCCCAACATCCCCTCCGGCTCCAGCTTCCACTTCTCCCTTACTCCCATTTTTCTCTCAATTTAGAAAAGTCTAAGAAAAAGATAGAAACTTTCACACAACATTGACGGTTTACAACTCAAAGCTTCAGAGCAAACTTGCTATTTCATTTGTAGAATGAATGTGATAGCTAACAGTAGTGCTGTGGATCAAAAAGAGCAGCACCTCACAACTCCTCTGATTTAGTGGCCCCTTCTGTTTTAGAGTCTTGAAACTTGCTAGATTCCAAGTATTCTTCTTCTATAGTTTCCTTGAGGATGAACAACCTCTGTATAACCACAGGCTGAGTCAAGTGTTTGACTTCTCTAATGTCAGTGTCTTCCTTACTAAGATTGTAAGCATCAAGCATGATCTTAATCCATTTGTGCAGCTCTTTGGGAGTACTGCTTAACAACAACAAAACATGATAAATCCAAATATGTCATACTCTGAACAAAAGTAGATTCTCAGATACTAACATAAGGGTACTTCGGTAACCTAAAGAAGCAAGAAGCTCTCTTACGTGTAAAGAGCATTAGGGTCCTTTGCTTCATGTTCATCACCCGGAGAGAAAGCAGTTGCCAATGCCGAGAATCGCTCTTCAGGATCAGTGATGTTCAGCAAATGCTTAAGTAGCTTTATTTCTTTTGGCGCAATGCTCCTAAGACTGCTCTTTGTTGCCTTATATAAACGATACATTATATCTTTGACCTGCAGTTACACTTCTAAGATTAAACAATACAAAACAAGGAAAATTTTGGCAAATAAAGGCATATAAAAACATTGCAATGAAAGAAATTATACAAATCAAAGCTTGATTTCAAGAGTCAGGTTTTGTGGGGTAGATGTTTTCATGGGAGAATTAACAACTCTAGTAATCAATCTGAACCATCGAACCATGTGATTGATGCCGTTATAGTCTTTATTCATGGTAACTAAGCCTGTGAATTGTGCATAGATATCTGTCACATGATAATTGCAAGTTTATCTGTTTTCAAGGACATATGTTGCACCATGAAATGAAATTATTCCAGTGTGTGCAAATAATGGCAACGCAAAACAAAGAATTTGGTTAGTCTATGAAACATAAACCAACCTTTGAAGGGCTCTACTCTATTCAGGAATAATCTACATGATCAGTTTAAATAAGTTTAAGTATTTTTGCCATACAATGACAGTGAAACGGGAGGTTAGACTACTTGACTCCCTAAAGAGAAAAACATTAAGTTCAGCAAGTTGTTGCTCATATGCATAAAGGGAAATCCCATGCAATCTAATGCATTTTTTAAGGAGATCTACAGTTTATAGTCCTTTTTCTTGGTGTATAATCCATTTAACAAACTCTTAAAGTTGAGACATACTTTAAATACCATCACAGCTGTAACCACAAATGTTGCATTATACTAAAATTATATGGAATATATATTTTAGAACAAGGTTTACTTTGTGACAATTAAGATTTCGTCCTCCTTGCTTGTGCATTTTATGATGCATTAGCAAGTTAGGAAGTGACCCCTCTGGTCCATCAAGGGGAATATCCTCAATAAAAGGTTGCCATCCATTCATCCATACCTCATCTTTCATAGTTGTGGATTCTTTTGCAGAAGCCCAAGCACTGTTTATCAACAAGATCAATGAGGAATCTAGTTCCTTTGCTTTGGCAAGGCTTTTAATCTTCTCACATGCCGCATCCACTGAAGGAGAGTCAAGGATATCATCAAATTTGGCCTGAGCAACCTCTAATGTATCCACATAATCCAGCGTATTATCATAAGCACTGACAGCAGACAAGCATCTGGCCCCCAGTCTTGCCACGGCTGTCAAAAAAAAAAAATTAGTAAATATAGAGCAATGTTATAAGAGAGACAAGACCAAGCTATACACAAATCAACCTTCTTTTTATTTTATCAGGTTAAAATGTCGTGAACAATCAATACAGACTTATTTTAGGCCAGATGAAGGTGATTTTGGATTAGCTTTTTCACTTGCTTATGTATAGTTTTTTAAAAACTCACATTTTTTAGGTACAACTGTACTCTTGCTAACTTTAAATAAAAAAAGAAATAAAATTTCGGCAAAAAAGCTAATCCAAACGCATACAAATCAAAATCTCAGTTAGTTATTGCTCATTTTCACTCTTGTAACCTCAGGGTAATTCATACTGGACTTTGCCTTAGCTTCTATAAACCTCCTACTGTTTGATTCAAGTGGAGGCTTACTCACTAGTCATATGATATGCAATCGAGCCAACTAGCCATTAATTACAATAAATTCATCCAAATATTAAAAGTTACCATCACGGTCCTCCAGACTGTCGTGAGTCTCCGACAGTAGAGTGAGGTAGCGAAAAAATTCCCCTGTGAAGTCTTTGCGCCGCCGTGCAACAATGGCATTAATGTCAGTTGGGCTGTCTTGGATCTCCTTCAGAAGTTCACTATGACCTTCCATTTCATCATCAATCTGCAATGCTTACCCCTGATGAAACAGAACAGGAAGATACCACTAAAACTACACAAATATATGTATATTCAATTGAACAACCATTTGTTTGTTTGTTGAGAAAGGTAGCAAAATTAACAAAAGTAAAGGCTTAAACCTGAAATTTAATTGCTTGTGTTTCGCTACCTGGTCAAATTGGATAAAATTCCTCAATTTTTTTTTTTTTTTGTTATATAGAAACTAAATTAACCTATAAAATCTGGTTGAAAAATCTCGTCTTTTTTTGCTTTTCCTAAACTTCTTTGAGCAACAAAAACAAAGCATGATTGCAAATATATGAAAGACAAAGACATTGTTCTACCTTCTTCACTTTTCTTCCTAGTGAAATCAATTTTTGCTTCATAGTAGGGTCGCCTTCTGCATCTGCCCGTGAACGACACCGATTGTAGAAGGTTTCCCTATACTTTTCCCACTCCTCCCTGAACACCAAATACTTCCTCCATTCCTTTGATTGTGGCTTCTCCTTCAGAAAGACCTCAATAATCTTATCAATGAATTGAGTTAAAGTATAACCCTCAGCAACCTCAACCTCTACCTGCTCTTGCACTTGAGCAGTGGCTGTATCACTGGCTTGAACACCTGAACATCATTTTTTTTTTGGCTTTTTCTATGAGAGACCCCAAAAAAATGAACTACAAATAGCAATTAAGAACCACCCATAAAACCCCTTATACACAAAACGCTAACATTAGTCTTTAACCTTTCGTCAGTTGCCCAATAAACATTGGAAAGTACTAAGTAGTCAATCATTGATTTTTTATGCATTATGTTGTTTTTGTTTACAATAAAGCCATAAAATTGACAAAGAAAAGTAAACCCAATTCTCAGAAATTTAAAAAGAAAGAAAGTGAGAGCAAAAAAGCACAGCAAATAAATAAAGAAAGTAAAAAAACTCACTGGTTGTGCTTGTGGAGTTGAGATGGGCAGTGTGGGATTTGAAGCTGTGAGTTGTAATACTTCTCCTTTTGTAGCTGGAGTTGGAGTTAGAGGTGTGTTTGGAGAGTGGGAAAAGAGAGGTTGGAGTTGGGGATAGGAATTCAGTGAAAGGGAAGGAATTTATGATATGGGTGTTGTTGAAGAAAGAGGGTTTGGGTGCGAGTGAAAGCTCCAATCCCAGAAAGTTGCTCATGCTCCCGCTCATGGTTGATGTACAGTACAGCTGCTTTGCTTGGACTAGCTATGAAGCTTGTAGATAACAATTACCAAATGTTATTCGTAGTTCATACTGAAACTTTCAACAATGTAGAAGAAATGTCTCAATTCGTCGTCGTTTAGAATACAAAAATTTTGTTTATTTATTTATTTATTTTTTTTTTAGAATAAAAATTTACTTAAAGATATCAGTTTATATAGTAATATTTGTTAGGGTAAATTCCATAAACCTCCCCTGAGGTTTGAGGAAATACCAAACACGTCCAACAGTTGTTAAAAATGACCAATTTGCTCCTAAAATGCAAATGGCGTGTGACGCCGTTTAAGCACCGTATATCAAACTATATTATGTAATTTCTTTCTTCTTCCCGAATCACACAGAAAATCTCTCCTTCACGCCCAAAAAATCTCTCTCTTTTTCTTCACGTCAAAAAATATCTCTCTCAAGCTCAAGTCTGAAATTTCAGACTCGGGACCAACAACTCCTCCACCGGAATGGTTTCAAAGCCAGTTTAACCACAAATCTCAAGCTATACTCCGCCGTTAAAAGCTTTGTGGTTGGGTTGCGAATCACGATGAATTGTAGATGGCGATTGCTGGGTCACGATGAGTGGAGACGGCGGTTCCAAGGTCAGTTCGGTGAGCTGCCGTTGTGGGTATGGGTATTTTTTTTTTTAATTTTTTGATTTGGGTTCTGTTTGGTTCTGAGGTGTGATGTTTGATAGTTGGAACGGTTTGGGTTCGAGGAAGATGTGTGGGTAGTGATGGGTGGTGCCGTGGTGGACAGGGGTTGCTGGGTCACACGATGCTCGACGGTGGGTCTTTTTTTTTTTTTTTTTTTTTTTTTTTTTTTTTTTTTTAAATAATTTGGGTTTTGTTTGGGTTTGAGGTGTGAATAATGTGATGTTTGATGGTGGGAGTGGTTTGGGTTTGAAATCGATGGGTGGGTAGTGATGGGTGGTACCGTGGTGGCCGGCGGTTGCTTGGTCACACAATGCTCACCAATGGGTCTGGGTTTTGTTTTGAATTTTTTTTTTTTTTTTTGATCTGGTTGAGCTGATCTATGTTTGATTGCCTTGTGTGATATTGGATCTAATTGGGTTGATCTTGGTTTGATGGAGGGAGGATTTTTGTTTTTGGAATGTAATGTAAATTTTTATTTTTCCAAATGAGAATGTATGGTTTTGATTTGAAAAATGGGTACTAGCTGAGTGATTTTTTTTTCTGTAATCTTTCTCAAAATACATGTGGTTTGAGCTTTCAGAGAGAAGCGTTTATGTTATGGCGTGAAGAAGAAAGTGAACAGAGAACATGGAAAAAAATCGTTTGGAGAGAGTAACGGCAGTACACGCCGTCTACTTTTTAGGAGTAAATTGGTCATTTTCAACAATTGTTGGATGTGTTTGGTATTTCCTCAAACCTCAGGGGAGGTTTCTGGAATTTACCCTATTTGTTAATATTTTAGTAATATTTTATGTCAGATTTAAATTTGATACTGGTAGTTTATTATTTGTTTACTTCAGCAGTAGTTTTGATAAATCAATTATGTTTCATTAGCGGAATAATTATTGGTTTATATTGTAATAGTAATGTGATCCACGTTTGTATAAAGTGTACAATATTATATATATCTGCATAAAAAGGTATAATATTGTACACAATTATTTAGTTTATAATATAAATATGAATAGTACAATGTAAATTAATAATTTTCTTTTTAATAATTAGTGAATAAACTATGATATTGTTATATGTTTTGTTTATTATGTTCACTTAGGTTTCATATTTTTTATTTATATTATAAAAGTTATGATATAAAAAATACATTTGAAAGAAAGAACTCTATGTTTATTTGGATTATTTTAGTCAAATTTTCAATTCTTACTAATTTAATATATTTATTTATATTTTAAATAATTATAAAATTAATTATGATATTATCATATTTCTACTTCGGTTCGATTTTAGTTTGACCTTAAAAATTTTAAATTTCTTTTTTTAATGTTCATTAAACAGTCCAAGTTTCAAAACCATATTTCTACATGGGGTTGAGCCGAACAAATAGCTAAATTGGAAAAAAAATTAATCAAAATATCATTATTAGAATACAATAATAAGAGAGAGTCCAAGGCTTAAAAAGAGAGAGAGAGAAGATCCAAGGGTATAACAAAATTGTTTTTAGGTGTGTTTGGATACCACTTATTTTGCTGAAATTGAAAAATTATTGCTAAAAGTACTATAAATAAAGGTAAAAGTTAGTTGAAATAGTATAGTGGAGCTCATAAATAGTGTCAAAAAGTGCAGTAGAACTCACAAATAGTAGCAAAAATAAGCTAAATAGTAAAATAATTTTCATCTTTCATCTATACCCAAACGCGCACACATAGTGAGCGATTTTATCCAAAAAATAAATAGTGTTGTAAAATGTAATGAGGGTAAGTGAAATATATTTTAGTTTTTTTTTTTTTTTTTAAATACTTATGATGGGCTAATATATAATCTTTTTATTATAAAAATATTAGAAAATTTTGTTGTAGACGTATCATTTAAGAAGCTTCTTCTTAAAAAAAAAGAAAAAAAAAAAAAAAAAGCCTCTGTTTGGTGCTCTTACCCATTTAATAACTAAAGTATACGTTGAGAGAACCCAAATACTCAAAGAGATTAAAATCAAACCCAAACCAAGATCTGATGAGAAAAAAACCAATATGATCTAGACAATAATTTCTTTGATTTACAAGAAAAGCAATACAATATGATCCACCTTAAAGACACCAAAATCAGTCTAAGGAGAAAACCATATCTTAAAGAGAAATCGCACCCAATTGAGAAGAATGCAAAGCTTGGTGCCAACACAAGGAGACCACCGGTCTTTTAGCACTCATGCTTAAGAGCACTAGTATTGAGGCTTGTAAATGTCAAATGTAGGTATATTTTAGCATCAAAGCATTAAAAAGGCCTATTACCCGGTCATCCAATTATAAAAAAATCCTAAAAATATATGATGGTACTATAGCAAGTTTCTATAATTTTTTATTATATATTATTCTCTCTCTATTTATTACTTTTATTTTATTGTATAATTTATATTATTTTAATGTGTTATATTTTAAAATAAAAGTTGGGATGTTGGATGTATTGTAAAATAGTATGATATAATAAATAAAATAGATTTTGAGATGATAAAATAAAATAATGTGAAGATAATACTGAATGCTAATGCTCTACAGCACGTGCTAAAGGAACTAAAATCTAGACTGGTTCGAGTTAGATATGGGTTGAAGACTGCCTCTCAAGGGCTCTAGAGTCTAGAGGGCAACTCAACTGCCACAATGGAAGAGATGCAACCAATTTTGGTTGTTGCGATACTTGTGGCAGAGATGGCATAGATTAGAGCATCACTAAAGGTAACGAGAAACCCATGAGGGGCCTAAATATAGGACTTGGGTGCACATTAGCACAGAGACACTAACTGGCAACTTTTATTTACCACAAATGTAGATAAGCTAAATAAGTTGGAAAATCTTCAATAAGCAAGAAGTTTGGAATGTGGCTCAAGATAGTCATAATTCAATTGATTTGAAAAGTGGAATATGACCCTTTCAAATTTAAATGCTGGGAGTCAATTTCATGATTAATAATAAATAATATTATATATATACAAAATATCACATTATTTAAAATTTTAAATTATATGAGACTAGAGACATCTTTAGCGATCCCTCTCCTCCAAAACTTAAAACCCTTTGTAACTAGCCGAACTATGTTAAGTAATTAATGTTCAAACTTTGCTTGACAACAAATGTAAAATGTTCAAGCTCTACTTAAGTTCGAACTATGCCTACAAACTGTTTGAGCTTGACCTTGTTAGATAGTTTAGAAGTTTGAGCTCTCAAACTCAAACTCAAACTCAATATAAAGCTTTTGAATCAAATACAAGTTTATTATCAAGCCTATATTAAGCATATTGTTTCGTCCATTTGGTTTAGACATATGACCCCAACTTCCAATCAATAAAAGTTTAGTAAGATATGAGTTTATTTTTGAAGCCCATATCAAGCTTATTACTAAGCCCATAATCTAATCTAAGCTCAACTTGTATTTTATCAAACTTTATTATTCACGAGCTTATTCCATGAGCAATTTTTTTTGCTTGGGGTCAGTTTGTTTATTGAAAAGCCTAAACTTAAGACTCAAGTATAACTTGTTTATAGATAAAGAAACATGAACGAACCTTTTTATTGAGCCAAACTTAAACTGTTTTTGAATGACTTGTTTAATTATAACTCTATTTGTAACGGAAAATTATAGAATACCTCACAAGTAGAATTAATACACACTCCCGTTAAATAGTGAACCTTATCATGATTTTTTGTTTATTTTTTAAAATTTTGGGATGAAATCCTTATCATGAATTTAATTAAATAGAATCACTATTATGTGAGAGTAGAGGATATACGTTTATTATACTCCTCATGAGATATTACATTCATGAAATATTCTATAATTATTAATTACTCGCAAGGTTGTAACAGATTAGCTTAGTATTTGACAGCCTAAAACTGGCAAGTACATGATCACTTACAGTATTGTTAATGAAATTAATCCGAATGATGCTTCCTTTATTTGCACTTTGAAAGCTACGCTGAGAAGGACATAATTGTTACCTCATACAATTTGCAAATGTAAATAATTAGATCACCGATGACAACACAAAGTGTTTACTTCAGCTACATAATGACACCAAAAATCTGCAAGAAAGTTCAAACAAAATTTGGCTAGCATACATGTCCAAAGAAAGTCAAGGCCAGCAGGCAGCTCCAGGCTAAAAGCCTAAAATGCACACAATAATGTCAAAACCAGCCGATGATGGAAACAAGAAGGCATTTTCTTCTTTTCGATTGGAACGAGTCCATAAGGATTCTTCAATGAAAAGAGCCTCATGTAAACTTTGGGAATACCTCCTTAAACCTTTTCACTGGTTGTTACAATTATTTTTTTTTGTTTTTTCACATTGTTTCCTCCTTTTTAATTCTCCTTCAGTCCTAGCCCCCAACTTACTGGGAGACCCCAAAGGAAAAAAAGAAAAGAAAAGAAAAAAACTAACACTCTACCAATGTCTCATACCAATAGTGATCGTCGTGACACAGTGATCGACATAGGGAAGCTGGTTAATTTCACTGGTGGACTCGAGTTTTCAAGCCTTACATATACAGTGACAAAGAAAAAGAAGGATGTTGAAGGGGAATGGTTCAAAAAAGAAGTAGGTTTGTTGAACAGGATTACTGGCTATGCACCAAAAGGGTGCATCACTGCAGTGATGGGTCCAAGTGGTGCGGGCAAATCTACACTACTGGATGGTTTGGCTGGGAGAATAGCTAGTGGGAGTCTCAAGGGCAGGGTGTCCTTGGATGGGAAGGAAATGAGTCCGAGCTTGATTAAAAGGACTTCAGCATATATAATGCAGGATGATAGGCTATTTCCAATGCTTACTGTGTATGAGACTTTGATGTTTGCTGCTGATTTTCGGCTGGGGCCTATTTCAAGGGCTGAAAAGCAAGAGCGTGTGGATAAGCTGATCGAGCAGCTTGGGTTGTCTGTAAGTGATTTAAATTCCCACTTATAGTTAAAGGTTCAACATATTAGTACTTAAAACTTTATGATATGCATGTTAGTTCCCAATTCTCGCGTTAAGACCTTTATTTCTCTAGGATTCACTTCCACCAACACTAATCATTCCAACTTGTTGCACTGGTTGGAGTTGGAAACATTATATCTAAAAACCAAATGGATTGAATTAGATCAATGTGTTATGCATGTGGTGTTTACCAAGTTAAATTATACTATATAATTGATTACAAAGAGTTAGAATTATAACTTGGCTAATCCTCTTTTGGCATAGCACAGATGTGGTTGTGACCAAAAACTTAATGGGAAGCCATTCTTTCTTGAAATTGCTAACACTTTTCCCTCTCTTTAATAAGTTTTTGTTCATGCTAGGTTTCAAAATAATCGGTTGAATAGCCATTTAAGTTATGGTTATTCAAAGGAGATAAAAGTTGACAACATGCTAGCTAGTGAAGAAGTTTCTTTTGATATTTATCTCTAATCTGTGACTGAATTTTCCGACTGTCTATTTTGTAGTCGTCCCGGAACACTTATATAGGTGACCAGGGGATCAGAGGAGTGTCTGGTGGAGAGCGTCGCAGAGTGACAATAGGGGTGGACATCATCCATGGACCATCATTACTCTTCCTGGATGAACCTACTTCAGGTCTGGACTCCACCAGGGCTCTTAGCGTGATTGAAAAGGTGCACCACATTGCACGCTCTGGAAGCACTGTAATCCTCACAATCCACCAGCCCTCATCAAGAATCCAGTTGCTCCTTGACCATCTCATAATCTTGGCTCGTGGCCAGCTCATGTTTCAAGGATCACCCAAAGATGTCACTCACCATGTATCACGGATGGGGCGCAGAGTTGAGAACTCAATTGAGCACCTAATTGATGTCATACAAGAGTATGATCAGTCTGAACATGTTGTTGAAGCAGTAGCTGAATTTGCACTTCCCGGATTGAAGCCCCTGCCATTGGCAGGGATGGATATGTCTGTTTCATCGACTCTACCACCAACGCCTACTCCACCATGTCATAGCCGTCAAGCAGAAGGTCAAGAGAGTGCTGATCATCACAAGGGACAGGGAAAGCGCCTACAGTTACAAAATAATTCTCTTGTATTTGATTCTTTTGATCACAGTGTAAGAAGCCCATATAACAATACTTCAAGGTCATGGAGTGCTAGTGATCGTGGATTAGCAAGCACTGAGGCTTACACCTTCGCAGGCTAATAAAAAAGGTCCAAATTCAATAAGGTAATTAAAAACACAATTTGTAGTTGCATAACACATAGTTAAGCACAAAGTAATGCTTGACACAAATCACCTTTCATTGACGGGTCACTTTGTAAATCCTTGTAGTAAAATTAAAAATAACTTTTAACATTTTCTTGTAGCACATAATCAAGTTTTGCTCTCTTTGAGTTACATGTGCTAGCTCTCTTATCTTTGTGTACATGGTGTTAAGCAGTCTATCCCCTGGCCACTACGCATACTCGAGTGAAATCCTTAGCACTCCAACACCTCACAGCAGTGACTACACTGTCAATGAAGATGACTATCGCACCCCTGGCGGCGCTGATGTTGCTATGAACTCCACAGCAAACAATAACCATCTCGGCCCAAAGTTTGCTAATTCATTCT
This sequence comes from Quercus robur, assembly GCF_932294415.1. NCBI lineage: Eukaryota > Viridiplantae > Streptophyta > Magnoliopsida > Fagales > Fagaceae > Quercus > Quercus robur. The sequence goes on from NC_065539.1 coordinate 16,592,957, forward strand.
TATCAGAGATCATGATACTCATGCGCCGCAGCTTCAAGAACATCCGTCGTACACCTGAGCTTTTCCTCTCAAGACTAATGGGCCTCACCATAATGGGTTTAATGATGGCCACCATGTTTGTGAAACCCCCAAAATCCTTGCAAGGCATCACAGACCTCACCAGCTTCTTCATCTTCACTGTCTGCCTCTTCTTCTTTTCTTCCAATGATGCTGTCCCAGCCTTCATTCAAGAGCGTTTCATCTTCATCCGAAAGACTTCTCACAATGCCTACAGAGCCTCATCTTACACCATTGCTGGTGTTGTTACTTACCTTCCTTTCCTTGCCATTCAGGCTGGAGTCTATGCTGGCATTGTGTATTTTGCATTGAAGCTCAAAGGACTTTTCATATATTTCTTGATTGTTCTCTATGTTTCCCTTCTCACAACAAACTCCTTTGTGGTGTTTGTGAGCCCAGTGGTGCCAAACTATATCTTGGGTTATGCAGCAGTTTGCTTTCACTGCCCTCTTCTTCTTGTTCTGTGGCTACTTCTTGAGTGGTCATGACATTCCTTCCTATTGGCAGTGGATGAACAAGATTTCCACAATGACATATCCTTATGAAGGGCTTTTGATAAACGAGTTTCATAGAACGGATATTTATGCAAAAGACCCACTGGGGAATAACGTGTCTGGTATTGATGTTTTAGATAGCCTTAAAATTCATGGCAGCGGAGGAAAGAAGTGGGAAAAGGTGTTCATAATGTTGGGTTGGGCTGTAATCTATAGGATTTTGTTTTACATAATTCTTCGCTTTGGTGGATAGCCTTCAAGTCCTCTAAATTCTGATAATGTCACATTATTTACATATATAGATGAATTTATGGAAAATTATTAGGTATTCCTAAAGTATAATAACCTAAAGTATAATAACGGCACTCCTCTCACATGAATGGTGGATGCATCATAAATTTAGTTGATGGAATCCATAATTATATAGAGAAAAGAGTATTATGTCACTATACTCTCAGAATACTAGATAATTACTTATTTACGAAATGTATAAGAACTTCTAGCAGCCTGCACTGATTATAGAGTGATGGGCCATCCCATTTTCCCTTGAGTTTGGTGATATATCAATCTGTTGACATATAATGTAATCATTTTTACATCAAATTCTGATAAATTTGTCCCAGAAGTTATACTAGGCAGGATTCTTTGTAGGTGTGAGGGTGTGAGCTAGATGGGTAGCCTCCAAGTCCGGCTTCCCAACCATGGAACTTTCTTATACAAAATTGCATATTAGCTTACCATAGAGACTAAGCTTCATAGAGTTGCGCTCTACTTACTCTGCAAGCTATAGAAATTATTATAAGTGGATTGAGTGCGTCACTTTAGATTCTGTGTGGGGTGTTGGTTATCATAATTCTGCACCCATTCTACTGATGCTTTGAAAGTACCATATGTTTTCTATTTAAGACTTGCCTGACAACATTCCCCAGTGTGCTCGTAAAATTTCCAATAGAGAGTTTATAGATGGCAATATCATATCACATTGACATATGCCAAAGTCTACAGACAGAAAAAAAATGTTATTGCTCTATACAATCATTACATTTAGACAGTTATCCTCTTTCTTTACTATCTAAAAGTATAGTGGTTAATCCTCTGATTCATATCCTGAGGGTCTGTCAAAATTGACTTTTCATTTCCAAAATGAGTGCAATGTGGATGTGCTAGCCCTTGACTTGAGCTCTTACTTTGAGACTACTAGCTCAATTTTTTTAGATGTTCTACAGATCTTTTTTCATTTCTTCCTTCACTTAGATTCTAATTAGTACCATCAGTAACTTCCTTAATTGAAGTATTGCACATCAGAAATATCATGTTTCACTCATTCATTGATTTACAATAATTATCAGGGATATGAGCAACAATGATCTTGTGGGGCGGATTCCAGAATCTCTTACCTCACTGCCATATTTGAAATTCCTGTAAGTTTTCTTTTGAATGTATTATTGTGCCATATATAAACTAGTATATGCCTGTTAAATTTTAAACTGATTCCTGTTTATGAAACATACTTCTATTGATTCAGTAATTAAGTGCTTGCTCCAGATTTTTTGGATGCAATTCCCAATTAGACAAAGGGCATAGCTTCAAAAGCTCAACACTTAATACAGTGTATGAATTCTATTATCTATAAAATGAAAAAATGGATGTGTAGAAGAATGGGAAATCTGAAATTTGGAATCTATTTTTCGGCGACGGAAAATGTGATACTGGAAAAAATATATCAGCAATTCTCATTGGCACTGTTGCATGTGGATCCTTCCTACTTACTACTGTGGTCGGAATCATTTTGGATTGTGTTTACAGAAGAAAGATGAGGCCTCAAGGAAGATTTGATGGGAAACGATGCCAAATGGTTGAGAGTAAGTCCACTAATCTATTCTCCACCCATTAATATCCATTGATGTCTGAAATCTTGTTGGGAGAATATGCATGAACTGATAAAAGCATGAACGAAGATCTAAAGCACAAATGAAGCTCTTATCCTCTAAATACATAAATATAATCTTATCCTTTAGTATGAAGGCATTAGCACAGATGAGAATTAAGAAACATCATTTAAACCCCAAGGGGATGACTAGAAAACAATAGATTTATTATACCCTCCATATAGATGATGAATCCATATGGAAGGAAATTGTCTTCCTGATGGTGCACAACAACAGCTATTTTACTATGTTTTCATAATTCACTCAATAGTATGAACAATAGATAGTGTTAATCAGGTGATTACATAACTACTTGAGGCCAATTTCAGCTGTATATTTAGCTTTGTCAATTGTGTTCATCTCAACAAATTCTCCCAAAATATGCAGATGTAGTTATTTTCATGCCCAGCAAAGATGACATGAGTATAAAGTCGATATCTATTGAGCCGTTTACCCTAGAGTACAGAGACCATCACCGAGAAGTACAGAACATTGATAGGTGAAGGAGGATTTGGGTCTGTTTACCGCGGCACTATCCTTGATGGCCATGAGGTGGCAGTGAAGGTTCGGTCAGCCTTGTCCACTCAGGGTACTCGGGAATTTGAGATTGAGGTAATAGCCTATTTTATGTATTAGAAAGTTGTATCATAACTTTCTATATCTTTAAAGTTAAACAGGATTGAATAATTTTCTGCATAAGTGCAAAGTATTCAATCTCTTGCCTACCCCCCCCCCCCCCCCCCCCCACCCCCCAATAAATAAAAAATAAAAAAATAAAAAAAAAAAATAAAACCTGAACTTTTGGTAACAAACTGCATTAATTTTTATCAATTAAATGAATAAATGGAATCTATTTATTTATTTTTTTGTTTTGTTATTATTTCTTTTTCCACAAACACTATTCAACCAAAAATTTTCATTATTTCCCTTTTTATCCAGAAGTATGACATGCTTTAAAAATGTGTCCACTGACAACTCTAATGATGTATGACAGCTAAACCTGCTTTCAGAGATTCGGCATGAGAACCTAGTGCCTCTTCTGGGTTATTGTAGCGAAAGAACCAAAAAATTCTTGTTTATCCTTTCATGTCTAATGGCTCTCTACAAGATCGCCTCTATGGTACTTATTACAGCCTTGATTATTCTGACTGATATCAATTGATATTCAACAATGTCTAATCACCAGTTTGTTCCCAGGGGAACCAGCAAAAAGAAAAATTCTGGACTGGCCAACCAGACTTTCTATTGCTCCTGGTGCTGCTAGGGGCAAGTATAATGGGTTTTCAGTTTTATTATTTTATTGCTCTAATTCACAAGTAAAGAGAAGCTGTAAAGGAAATCTTAATGCACAGAGAAGCTAAGGAAAACTTGATTAATATGCTACATGCCACAATAACTTAAGTACTTGATGTTGCCACATGATGAAATTTCTAGCAAGTAGTACTTTTTATGAGATACTCTACTGTGTTATACCTACTAGAGGAAAGGAAATGATGGAGAAGGTGTACCCCAATTAAGTATTCTACAGTTACCTTTGATAAAAAGATGATAAAACCATGACATGATGACAAGTGAACACAGCTTCAGAGTAAACCAATACAGTGACATATTTGTCAAAAAAGAAAAAAAAGGTAGGGCAACTTTGTCCAGTCTTACTGACAGAGCTGATTGAAAGAATTATCGTGAAACTTGAGCAATGATTTAATAACAGTTATGGTTCATGGGTGGGCTACATATGGCATTTTGATGTTAGAGGCATTTCCAAAGCATTGTTTATTAATTGGTTGCATTGGATGGATTAAAAGATACAAAAGAGAACAAAGATGGGAATGACCTATTGTGAACTAATGATCCATTACTTTTTCTGGAATTGGTGTATATGGATGAAAATGGAATTTTCAATGTCGTTGCTTCCCAAAATTTCTTCACTTGATTGGCTTTCCTTTGGTTGTTTTGGTTGATTTAACTATTTTTATTTTCTCCCCCCACCCCCCCCCCCCCCCTCCCCGCCAAAACTAGCATGTAGCATGTTTGAATGAGTATTTTCATTATTCAGGTTTGACCTATCTTCACACATTTCCTGGACGTAGCATAATACATAGGGATGTGAAATCAAGCAATATACTTTTGGATCATAGCATGTGTGCAAAGGTTGCAGACTAGTTTTTCAAAATATGCTCCTCAGGAAGGGGACAGTAATGCATCTCTGGAAGTGAGGGAGACAGCTGGTTACCTAGATCCAGAGTAAGTCTGAATGTTTTTCTTAGAATTGTTTCTATATAAAACATTCAAACCTTGCTTACTTCTGTCTCTATGAGCAACAGATTTTGTTCCACTTAATCAATGATCATCAATAATTTAATCTTCTTCATGGATATATGCATACCTAGGTTTTCTGGAATCTTAAGTAGATCTTAACTGCCCAAGCATCCAACATTGTTCCATTTCGCCTTGAAGTTGGTTTTATGTATCAAAGAGAGTAACTATAGCCATGGAAATTTTATGGCCTTCCTTATGTTTTGAATCTATCATTCAGGTACCATACAACACAGCAACTATCAGCAAAGAGTGATGTCTTCAGCTTTGTTGTGGTTCTACTTGAAATCGTAAGTGGTCGAGAGCCGCTCAACATACAGAGGCCACGAAACGAATGGAGCCTGGTTGAATGGGTACAGTCCAATTTCATGTTTTCTAGCTTCTGATAATTTGATGACTATAATCTTGCCCTTTTAGAAGTCACATTTATGAATCAATGACCTATAGTGTTACACACTTAACACTACTCTTTCACACTGCATGATGCCTAAAGATAACAACCTACATGGAATTTCTAATTCACATCTGTCCCTAGAGATCCAAAATATCCTAGAGGGCTGGTTGACCCATTAATTGAGGACTAACTCTGACAGTGGAACACTTTGCATGCAGGCAAAGTCCTATTTTAGAGAGTCAAGGATTGATGAAATCGTGGATCCTGGCATTAAGGGTGGGTACCATGCAGAGACAATGTGGAGAGTAATGGAGGTGGCATTATCATGTATTGAATCCTATGCTGCTTATCAACCATGCATGATTGACATAGTCCGGGAGCTGGAGGATGCTTTGATTATAGAAAACAATGCATCTGAATAAATGAAATCCATAGACAGTCTGACGACATCCAACTCTAATCGCTTCTCTCTTGTCTTAGATAAAAGGATCCTCATACCACCCATTTCAACTCCAACAGAAACGTCGTCTATTATGACACAAGCCCCGTCCCCTCCGCAGCCAAGGTAGTAAAATGGGTTAATGTGAGATGTTTCATCAATATGTGAAAGATGGAACTTTCTTTTTTTCTTTTACCCATTTTCGACAGATATTGATATGTGAATAATGAATCATTCTAGTCATGTCATATGCTAAATGATAGTAGAGAAAATGGGGATAATCCCACAATACTCTCTTCAAATTAGGCATTAGGTCGCTTTTTCAATATTCTTTAGATTAAATATCAAGGAATTCAATTTATGCTAAAATACAACTGAGGAATATAATATGGGCATTCCATTGCATTATTTTTCCATTAGAACTACTTAATCAAGATTTTTTTTTTTTTTTTTTTTTGATCAGTAAGAATGTAAGAATTATTAAAAGATGAAAAAAAAAAAGCAGTATGCAGAAAGTATACTACATAACAGTACAGACACAAAAGAAAAATAGAATCAGCAAACAAAAAGGCTATCTGGCATGGACAGAAGATCAAAAGTAGGCTCAGGGGAGATGGAACAAGCCTTATGCCTAGAGAAAATAGTGCCTAGTAACTGCGACTTGAGAAGGAGAACCAAAGATTCTTTATCTTCAAAAACACACGAAATCCTCTCTCCAAATGATCCACATTTAGCACAAGAGAACTGAACTCTACACCAGCAGCATGTCCTTGACTGTAAGGCCATTCCAGCATAACAACAACTCGCCCACCCTTTGAGGCATCACCGATTCTACCCCTAAAAGGCTCAGAAAACCCCATGACTCCCTAGCCACCCAACAATGTAGAAATAGATGATAAATGGACTCCCCATATGTCCTGCACAAACTACACCATGGAATGACAATACCCCATCTCTGTAGATTATCGGTTGTCAAAATGTTGCCTTCCACTGTTACCCACATGAAAAAACAAACTCGAGGCAGTCCCTTAACTTAGTCAAGATAATTTACCAAAATTAAATGCATTGCTAGTCTTGGGAGTAAGATGCCAAACTATTCATGCAACAACAGTCTAGTTAAGCATCTCGTTGAGCTTAAGAATTGATAAATTAATGAGGGTCCACCAATATTACAACATTTATGAACAAGACAATTTGATTTATGAAGGAAACTACATGTGCATATACATGCATAGGAAGCACTCTTCAAGACAAATAAGTGATCAGATTCAGTAAAGGTCATCCACAACTATTTACTGGGCTGGTTAATGGAGTAAGTATCATCTGCTCTGTACATAAGAATACCTCTTGAAAGTTAAAAGTAATCCCTGAAATTTAGACAACTTAAATTACAATTTGCATTAGCCAGCCCATGACCAATAACCAGAATGTTTTTGTGTAGGAAGAGTTTTAGCCCTTTAACAGATGCCACTGCTTACAAAAAAGATGCAGAAAAAATAGACCATCATCAGTTGGCTATCATGAAGGTTGTTGGTAAATGATAATTAGATGAATCGGATTAATCAACAGTCTGCCTATGTGAAACATGTTGCTTCTACCTACCCACAGAAAGAGAAACTTGTTGCCATATAACCAAAGGAACCTCAAAACCAAGTCCAAGTGGATGAAAAGACGTTATATGTTATTAGCTGTAGCTGAGTCTCAAAAAAAAAAAAAAAGCTGTAGCCATTCATACAAGAAAATCCCAATACTTCTAGAAACTAAATGATTAAAGAACTGAAAGCGGCAAACAATATGCTGATATTATGAATCCACTTTAGACGACAAGTTAGATGGTTGAGGTTAGGCAATAGAAAATAGAAGATTAAGTTATGAGTCCCATAAAGGTGGCAAAAATTACACACAAGAGAAGTGAATTATAAGCAATGAAGGTTGACACCATTTTTCAACTAAAAACCCAAAGGACTCAGCCCCTCACCCTCCCCCTCCCTCTATCTATCCAATGGATGGAAGGGCAGAGGCAAGTGATGTCCCCTCTAGTCAAGAATTGGGGCCTCTCAATTTAATTGCAAGAGTAATATGGCTCATTATAAAAGAGTTACAAGGACAAGAAGACCAAAAAGAACATGGTATAGACAGAGTGATGCATGAATAACCATAGACTAGTCTTAAATGTTTGCGAAACCAGTATGAACACTGATTTTGCTAAACTCAATTACAAACAATGCCATATTTCTTTTTTAAATTGGTAAGTCACACACACAATGAACCTTGAATCTACAACTTCACACTCTGCCATATTGTTGCAAGGGAATGAGGTGTCATTTGAAGTAGAGCTCATTGTCACAGGTATATACAGTATACACCTAGTTCGCTATTAAAAACCACCCACATGATATTGAATTTCCTTAATTAGTGACCTCAGCCAGATAAATCTGCACCATCGATAGATTCTAAAGTTGAAAAAAGTTGAACATAGCATTCACTGTCTAAAGAATCTTAAGCCTATGGGTTTAGGCTCAATTATGTTACATTAATCACTCACTCTTGTCATCATAATCCAATGTGAGAGGTCACTGCTTAACTTACCACTCCACTCAAACGTGAATATTCCAAAAAAAGCATGTAATGTGCACAAAGAAGCTAAATCACAATCACAAAATTTCTACTGCCTCAAACAAATCCACGATATAAGCAACAGAACATACTAATACATTAGAGTTTCATACAATATTACAAGCCAAGAAATCTGTTCACATTCACAATACAGACAAGAGAAGAGTGTGCTTACAGAGAAGCCGTATCACAACAAGAAGGACAACAATAACATTATCATGTAGCAAAAAGAGACGGGTTGGCTGATGCTGTTCCCACTTGGACTTCAAGGAGTTCTAGACGACGCTCCAGCGTATCGAGCTTCTCATTCAGTGACGCCAATTTGCTCTTCGTTGTAGCCTCTGAAATGAGTAAAAAAGAAGCACAATATAAGTGAAAAATATAACACCACCACCACCACCAAAACCCAAAAACTGATACTTTATGTTGCAACAACCATGTAGGATTTCCGGAAAAAACTAGACTCAGAAAGCTTAGATAGAATTAGAAGCACAATATAAATGAAAAATATAACACCACCACCAAAACCCAAAAATTGATACTTTGTGTTGTAACTAACCATGTAGGAATTCCCAAAAAAAAATTAACAAGACCCAGAAAGCTTTAGATAGAATTAGAAGCACAATATAAGTGAAAAATGTGACACCACCACCAAAATCCAAAAACTGATTCTTCATGCTGCAACAACCATGTAGGATTTCCCAAAAAAATAAAACTAGACTCAGAAAGCTTAGATAGAATTAGAAGCACAATATAAGTGAAAAATGTGACACCAACACCAAAACCCAAAAAAAACTAATTCTTTATGTTGCAACAACCATGTGGGAATTTCGGAAAAAACTAGACCCAGAAAGCTCAGATAGAATTATAAACAAAATGGGTTTGTTGGCATTCATTTCATTGATGCAATCAAAGAAGGTAGTATTGAATGAATTAAAACGAACCCCAGATCAGCAAATTCAGCTAAAACAATGAAAACAATACAAAAAAAGAAGGTAGTTCAATGAGGAAAAGAGAGTGGTACCGAATTGGACTAGGAAATCGAAGAGGCGGCGAACATTGAGAGAAATGTGAGAGATGAATTCACGGTTTTCCCAATCAGCTTGCACAGCTATACCAACGTTCACTGCATTTGTTATCCCTCCTGCTCTTGCCATTTTTTCAGTTTCAGGTGCTGCCTCTGTTGATATGAATATGATTATGAATTTATGGGTTTTTGGGGTCAGACTTTCAGAGATCTAATCAAGGCCGAGGTAGTTGGTTAGTAATGGGTACAGTCTACACAACCAAATTCAACAGCTGGGGTGATCTTGTTGGTTTATGGTATTGGTATTGGTATGGTATGTTCCTGATTGTGAAAAAGTGAAAAATGTTTAAGTTTAGTTTGACTTGTTTTTACTTAAAATGAACTTCATCTCTAATATTTCTACTTCCAAGCCAAGTAGTCATAATTACCGTTACTTCCCTTCTTCTTTTTTTTTTTTTCTTTTACCTTTAAAGTTTAAAGGCCCAGAACTCCCTTTTAACTTTCGTTTTTTCGTAACATATATTTATATATATGAATCCAAGGAGAAACTTAGATTTAGTGTTTAGGTGCTATTTTTTAAATTTTCTCTCTTAAGATTCAGTTATGTGATTGTATTTAACTTAAAATACACTTTCATCTCATGAGAAAAAAGTCATATAGTTGAATTATAAGAGGGAAATCTAAGAAACAACACTTAGGTATTATACTTAAATTTTGCCCTAAATTCAATAATTAAAATAGTGTGGAAGGGAATTCAATTTTCTTTTTTTCTTTTTTGAAAAGAATCAAAACATAAAGAAATGAAAGCTATGTCATTGAATTACAAGAATCTTTTAACTCTTTTACAAATTAATAGTTACAGTCAATTTTACTATTATTAAAAACAAGTTTAAGATCCATATATTTTAATAAATTGGATTTAAGATAATTACTCTTAATCCAAATTTGTCTTTTTTTCATTTTTAAATAAGTCCACCAAAATGGACCTAGTGCACTAAAATGCTATGATTATATGGTTTAATAGGAGCATAATAATAATTAATATTAAGCTTCTAGCTTTTAGATATTAATAGATTATAAGTAATTCTTTTGCTCTCTTTCACATCCACAAGTACTTCCCCTCTTTTTCTCTAGTAATTGTTGTTGAGGCTCATTTTTTGGCAAGCCCAATAAGAGAAAAGGCCCAGCAACATGGGCAGACCAAAGTTAGCAAACAAGAAAAAGCCATTGAGCCTAAGTGGTAGGAATGAATAGCTCACGGGCTCATAAAGTGGGTCTTGGAGAAGCAAACAGACCTGAATGGACTCTGAAAGAAAGAGGAAGCAAACCCATGGGTAGTATGTAGAAAAGTGAGAATGGGCCACAATAGGCCTAAAGTAATGTAAGCAAAGAAAGTAAAGGACTAATGGAAGACCCATCAGCCCCAAGGATGAAGTATAAAGTAATTAGGCCAGAGAAGTCCAAGAGAGTTAGTAAAGGCCCATGGGAAAGTAGAATTGAAAAAGGGTCGAGGAAGCCCAAGGAAAGCAAATGGGCCAAGGATGCCCAAGAGGGAAATGGGACAGAGGAGCCCACAAACAGTGTAAGAAAAGGCCTAGTGAACACATTGAGTCACTAGGAGGGAAATAAATAGCAGGCCCAAAAAAGCCCAGCAGGATTGAGTTAAACAACATTACAGCAGGAATAGCAGAGTGATACGGCAAAAAAATGCTAACAAGGCCACAGAGTGAACATAGAATAGGCCGGGGGAAGGAAGGCCCATGATCCAACAAGGCCCAATCCCCAAAAGAAGCAAGTCATAAAGAATGGTAGATTGGAAAACAACCCACGCCATAAGAAGTCAAAAGTGCATGGCAGAACGTACAAACCAATCTCCAGAACACGACAAATGCATGAGCGGTGGGTAAAAAAGGTGAAGCACGCGCGAGACCCAGGCACCACCAGCCTATTCCCAGCCAATATAGGAAGTGGTGGATCATGGGTCAGAGGGCATGGTCTAGTGGTGGGGAGAGGGAAAAAACCTATTCTAGGGTTCTTGTTTAGGCTCTTTTGGGGGAAATGTCTTGCTAGGATGACATGCTACCCAAAAGAAGTAAGGATGTGTTGGAACCACCAGGTGCATGCCATAAGGGATAGAGAGAGAGAGCACACACATTGTAATGGGTAGAAAAAGCCACAACAAGCAAACAAACAAAATAGCATTTTTTATCTAGCAGAGGGGAGCGGCATAGCCAACATAGGTAAGTGGTGGTGGCTAAATCACTAATGACCAGTAAGTGGTCAATAAGGACATCCACACCAGACAAAGACACTTAAGGGCTAAAACAGTAAATATCAGTCACGGCAGGCTCTATAAAGGACCCCTTACTATGCACTGAGAAGGGAGATTCGAAAAATCACAGTAATAGGAATTTTTAGAGAAAAACATAACCCAGAAGTAAGCATTGAGAAGGAAAGGAAGTAAAACAAAAGAAAAAGAAAACTAAGAAGTAGGAAGGAGAGGAAAAGAAAAACAGAGAGTTTACAATGGCAGGCATGCACCAATAGGTTGATTTCCTCTTTCCCTCAATAGCTTTGCTCTCTATAAAAGACAAAAGTTTTGTATTTGGGCATGGACCATTTAGGCTTGTTCTCTCAAAGCAATTAATTTCTTCTCTGAGATTACTCGTGTTGAGGAAACAGTTTTTCCCTTCTTGGTTTCAACCCCGTGTATTACTTGGCGTGGCAGACTAACGCTTTGATTTTGCTAACTCTTTTTTTTATCCTTCACTTAGCTTATTCTGTGTACAAAGAGCCTTTTGTTGCTCACTTTTATTTATTGTGGCTAAAAGTAGTGATTGTGTTTCTTATATCAGCTTTATTATATCTGCCTGTCATAACTTACTTACAGTGATTCTGCCTGCCATGGGTTTGTGATTAAACTCTGGCGAACGGGGCATAGTTTGTGTACAAGCCGGACCAAAGTGAGTTATAATTGGACCGGTCCCGACTCCCTTACTTAGAACATTTAGGCCAAATACCGTAGGAGGTAGTCCAACCCAACATTGCAAAAAATGCCCACTACAATCGGTATCTAAAAATTTCTTTTTTGTTTAAATTTAAATTTGGATAATTGTGTTGATTTTAATGACTTTTTTTTTTTTTTTGTTCTAACAATTTTTCAAAAAGCATAACAATATTCTCTAATCTTTTATATATATATATATATATACACAAACCATGGTGGGATTAATTTTTTAGGAAAATGTTTTTTTAAGTCTAAATTTGTCATAGTCAAGCAAGTAAACTTAGACTTTAATATTCATAAAAAAGAAAGACATTATCAATATTTTTCTTCAATAATATTTATGGAGATAATAGTTTTGAACAAAAGACATCAAATTAATTATAAACTTATTAGATTTATATATGTAATAGGATGCTAAGTTAGACTTATTAATAGTATAAATATAATTTAATAAAAATGAGTAATTTATGAAATTTGACTAAAATATTATTTCAGTCTACTATCTTATCATCTTATACCAAATTATAAATTAGTGACGTCCACAAGTCGATCTTGGTCGGGTTTGTGACTAACCTAGAATCGACCCGATCACTTTGGGTCCTTATATCTAGACCCGCCATAGCCCACATGTAAAAGGAGTTGGTTCAGGTGGTCGAACCTCATCGAGTACCAGTTAGTCCTCGGTCAAAGTTGAGTTGGGCAAAACTCCGCCAGATCTTACCGAAATCCGTTGGATCTGGCCTAGATTTGGTGAGATTTGGCTAGATCTCGGCAAATCTTGAAGAGGTTAGGCCAAATCTCAAAGAAATCTTGTTGGATCTTGACAAATTGGACAAAAAAGAACGGCAAACCACTTGTCTCGACAAAGAACAACGATTTTCTGGTGTATAAAAGGTCGGATTGATTGAAAATCAGATTTTCATGCTTAAACATGCCAACCGAGCCATCAGGTGATGGGGGCAGAGACCCACCGTCGACCTTCACCAGCATTAGGTTGGCCAATTTTCAAACCCCTATTATAAATTACAAATTCAAGGGTTCTATTACTTATAGTCACCTAATAGATGAATAGTAGGAGCTTTGTCAGTGCTTTCTTGTGTAATCTTATGTAATCATAGTTACAATGTATAAAGCATGCCTTGAGTAGTTGCAATAGCATACTTTTTTTATAATGGAAATTGCAATAGCATACTAGAGCTCCTTTAAAGACACTTAAAAATCAAAACTTAAGCAATCTAACATACATCCATCCCTCTTTTTTTAAGGTGGGGAGGGGGATGTTGACTATTGACAATATCCTTATTTTATTGTTCCATTTTTTCTTTCTCATTTTATGTATATTATTCTCTTCTTTTTAGGCCAAAAAAATTTTTCATATAAAACTTCAAAATTCCTAAACTAAGCGGGTAGTAAATTTCACAATAAAAGATAAATCCATTGGTGGTGTACAGCATACGGCCCTAGGCCCATCGGGCCTTGGCCCAGACACACCCCTAAGACCGTCTTAAGCCCAAACTCAATGGTATGCCCGTTCTATTGATCGCAAGCTAGACAAGCTCATGTTGATCATGTATGGATTGGCCGAGGGCTGTACTGACCAGGGGCAGCCCATGACCTTGGCAGCTCAATGTTGCCTTGGAGAATATCGCTGCCGAGCAACCTTTTGGAAGCTAGAACCAATTCCAATACTATTACCACAATTTCCAAGGAAGTATATTCCTTATTAGGAATAATCAAATCGGACCCCACCCACACGAGTGAGACCAAAGGGTGATCATGAGCACCCTACCAACCTTAAGCTATAAATTGGAGAAAGGAGCGGAGAGAAGGGGTTAGTCATTTGGAGCGAAGATAGGGAGTGGAAGAGGGAGAGAATACTATCAACAAAGGGCAACTTAAAGGGAGAGAGGGAAAAGGATCACAAGAGAATAGAAGTGTATTTTAGAAGCTCAATTGAGAGCTACCCATAGTAGGAAACCCATAACCCACGATACAAATAAATTGTGAGCCCACCACTAGGCCCAGTCCAGTGTGGAAATTTGGGCACGTACAGGTGGGCTCATGATGGATTGCAAAATGTCCTGCTTGTTACAATCCCGTTTAGCAAGAGCATCCATTGCTCTGTTAGTTTCCCTGTAGCTTGAGGAAAGTTGAGAATAGTCCTCAAGCTGAGAATAGTGCTGCATTCCACCACAATATGTTGTACCAGTCAACTGGAGGTATAGTTGCTAGAAACAGGGTTTACAACTTTCTTAGCATCTATTTCCCCCACAAGCTATGATCAATCAATCGATATTCTGCATCTACACTGGTCACAATACCGCTCTAAAAAAACCCTGGACCAAAGCACCCTCTACATTCCAAATGAGGCATCTAGCTCTAGTCACAAATTCCAAAAGGATGATCCATTTGCTACATGTGGTTTGAACCAAATTTGAAAAATATCAGCATGAGCTCATGGAGAGGTACGTGAGGAGGAAAGAAAGTGGAATTCAATAGCCTTCCTAATGCACTCCTCATGGATTTTTTAGTTTGGCAATTCTGATTGAAAAACAAATTTATTTCCATCTAACCAAAAAGTCAACTATCCGAACAAGAAAATAACACCTCGGTAAATGTTATGATGGTAAGAGCCAGATGAAAAGGTCCCATTCAAACGTACTTGTACCATTAATTTCACCCATTTGAGAGATCATAACTTAAAATTTATTCTAGGATCTTTCATTTTGGTGCAGAGCGGTTAAATTGATTTATTTCAGCCAAGATGTACAATAACATCAAAAACCAAATAAACAAGTATATGCATGTTCTTTGTGACAATTAATGTTACGACTTATGCAGAGGCTGTGGCTGGGATGGCTAATAACCCATTGTGCCTGAGCAGTGCCTCTGGTGAAGGTTCTCTACCACGGAATTCCACAAATACCTGGATGCAACAACATAAATTATTATGAAAATCAAAGAAGAGAAATCTCGAAAAGTACAAGATCAATCAATAAACTACAATGCAATGAATTAAGATAAAGCCCTCCAATGCTTATTCAATTAGAAAACCAATGAAAAGAAGTTTTTTTCTAACCTCTTCTGGTGCTTTGCCACCTCCAAGAGCAAGGATTGTTTCTCGAAACCTATGCCCTGTTTCTTTCACAGCCTATTGCAAAACATAAAAATCACTCCCATTATAAAATGCCACAGAGTTCTGACTACTAATTATTGAGAGCAAACCTATAAAAGTGTTTTGTCTCCAGAATTATATGTGGTGCTAGGGCTAAAAAGTCAATATGGACATTTGTATGCAAACTTAAGGCTAATGACCCCAAAACGACACTTCAATTTGGGATGTTTGTCTCAAGTTGTACCTGGATGCCCAAATGCCATGGTTAAGGCCTCCCTATCAACATAGTCTACAATCTATAAATAATTGCTACTTATCAAATTTTCATATTGCTTTATTACATAACTTGACTAAATTTGGAGATGATCCACAATAATTGACAAAATTTGTGAACCCAAAAATGCAATGGACACCGAGTCTTCAACGAGGTGCCCCAATGCACCATCATTCAAACAAGAAACTATAAATAAAGAGATCAACCTGGTGCAACATGAAGATGATATGCTCTAATTTAGAAATTATATTCTGTATGAAAATGAAATTGGAATAGATAAAAAAATCAAGGTAAGTTACACGACTATAAAGGCCTATCTTTCCATACAGCTCTTTTGGACTTACTTTGTTGTCATCCAGTCCAGCATCCTCAAAAGCAGAGAATGCATCTGCCGACAACACCTCAGCCCACTGCCAAATGCAAAAATATGGTATCAGAATAAACTCAAAGGGAGGAATAAACAAAGGAGTTAACACGCAACTGTACAAAGCATGCCCAGTGTTCACGAAAGAATCACACCATATGAATGAAAAAGATAATTATGAATATTACAGGAATAGATAATACCTTGTAACTAAAGTATCCAGCCGCATATCCACCTAATATTCACAAAGAGTTTATATAAAAGAAAATATCACAAGTTTAGGTTTCAGTTAAAGAAGTAAAAATGATATTGAGACAGTAAATTTGAGAGGGAGAGCAAACCTGCAAATATGTGGCTGAAACTACAAAGAAACCGGTCTTCTGGTAGTGGCGGGATCACTTGCGTCTTTTCAGAAACCCTTCGATCAACATCATAGATGGATTCTGACCCACCAGGAACATACTTTGTATGAAGCTCCAAATCAACACTGGCAAATCTGATCTGTAAAATTATAATAGAGGCAAAGAAAATAGAAGTCAGTCATGTATATGAACATTATAGAAATTTTAATTTATTACTTCCCACAGAATCACAACCTTCACTCGTCAAAACATAATCACATAATGAGGAATGCAATTCTATAATTATGACTTCCATGAGAAAAATGTAACATTAAAATCAAAACATATCAAAAGAAACAGCAATCTAATTCTTGTTCAAAGTTGAAATTATGGGAAACAAAAATATCACAAAATAAATAAATAAATAAGGGATTCGTGTCCAACTTTAAATATTTCCACCCATACAAAAGATCCACATTAAATATGAACATCTTTAAAATAACTCATAAAGATTATCATAAATGTGCTTTCTGACTTCCCACATCAGACATGTTTGGAGTCTTTCTCCAAGATAAAAGTATCAATCTTCCTCATTAGCTACAACATCATTGACCTCCCTGCCATTGGATGTAGATCCCGCTCTAATAGCTCCGAATTAATTAAATACATGCATTAAGATACGAAGGCTTCTTATTCCACAACAACGAAAGCACTCTTTCACTCTTTCATATACTAGGGGATTTCACTTGGAAAAGAAAATGTTCCATACTAATGCTAATGGATTCGGGTCCATAACCATGGGTTCCAATGTACGAGATCTTGTAACACTTACCAATGAGGCCCTATCAATTAGTATTACACAGAAGAAATTAATTCTAGATACTAATATAATTAGATCTGCTCTTTATAAACAAACTTGGGATTTGCGATCCCAGGTAAGATCAATTCATGATCATGGGATTCTTTTCTATCAGATAGGAAAGGCTGTTGCACAAAATGTACTTCTAAGTAATTGCTCCATAGATCCTATATCTATCTATATGAAGAAGAAATCATGTAACAAAGGGGATTCTTATTTGTACAAATGGTACTTTGAACTTGGAACGAGCATAAAGAAATTAACAATACTTCTTTACCTTTTGAGTTGTTCTGCTGGATCGGTCGCTCAAGACCTTTGGTCTTTACTCGAACCCGATGAAAAAAATGGGATCACTTCCTATGGACTCGTTGAGAATGATTCTGATCTAGTTCATAGCCTATTAGAAGTAGAAGGAGCCCTGATGGGACCCTCATGGACAGAAAAAGATTGCATTCAGTTTGATAATGATCGAATGACATTGCTTCTTCGGCCCAAACCAAGGAATCCCTTAGATATGATGCAAACTGGATCTTGTTCTATCGTTGATCAAAGATTTCTCTATGAACAATACGAATCGGAGTTTGAAGAAGAAGGCGAACGAGAAGGAGTCCTCGACCCGCAACAGATAGAAGAGGATTTATTCAATCACATAGTTTGGGCTCCTAGAATATGGTGCCCTTGGGGCTTTCTATTTGATTGTATTGAAAGGCCCAATGAATTGGGATTTCCCTATTGGGCTAGGTCATTTCGGGACAAGCGGATCATTTATGATGAAGAGGATGAGCTTCAAGAGAGAAAATTTCTTGATGACGTAATGTAGGAATTAGGACTTTTAGAAATTTGAAACTAAATTAGGAATCTTGATGAGATTGTGGGGTACTTGAATAGGATATGACCTTTGGGTGTTCAAATAAGGTTAAGTAAAAAAAAAATTGGATTTAAATGGAGTTTATTGTTGTTTGGTGTAAAAACAGCAAATTGCTAAGAAAGGTCCCAAGAGAACTTTCTATCATGCGTAACATCCCAAATTAATGCTTGAGTACTCAAACCAACCTTCCCCCGCCTCTTATAAGTCTTTAAAGGGGGCTTCCAATTATGTTCCCCATCAACATGAGATCACCACTTTCAAATGCCCATCCCAGCACCAAACCTTGTCACAAGGGTATGCATTTAACACACCAACTAGATGAACCCAACCTAACCCAGCTTAAACCAATGCCTTGGGTTGGTTTTTATGGGTTGATGGGTTGGGTTCTAGGATTTTCTTTTAAGTTTGGGTTAGGTTGGGTTCAAATTGACAAAATTTTCAACCCGAATAACTTGACCCAATCTAGTTATTGATAGTTTTAAAATATATATGCATCTTGAATTTGTTGATTTGATTTATTTTAGATTTTGGGACTTAGTTTTAATGAATTTGGTATATTAGACCCAATTGTGTAATTAAAATCATGTATTGAATTATAGGTTTAAGTAGTTAGATGAAAACCCAATTTCTTAAAAATTTTAAGAGGCCTAACAATATTGCCCCAAATTGATCCCTAATGGTTGAATTGGGTTGGATTTTAGAGCCAACATAAGTTGGGTTGGAGATTTCTCAACCTGAGGATGTCAGGTTGGGTTGAAAAATACCCAAAACCCTACACATGCACACCCCCACCTTTTTGGACCTAATGAGTGCCCGGTTGTAATTTTTTAAGGATGCTCACACCTTTGAGCAATCCTTCATTCCAATATATAATTCTCTTACTTGTATAAAATATAAATAAATAAATAATACAGACACCCACCTTATCATAAGTCTTTAAATTGCATGTAAGATTAAGAATTCTATAAAATAAAATAAAAATCCAATTCCCAAGAAGGATTGTTCATCGAACTCCCACTTAATTCAATACAGACTTAATAGTTCGTTTTTCATAAAGCCCGTCATTTTCAATGCAAAGGCAAAAGACCAGGAAGCTATCCTAGGCAGGTCTTCTTTCCTTTCAGTCTCTTAGTTAAAAATATTCAGAGGGAGAAAAAAGGAGGTGATTGCCAATATCCGCTGGCTCAAATCATACATACCCCATAAGAATGGGGCAAAGGGTCAGATGATGGATTCAGAACTCATTACATCCATTTATATCTTCCAACCAAGGACAGGAGGTTATCACAACAATAGAGCATCTTGAAACACCACCAGACCCATCTAAACATAAAAATATTTGGCTTCCCTTATAAAAACACTAACATGGAATCAATGTTAATATCCACCCCATGGCTAGCTTTTATATTCAATTATTACCCACTATAAAAAAAAAAGAGATAGACTAATTGCAGTGAAAAGGGAAAACTTTTTTTCCCTATAGTCAAGCTGATAGACAATGCACTTCTGTATACAAAAGACAAGCTCACAAATTATGTGGCAATGCTCTCATCTCTATATTTAAGAGCACATTCTAAAGATTTCTAATGGCTTTAACCAGCTTCTATCTCAATGGATCTTCCAAATTTATTCACAGTACCTCTTTAAGACTTAAATGCCAATCACACTCAGTTAAGGCAACACAATGCTACCTAAAGTCCAGATTGTTACAGGCATGCAAAATAGGAACTGGAACATCACATGCCATTTAATATGGAACATGAGTTGAAATGAAGACCCACTTCTAAAATCACATCAGATTACCAAAGGATACATGACAAATAAATGGCAAAAGATAACAGGGAAGAAAAAATAACACCAACCAAACACACAAACCTGGCGAAGACTTAGTGAGCCTGCCCGAAAAGTCCTAGCTGCAAGGAGCTTCAAATATACTTCTTCAGGGAGACTCTCCCCGGTCTCATAATGCTTTGCAATGCTCATCAAAGTATCCCTAAAAAGGACATTAGAAAAAATTAGATGATGACATAAGAATAAAGCAATGAGATGCTAATAACCTGTATATTGTCACATAATAGCACTATATTAATAAGGAAAAAAGAAAAAAGAAAAAAAAAAGTGTCTACATTTCAGTCATTAAACATTAACATCTAGATAAATTAATATCATATGTAATGGTTAAAAAGGTGAGGTCATTTTCATTTACCAAGTACTGGCAGTTTGCATGTCAAGCATCCGTAAAAGCTAGTATTCAACCTGATTGCTTAATTAAGTATAATATGGGAAAGGAGTTGTCTCGTTATGGGTCAGAGTTCCTATTCAGAGTGCACAAATGAGAAGTTCACGCAAATCAAATGCCCCAAAGCTAACTATCTACAAGGACACAATTACCTGTGGTAACACCAGTTTTCCATGAACTGAGAAGGTAATTCAACAGCATCCCACTCTATCCCCCGAATACCTGAAACTAGACCCTCATCTTGCTTGGTCAGCATATGCTGAAGTGCATGACCAAATTCATGGAAGACAGTCTCAACCTGCAAAAAAATCATTAATAAATCTGACAACAAATTATATTTAAAACTCAGAACCACTAGTAATCGTACTTTATTTTTCTAATATTTTTATCTTAGGAACTAGAATTTATAGAAAATAAGCTAAATCCAAAGTGATTGACTTTACTTACCTCACGGAATGTCATTAGGCTTGGTTTGCTCCCCACTGGTGGTGTTTGATTGCACACCATGTGAGCAACTGGCAACCTTGCAGAGGAACCATCACGTGACAACACACGACTTCGACCAACAACCTCATCCATCCATGCACCTCCTCTTTTCTCAGATGACCGAGTATATGGATCAAAATAGAAGTATGCAATAGGATTACCTGAAGAATCTTTGACACGGTAGAATCTAACATCATTGTTCCAAACCTGAAAGTAACAACCATATTTTAATACAAAGCAAAAAATAGTATAACAACCTTTTTTCCTAAGTATGATGTAACTAAAATATAATACCGGAGCTAAACCATCAGCTTGCTCAATATCAATTCCAAACAATGTCTTTGCAAGGTCAAAAAGGCCATCCATAACCTTTGGCAAGGAGAAAAATGGTCGTAGCTCTTCCTGTAGAAAAGAAAACAGGTAACACTGAAATTTCTCCAAGTAAAAAGAAAGTAAGAATTTGGCAACATTTAAAGTATAACTCATTCAAGTACAATACATATTGCCGGATCAAGTTACATTTAAATCACTTAACGTTATATAAATAATATGTATTTTTTTAAAGTATATAAATAATATGTATTGTGTTAGGCTAATTTAATTTTAACCCTACAAACTTCCCAAAAAATAACATGGTATCAGAGCAACCACCCACCACCGATAACTTTGGTATTCTCATCATGTTGATGGTTTTAAGTAGGTAGATTTGTCATAATGGAGGTTTTGGGAGGGGGATTATTTTAGTCATACTGGAGGTTTTGAAGGCATTTTTGACTATTTTGGAGGTTTTAAGTTTATTTTGGTCATTTTGTAGATTTGAGAGTATTGCAGTCATTCTAGAGGTTTTTAGGATATTTTGATCATTTTGGAAGTTTTAGGAGTATTTATGTCAATTTAGAGGTTTCCAAGGTACTTTGGTCATTTTATAGGATTTTGGGTATTTCAGCCATTTTAGAGGTTTTGAGAGTATTTTGGTAGTTTTGAAAGTTATAGGATTTGGTGGAGCCTCGTACCCCATACTTCTTTTTAATAATTAGATCTTCTTTTTAATAATTAGATTTGTTGTTCAATATATCATCTAAATCTCCTATGTCCTCAGCCTTGCCCAAAACATTCAAATGTGCAGTTGGGACTACCTATGCCTTGCCTATTTTGTGAAAATGGCCATTCCTGTACAACAAGGATCAAAGAATGTCTTAAAGCTCGCTTATTTGTTTTCTTAAAAAGAAAAGCAGACCCACCGGTAGACCTAGACTAGAACAGATAGAATCACACTACCACTGCCGATGTCGTGCCTTCACACCCGAGATGCTCACTTATAGAGTCAGTGCTTCTGCCGCTGCCATAAGAAAGAGGGTATTTTGGAGGTTTTGAGAGTCTTTTTATTATTTTGGATTTTGTTTTTGATAGGTAGAAATTATTTTGGAGATTATTAGTAGCATTTCTATCATTTTCAAGGTTTGAAGAGGTATATTGATCATTTTGAAGGTTTTAGGGATATTTTAAGTGTACTTTTATCATTTTGAAATTTTTCTCTAGTGCTTAATGGTGACTCCAAGTAGGTCTAATAGGTGATTCTTAGGTAAGGGTGGCAATTCATGTTCACATGTCAGGTTCGTGTCAGGTTAACTCATGAGTATTTGACTATGTGGGTCAACAGTATCCCGACACGTTTATTAATTATTAAACGGGTCAAAATTCCTCAACCCTAACACGGCCTATTTATTAAACGGGTCAGTTGTATCGACTTGCTTATCAGATTTTATCAAAAAAAAAAAAAAAAAAAAATTTAGTATTAACCCAATTGATTTGAACTATGAAAAACTAAACAAATAGGTTTTTAATATAAAACTCTAAACATCACAAATAATCATTCAAAATTACAGAATATCTCAATATCACAAATAATCAATCACAATATGTCAAACAAAATATACCGCAACAATTAATAAGTTTATATACCAAGGGTTTTGAAGAATATATTGGTAAAATGACATTTAGTCAAAAGGGTCAGACATGTCAAAGGGTTCCATGGGTTGGACATGAACACGGCATGTTTATTAAACGGGTCAGTTATGTCAACCCAAATATGAAACGAGCCCATTAGGCCTCAACTCATAACCTACTAACTTCGTGTCTTGTCATGTTCACGGATTGTATTAGATTTTGCCACCCCTATTCTAGGTTCCTATCTTTTATCTCCTGCTTGGTGGTGAATCCTAGGTTCTATTTTTCTATTTTCATGGTGTGGTGTTGATTTCAAGAAAATTCTAGGTGGTGATTCCTACATCCTATCCTTCGTTTTGTTCTTCTTTGTTTCCCAACCACAAGTCCCCCTCTTAGATTTGTCATCCAACATCATAGACATAACACAAACAAAGAGTCTAGTCTCCATTCAAACTGAAACAAAAGGCATAATTGCAAAATCCAAGAAATAGAAGACAACTATTTACTTACAGTTTGGATAATGGAAGCCAAATCGACTTATAATTTCAAAGCAGCAAGTGATTAGAAATGCAAATTCACGTGTGCATAAATACACACACACACACACACACACACAAAGCCAACCTCATTGATGTCAAATTTTGACTCTCGAAGCCTCTCACTCCAAAAGCTGATATCCCAATGGCTCAAATCATCAGCTTCTTGTGCACCCTGATTCTTGGAGAAAACTTTTATGTCGTCCATATCTACAAGGATCAATCAAAGAGTCCAATCCTCAAGTATTTCCAGCATAAAAAGTATTTGTTGATAATTTTTGAGAAACAATGGATTTAAAGAAGAAAATTTGGGCAGTTATTGTTTTCAAAAGATATGCTAAAGATATATAAAACATAAAAAATTTTGGGTAAACAAAAGCATCTTATTTTGAAAATAAATGTCATAGCTAAACTCACATCGGTATAATAAGTGTATCAAGCACTAATTAACGAAGTAAATTTTCAATTTGCAACATGGCATATGAAGTACATATACAAATGAGAAAACTAAACCACCATACTAGATTTCAAAGACTACAAAAAAAATTAACTAACAATGAGATGCCCCAATAAAAATTATTTAATTTCAAGCAATAACACCTACCAAGAACAAAGTTAATTTAATGTTTTAAAAGGTCATCCAAATAGAAACTTGTTTATAACATGAAGAAACTTTTCTTTTTTTTTTTAATTCGTATGAAGAAACATTTTTTTATTATTGGTAATTAATTACACAGGTACCCAAGAGGTTTTGAACCCACGATCTCATCCTCCATATCACTCTAATGAGGGGAGAAAGAGACATTTAAGCTAAAACTCATTCACAACTATGAAGAAACTAAATACAATGCACTACCTTGAACTGCAGCATTCCAGGAAGCACTACGAAGTTTTTCCAAAAGCTCTTTTGCTTTTTCAACAGTAGCCATTTTGGTTGCCATGCTTACCTGAAAAATAAATATACTTTAGCAACCCTAATAAAAAAATTGTACTGTTAAATATAACAGAACATACCTCAGCATAATTTTTATAATTGAGAAGGTTAGCCTTTTCCAATCTAAGCTTCAAAGTCTGGTCAATTATTGATGTATTGTCCAGATCTCCACTAGAGGCACGCGTTACATAAGCACAGTAGACTTCTTCACGCAAAGATCGGTTTCGAGCATGTTGCATAACAGCAATATAACTTGGAGCATCCAACGTTATTACCCAAGGCCCATTCTCAGCAGTCGCATTTTCATGACCCTGGTGAGATACATTATAAATGCATAAAATAAGATAAAACTAGTTGTAGCAAATTTGAAGAAGGAAATAGAGATTGAATAGCCAAAAGAAAAGGATTTCAACAAGGAATACCTTAGAAACTGCAGCTTGTGCAGCCATTCCAAGAGCCGTAGCAGGCAATCCTTCAATTTCTTTCTTATCTGTAATTAATTTCTCAAACTTCTTTGTGGCATCCAAAACATTTTCATCAAATTTTTGAGATAGCCTTTCCAACTCCTATAAATGAAGTCAAAATGAAAAGTAAGTAAAGACCAAGCCCAGTGGAAAATCAAATCAAAATGAGCAGAATAATCATCACCAATCTTCTTTGGTCCAAGTTAATAATTTGACGTCCACTACCAAATTAGAGGATAAGCAGAAAAATTATAGTTTTCTAATAGAATTTAATGTTAGATCCACCCCCACCCTCCTCAATTTAAACAACAAAGGAGGACAGTAAGGAATGTAGAAAAAGAAGGGCTGGAGAAATAAAGATACCATTTTACAATCTCAAACAAAATATTCATCTATATTTCCAACAAATGCCATGACAATAGCGTATCATTTTTTTTTTTTTATAAAACAATAGCATATCATTGTGGTCTATACTATTCAAGTACGAAATCCTAGCATCATGATTAAATACATATGTATTTATTTCAAATAAAATACAAACGCAACTTCAAGGAAGACAAAAATCAAAGAAACAAACAATGATTCTTCAGAAAATATGACCCCTTTCTCTTAGTTTGGAGACAATAATCATACATTTGTTTTGTGATGTGAGACATACTCAACTAACTTCATGTGCAATATATATATATAAGATAAGATAAGACACTAGTATTTGGAATCTAAAATTATAAATACAAGAACTGACTACTTGATGCAACAATTGATTTCAAAATGAGAGATTAGCCAAGCATACCTGTTCAATTTTGTTAAATTGATCTCTTTTATCATCTTCAAGAGAAACACCATTAAGAATTGCCTCCTTTATCTGAGCTGCATGCATATAAAGCATCAGAATGCACAAGTCCAATCCATAACATTTACAAAACATCATACTATAGGCAGCTGTAGATGATGAACTTTCAATAGAAAACTAGGTTATCCAATTGAAGCATCTTAAAAGAAATCATAAAATCATGGAAATCAAGTTAAAATAACAAAGGTAGATGGCACAAGTTTACAAAATTGTAATTGCCAAGAGCCTTACAGCTTAGTCTCCTTTATAAGAACCAAGGTTTGAATCCACTCTCTCCCACTTGTTGTACAATTGAATTATTAAAAAAAACAGGTTTACAAAATTGTAATCAACATTACAAAGACAAGATGCGTAAGATCTAGTTTAATATATATATATATATGGTATGAATTTACAAAAAGTACAAATGCTATTTCGCCAAAACTGACCCTGATGCATTACACCCTTGACAGAAAAAAAAAAAAAAAAAAAAAAAAACAAAACAAAACAAAACAAAACAAAACCAGAAAATCCTAAAAAGTGGTTCCTTTTTTTAATGTACAAGTGAAAGTGTTCTACCTAATAATTTACAGCCAAAAGGAATGAAAAACAAAAACAAGGTTAAGTGCAGAAACCTCATGAATAATTATGATAAAAGCATTTGACATATACTTACATTCCACAATTCGTTTACGAGCATCACTTAATGTGTTCCAATCAGGGGATTCTTGAATGGCTTTAAACGCATTGTAAAGGGGTTTACTTTGCCCCAACCTCAGCAGAAATTTAACCTTCTCTGGCTGCAAACAAGTAAACAACATAAGCACTAATCAGTATGAACAGAGTGAAAAAAAAAAAGGCACAAATTCATGGACCTGAAACAAATATAACTAAGTCTAAACAACAATTAATCTGAGAAGAGAGCTAAAGCTCCTGGCCTAGCCACACTAGAACTAAGGAAAATATAGCAAATAAAGTCAATAGACAAATATAGTGTAATGCTCAAGATACAGGAATGTAACAAATTTCCGGCTTAGTCACCCAAGAATCAATCATAAAGGAGAAATTGAAGTTTGTTTATTAAGAAAATAGAAAATCCAAAGCACATATGTATAAAATGGCGCTTCACACATGAACATAGAGAAAGTTATAGATACCTGGACTTCTTCAATGGCAGCACGGAGCTCAGGAGAATCCTTGACAGCCTTGAGATGATTAACAATGCCCCAGACCACAGTCAACCGGTCTACGATCTTCTCCAATGGCTCAACCAATCTAGGCCATGATGGGTCCACTGTGCGCTCCAATTCCAATAAATCATCCTCCTAAAAAAACCCATTAAAAAAAAAAAAACTCAAAACCAAACCACAACAAAAATGAATAAAAACAAAAACCCAGAAACCAAAATTGTCCAAAGAGAACATACAAGCTTCTTTAAGAGGGCACGGATCCCGGGGCGAACGTGTTTGGCTTCGACAACATCGAAAGGTGGGAAGTCAAAGTCTTGGAGAAGAGGGTTGCTTTCGATGGATTCTTCCATTGGTAGAGAAGGAGAGAGGGGGGTAGAAGAGCAAGAAAAAGAGGAGTGTGAAAGAAAAGAGGTGGGGTTGGTGATGGTGGATTTGTGCAAGGTTTGGAGGCAGAGAGAGAACGAAGAAGACCAGAGTGGACAGGGATAGGATTTGCGGTATTGTTGTTTGGATAATAAAAGGGGAAGCGTACGTGGGCTAGCCTTTAGGAGTGGATGGATCGAGCGGGAGAGGCTTATGCGTGATGCCATTAACATGTTCACTATAAGAAGGACTCTTATACTTGGAATCGCAAAGGACATATATTGCCTCATTTTTGTTTCGATTTGGTTTGGTTTTTTTTTTTTTTTTTTTTTTTTTTTTTTCCTTTGTATATTTGTCTCCTTTTCCTGCTTCGGAAATCAATCGTTTTCTCTATATGGAATTTGGAAGATATTGTGAGACAATCCAAAAAATGTGGTAGCCACTTTAATTGGCGTACCACGTGAGACTCGTGTTTGTTTTGTTTGTATGTATGTATGTATATGACATGTGTTACGACATTGTCCTTGCCTTGTGGGATGTCTTTGATTGATCCGTAGAAGCATTGAAGCAAAGAAGCTATTACACTTTCATGCATATTAAGTTATCAAAAATACAATATGCTTTTTGGATTTTAAAGTCTCAATACAGAGTAAGGGATAGAGGATCTAATTGTAAGTTCCACGTGTGGAGTTGGAAGATGTTTTTTTCTTGAGAATCAAGTCGGAAGAATTAGATGCAAAGTTAAGTAGTTAACTTTATCATGAAAGCATGTTCGACAGCATCTGCTAATTCACAATTTCACACCCAAATTTGATCTACAAACTCACTTTATTCTATTTTTATTTATTTTTCAAATACACTTTCTCAAAAAACTCTTCTTTCCCTATCACATTTAACCTTTTTTTTTTCTTTCATTCTTTTTTATGTTCCTTTTCCAATGATCAACTTTTGTTGGCTCGGACCATCTTGAACTTGGGTCATGTGTTGGGCCACCCTTCAAAAGGATCATGTGCTAATTCACAAGTGGGGGCACATGTTTGCAATCTTAGACTCTGTTTTTTTGTTGTGTTCCTAAAAATTTATCAAAAAAAAAAAAATAGTGCAGTGTTTGGGCCCAATGGAAAATACAAAATAAATAAAAACATAAAATTCACCATACCAACAGTTTAATCTATATATCTATATATATAATAATAGGTAAAACTGATAAAAAATCCAATTAGATTTCAAATTGAAATTAAATTAGAGTTTAATTTTAAGTCATGTATCCCATCTAATCTAAGTTTTTAAAATTTTGTGTCAAGTGAGTTAATTCAATGTAAAAATTGGATTTCAATTAGAGTTTAATTTTGTGCCATGTGTCCCATCTAATCTAAGTTTTTTAATTTTTGTGTCAAATGAGTTGATTTAGCATAGTAAACTAAAAAAAAAAAAAAAAAAAAAAAAATTGAATGATTTTATATTTATGAGCTTTTTTTTTTTTTTTTATTATAACTGAAAACAATTCAAGTTTATAAGTCATATATATATATATATATATATATATTAATAGCCAAAACTAAGAGAAAATCTAATTAAATTCTAAACTGGAGTCTAATTTTGCGTTACGTGTCTCATCTAATTTTTAAATTTTTGTTTCAAGTGAATTATTAGGTGCAAAAATTAAAGAGTCTAAATTCAATTAAATTCTAAATTTAATTTTAATTGGAGTCCAATTTTGTGCATGTGTTCCATCTAATTTTTTTTAATTTTTGTAGCAAGTAAATTATTGAATGCAAAAACAGAAGAGTGTAGATCTAATTAGATTTTAAATTATATACATGTAATTGTGATTATTTTTAAATGTATCTGTGCATATGCACGGAATTATACACTAGTCTCATTAATCCACAATACCAAAACAAAATGTGATTTCACAAAATATATCCAAAAATCAATTGATTTTTTTTTTTTTTAACAAATGCAGAAGGGAGAGAGAGAGGCATGATTGGTTCATTGTTAGTTGCAGTGGTCCTAGGAAGGTTTCGACATGCAAGGGTTGTTCTAGGAGCTTGGGGCTGGTGGTGGGAGTGGGGGAGGGGCTCAGGTTGGGTTGAGTGAAGAAGCATAAATTGTTTTATGCCGGAGCCCAAGTATTAACCCTTTTACACCCCATGAACCAAAAATTTACAGGTTGACTAGCATTTTCATCACACCAAACACTTGAAAATGGGAAATATTTTTCAAAAAATATGTTACATCAAAGCAAACACAATCTTATAGTATTTGTGGTAGATATGGGGTTCCTAAGCCCTCTTCAAGGCTACTTGTGTTTATTTTAGCACTTAGTCAGTCACAATGAGATTTTCTTTATTTTGTGATAAGGTTTATCCTTTTGATGGTTCAATTTTGTTTGTTCATGGATTTGGGCCCTTTATGGCCTATACCCAAGGGCGTAGCCAAGAATTTTTAGTTGGGGGGCGAATTATGCATTCCTATGTTAGTCATATTTCATAAATATATTGTATATAAAATTATCCAACTTAACATATCATAATCTTTCTAAACTCAAATGAATATATACAAATTAATAAATTTGTTTTTTTCCCAAATTTTTTTTTTATTTTTTTTTATTTTTTAGCTATAAAGATATACAAATTTGTGGGGACTGGCCCAAAATAACAGGTTGGCCTTAGACTCGTCCGAGGACCCCAGCCCATTCGAGAAGTCAACATAACTCAAGCAATCCATGGTCAAGCGTCACAAGAAACAAAGACAACATGTTCGAGGAGTAATTTCTCCTCGGATACTGAAAATTCGGAGCAAATGTACATCCCAACCACTGAGACCCCTATCCTGGATACATGAATAGGAGGGAAAAACGAAATATCTAAGCTAAAGCTGTCACCGCCACATTGAATGCACTACAACTACTCTCCTGACCACATTAATGTGGAGAAGACTCCTAAACAGTGCTACCTTGACTTCCGCAACTCACAAAGAACTGAGAGAGGTGTTTGATGGGACAGGTGCTCAAGTAAGGGTTTAGATGATCGACAAGTGTAAGGTCCAGATGACAAGAAAGGGCCTATATAATGTGTATAAGTCCCCGTAAAAAGGGGCAGAGGAAAAGGGGAGAAAAAGAAAAAAGAGGAAAAGGGAGAGAGAAAGAAAAAAGAAAAAAGAAAAAGAGAGAGAAAAGACTATTGCATGAAAAGAGGTCCTGCTGCATTTCTTTGTATCTGGAAATTAGTTTTTATCCTGATCATTCTGGGAGATTTTGAAACTTAATGACTTTGTTTCTTGTTCATACATTCCCTCAACCCATGCAGTAATCCGTTTAACTTACTTAAACCTAGTTCTTAAACCCATACTCTACAAAAATTCATTGTGTTGGACTTTTTGGACCAAGACTTGAACGATAAGGACTGGGCCACCGAATTGTTCCCCTACAAAAATATATTAAAAGAATAAATTAGCATATCCCATCAAAGTTATGCTCTCAACGACGATCTTTCATTGAATACAATTGATCTATTATCATCTTTTTAATCTTTAATTAGAAATGATGGAACAATTGATTTTGGAAAAACCATAAAATTTTAATTTTAATTAATAATTTGTTCTCAATGATATGGGCCACATGGCTTACTTTCCCTATTCAATTATTCCTTTAAGCCCAATAAACCAAAATTATCATTTCAAGACATAATCAAGTAACCAACCAGTAACAAACAATGGCAAACTTAAGCAAAAAAATTTTGTTTTTTTTTTTAATATCATGTATTAAATTCTCATGTAGCAAACTCATTGTACATGACATGGGAATCTTAAAAAAGAAAAGTTTATCGTCTCTTTGACAAACCCATATTATCTTCTATAAAAAAATCAATATTGGAACAACTTATTTGAAAATTCAAGCCCAAAAGCGGGGGGCAATGATGATAACATGAGAAAAATACTCAACTGCCAGTACGCACAATTCACATTTTTTTAACTTGAAGTCTTGCACACATATTGGAAAAAGTAAGAAAGAAGGAATAGCTAAGGGTTTGTGAGGGGCTGCCCCGGGGGGGGGGGGGGGGGGGGGGGGGTTTGGAACCTGGCCTACACCTAAAGTCTGTCTAGAAAGAATCATGAAAAGATTGAAAATAATTTTGGGGGTGGGGGCACTATTTTTTATGGGGGCCAACTAGTATATTTTAAGGGCTTTGCAGATTCTCATGGTTCATATTATAAAAAATTGAGAAATTTTTGGGGGTCATGTGCCTCTGCCCCTGTCTACACCTAAAGTCTGTCAAGAAAGAGTCATGAAAAGATTGAAAATGTATAGTTCAGGGGGGTGGGGGGACTGTTTTTTAATGGGAGTCAACTAGTGTATTTTAAGGGTCCAGCAAATTTTCATGGTTCATATTATACAGAATTGAGAAATTTTGGGGGATCATGTGCCTCCACCTGTTCCTACACCTAAAGTCTGTCTAGAAAGAGTTATGAAAAGATTGAAAATAGTTTGGACATTTTATTACACTTAAATTTCTTCAACAAAAGATGCATAGGATTTAAATCCCAACTTCACCATTGTAACTATTGAATTATCAACAAATGGAAGAAAAAAAAAATAGCCCCACCTGTTTTATGTGTTTATGTTTCCTCTTCCTGAGGGTTTTTTATTAATATATTTTTTGAACAACGTGTATTGTAAGAACCAAGTACAAGAACTCTGGGCCTTAGATCCCCTGGGCTCACAATTTATTTGTAGTGGGTTTAAGGATTTCCTACAATGGGTCGTTCTCGGCAGAGAGACTCAAAGCGACACTCAGTTGAAAATGCTCTCTCCTTGACTATTTTTCTCTCAATCTTTCTGAACCCCTTCTTCTCCCATCTTTCCTCTATTTATAGCCAAGGTTAGTGGGGAGACCATGATTATGTTCATCGTTAGTGCTATTGAAGGTCCAGTATCATCTGGTTAAAGTGGCTGTTTTAGGTGAGAGGGCGGTGCAGCATTTATGATCTTGGAACTTGGCTCCATTTTCACCGATTGTGTTCGGCGACTCACGTTCCCGTGCATATCATGACCTTCCCGGGTATTGGCTCATGCGCTCTACCGGGAAATGTTATCCGGTCAACCCCGGGAGCTTAATAACCAAAACTTGTTTTTGGCCCTAAGGCAGTTTTAAGAAAGGCATAAGGTAACGGGAACTATCTGCTGGGCCTGCGCCCAAGGCTGGTACGGGCTTGGGCCCGGGGCCTAGATGGGTCTGGGCCCAAGGCTTGTATGGGCTTTGGGAGCTCGGTGCCGTACAATAGCCCCCCCTTGATTCATACTCGGTTGCCGAGGAGAATCAAGGAGCTGCCTGGGCTTCTTGACCTCGGGAATCTTTTAGTCTGGGACTTCTGGCTGTCATTTCTCATTAATAGCCATCTCAAAAGACGCGCCGTTTCGCGGCGCCAGGCGCAGACGTCATTATTGCCTGACGGTTCGTGAACCGAAGCGATGCGCAAATCGGTTACGCTTGGCATTTGCTGGGTCGCTCGTTCGCTGTGCCCATTTATTGTGTGATCAAGCGTTTCTTCTTCCCCCATTTCTTCTGACTCTATAAATAGTTCTTCTCCAAACGTCACTCCACTTTTCCTTTGCCTCTGATTTTTAGCGCCTACTCTCTGCCGACCACATTTCTGTGTGCTTGCTTGCTCAGCGTTCTTTTACTCCTTAGAACCCAACGTAAGTCTCTTTTTCCCTTCCTGTTCCTTCAGCTTTGTTTCTTTGATTTTATTCTTGTAGTTTTAGGCTTTGTAGATGGGTTATTCTTACCTTCTAGATACCCCGGCTGCTTTGGCCAACTTTAGGAGTAAATTTAGCATCCCCAGTGACGTGGACGTGGCTTACTGCCATGAGAGTGATATGGAACTCCACCGAGGGCATGGTACGGCCTTCTTTCCTTTGATGTCCATCTTAGAAGGTGGGGTTAGGTTCCCGGTAGATCCCCTCCTGATAAGCACACTTACCTACTATGGGCTGTGTCCCGACCAGCTTCCCCCCAATTTTTACCGGGTAGTTAGTTGTGTCAGCCAGTTGAACCGTACCTTTAACTTACAACTAGATCACCATGATATTAACCAAATGTACAGCCTTTGTGGTAGCAAATCCACAAATTACTACATAAAGACAAGGGATGCTCGGGTACGGCTGATATCGTGCCTACCTGATTCGAACAGGAACTCCGCCGGGGAGTTTGTCAGGGTGCGCGGCAATTGGTTTGCCGGGGAGATCCCTTGCCCCCTCACACGGCGTGAAGTGGGTTCGTACCTTCCCCTTCTTATAGTTGTTTGAGCAAAAGAAAATCTTTTATTGTTAAAAGCTAACGTGTTATTTGTTCTTCTGCAGACGGCAAAGTGTTTACTCAGGACCTCAGAGCCGTCCACGTCAAGGACTTAAACTTCGTCCTTCGTTCCGAGATCTACGTGCACTGGGACGGGCAACTCCGGGCCTCACACCTGATCCTCGGCGTGGAACCGGTTTACTCTACCTGGCAATCATTCAAGCAGGCGTTGATAGTTGACAGCCCCCTGCTCTCGTACATAGACGTCCGGTACGTGAACTTCTTGCCGCCGAAGCTTACAACCGGGGAAGCGAGGGAATTTGGTAGGCGGTTCACTGCCGCGGACGAACTAGTTCCCCTTCGAGACGATTCCGCGGAGCAAGTATCCCGGCGCCTTAGAGAGAGAGCCCACGAAGCTATACAACAAGCGGACCAAGCCCAAGAGCAGACCCATCCCGAGGATCCACCCGTCGAGCATCAACATCAAGTGGCAGACGCGGCTAACCTGCTAGCTGAAGCGATCCAGCCCGGTGCAAGCATGGTGGCAAGGCGAATAATGACCCTAGACAGGTTCGTGCCTGGTGCCCGGCCGACCAACCAGCCCCCGCTTACCCAGGGTCGGGGTCCAGTTTCTCAACCTCCTCCAACCTCGCAGTCCGGACGTGCCCGGAAAAAACAGAAAGTGGCCGAGCCACATTCCACGGCCCCGGGGGACGTCGCTGCCCGGACTCCTCCCCGACCAACAGGGGGGATTATCATCCGAGAGCCGCAGACCGAAGCCGGCACGGGGGGCACGTCCTCCTCCCAAGTGGCTCCGGCGTGGGAGCCAAAGTTCCTTCTGGATGGCAAACCATTGCCGTCAACGGCCTCTGTTCGGATATGGGATAAGGGCGAGGGCGGCCGCATTGCCCAAACCTTGGCCGGAGCTCTCCAACTTCCCGAGGACGTGCACGCCTTTGAGGATGGGTCCGAGGAGTCCGTGGGGCGCCGGTTAGAGTGGCACGCCATTGCGGTAATTCTTTTGTCTATTTGCTCCATGTAAATTTCTTTTGGCCACTTTTCTAACCTTCACGCTTGCTAGGCCGCTCAACTAGCTCACATTGTGGCTGCCCGGGCACGGGAGCTTGACGAGGAAAATGAGCGTGAGAAGGCGGCGCGGGAGGCAGCAGTAAAAACGGCTAAGGAAAAGGCCAAGATTGCTGAGTCTGCCGAGAATAAGGCTGCTGCCGCGGAGAAGTTCCGAGCATCTGCCGAACAGAGGTGTACTGACCTCCTGGCCAGGCAAAATGAGACGGAACTTAAACTGGCCCAAGCCCTCAGTCTCAACACTTCTCATGCCGAGGAGATAGCTGATCTCAGGGCGGGCTTGGCGGCCGCGGAGCAGAAGTGGTACGACGTGGGCTTCGCTGACGCCGAGAACTCCGCAGAGCCTGTGGTGGCTCGGGCTCGGCATATGGGTTTCGAGGCCGGGTGGTTTGCTGCTCTTCAAGCAATGGGGGTTCCTGAAGACTCGCCGCTGAGAGACCCCGGCCAGATTCCATTTCCGAGTCCTATACCTGCCGTCCTGAACGCCCCGGCTGCTCTAGATGAGGAGGAGACGGCCAGTATGAGGGAGTTGGTTGAGCAAATAGACTCTCATGCTGAGCCCGAGGAACTGGAGGCTACAAGCACACCGACCGTGCAGGAGCTTCTTGACGAGGCCCAGCCTTTCTCCTTGATCGTCCAACAGGAAGTGCCACCACCGACTCAATCCCCTAGTTGATTTTATTTTAGCTTATTTTTATTTCGTTTTTATTTGCCTATGTCACCGGGATGTGGTGATTGAACCTTTGTTTTAATTTATTGGTTTTATTTGCCCATGTCACCGGGCTGTGGTGACTGAACAATTGCTTTTACTCTTTTAATTGGAAGTCCGTTTTCTTTTCCTGTTTCAATTTTGTTGAATGAAGTTATATCCGTTTGCGCTTTGCTTGAATTATACTAGTGCTATGGCCGCTTAATAGAATGCACCCCCGAGAACCTGTTGTGCGGAGCCGTGAGTAGTTTTGAGAGCGCTATTTGGACTTAGTTTTTGTAAAAAGGGTTAGATTTTTATCAGGTTTTGGTTTTAACCGAGAATTGAGTTTTCGCCCTCATAGTTTTAACTGCAGGGTTCACATATGCTCGGTGATTTTGACCGAGCCGAGGGTCGGGTTCCTACCCTTAAGATTGATTCATCAGGTTTTCCTTGCTCGGCGATATTTATCGAGCCGAGAGTCGGGTTTTTGCCTTTAGGGTTTTTGTTTGTAAGGTTTTCACCTGATCGGCGACTTTGATCGAGCCGAGAGTCAGGTTTCTGTCCTTAGGGTTTTGTTTGTAAGGTTTTCACCTGCTCGGCGATATTGATCGAGCCGAGAGCCAGGCTTCTGTCCTTAGGATGTTGTTTGTAAGGTTTTCACCTGCTCGGCGATGTTGATCGAGCCGAGAGCCAGGTTTCTGTCCTTAGGGTTTTGTTTGTAAGGTTTTCACCTGCTCGGCGATGTTGATCGAGCCGAGGGTCAGGTTTTTGTCCTTAGGGTTTTGTTTGTAAGGTTTTCACCTGCTCGGCGATATTGATCGAGCCGAGAGCCAGGTTTCTGTCCTTAGGATTTTGTTTGTAAGGTTTTCACCTGCTCGGCGATATTGATCGAGCCGAGAGCCAGGTTTCTGTCCTTAGGGTTTTGTTTGTAAGGTTTTCACCTGCTCGGCGATGTTGATCGAGCCGAGGGTCAGGTTTCTGTCCTTAGGGTTTTGTTTGTAAGGTTTTCACCTGCTCGGCGATATTGATCGAGCCGAGAGCCAGGTTTCTGTCCTTAGGTTCTGCTGGCGATTCTCTTGGTGTGCGGCTACTAGTAGAAAAAACAGCAAAGACAAAAGAAAATTCATCATACTCTTAATCTTCATAGAATACAAGTTTCGGCTTACATCGATGGTTACGCGTAGAACTTCTTCAGGTTGTTGGCGTTCCATGGTCGGGGGAGGGGCCTCTCGTCCAGGTCTTCCAAGTAGTAAGCCCCTGCCCCTGCGACGGCTGTGACTCTGTATGGTCCCTCCCAACTCTGAGCAAGCTTCCCTGCAGCCACGTTCCGCATGTTCCCTACTACCCTTCTTAACACTAATTCCCCGGCACTAAATTCCCTGGTCCTTACATTTCGGTTGTACCTCTGCGCTAGCTTCTGCTGATACTCGGCAAGACGTACGGTCGCAGCCTCCCTGCATTCTTCTAGCCAATCCAACTGCTCCATCATAAGGTCGGCGTTTTGTACAGGGTCAAACCCGACGACCCGCGCACTGCATAAGCTCACCTCGGACGGTATCACTGCTTCTGCTCCGTATGCCAGAGAAAATGGGGTTTCTCCCGTGGATCTCCTGGGGGTCGTGCGGTAGGCCCACAAGACACTGGGTAGCTCTTCTGCCCACCTTCCTTTCGCTCCATCCAACCTTCTCTTGAGCCCGTTCAAAATAGTCTTGTTTACTGCTTCAGCTTGGCCGTTGCTCTGGGGGTATGCCGGGGTTGAATACTTGTTCTTGATGCCGAGCTCGTTGCAAAAGGTCCGAAAAGCGTTGCTGTCGAACTGTAGCCCGTTGTCTGTCACTAGTGAATTCGGCACCCCAAACCTTGTAACTATGTTTTTCCACACAAACTTTTTCACGTCGGTATCCCGGATATTGGCCAAGGCTTCAGCTTCAGCCCACTTGGTGAAGTAATCTACGGCCACCAGTACAAAACGGCGGTTCCCCGTTGCTCGGGGGAATGGCCCGAGGATGTCAAGCCCCCATTGTGCAAATGGCTATGGGCTGCTGACAGGATTTAGATGTCCGGCAGGCTGATGTATCATTGGGGCGTGTCTTTGACATTGTTCGCAACTCCGAACGTATTCGGCGGCGTCCTTCTGCATCTGTGGCCACCAAAACCCCTGTGTCATTGCTCTGTGTGCTAAAGATCGTCCCCCGGCATGCCCGCCGCATACTCCTTCATGCAGCTCGGCTAGAAGCTCCTTAACTTTTTCAGGATGCAGGCACAAGAGGTAAGGGCCCGCGAAGGACCTTCTGTACAACTTTCGGTCCGAAGACAACCAGTACCTGGGAGCCATTCGTCGAATCTTATTGGCCTCGGCCTCATCCTCTGGAACTTTATCTTCGGAAAGAAAGTCTATGATCGGGTTCATCCAGCATGGTCCGGCCACCGCCACCTGCGCAACCTCTACTCCGGCCCGGTCGAGGGCAGTCTCCACACAGATGCTTGGTTCCCTTACAAATTCAATCGTGATAAGCCTCGGGGTGTCATCGGTAGCCGATGAGGCTAACGTGGCAAGAGAGTCAGCGTGCTTGTTCTGCGACCGGGCCACCTGGGATATCTTCACCGTTCCAAACTGACCGATAATCTGCTTTGCTGTACTTAAATAAGCTTTCATTCGAGGATCCCGAGCCTCGAAGTCCCCGGTAATCTGATAAACAACCAGCCGAGAGTCTGAGTAGATTTCTACGTCCCTGGCGCCCAGATGCAATACTGCCCTTAGTCCGGCCAATAGGGCCTCATATTCGGCTTCGTTGTTTGAGGCTTTGAACCCCAATCTGAAGGAATGTTCCAGTCGCATACCCTCAGGGGTGATTATGACAATACCAGCCCCGGCTCCCATAGCGTTTGATGCGCCGTCCACAAATAATCTCCACGGGCAGATCTCCGCACTACAGATTACCTGGCCTTCACTCTTAGGTGTGAATTCCGCGATGAAATCAGCGAGAATCTGCCCTTTCACTGAGCTTCTAGGTCGGTACCTTATGTCAAACGATCCCAGTCGAGTCCCCCATTTAGCGATTCGCCCTGTGAAATCGGACCTCTTCAACAGTGATTGTAATGGATACTCGGTGAGGACGTACACTGTGTGTGCCTGGAAGTAGTGTGGTAACTTCCTCGTGGCGTGTACCAAGGCCAGAACCAACTTTTCAAGAGGCAGGTACCTTGTCTCGGCATCGACCAAGGTCTTGCTTACGTAATACACCGGTATTTGCACTCCCCGGTCCCTTAGTAATACAGCACTTACGGCGTGATTGGTGACTGCGAGGTACATAAACAGATCCTCACCGGGCTCCGGGGCCGTCAACCTCGGCGCTTTTGCCAAATACTCCTTTAGTTCTCGAAAAGCTTCATCGCAGCTCTCGTCCCACTGAAACCCCTTCCACTTTTTTAGAAGCTGATAGAATGGCCGGCAGCGATCGGCAAACTTGGAGATAAACCGGTTCAGGGCGGCCAACATCCCGGTGAGCACCTGCACCTCCTTAGGGTTGCCCGGTGGTTCTAGGCGATTGATTGCCTCTATTTGGTCGGGGTTAGCCTCTATTCCTCGAGTGGAGATCAGATAACCCAGGAACTTGCCAGCCCCTACTCCGAAAGTGCACTTTTCGGCATTGAGGCGCAGCCTGTGTTGCCGTAGTATCTCGAATACTCCCCGAAGGTCTTCAGTATGCAGCGACTCTTTTCTGCTCTTTACCACCATGTCGTCGATATAAACTTCAACCGTGCAACCAATTTTCTCCCGGAACATCCTTGTCATCATACGCTGGTAGGTGGCCCCGGCATTCTTCAATCCAAACGGCATGACCTCATAGTGATAGTTTGCGTTCGGGGATATAAACGCTGTCTTCTCTCGGTCCTCGGGTGCTAAGGCAATCTGGTGGTAGCCTTGGAAGGCGTCCAGGAAACTCATTCTCGGGTGCCCGTACGTGGCGTCCACCAACTGATCAATCTTGGGCATCGGGAACGGATCCTTAGGACATGCTCTGTTTAGATCGGTGAAGTCCACGCAAACTCTCCATTTGCCACTCTTCTTCTTTACTACGACAGTGTTTGCTAGCCATCTCGGGAAGAACACTTCCTTTATGGCCCCGGCTTCCTTCAGTCGCTGGACCTCCAGGTTTACTGCATCGACGTGCTCCTTTGATGCTCTCCTCGGCTTCTGCTTTTTCGGAGGAAATGATGGGTCCACATTGAGTTTGTGAACAATGAACTCGGGGTCTACGCCGGGCACTTCATACGGGTTCCACGCGAAGACATCCATGTTCTGCAACAGGAACAACAACATCTCTACCCTTTCCCGGTCATTCATGCTTGTACCTATCTGGAAGTATTTGTCACTATCTGGGAGAATTCTTACCTTCAGCACTTCCTCGGCAACGTCCGCCCCCTTTTCCTGGGGTATCTGTAATTGCTATGCAGTCTCTTTCTCGGCGTGCTCAGCTTGGCCGAGCTGTTCCTTTTCCCACTATACCGCGGCTACGAGGCATTGCTTCGCCACCTGCTGATTCCCCCTTACCTCTACAATTCCGTACTCAGTAGGAAATTTTACTTTCACGTGAAGGGTGGACGGAACAGCCCCCATGGCGTGAATCCACGGCCTCCCCAGGATTGCGGTGTAAGGTGCGAACGATCGGACTACAATGAACGTAACTACAACTTCCTTGCCCTCCATGTCTACTGGGAGTGAGATTTGCCCCTCGGGAATCACAATTCTCCCGTCAAACGAGACCAATGGCGTGTTATATTTTGCCAAATCCTGGGTTTTCAACCCGAGCCCTTCGAAGAGGTCCGGGTACATGACGTCAGCCCCGCTACCCTGATCAATCATCACCCTCTTCACCAGGAATCCGCCTATCCGGGCGGTCACCACCAAAGCGTCGTCGTGTGGTTGGATGGTTCCTTCGAAATCATCTTCTCCGAACGAGATGTCTAGCCTTCCGACTCTCTTTTGCTTCTTGGATGATTCTCCCTCCGCGCAAGCCACTGTCATCACCATCCTCGCCGCTGCTACCCCCCTCGGGGCGGCATGAATGACGTTGATTACCCCCCGAGGTGGTCGAAGGGGATTCCTTCTTTGTGGTGCGCCCTGCTCGGTCTCCCGGTCAGTGGAATCTGCTACAAACTCTTTCAGGTGCCCTGCCTTCACTAACTGCCCGAGATGATCTTTCAATACCCTACACTGCTCGGTGGTGTGCCCCTTGTCTCTGTGATAAGTGCAGTATAGGCTTTGGTTCCTCCGAGATGGGTCGCCCCCCATTTTGTTCGGCCATCTGAAGAATGGCTCGTTCCTTATCCTTTCCAGTATCTTGTGCACGGGCTCTTTAAACAGCGCATTAACCCCTTCGACCTGCATCTCTGGTTCCTGCATTCTGAACTCCCTTTTCGGCTTCTGCGGCAAGATGCTTTGCC
Source organism: Quercus robur (assembly GCF_932294415.1). Classification (NCBI taxonomy): domain Eukaryota; kingdom Viridiplantae; phylum Streptophyta; class Magnoliopsida; order Fagales; family Fagaceae; genus Quercus; species Quercus robur. The sequence goes on from NC_065539.1 coordinate 16,633,571, forward strand.
GAGACCTCCCCGAAAAAGGGGCTTTCCCCCTGCTTTGCAGCCGGTCATCCTCCAGGCGTTTGTATTCCTCTATGCGTCTCATCAGTTGCCTCATGTTCTCCGGGGGTCTTCTTGTCAACGACTCCCGCAGTTCAGAATCCTCGGGGAGCTCCATCCTGAAGGTGCTAGCCGCAATTTTCTCGTTTCCCCCACCAATCTCATTGTAGAGTTCCCAGTATCGGCTGGCATAACTCCGAAGGGTTTCCCCGACCCTCATTTTCATGGAAAGCAACGCGTCGACCGGTTGTTGCACTCGGCTACATGTTACGAACCTGCTGCCGAACTCCTGAATCAGCTCGGCGAAGCTGTGTATAGAGCCTTTCCGCAACCCATTGAACCACCTCAGTGCGGTAGAGCCGAGACTAGAGGGGAATACCTTACACATCAATGCGTCGTTGTGCGCATGCAACGACATCATGTGGATGTAGTGACTGACATGCTCCACGGGGTCTGTCCTCCCCTCATAGGAATTGAATGGTGGACGCGTGAATCTACTTGGCATGGGTGCCCGTTCAATCTCATCAGAGAATGGAGATCGGGCCGCCATCCGCAAGGCCCTGCTCATGGCGTCCATCGCGGCGTTGTGCTGCTGCCGCTCTTCTGGCGACTCTGACCCTTGGTTATCATATCCATGCGACCGGGAACGGTCCCGTCTGCGCCGAATATCCCGGGAATGACGACGTGATTCTTGAGAATGGGATCGGTCTCGGTGTTGTTGTGTAACAGATCGGTTGGAACCTTCCTCGCCACGGTTCCTCCTGGGTTGGGGGTTGCGGTTCCTTTCGTGGCGCCGACCCCTTGCTTCTAGCTCCAAGTCCATTACCAATCTGCGCAACCGCTCTAGCTCCCGGTCTCTATCATCATGTTGCCGATGTGCCGAGACGTTTGAAATCGTCCGGTGCGTTTGGTCCGATCCTTCTCCCAATCCGGACCTTTCCTCCCCTCTTGAATGCTCCCTATCCTCCAGCCGCTTCTGCCTTCTCTCCCTCCACGTCGATCCCCGAGAAGATCCTGCGGAATTGCTCGGAACGTGCCCTCTTGAATGCTCCTCAGACATCTTCTTTGCTTGAGTCTCACTCGAACCACAGCTTCGTAGGATGGCCCCATGGTGGGCGCCAATTGTAAGAACCAAGTACAAGAACTCTGGGCCTTAGATCCCCTGGGCTCACAATTTATTTGTAGTGGGTTTAAGGATTTCCTACAATGGGTCGTTCTCGGCAGAGAGACTCAAAGCGACACTCAGTTGAAAATGCTCTCTCCTTGACTATTTTTCTCTCAATCTTTCTGAACCCCTTCTTCTCCCATCTTTCCTCTATTTATAGCCAAGGTTAGTGGGGAGACCATGATTATGTTCATCGTTAGTGCTATTGAAGGTCCAGTATCATCTGGTTAAAGTGGCTGTTTTAGGTGAGAGGGCGGTGCAGCATTTATGATCTTGGAACTTGGCTCCATTTTCACCGATTGTGTTCGGCGACTCACGTTCCCGTGCATATCATGACCTTCCCGGGTATTGGCTCATGCGCTCTACCGGGAAATGTTATCCGGTCAACCCCGGGAGCTTAATAACCAAAACTTGTTTTTGGCCCTAAGGCAGTTTTAAGAAAGGCATAAGGTAACGGGAACTATCTGCTGGGCCTGCGCCCAAGGCTGGTACGGGCTTGGGCCCGGGGCCTAGATGGGTCTGGGCCCAAGGCTTGTATGGGCTTTGGGAGCTCGGTGCCGTACATGTATGATTCCAAATTCCGTCCACAAATCTAAATGCATAAACATATTTTCAATGGCACCCCATTGTAGGCAATGCCAGTTGAAACCCCATCACTCACCAAGGGGAAAGAGTTGAACGAATTTGCATCAATTACCATCACCATTTTGGATACTCCAAGAAACGGACTGGGACCTCTTTTGCATGATGTTCGCATGGGTAGTTCAATTTAATTTGTTTCTCAGGAAAGCATTGCATTCCATGAAATTTTTTTTTGTAAATATATAACTTTTGTTCATGTTGTCTGTGCCAGCAAATAAACGAACTAGATTAGCAGTCTAGCACCCAGGTGCAACTAAGCTCGAATAGCATCAAAATAACAACGTTAATGTATACTAGATTTGTCGTCTTTTTTTAATTCATTCAAAATGATTAGGCAAATAAAAATTTCTCTACTGCCTGATTTTCCTGTCGGCAACATCCTTACAGTTACCAAACCTAGGAAGCAAAAAAAAAAACAAAAAAAACAAAAAAAACAAAAAAAGAACAAATAATAAAGGAAGGTAGTATTGCTATGAACTGAAAGCTGCAGCAAGTTCTATATTGTCTGCATCCCTAATCCTAGGCTTTGATTGATCATGAAAATATATTCCAGTTTGATTGAATAATGCAAGTAAATGCAGTAACTCCTTGTTACACAGCTTTGAAGGCCTCTTAGCTTCAAAACCACCTGATTTTAGAACTCCTATGATCTTGCCCTTGAACACACTCATTTGTGTCTCTGAGCAAGAAGATGAATAACAGTCTACTTCATCACTATCCACTTCTTCATCATCATCAGCAGAACCAGCATTATTGCTGCAGTCATAATTGTCATCATTGTTGGCACTTTCGGTTGAGCAAGTTGTTCTGGACAGTCTCAACAACTCCAACACCTTCCTCTTCCCCTTAAATGTAGCACCCAGCGTCTTATTTTTCTTACAAAAACAGGTTCTCGTGAAAGCCAACCACTCATCCAGATTCACATCAGGAATTTCAGCTTTGGGACTGATAATAACCACGGAGGAATCAACCTTTGGACATGGAACGAAGTCCCTTTTGCTTACATCCATGACAAACTCCACATCAGCCACCAGCTTCACATTTACCGCCAAGCGATTGAACTCTGAATCACCAGGATTAGCCAACAGTCTCCGCGCAAACTCTTTTTGAAGGAGAAGCGTGGCGCTCCTAAATGGTTTATCCCCATATACCAACTTAGCCACCAAAGGCGAAGATATTCCATATGGAATGTTGGCCACCACAAGATCAAATTGAGGAAACTCAGTCTTTAACGCATCTTTACATATAACCTGCAAAACCCATATGCAAATGCAGCTCATTCTCAATAATTGACTCGTGCACAAGCTCAAAACTTTAAGCTAGGCATTTCATCGAACATGTAATAGACATGCTAACTCACAGTGAGTTGATCTTCAAACCCCTTCTCGGCAACGCGTTTGTGGAGAATCTCAACCATTCGTTTATCGATTTCGACAGCAACAACCTTCCTGGCAGCTTGTAGAAGCCTCAGCGTGAGATTCCCGGTACCGGGTCCGATCTCAAGGACCGTATCAGTGGGTTTTATATGGGATTTTCGGACAATGGAGTCAAGGACTCGTGGGTTAGTGAGGATGTGCTGGCCCTTGCTCTTGTATAGATGTAAAGGCGCACCTTGATTGTCCTCTCTTCTATGAATGTTGTCGTCATTGTCGCTCTTGGGATGGCAACGACTACTGGATCTTGCATTTAGTTGACGGAGTGAGAGTGTGAACTGAGTGGGAACCAACCTGGTATTGGAAAGGGACTTTGGGAAGCGATGCATGTGTAAATCCTTTCAATGCTCTATTTGGTATTTATCAGAGAAATGAAGAAATTCTGTATTTCATTCATTACAAAAAGAGAGTACAATGCCATATGTATAACAGAGATCAGAAACTAGAAACTAGACAAACTAAATAACTACCTGAGACTAACTCTTACACGTGAGTATATACAAATAACTAACAGTCCCACGTGTGATCACTTATACAATCAAAACAAATGCTAAGCTACAGGTCGTTGCTCATAATGCTACAACACAGAAGCTACCAATGTCGTTTATGCAGTGCCCATTACTCAGATCAAGCTCCACTGTTCTCACACTCTGCTCTTGCTACTTCCTTGTGATCAACAGTTTCACTTGCACCTTCACTTACACTCTGATAGTATTTACCGTTTCTTTACATTTGAAATTCAGTTAACTTGGAGTTTCTTTCCTCTGTTATAGGTTGGATCAATGTCGTTTTTGGTTTCTGACTATGAAGATTGCCTGCGGTTAATTAATGATGAGGTCCGACTTTGGGCGGCAGGTTTAATGGATTTTAAGTTCTGTAAACTCGAAAGTCCTCAGTTCCGTTCACCACATTATCGATTTATGAATTTTTGAAATATCTTATAGATAAAGAATGAAATAATTTCGTTAAAAATTAAAGAGAAATGCTAACGAATGTCATTAGAGCATTAGTTAATAATTCATTTAAAGAAAATTTTATAGAAAAAATAATAATAATAATAATGTTTTGACAGCTTTTTTTATTTCCCAATAAAAGTGGTGTCAAAACTTTATTAAAAATGATTGTTAACCAATTCTCTAAAGGGCACTCATTAACATTTTTTTTTTTTTTGAGAAAACAAAAAATGGGGGCCTTTATGACTATATTACACCCCAGGGCGTCAGATGGTCTCGGACGGGGTAACCCGATCTCTGGGGCACTCATTAACATGATCCAAAATTAAAACACCATTTTCTTAGAATGAAAATAATTTATAATATTACCATTTTCCATTGAATAAGTTTAAGGGAACAATTTTTTTACAATTAAGTTTAGCATTTTCATTTCTCTCTATGCACAAAAAAAATTTGTAAGTGTTTTTTAAAAGCATTTTTTTAGGGATTTTATTAATATATATATGGCATTCATTTTATGATAGTAATGCAGGGAAATCCCTTGGCAATATCCAATATAATTACTTAATTAAACATGAACTCTAGCATGCTTGCACTTCCTTGTGGTATATCATATGGAACCCCATCACGTGCCATTAAGGCCAACCGAACCCTTATTAGCATCTCCTTGGGCGAAATCCCAAAGGGAATTCTTGGACACATAATATTGATCTCCTTGGTTTGGTTCTTGGATAATGTTTAGAGAAAGCTAACCGTTGTCTCTTTATTTATTGTTGTCACCTATCGATAGTCACGATGCATTTAATGCTGAATGACCCATTTAAACGATAGGGATGGTAGGATTAGCCCTATACCCATCCCTTCACTCTCACAAAAGTAGGGGAGGTGGATAGAATCATCCTCCCAACCCCAATTTCTAGGGGAAAGAACTCAAGTCTCCTCTATAAATACCCTCCTACCAAGTTCAAGGGGGAGGCAGAAAGGGAAAGAGTGATCAACTAGCAATAGACTTGAGAGATGTTAGTGTTTGAGCAATGTCCCTTAGTGAAAGGAGAGACACCTTAGTGTTCCAATTGTTTATCTAACGAGATCACTATTTCTAGATTTTAATGTGGTTCTCCTAAGTTAATACACATTGTGTTGAGTTAAATATTTACCGACTACAATTAATCTTTACCATTAGGTCAAAATACTAATGAGTTTCTTTTTGGTATAGGCGAGATTGAACATGTTCTTTTATTGACAACAAAATACTTTAACAAGTGATATTTCTAGTTGTTAAATTGACATATCACCTCAACAAATCCTCTTGGTAAAAGTCCCTGCAACTTTTGTCACCAAAGGGCTCTGCTGAGGGGGTTTATGAAGGTAAATTTTCAATTGTGAGAGAGCATATCAGAGTTTGCCTTAACTAAATACATCATAGGGATAAAGAAGTAGCTGCATTTCAGATCAAAGCTAGTTTGTGACATTGCAAAGCCTCAGTTAATATGTTTATATACGATTCATGAATATCCAGATCATGGTTTGATGGATTTATACATTAAGGCTCTAAATACGTATCCTTGACATATGGTCCTTCCCTTTGTCAACTAGGAACTCTCTCTTGATTTTTGCTTGTACTGCCTGTTCCCAGAAAAAAGAATGTGCAGTTAGAACAAAACTGAAAAGTATATATAAACAGAACATGATGTGATCTGCCATCTACCTCAAAAGTAACAATCAAAAGGATATTAAACGAAGACACTACAAAGATGTAGATAACGGAAGAGCAAAGCATTACTTTCTACTTTTAGGTATCACTCAACTGACTCAAGTCCAAATGTATCAAATAGTTTGGGGCCCTGGAAATATGTTATATTAGCCCTCTAATGTGTTGAATATCTGCATGTATAGATCATTCTTACAAATAATGTCATAATTACCTTTTCATTTTTATATTATCAACGATGCTTTGAAGCCCAAGGACATATTTCAAATTAAAATGAACATTTTTCAAAGGTAATCCTATCTACGACTCTCCATTGTTCTTCTCTGCATGTCCTCAAGTACACAACACTCCTATGGACACATCCCAATGAACATAAAACTATGCCCCAGCCACAGAACCTGTGAGAGTTGCTGAACTTAACACCATGTTTGTCCCATTGGAGATCCTATTTTCAGTCTCTTAATCATCAGTCAGATTGTCTAATATTAGTTACATTCTTTAAAATTCTACCATTTTGTTCTTGATAGATTATTCTCAATTAAAAAAAGTACAAACAAAAAATATGATTTAACCCTATTACAGTGGCCTCGTAAGCACGAATGCAACACTCTAAAGATAATCAGGTGATAAGTTACCTAACACAACAGGATTTCTTTCTCAGTCCTTGTACTTCATGGATTCTTTCTCAAACCCTATTGTAGGAAATTGCTTTGCATATGCCTCAACTTCATGGCGGAGCTTTGTGATCTCAGATTGGAAGTGAGGAGCAGACTGTACAGCCAAGAAGTCCTTCAACTTTGTTCCTGGTTTTTACACCACAATTAACCCTATATAAGCAGGATTCAAGCGCCTAGATTTTCCCCATACCAACCATTACAAACACAAGCACGTGTACATGTCCATATGACTGGTGATCAGACAAACACAAGACCAAGAAGCATGAACTTTAAATATCAAAGATACCTTTGGTTTCTGCCTTGATCTTGACTGCCAACTTCACAGAAGCATCAAAGAATTCTGCTACCTTAGCAAAATCCTCTTCAACAAATCCCCTAGAAGTAAGAGCAGGAGTTCCTGAAGTTCACAAGAATTCATCAGGTTAAATTATTAAGCAATAATTAAAGAAGTACAATCTGATAAATGAAAAGCCTTTACCCATCCTGATGCCACCAGGAACCATGGCAGATACATCTCCAGGAACAGTATTTTTGTTGGCTGCAATGTGAACAGATTCCAAGACCTTTTCAACTCTGGAGCCATCAATACCCTGTACACAGAGAAATTAATAACAGTTGTGTTAATTATTCATCCTATGTCTATCTGAGAAAGTTGACGTCTTTAATGCATTTTGCCAGGACACTTGGTATTGTCTTTTAACCAAAATTCAGTAGCAGATTTGTTTCAAAGTTGTTGTCTAATGTAAAGCACAACTAAATGGTAGTGTTGGTGATTTCATAAGACACAAATTTTAGTATCGAAGCCTCTCTAGAAAAGTCAAGAGATTAAAAAGAAAAAGAAAAAAAAGGTTGCCTTGGTTACCTTGTTCTTTAAATTCACCAAAACAAGGTGGTTCTCAGTACCACCAGAAACTAGCTCATAACCCTTCTCAACCAGAGTCTGCAAAATTTCAACAATAAAATAATAGAAACAAATTAATTAGACCCATCCATTGATGAGAGAACATCATATTAATTACAAAATCCAATGTAAGTCAACAAGGTAAAGTTGTATTTACAAAATTTTGATTCAAGCATAAGTTTTGCTATTTCTCATAAATATTATACCTGTGCAAATCTTGAGCAATTGCTGAGAACTTGCTCTTGATAGGCTCTGTATTCTGGAGTTGTAGCCTACATCCAGACAGATTAAGAAAATAAGAAGTGTGATTTTGAAAATATTGAAAAGAGCCCGAGTGATGGACAAACTAATTTTATATATATATATATATATTTTTTTTTTTCCTCCCCTCCCAAAAAATAAAAGTGGGGTGGGATGGTCCTAAAAATTTCTTTTTAAGCACATCTATTAAAGTATTTTCATTTTTTTTTTCCAACGAATTTGGCACTTCCACTCTCATTCTGTGAATCTCATAAAATGTACCATGAGCTTCAGGCAAAACACTATTCATGCAATAATGCCATTGCACCAGCATGTATCAACTGCCCCATCAAACAATATGAACCTAGCACCATTTAGAATGTGCAATAAAGGGGAAAAAAAAAATACCAGAACTCACTTTGTTGGGAACTTCAACATTCAAAACCAATTTAATGTCCACTATAGTATGCATTACTATGAAACAACCTCTTTTGGGGGGGTGGTCACAATGCAACCTGTGAGGGATTTCACAATTCGCTCCAATATCAATGAGTTTGGTCTATGATCAAATGCTATAAAAGATTTGTGCCCCCTCATCCTTCACCAATTGGTCGTTGGATGGATCGGTAAGGCACATGGTCCGACAAGTGGTATCAGAGCCTGGTCATAGGTTCGAGTCGTTGAAGCCACATTGTAAGGGAGGGATTGTGAGGGATTTCATAATTCGCTCCAATACCAATGGACTTGGTTTGCGATCGAATGCTATAAAATATTTGTACCCCTTCATCCTTCACCAATTGGTTGTTGGATGGATCGGTAAGGCACACAGTCCGACATAACCCAAAAAACCTCAATTCTAATAAAAACTGTAAGTGGTGTGGATTCCTTTCTGCTGCAAATAATTGGAACAAAATCTACTATTATGGAAATAATTAAATGATGACAATCTTATTAGCTGCCAACCTGTTTCAATGCAACTGCTAAACCAGAAATTGTGTGGTTATGTGGGCCACCTTGAAGTCCAGGAAATACAGCCTGATTTACTTTGTCTTCATAATCATATAATACCTTCAGGAAAAGCAAAAAGTATAAACTTTTGATTTATTTCATAAAATTCATCACAATATTAAGGGAAAAGTAAATTATAACAAGTAAAAAATGGGGTCAACATGGCAAGAACAAATATACCTCTTTCCCTTGTTTGTTAATCTCTTTTACCCCCTTCCTGAAGAAAATCATTGCTCCACGTGGCCCACGAAGTGACTTGTGAGTTGTGGTGGTCACTACATCCGCATACTCAAATGGAGATGGGATGACATCAGCTGCCACCAGCCCGCTAATGTGTGCCATATCTGCTAACAATATAGCTTTCTGTTTGTCACAGACCTATCAAATAGCAAAAAAATGTTACCTTGGATTCTCAAGTCAATCATTAGCTAAAAACCATATACACTAATGCACAATAATTTCTTGATAGAGATCAATATATTACCTTACGAATACGTGCATAATCATATAGCCGTGCATAAGCACTAGCACCAGCTACTATCAACTTTGGTCTGAATAGTGTGGCACTTTTCTCCAACTGTGATTCACATCTTTTCATGTTACACAATTTACACTTACACATAGATATGGGGGATTTGAAAATAAATAAGGGAGTTGAGCTGAAAAGCTACCTGGTCATAGTCAATATAGCCAGTGCTCTCATCCAATCGATATGGCATTGTCTCAAAATATATAGAGACTGCAGATATCTTTTTGGTGTCAGTCTGCACCGCAGCAAAAGAAACAATGTAAGGTTATAAGACAAGCCAAAGATAGTGTCACAAACAAGGAGAGTTAATCAAATTTTGTTACAAGACAAAAGACTAAATCCACTTTAAAGTTCAAAACTCAACAAGATTAAATTTTATGATCATCGTACGCCACACAGCTATGATGACTTCCCAAATAAAAGAAATGTTACTGAAATTTGGGGAAATGATGCCTACTGATCTTCAAGGGAGATAAAAGTCCAAATTCATTTATATGAAAGCTGTAAATACCTGATATCCATGGGATAGATGCCCACCATGAGGAAGATCAAGTGCCATGATTCGATCATGAGGTTTTAACAATGCAGTGTAAACTTGAAAATTGGCTGGAGAGCCAGATAGAGGCTGCACGTTCACTACAACGACAAAGGTGATATGAATTTAGGAGAACTTGTTAGCCATCACATACTAAGAAAAGTCAATCCCATTAAACTTCCTATTAAGCAACTGTCCAATAACACATCTCCGTTTGCCACCAAACCTAAAATTTAGTAAGTTACTTCTTATCATGTCCATGAGACATAAGAACTGGTAATTTCATGTAAAATGCCATCCCTAAACATAGTTACAGCTAACCATTTATTTGATTCAGAAAGGTTTTGAGACAAATTTCATGTGATGTATCAGCAAGAACAGTAGCACATATTTACCTCCCCATTTTGCTGGATCCAACCGAAATGCTTCCAGAGCACGCTTCTGGCATAAGGATTCTGCCATGTCAATGTACCTGAAATGTGAGGGAGTTCCATGCTTATCTGTGTCAAAATTTAACCGGGAAGTTCAAAAATAAAAAAAATTTAAAGGGGTCAACAACATGCTAATCACAATCACATCCATGACAAGCACAAGCAAGAGATGAAGAAGACTCCACGTACTCATTTCCTCCATAGTATCTAGCACCAGGATACCCTTCACTGTATTTGTTAGTCATGACGGATCCAACTGCTTGCATTACAGAGACAGAAGTGAAGTTCTCTGAGGGAATGAGTTCTAGCCCCTTTACCAACACAATAATGAATTCCAATAAGATATTAGATTACACAATAAACTGTAATTACACATTCGTCAATAGCAAAACCCCTAATCCTTCATCTATCACCTAGAGTATGCAAGAAAAGAAAAAAAATTAATTCTATTCTTAAATTTGTCCATAAACCTAATACAACTATGTGGCTTAGTTAAATTTGGTTTTTCACACTACTTTACAAGAGAAAATAAATAAATTCTAAATTATGTTCTCACATAAAGGGTACAAAAAACTAAGAATTTATTAACTTTTTAAATGAATTACACAATACACATAAAAAGTTTCACCCCTCCACAAAAAAAAGAAAAAAAAAAAGTTAGGTATTGTGTTGGCAAATCCATGACAATGTAGGTCTTGATTGAGTTGTAACATTGTAAATCAAGTTCAAGACCAAGTCTAAGATTCAGCTCAAGATAAAGGCAATTGCGGTTTTTTCTTGATTCTCTCTCAATCGACTCGTAAATAAGCCTCTTTCAATCAAGGATCGGGAAACCTAAGTCTCATCAAGCTGACAAGCCCATTTAGTCAGTTGTTAAGTAGGACTTTGTGCCCTACATGCTAAACTATATAAGAGCACATAATAGTTGATGAAAATAGAGTTTTAGACAGCTTGTGCCGTGTACTACAAAAGAGAAAACCCTAAACCTAATTTCACCAATAAGTGAGTTCATAATTCAAACCTCAAGAGGAAGCTTTTGTTTGGCGATCAAGGCAAAAGCTACAGTGTTTTACCTGTTGTAAAACAGAGAAGAGTTTTCAAGGTGGTCATTGAAGTCACAGATGCATTTCTTGCTAGAGATTCCAGATTAGAAGAGTCCAAGTAGCTTGGAGCAGTGTGGAGTCACATATGTAAGTACTACTACCAAGGGTAGCAATCAGTTGTATAAATTTCAATTCTATTGGGTTGGTGATAACGTTTTTCCAATTAGAATTGTCCATTGGTTTTTCAGTCAGTAAACAAATTGCCTGTGTTGTTTATTTTTCTGCACTTTACATTATTTGGTGATTTGTTTAACGGAGTTTGAACTAAAATCAACCTCAAATATATGAGTTGTTTGGAACAATTACTCCTAATCAAACTAACAAATGAGCCCAACATGTCCAAAGATTAACAGAGAATGAGTAAGTGTACCTTCCATTGTCTAGCTTTCTCTAGCTCTATAATGTTCGCAATCTCGGGATCAACAGCCTCCAGGGGAGCATTCAATTGCTTCGGCCACTGTATTAAAAAAAAAAAAAAAAACAGAGCAAAGTAGGAAATGCAGTGAACACGTACATGTGTAATAAAACATAAATAGAAGTACATATGTAATAAAGCTATGGTGGAGTGGAACTGGAGATTAAAGAAATAAGCTTACAGTGACACGGGTTTTTTCCTTCTCGTACACAGCCTCGTTAGGCAAAGATGACTATCAATTATGAAACAAAACCAACGATAATAAGTTGTAAGAAAGGAAATGTTTAGGAACACAAAAGAAAGAACGAAAGAAAGAAAGAAAACCATGTAATAGAGGGAACCGCCATTGAAGATTGGGCGAATCGGCTTGTCAATGGATGAGGCAAGCCTGCGAAGCGCCATTGCCATTGCCATATCTCTCTCTCTCTCTCTAAAAGCTCTCTATCTCACTTTGTTAATGTATCGTTTTGTGTGTGTGTGTGTGTGGTATATGGGGGTGGTGAGATTTTGGCTTGGGATTTGTCGCTGCCCAAGGTTTGGTTTTGGTGGTTGCTGATGTATTCGTTATCCCACTCTGTGTCTCTGGTTCCTCCTAGCTTCACAAACAGAGCATAGGCACCAGGGGCCCCACCATATCTATTTCCTTCACCTTCCTCTTATGACATGAATTTTTTGTGATTAATGGACTTGATCAATTAGACAAAGTTTTACTCCAAATGACAATTTTGATAATCTATAAAATTAAAATGGAGATAGTTCATTTGACCCTTAAAATTACATGGTGCAACGACATTTAAATATACAAAACTTTTTTATTTTTTGCTAATCTTAAATATACAAAACTTTCTTTTAAATTGATTTTGATTTGGAGAAGATTCTGTCAGGTGCCAAGGGTGTGAATTCCCTATTACAAAAAAAATTATGAACTCCAAACACATAACAATCTTGTTATTTCTTGGTTTGATATATACCTTGAATTGCGGGTTCTCTACAATACTATTTGAATGGCTTGTGTTCCCTATCTTTAGAGGTTAGATAAGTTGTGTTAATATGGGTGCCAAATGGCTTAATAATTCATAACTTCCATAAGAAATTTGCCAGAAGGTGATGGTTTTAAGTGAGGAGAAAAGACTTCCTCTTATTGATGAATAAAAAAAAAAAATTCCAGTTCTAATAACAAAAGATAATCAAAATTTGAATTATGATGGTACTTTTTTATTTATTTATACTTAGTACTTACTATTGTAAAAAAATAAACAAAAATGAAATTTTGTATGTTTCAGGGTTCATTTTAATGGATTTTTTTAGCCAAAATTATATGTTTAAGATCACTTGCACGGTAAAATGACATAGTAAGTTATTTTAATCTTGTGCATTAAGAGTACTGCATTAGAATTCTTTTATAATTGTTATTCCAGGAGCAATTATATAATTTGATTGTATTCATTAATCTGAGCATATATTGATGCTTTGTTGGAGGTCAAAAGTGATCAAGAGCTTGTATAAAACACTTAAATCCAAGCATAAATTCTAAACTTATTGTGGATTTCACTTAACTCAACTTGTAAAATCGGCATATATATTAAAATTCTATTGTATTTAAAATATAAAAAAAAAATATAAAAAAAAAACTCGAGAACTTGTTTATCCAACTACTTATGCACAATAAAACATCATTTATAAATGAAATAATTATTTAAAATTGTGGACTAGAGATACAACACCACCAAAACCAGCCATGAAAACCCTATCCGATCTTCACATTTTCTTAGCCACAAAGTGAGGCCTAAAGATATAAAAATGATAGAATGCGATGTTTGAGAGACAAACTTGGCCACCGATGCATTTTGAATACTTCCTTCTCTATCTAGGACCTCTACCAACTTACTGTGTCATTTTCTTGGAGACTGCACTCAGAATTGTTAAGACATTACAGCCGAAAGCCCAAAACCCAAAAGGCTCTTACAGTTAATTAGCACGGTCCATAATTCTAAGCCCACAACTGGGTTGGTCCAGAAAAGAGGCCCGATCTTTGTGGGTCATAACTCATAAGGATACTTGGGCTTTGTGGTTGAAGAAAGAGGCCCGATCTTTGTGGCGCGTATGCACAGAATTACATGTTAGCATACCTTAAATTACAACAAGTTTAGTCATATATTTTTACCTTATAAAATAAGAGTATGAATTTGGCAAGGATGGGGTGTAAATCTCATGTTTTATACCATTCAATAATAGATTGTCACATCAGCATTTTATTTAAAATTTAATACACCTTACCACACCTAATAATATTTTAATAAACTCCCAATTTGGTTGGATTTATATATGGGTATTAGAATTGATTTGATATAATTATGCTTATTCTTAAATATGTGATAAGGTGATGTACCATGTTCGGATTGCAAGGGTAAAATACGAGTTTTACACCACATCCGTATAGAATTTAATCTCATAAAATAATGTTACAATTTACAACTAGGAAAATTCGTGTGTAAATCGCTTAGTAATTAGGAGTGACTCCCAAGATGGTTAGATAGAGAGATTTTATTTTGAACATTATTTTGTATGTTTGATTTTATTTTGATTTTGATTTTTTGATTTTTTGATTTTTTTTTTTTTTGATTTTTTTTTTGATTTTTTTTTTTTTTTTTTTTTTTTTTTTTTTTTTTTTGCTTTATAACAAGTGAGAAGGAAAGAGATTTGATTTTGAACTTGGGTCCTCAATGAACGAACTGAGCAATTCTACTTAGCCACAAGACTTGGTTTTTTTTTTTTGTTTGTTTGTTTGTTTAGGACATGCACGAAAACTAAAATAAATATTGGTAAATCATTAAGGAGCCCAAACTAATAAAATCTGTTATGAACAAAACCAAGTTTAAAGCTTTTTTCTCTCCTACTTTATTCAGGGTTGGCTTGATATGGTTGGGGTCTAAGGCGATAATTTTATGTAGGGGTATTTATATTTAAACATCAATTAAATAAATTTATGTAATACTAACGAAACCAAGGTTAATTTTATGAATTAATATTAACCAAACTAAATTTAATTTAATAAGGGAGATGAGACTTTTGACAACAAATAAGATGAGTTAAATACATTACAAAATCTATAATATTGACATTATATATTTTTTTTCTTTTAAAAAAATTAGTTTTGGTTTACGAGAGGAAGAAAGAGAGATTAGAATTATTGACAACTATTTCATGAGGCGTGATCCCAACCGACTATGTTAGCCCTCACAGTTAGAAATTCATGTGATTCATCCAAACTTAAACATACATATTTGATATTTATAAATATCTTGTTGAAAGTATTGTTTGAAAAGACTATACATTCACTTTCAAAAAAAGAAAAGAAAAGACCATACATTCATAATATCCCAAATATTTTCTTTTTCTAAAACCAAGAAGGAGAACATTATTGTAGATGAACCTCCTTTATTACAATACACAAAGGAAAAGCATAAATTTAACTCTTCCAAGGATAACACTGTTCATTAGCACCAATTAAACTGTGTTGCAAACATGGACCTGCAGCTCTAACCACCCAAACACAATTCTTGCATGTGTCTCTCGTAGGATCGAAAATGTCGAACGTGTGGGAATCCTGTCCCCATTTGAAAGTGCAGGTCATTGTTATATCAACAGTGCGATTGTATGTACCTATTGCATAGGCAATTAGCTCAGTAGGATAACTTTCCTTCTCGGTTGTACAAAGGATTGAAATAATCGTGCCCTCCTTTACGTAATTATAGACATCAATCTCAGCAGCTTCTGCATTCATAGAGAAAGTAGTAACAGTTATAAACAGTGCAAGCAACAACAATGGTGATACGTTTTTATTAAATTGATTCATTTTGTTTGTCTATAAATGTATAACTGATGAGTGCAAAATAGAGTTGTTAACATGTCCTTTATTTATAGTATGGCGGTCGATTTGTGATTTTCTCTTTTGCTTTTAGAAAAAGGATAAAATACAATTAACACTCCCAAAATTTTGTTGTCATTATCCCGAATTTCGAGCTTGGTTGGCACTAGTCCAAATTTGGGAGAATTAATTGTATTTTACCTAATTATGAAAATATGCCAATGATTTTAGAGTAATTCTTAAATACTCCCAAAACACAAAAAATGAAGCTTCCTCCTCTTACATCTATAATGGAGTTTATCATAAATGTGAGATAAGAGAGCACAATTTCTCCATGCTTCGAGAATACTTAAGATTTTTCTATGATTTTAATGTTTATTAAAGTAAAAAAAAAAAAAAATATATATATATATATATATATAATATCAGTTTACATGTTAGGTAACGCTACAGTTACAAAATATTTTATAACATTTTTACAAACTGTTAATGTGACCAATTCCTACTTGTTCTCATTTGGATCCACCAATAACATCATTTTTTTTTTCACTTATCAATAACCAATCATCATATCAACAATTTGAAAAAAAAAAAAATTGTAAAATAATTTATAACTCTAGCATTTTCCATGAATTAAAGTGTGTAAGTGCAACACGATTACTAGGAAGAAGTCAAACGAATCTTTGCATGTGAGTGATATGTATAGAAATATACGTAGAATCTTTGCATGTAAGTGATATGTGTAGAAATATAGTTCCTTATCCATATCTTGTTTAGCCCCTTAAACTTTGAATGAAATCCATCCTTCGTCATTGAGTTTGATATCATTTAGGACAATCAATATTAAGCTGTCTTAATTTCTTACATTTATTTTTATTTTTTTGGTTACAGATTGTGTTAGATGATGTAAATCTTGCATTTAGGAATTATAGAATTTCCACCCTATGTTACCAATCTAGAATTTCCACACACAATCTGTTTTGAGTGTTGTTCTAATACAACCTTTTGACTTTCCACTTTCAAACCCCATTACAAAGAGATACACAACCTTTTGACAAAATTTTCTGGTTTTCTTTTTAAAACACATCATTATCTTTTCTTTTCTTTTTTAGCAGTTAGCTGAAGTTTGAATGTTATCCTTATCAATCCTCACACCGAACCTTTTAGAGCATATTTAGTAGATAGTAAATAGGTACTGTAATGTAACAGTTATTCCTATAGATTAGTTATTTAATAATTTGGTTATGTTTTTATTACATGGAATAGTCATTCCTTATGAATAGCTATTCTTTAAAATTAGGAATAACTATTCCTCCCTAAAAGGGTTGTAATATTTATTCCTTAGTAGATATAATAATTTCTAACATTAATATATTTCCAAATAAATAAACTTTCCATATCTATCTAACAATTATGGAAATAAAAAATTATCAAAACGTAACTCATCTCTCTAAAATTTAAAATATATTATTTTTTAGAAAATATAATTATATGAATGAGATATTTTCTAAAATAAATTATAAGTTTTTATTCTAATGTTATAACTCACAACCAAACTAATAAATATGTTTAATTATTTCATTATAACACATTTTATTTTCAGGAATAAAGTCATAAAGATTACAATTCTTATTGTAATCCATATTCAGTATACCCTACATACCCTTAGTTTAGAATTTTTTTTTCATTAAATTGTGTCATTTTCTTGGAGATTGCACTCAGAGTCGTTAAGACACCACAGCCTAAAGCCAAAACCCAAAAGGCTCTTACAGTTAATTAGCACGGTCCATAATTCTAAGCCCACAACTGGGTTGGTCCAGAAAAGAGGCCCGATCTTTGTGGGTCATAACTCATAAGGATACGAGCTTGGGCTTTGTGGTTGAAGGAAAAAAAAAAAAAGAAAAAAAAATCTTATACCGCTAGAAGGAGGGCTTGAACCTCCGACCTTGTGGTTAACAGCCACACGCTCTAACCAACTGAGCTATTCCAGCTTGTTGATGTAGTTCATCCTTAATATTAATCATATAGTTTTGTACATTTGAGCCCAATATTACGTGCCATATTCTGGATGATAAAATATTAAAGGGATCATTTTTCATCCCCACATTTTCACACGATTCTCACTTTGGTCCCTAACTTTTTTTTCACCGTTTTTAGTCCCTATCCTAGAAAACGCTTATCATTTTCGTCCCTACCGTTACATCAAAGACGAAACTTGCACAGCTGGCAGATGGCTTAAGTTAAGAACATTAAAATAATGCCACATAAACCACGTGGCTTTCCACATCAGCATTTAAATTAAAAAAAATTAAAAACAGAAATAAAAATAAAAAATTACATTAATTGAGATCTAAGTGTGTCTTGAATAAGAACACAAACCCAGATCTAAGAACACAAAATTAAAATCCAAAAATCACAAACCCAGAAACATAAACACAAACCCAGCAACAGATCTTCCTGATCAACCAAACACAAAAGCAACAAACACAAACCTAGCAACTGATTTTTCTTGTCAACCAAACACAAAAATAACAAACACAAACCCAAACATCAGTAAGAATACAAACACAAACCTAGCAATCCATCTTCAGAAAACCCAAGTCCAAACACAAACCCAAATCCAAACCTGACTACTACTACTCAATCGCCTATCGTTATTGGAATCGGAATCGGAATCGGAATCAGAGCTGGGGGCGACGGCTACGAAGAGCTTGTCCTTGCCGTGACTAATGATCTCCGCTGTCGATTTCCATACGGAGGAGTCGATATTGTTGATGGCTTGACTGACCAACTTGAGCGATTCCTGAGGGACGGAAGCGCCGGCGTCGAGCGAAGTCGGGAAATCCATGACGGCGCGCGACGCGACTTCTCGGATCACCGACGTTTCTTTCTTCAACCCGGACCCAAATTCTCTACATCACGTCGGTAGGTCTAGATCACTGACTCCGATTTCGACGCGATTGTTTTGATCAATCTGCCGAAACTCCAAATCACGGTGGAGTCCGAGTCCGGATCTGGGTTTGGATTTTGGTCCAGGTTCGGTTTGGGAGTGTCGTCGTTTTGGGGTTGGTCCGGGTCTTCGGAGGAGACGAATTTGAAGAAATCCATTATAGTCAGCTCCTTGTACCCATTTCTTACTAATGTTTGGGTTTGGGTTTGTGTTTATTGTTTTTGTGTTTGGTTGACAAGGAATAAATGTTGCTGGGTTTGGGTTTGTGTTTCTGGGTTTGTGATTTTTAGATTTTAATTTTGTATTCTTAGATCTGGGTTTGTGTTCTTATTCAAAACACACTTAGATCTCAATTAATGCAATTTTTGGTTTTTATTTTTGTTTAAAATTTTTTTTTTAATTCAAATGCTGACGTGGAAAGCCACGTGGTTTATGTGGCATTATTTTAATGTTCTTAACTTAAGCCGTCTGTCAGCTGTGCAAGTTCCGTCTCTGATGTAACGGCAGGGACGAAAATGATAAGCGTTTTTCAGGATAGGGACTAAAAATGGTGAAAAAAAAAGTTAGGGACCTAAGTGAGAATAGTATGAAAATGTAGGGACGAAAAAGGGTTTTATCCCAATATTAAAAGGTAGAAGAATCCATATGCTATTTTAATAAGATGGGACAAGGAGTAAAAGGAAGAAGCTCAAAATTTATGACATTTTGAGGAGTCATAGATTATACGGAAAGGCAATGAAGAGGTAATGTCATTCAATTGAACAAATTTTATTGGGTGATGGTTTAATACAAATTCGTGAGTAAGAGAAATAATTGTCTTGGTCGAATCCTCGAAATTCCATTCATGGATTCCAATTTCCACATAGGGTGGGATCCATCCATCCTCTACGACAATGAGAGTGGAAGAGTCTGTCAGGCAAATGTAATAATTTCACTAGACTTTATGGTAAAAGAATAAAATCCCTTTTTAAGTAGACAAGACAACCCTTGTCACCTCTTTTACAGTCTTACTTCTTCCATCCAAGAGAAAATTTCACTCACTTTCTCATATATATCCAGTGAGACCTTTTGTTAGAGGACACGCATTCTATCTGCATTCAAAATCTTCATAAAAAGTTTATAAATTTGAATTCATAGTTCTCGCACAACCATTTAAAACAATAAAGAAGCGTAGAAATTAATAAACCATTCATGTATAGTTTTAATCATATGATTTATTTAATAAGTAGTGCGATTTGTTTAAATAATACACGTGGATGATTTTATGAATCATCACATGATGGGGTAAAAGAGATTTCTTTAATTTTTTTTTGAGAATCTGATTTCTCTAAATTAGTTTGTAAAAAATTAAAAAAAAAAAAAAAAACCTACATCAAACACACATTAATAAGGCTTCATTTGTTTTGTTGCAAAATGTTTTCTCTTCTAGGGTTTGGTTATATTCTTAAAAATATTTTTTGGTGCAACATAAAAATGAAATATTTTCCTATCTCATAACCTAATCCACTTAATCTCATGACCCACTAGATTGGTGCAAACCCTATTGATAGGCCAAGAATGTATTGATCCATTGTGATGAATTAACCAATTAATTAATTAATTCAATTTACATGCAATAAGCATGTTAGCACAAAAAAATCACCAACTAAGTTAAAATGCAGCGAAAAATAAATTGACAGGTTTTGTTTACAAATGGGGAAAACCTACATAGCAAAAACTCCACCGGGTGATTTTAAGGTCATTACTCCCGAGAATTCACTATTATCACAACAAGCGGTTACAAGTAAATGAATCTCAATACCTTATACCAATCTACAATTGAACCTTTACCCAATACCCAATTGGATTTGTTCTATTGTAACAATCTCTCATTTTAATGCACGACTTCTAGTACATGACTAATCAATTTGATGAGCGGATCCCAGTACACGGCTTACTCACCAACTTGAGAAGGATGTTGGCTGCAAAGTTCTTCAGTTCATCACACGATGAAGAACATGAAGTTCCTTGGTTACAAAACCCTACGGTGTACAAAACACAGCAGCTTCTTGAAGAGAAATATGAATTATGGCATATGTTTTCGGTTCACAATATGCTTGTGAAAAACTTTTGCATTTAGTTACATCAGCTGTGAGCCTGTGACGGCCTTTAAAACAATCCTTATATATGTTTAAGGTTGTGAGAAAAGAAAACTTAAACATCTATTTATAGATTGGAGTGAAATCAGCTCTGAAAAATTGATTTTCATAAACCCCGATAGATACTTTATCTGTCGAGCAACTGTCGAGCATCAAGCTGAAACAGTTTTTTAAACCTCGATAGATACTAGCTATTGAGTTTTAAAATCCAACACTTCTCCACTTGCTTCTTGGACAGATTTGCATGGTTTTAACTCTTGAACTTGAAATCTTGTTCCTTGAAGTATTAAACACATTCTAGATCTACCCAATTACAAATAAAGTGCGTTTTATCAAAAGATTAGCTAATTCTATATTGACATATGTTCCTAACATTGATTCACATATGTCTTAACACCTATTAGAATTACACTCAAAACAAGTAGATTGGTGCAAAGTTAATTGGATCCACACACAAAACAACCAGATTGGCGTAAACTCGACTAGATCCACACACAAACCACTGGAACGTCAACTATTTATGTTGATTGCAAAGCCCGCAACCTCATCAAGTTGAGTTTTCTAATGAGCGCCACTTCCCAACTAGCCACCACTGGCGGCCACTACTCACCCCATGCCACTATACTAACGACCTTGTGCCCCTTTATCAGCAATATCCTTTGTGTGCGAGAAAGAGAGGAGGGAGGGTAGGGGGATTTTGGTGAGAAAAAAGTTGGAAAAAGGGGTGGTTGCTCAAGCCTTAGTTTGGAAAATGTTTTACCAAAAAAAAAATTGGTAAAACATTTTACCATTTTTACAACTGTGTTCTTTACTCAAGAGAAAATGTTTTTTTGGATTAACCAAAGTTTTACAACAAAACAAACACTAAAAAATGCTTAAAATATTTTTTGACAAACATTATACAATGAAAAAAAAATAGTCTTACCAAGATTACAATAAGCATCATCAATAGTAAAAATTCTAACTTTATTACATAGTCAAGTAAGATGATCTTGAGGTAGTCTAGGGCTTAGTGGAATAATATTCTTGATGGTATGAGTTTAATGAGGGAAAAAAGATACTATATCCATTAAATTGGTCCACCAACAATGTGATTGAGTATCAATAAGATTAAGCTAGATGACACACACCAAATTACTCTCTCTCACTACCCTGAAGGTAGATGGCGTGGACAATCATCCATCTTTGCAAATGATTACCATAGTCCGTGCATGAACTAAGACTTCATTGTTACATCATTAAATAACAAAACATATATTATATATTTTTATTATTAAATGATAGTTATGTGTGCGTTTGAACTAATGATTTGCTATTATATTTTCTTAGAATGGAGGAGATTAAATTAGACTGATAGTTGACGCATATGTCAGTTAAACTAAACAAGCAGAAGCAGTATGCCACATCTGTAAGATAGTTACAGTTAATAATTAATCTTTTGGTTGAAGGCAAAGAGATAAAAGGGAATCCAAGAGAGTCAGAAAAAGATAAGCAAAGACATGGAAGTGCTGACATGAAATGAAATTCTAGGGGCTAAAATGTTTGTATATGACATTGTCCACTGCTTTTATCTGTTCCGTTACAGGATTTGAAGAAACACGACAAGCAGCAAGTCCCCACAAATTTCGGTTGCTGTGACTGGTGATGTTGATGTGGTTTTACCAAGTCACTTGCTTAATCATACAAATATTCTCTATTCTCCTCTTTTTTTTTTCTTTTTTTTTCCTAGTTGTCATTATTTCACTTCATCTTACAGACTCAGATCAGACCCTGTATTTTTATTCTCTGTAATTATTGTTTTTACAGTTTTGTTCTAAATTATATATCCCTTCCATTTTTAATCCTCAAATTCTTCTATGATATAAATTTTGAAAACTAAATTATGCTTTTTGCTTAGCTCATGATCAATCTAAGATGTATAGATATAGACACGACACGATTATGGGTATGAATACGAATATAACACAGCAACACGAGTGATTTTAAAAAATTATAATATAAAATAACTGGTATAATATTGATATGACATGAGTACGACACAAGTATGACACTCTAAATAAAGTGTCCATATTTCTTAGTTCTTAATCTAATTATTGTACATAAAATTTGTTTTACCTCTAAATCATTTTTTTTAATTGTTACAATAAATAAAGGCAGAATTCAAATCTAATTTTCCTAATAAGGAGATCGGATAATATCATGTGTAGTTTCATATTCTCCATCAAATTAAAGCCACTTACACTACAATTGTACCAGAAGTTGGTCTATAATAATTAAATTATGTCCTTGCTGGTTTGTCATTATGATTATGTGATATGTTCTCATCATTATTGTTAGAATCTTTCATATTTAATAAAGTTGTCAACCACTCTTTAAGCAACTACCACCATTAATTTTCTTTAACAATCGAGCTGTTTTATCAATTGAAATCATTAACGGATCTTCTTTCTCATTTCAATTATCATAACTTCATAAGGCAGGATTCATGTAGCTAGGAGAATGTTTTTCAGTTTCACATTATAACATTATTTTTCAGAGAATATATAACATATAATAAAAGTCAATGTTGTCAGCAGCTGTTTTTGTACAGATGCATGTGTCCATTCATTTGACAAAGTGACAAAAATTTTAATTTCCAAAATTTATAATTATACAATATTACTACAATACCATCTTATTTGTAAGATGATACTGTAACAGTATTGTAAATTTTTTTACAATTGACACATTTTGCAAGTCCGGCTGAAGCAATATTTGAAGGCTGAAATGCTAAAATATCTCAGCATATGCCATATAGCATTTGGGCTGCGGATGCTCCTACGGGGTCAACTCCGTTGCATGATCCTCAAATCATATTTGCTTGCAAAATATGGTACATATTATGTAATTAATTTGTCTAAATAACGTCATATTTTTTGAAATCGACTTGGGTTCAGTGCCCAATTATTTCATTTTCCATTAATTTGAACAACAATCTTATAATTCCACAGAGTTCACGCCACAATATAGAATTTCAGTTAGTTCAGGTTGGGAGAAGTAACAAGTAACGTGAGGCAACCACAAACAAACCTTTAATAGCAAAGTATGGACTAATGAGTATCTCTTCTCTAATGGCAAAGAGAAACCACACCAAACAGGAGTAACCACCCAAAGTCTATCTTTCCAAATATTTATCTTACCTCCAGTTTTTTAAGCTTCTAAAACCGCAATTTTCAAATAATTAGTAGACCTCTTGAACTGCAGTTAGACCGAATAATTAGAGAAAGAGCTAGACTTTTAAATCATAAAAAATTAGTGAACCTCTTGAACTGCAGTTAGACCGGATGATCACAGTCAAAGCTAGACTTTTAAATCATAAAAAATAATCCATTTACATGCACCACACCTAGAAAAGTATGGACTAACGAGTATCTTTTCACTTATGACAAAGTGAAACCACACCAAATAGGAGTAACCACCCAAAGTCTATCTTTCCAAATATTTATCTTACTTCCAGTTTTTTAAGCATCTAAAACTACAATTTTCAAATAATTAGTGAACCTCTTGAACTGCAGTTAGACCAGATAACCACAGTCAGAGCTTGACTTTTAAATCATAAAAAATAAACCATTTGCACCACGTCTAGAACTTGGGTTCTAGTAGAGTTATTTTTAATTAACACACCAACCCCTACACCATAGCTGGTTGTTTAAGTTCACTGTGGCAAACTAATATATTTGAAGTGTATTTAAAAGAATGCCATAAGAATAATTCTTTCATTACTATATATTTATATTATGTGGGCACCCAAAATACAAGACCGTTGGGCTTGACTCCTATTTGTGCTCACAATCTATTTGTTTCGTGGGCTTTTGGATTTCCTACTGTGGGTGGTCCTATGCTCGATAGGCCCTAATACGCTTCTTTTTCCTCCCCCTTTCACTCTTCCTCACATAATTACTCTTTTTGCTTTCTCTAAGTATTCATCTATTTTTCTAGTATTCTTTCCAGCTTTTTTCCAACCCCTATTCCCCCCTTCCCATCTCTTATTTATAGCTCAATATTAGTGGATGGGCTATGATTGCTCTGGATAATTAGTGGGCTTGGGGGTCCAATTCCATCGTCTCAAAGTGGGTGTTAAGGTGGGAGTGGGAGAAGCGGCATTGGAATTGCTTCCCACCTCAGAAGATATGCTCGACAGCAACATTCCCAAGGCAATGCCGAGTAGCCGAGGGGTGTATCCCCTGGCAGTTGCCACTCCACCCGGGATATAATTAGCTGGATGGGACCCAAGTGATAAAGCACGATGAGTGCGGACCTAGTCTGTTCACCCAATGGGCCCTAGGTCGGCCTAAGACCTGAGCTTATGGCCCTAGTGAGCCTAGGGCTTGGTCTCGGACAAAGGGGTTGGGGTCATAGGCCGTACTGTTGGGTCAAGGTGGGTCAAGGTCCAGGGCCCAAGTAGGCCTGGGGGCCCTTATGCTGTACAATTATAATAAAAATTAATAATATATTATTATTTCATTTATTTTAATTATCCATCTCAAAAGTCAAAAGGGGGATATATTAAAATAATTATAATTAAAATTCTTTAAATATATTCATAGTTTTATACTTAAACAATTAACTATAACTTTCAATGGTCTTTTATACTTTATAATATTTATAAACTTTCTTATAACTTTTTGAGAATAATTTTATTTTGCATAGATATATAAACAAATAAATAAATATATTTAATCAATATTGCTTATTTTTTTTAAAATTTATCTCATTTATTGATATTTTAGTTAATTATTAATTCATTATGATGTTATCACGGTTCAATCTCGGTTAAACCTCGGTCTGACCTCTAAAACCTTGAAACTCTCCATTTTTCGGTTCTTTGAATGGTCCAGGTTTCAAAACTATGAATGAACCTCCATAATACTACACCAAGGGTAAGAGACTCTTCGTGGAGTCACATCTTCAAGAAGGAACAATTTGGGAAAATACTCATTTGTTTGAGTTTGTTAGGTCTTGTATTTGTTGACTAATTTCATGACAAATTTGAAGTTTTTTTTAATATATTTTTTTAAATCTTAAACTTTATGAGTGTTTATGTGATTTTGTGGGATTTTCATTTGTATTGGTGGGTGAAGTGGTCAAAGTACATACATTGAAGTTTGCTATTTCAGATTTTCATTCCTATGAACTTTTCTATAAGAGGCCAAGTGAGGAACAAAACTTGATTTTGAAAAGCAACTAACCCAATAAGTTCACCCTCTCTCAAACGACCTTTGGAGGAGCAAATTTCAAAGAACTTGAGACAATTTTGTTATGAATATTTCTTTGCTATTGATTCTAACCCATACCCTCACTATATATGCTCTCATTTCCCATGACTTTTGTGACCTAATTTCCATATAAAGAGCTAGAGAAAACCCATAAACCCTAGAGCTAAAACCTTCATCAATTTCTCTATCTTCTCCCTCTCATTATTGTTGTTAAATATTAGTTTTGATATACTATGTTGAATATGTTAGAATGGATGCGGAAGTGGAAGTTAAAATAGAGAACACAAGAACACAATGACTATGTGGTTCAGCCTAACAATGTACATTCATGGAGGAAACCCTTAAGGGTTACATCTTTATTAAATGAGAGTGTAGTACAATTCTTGTGTTACAATGAACATAACATGGATATATATAGGAGGCTAAACCCTAAACTTCTAATATAACTAGGAGACTTGCCTTGCACAAAAGGTAGGTGTGAGCTTGGGCCTATTCTATTTGGTTAAAATGTCTAATTTATCTTTAACAATTGTCAAATCCCTGAAAGGAGATGAAATTCATCACACTTAAATCAACCTTCAAAGTTTTGGTGGTAATTGGAGCTTGAGAATCATTGGAGCAACTCGTAATTTCCAAGGAGAATTGGAGTTTCCAATTGGAGCTAAATTATAGATCTGATGATTAGAGGAGAGAAAAGACTCAAGGAGTCGATTGCTAGTGGGAGATTGGAGGGCTTAAGTACATTGTTTATTTCTTAGCTTGGACGTTTTGTATGTAAGATGTATTGCAACTATTTTCTCTAGTGAATCGTTTGGTATTGTGACGTTTCGAAGAGGTTTTTCCACTTGGTACTTGGGGTTTTCTCTTTATAACAACTTTAGTGTGTTGTGGGTGATTGTGCTTTATTTAACATGGTTCTAAAAACCGAAATGGTCAAAGAATCAAAAAATGAACTGGTTTATGATTTTTACCATTTTTTTCGATTTTTCAAGTTTTTACTGGACTGGTTCTATGTTCGGTTCTCGGTTCAGCCGTTTGAACCATCTGGTTTGGTCTGGTTTTTAAAATATTGTTAATATGTTATTTATATGCTAATCCATACATGCAAGTGTTAATTGGTTAATCACTTAAACAAGTGGGCAGTAAATTATGTAATTAACATAAAATTGACATTAGCAGTAAAACTTGGGGTGTAAGTTGCGACCCTCGGGGTCAAGTCGATCCATTTGACTGATCACAGTGAAGTCGGTGGAAAGTGCGGAGTATTATACATTTGAGAAAGCCATGTTAAGTTCTGTCATTTTTGATACTAGGTAACAAAGTTGTGGGTCATGTGACTATATAAATATAAATTGACAGAGAGGAAAACATTGGTGAGGCCCACAAAACTATTCATTCAAAAAGGGATCTATTACATATATGATTGGCACTTATTATAGAAATGGCATCCTCTTTCTCACTCATATAATTATTGAGGAACCATATGAGAAGCAAGCTTAGCTAGATAGCCAGGGTACCAAGATCAAAGAAGATAATTAAAAGCCACATTTTGTGTCGAAATGGAGAGTGATCTCAGTCACCGGAGATCCTCATACTTCTCTGGGTGCATGAGCTCCCCTTCTTGCTTTCCAGTGCATGAAGAACTTGAATACTCTCGCATCCATTGCTGCAGCCATAACAAAAGGAGCCGGAGATGGAGAAATCTTCTTAGGAGGTTTGTTAGAGAGAGTAAGAACTTTTATGGGTCAAAAGACTCAAAGCCTTTGTCATTCCACTACGATGCTGTTAGCTATTCACAGAATTTCGACGAGGGTTGTCACAATGATGAAGTACCTGCACGCCATTCTAAAGTGTTTCAAGATGTTAGATGGGAGTTCCATGAATCATGAAGCTGTGTGTTTAATTAGTGATTTTGTAAGTCTCTATATAATTGTCATTACTATTAAGATCTATTGCATTTCAAGGATTATATATGTTTTTCTTGTCAAAAGCCTTACAACTCTTTTTGCAAATTTCTTTTTTTTCCATGTGCGCCATTGATGTATAATAATACGATTGTGTTAGTGTTAAGCTGAGAATTATGGATCTACTTAGAATTACTTTACATTAATCATTGGAACTGCACAAGTGCCCATGCCATATTCTGGTGCATTTACAAATCTATAAGCTAAAGAAGATTAAGACCTTGGTCTTTTAGCAACAAAAAAAGAAGAAGAAGAAAAAAAAGACCTTGGTCTTTAAATTAACTTTATCCTCTTGAACTTGATCCACTCAACTTATTTGAATTATCCCAAAGTGAATATTTTGTGATCTAAAATTTTCTGGCTGCTCATCTATTGGCTGTGGATTATGTACCATATATGCATAAATATTTGGATTGTGATCCACTCAACATGATCCCTGCAATTCATGCAATCATCAGTGATACAGGCTGCACCACCTATTAATTTAGGCAATATTTAGACGCTTTTGGTGATAAATATATGAATAGTTTAATTACTAATGCTTAATTGTGTTTTTTTTTTTTTTCTTTTGAAAGTGAAGGTTTATTGTTCAAGTCATTATACTTTATAGATATGAGATCGTCATAGGATTATGAATTATTGTTTTACTTGAAAAGGCGCGGCCGGTCATGGCTGTCAACTATGCCATGAGGACATTACCCTCTTTCTTTTCCCCCACCTTTTTCAATTAGAGTAACTAATCAAGAGGTCGTTTTTAAAATAAAATAATAATAATAATGGGTCTTGTATCATTCTCTTCCCTTCTAATTAAGTTCAACCATACTTAACATATTTGTAAGTATGAAATTTAGCTGTAGAAATTTACGGACAAGATCATTTTAACTAGAGAATAAATAATGTAGAACTGCATTTGGAATAAGAATATACAGCTAGGTTACAGACTACTTTGTTTTTATTTGGCTGCTATTTGGGAATGCCTAAGCTACCTTATTAGAAATAGCAAAATACCTTCGACCCATCCTGTCCGCACAAGTTTTCTAGTCCCAAGTTCCAACTCCTAAAGAGAAAGCGGACGTAGACGGGACACCATATTCTAATTTGGTCCCGTTAGTGTTGGCCTATTGGGTGGGGGAGAGCCTTACTTGGCGTTGCTGGAGAGAGCCATATAAAAAGGTCACAGAACGACAGAAACCGTACAAGCGACAGTGTGGCAGCTTATTTTTTTATTTTTTTTTTTTTATTTTGTTTCTTTACGTTGAACTTGTTCTCCTTTTAGTTTTTAACGTACTCATATATTATTCATTGCATCTGAAGAGCATCATGATAAGGTGGTCTCAAATTTGGAGGATTTCTTGTCCTCTAATCAGTGTAATGTAGTCTTATAAGAATACTTCACGGTTTTTGGATATTCACGGTTGTGTTTGGTAACTTCAATTTAGATTTTAAATTAATATGCTCAAAAATTAAAATGTATTGATTTCAAATTCATAAATTTTAGATACTATTTCGAATCAATGGATTTTAAAGGTATAAAATCCTCTTAAAATCTTTGTTGGATTTGGTTAAATTCTAATGCTTGACCTTTTAAAACTACTCTAACATGATATTTGAATTTTAATCGCTCATATTCAAACTCACATACCAAATCCTGTTATCTAAACGCATCATTATAATATGTAAAATATGTGTTACAACACGAAAGTAAGCCATCCGATTACTTAAATCCCATATCCAATGAAAGAGAGACATACGATATAAATCCTTTGACATAAAGTCTTCTAGTTATGATAATCTGTAGTTAGGGATGATTTAGAAGGCACTCATCACTCACATATGACAGCATTGTCCTGGATCGAATAAGATGTTGGATAATACAAAGCCAAAGTTTTGCCATCACACTAAATAAAATGATTTAAGTGTAATATACAAAATCTCACGTGGTTTTTTCGTAATATACAAAAACCCCTTAAGATTTAAGTGTAATACTTAATTTTCATATTTTATTGTTTTATGTGTAAATCATTAATTGTGTATACATAAAAGAGAAAAAAAACCGTTGGTTGTGTAAATACACTTTTAAATATGGATGTATCATTAAATGAGCAACTCACAATTTATTTATAGGATATTTAATGTTTACATATAGGGTAAATTGCAAATTACAACTCTAAAATTTAAGAGTTTTTGGATTTTACACCCTGAAATTTCAGAATTTGAATTTTTCTCTTTGAAGTTTGGAAGTGTTTGGATTTTATATCCAAACGTTTTAGAATTTGGATTTTATCCATTAAATTGGGGTGTTTTGATTTTACTCTTTCAAGTTTGGGGGTATTTGGATTTTACGCCCTAAATTTTCAAATTTTGGGGGTGTAAAATCCAAAACTTCCAAATTTTAGAGGGCAAATTTCAAAATTTGAAATTTTAGGATGTAAAATCCAATTACTCTCAAACTTTAGAA
The DNA here is from genome assembly GCF_932294415.1 of Quercus robur. Classification (NCBI taxonomy): domain Eukaryota; kingdom Viridiplantae; phylum Streptophyta; class Magnoliopsida; order Fagales; family Fagaceae; genus Quercus; species Quercus robur. The sequence goes on from NC_065539.1 coordinate 16,663,983, forward strand.
ATGTAATTTGCAATTTACTCTTACATATACAACAAAGTATTACATAAAAAATAAAAAATAAAAAATAAAAAAATTAAGGGTTGATTCTTGAGAGTTACACTGCAGATACCGATTTTACGATTTATGTTAATTTTAAGCTAATTGTCAAATTACACCCAATTGTTAATGTAATTAGCCAAATAACATATGCATGGAAACATAAACAAAACAACAAACCCCAAACAATCAATTACTCCCACAAGAACACTGGAAGTGTTCATGGAGATAAAAACCCAAATCAGGGAAAAACTCTTCGAAGCCTATAGCACCAACCAATCTACTAAACAAGAATAATTATAGTACAAATCACTTACAAAACCCTTCGAGCTAAGTAATGACTATGTAGTTGAGTTTCTAGCTCTTGCTAGTAATTGATACCTCTAATATTTTCTTCTTATTAGTTTCTGGATCTATAAATTACAAGACCAAGTCTCATTTGCCACTCCATAGCTTCTTGGAGATTTCTGGAAGCTCCAATGATTTCCCAACACCAAAAAACAACAAGAACTTTAATTTGAAAGATTCCTTGTGTGTATTAGTTTTAATCTCCTCTCATAGAACTTGGCAATTGGAGAGGGAGAAGTTAGAAAGAAGAAATGAGTTTTAGCTCTAGGAATGTAGGACTCTCTCCAGCCATCAATATTGGAATTGGGTGTAGAATATTATGGGTAACGAGGGCTATATACAGAGGTATAAGGATAGGAACAACAAAGAATGGAATAACAAATTTGACTAAAAAAACATAACACCCTTGACACTTCACCTAACCCTTACAATTTCGCTCGACCAAGATTTTGTGGACTACGGCTCCAACTTGCAGCTCTTGACTTCTTCCCCATTACAAAGTAACCTACAATTGTACATGAGACAATATAATTAAAAGCTTAAAAATTACATGCAAATTTGGCATGAAATTTGCCGACAAACTAAGGTCCTAACAGTTCCATATGTTACCCAAAAAAAAAAAAAAAAAAAAAAAAATTCATGCTGAATTTTGTGTACTTCTATTTTTCTAGAATAATTGTAGAGATATTCAATTTCATACAAATTTCACAATTTATTGACTTGTGTGGCTATAACTGGTGGATATTTTTTTGCCAATATGGACCCACCACTTTTGTCAACCACTCATGATTTGTACAATTAAGAAAGTTGTGAAATTGAGAGTGAGAATGGGCGTATTCGTAGTCCTATATTTATTGTACACAATTTTTTTTTTAATTTAAAAAATGTACACAATTCTATATATTTAACGTGCAAAATTTTTGACGTGAACTTTTTCTTTACAAATAACTGAAAGTTTAAGTAATGCCTATACATTTAATATCCAAACATTCACAAAATCTACACTATTTTGTATATTCAATGTATATAATTTTGTGTGTTGTGTGTAGTATAACTTGCCCCACCCTCCCTTAAAAGTTACCATGGTTTTTGAGTGGAATTGTGGTGTGCCTTTGTGTTAGAACCCCTTTCACTCTCTCTTGTGTGTGTGTGTTTGTTTCTAAAAAAAAAAGAATGTTTCTAAAAAAAAATGTATATAATTTTGTACATTCAGTTTATACAATTTTACAAAGAATATACCAATTTTTCAATAAATGTACAAACTTTTATAAAGAATGTACATAATTTTGTATATTCCATATATACATAAATTTTCAAAGAAAATATCCAATTCTATATATTTAATGTACAGAAATTTTTTATTTATTTATCATATTCAAATTTTTTTTTTTAAATTGTACACAATTGTACAAAAATGGAAAAAAAAAAAAAAAAACGTCCTTAGCTCTCCGAATATCATTTATCTTCCTTGGATTAATGATCAATATTTGTTTGTGTCATCCAACTCCTACATTATATTTTCTCCCAGGAAAAAAAAAAAAAAAATCCCATAAAAAAAGTTTTAAGTTAATGTATGTCTTTAAAGCACATATTAATTAAGGCAAATATTAATTATCCATTTAAAAAAAATTTGACTAGGAGTTCAGAAAGCCCTAAAAAACAACCTATAATTCAGATCAACGGTGATGAATGGCCCCTATTATAAAACAAACTAATGCTATTGGATATTGGGCTTGGAAAGTCAACGACTTTGGGTCAATCAAGCGGTTCCAATTCGTCTTCTTCAGGTAATTGTCATTACGATTCTAGTCTGTTTTGAACACTTCCATATGCAAAATTATTCCTTCTATTTGGTTGCTGAGAAAATTGAGAAAAAAATGAGCAAAATCACCAACCAGTTGAATTATGCTATGCTAAATCGCGTGAATGTTATTGCTCTCACTATGAGCATGAGCTCCCCTAATACTGAAAAAACAATAAGGAAAATTTATGATTTTATTAGCAAGTGGAACTATTAGGGTTTTTGATCAACAAAGTGTTTACATTTTGAGTTTTTTAAACTTAAAATTGTACACAAAACATGAGTTTGTGGATCAGATAGTAGATAAACTCCAATTAACATGAAATTTAGCATGCATGTTAAAAACAATGAAAATAAGTAATCCATTGATTGGATTTTCAAAATATCAATCTTATAAAAAGTTATGGCCTATGGATTGGTGTAACATCGCAAAGAGTTTGACTAGGTGTAACTTGATCCTAATCCTTGTATGTGTGTATGTATGTATGCATGTATGAGTGTTTGTGTGTGTCCTGATAAAGAATATTATTGAAAGAAATGCTATTTCAAACTTGTTTGGTTTTTTTTTCTTTCATTTGTGATGAAAAGGAGAAAGAAAGTTGTGCCTGGAAGTTTGATGAGGCCTGGCCGGGGTGATTCAAGGCCTTCAGATGGTGATCAGGTTACTCTTTTATTTATTTATCTGTTTTTCTCTAGTCGTGCTTGATTGTACTCCTTTTAGTCTTAAATGTTTGCGACCAGTTTAACAGGCAGTACTATATATGCTCAATTGGGCATCTGAGTGGCGGTAAATGTTTTAATTTATAAATTTACAACCTGTTTAGTGGACATTCTTGCAATTGAAATGGTGTCTTATACTAAAGTGGCTGTATTATCATCAGGAACTTGGGCTATTGGAATTTATAGTTGGGAAGTGAAGTAAGAAATTTACGTTGAGTTTCTGTTTTGCAGGTCATATATCATTGCACCATTCAAACTTTGGATGGAGTTGTTGTTGAATCTACTAGATCAGAAAATGGAGGTCAGCATGATTTTATGTGTCTAAGCACATTGTGGCTAAACTAGAAAAACAGTTCTATCTATTTTCCTGGTTATATGGTATATTTTAAAAATTTGTTGCTATTCTATCCTATGCGCACCACTGATGCCTACTACATGGTCGGGTAGTTTTGTATCATCTAGCTTAGGCCGCTCTTTACTCTTGGGATGAGTGTAGAAAAATCATTGTTATATAATTCTGACTTTAACCCTTGCATTTGAGTTCTTTGCTCCATGTTTTAAGGTTTTTTTGTTCAGATGCTTTTCAAAATTCCATTGGAAGCTTCAACATATTTCTAGTTAATTTTATGTAATTGTGTTTGTTACATCTCGTTTAGACTGTAATGGATGTACCGAAGTTTTGTAAGAAAGTTGTCCCTTTGCCTCCAGTACAATATCAAGGATTCTTTCTTTAATAATTAGGCCTCGACTAAATTGATTTCAATGTTAAGATGCCTTCTGCTACAGTTATTGGCTTGAATAAATATTTACTTAACACCATGTTTATCCCTTAGGAGGTCCTATTTTCAGTCTCTTAATCATCAGTCTGATTGTCTAATATTAGTTACATTCATTGAAATTCTACCCTCTTGTTCTTGATAGATTATTCTCAATTAAAAGAGGTACAAACAAAAAATATGACTTAACCCTATCACAGTGGCCTCAAAAGCACAAATGCAAGACTCTAAAGATAATCAGGTGATGAGTTACCTAACACAACAGGATTTCTTTCTCAATCCTTGTACTTCATGGTTTCTTTCTCAAACCCTATTGTAGGAAATTGCTTTGCATATGCCTCAACCTCATGGCGGAGCTTTGTGATCTCAGATTGGAAGTGAGGAGCAGACTGTACAGCCAAGAAGTCCTTCAACTTTGTTCCTGGTTTTTACATCACAATTAACCCTATATAAGAGCATCCATTGTGGATGCAAATTTTCCATCTATTTTACACAAAAAAACTACTTTTTCTATTTTACACATCTATTTTTACAAAACTCCCACATCAGTTTATCTATTCTACACATTTATTCAATAAAATATTCATTCTTTTACAATTTTTTATTATTTTCTTCACTGCTTCTCTCTCTCTCAAACCCAACCACCATCATCATCACTACCCCAATCTCTCTCTTAGACCCAACCCAACCACCATCATCATCACTACCCCGATCTCTCTCTCAGACCTAACCACCATCATCACTACCCCAATCTCTCTCTCAGACCCAACCACCAACACAAGATCAGAAACCCATTCAAGATAAAAAAACCGATCGGCCCTAGACCCATTCAAGTCGGCGAACAGACCCAAGATCCATTCAAGACCCAAGATCATCACCCACCCCGATCGGCCTTAGACCCATTCAAGTCAACGAATAGACCCATTCAAAACCCCTTCGCCTTGTCGCTTCAGGGCCATGGAGACATGGGTTCCGACGAAGCTAGCGGCACCGGTGACGAGGATGGTGAGGCCGGAGTTGGTGAGGCCAGTGACAAGGACGGCAAGGGTTGAGCTAGAAGGAAAAAGAAGCAGAGACGAGAGAGAGAAAAAATGAGGAGAAATGAGAAAAATGGAGAGCAACTAGAGACAAGAAAGAGAAAAAATTAATAAAATATTAAATGCAAGTGCTGTAGCAATTGTGTATAAATGTACAATTTTACACCCACTGATGTGGGTGTTTTTTTTGGGATAAATTGTGTAAAAGGAGTAACTTTTTCTATTTTGCAAAACTTTACACAAGCTGATGGGGTTGCTCTAAGCAGGATTCATGCGCCTAGATTTTCCCCACACCAACCATTACAAACAACAACATGTGTACATGTCCATATGACTGGTAATCAGACAAACACAAGACCAAGTGTGTTTGACAAAAATTATTTTTGCCAACTTATTTTATTATTCAGCCTATTTTTGCTACTATTCATGGGTCTCACTGTACTATTTCAACTAACTTTTACATTTATTTATAGTATTTTCAACAAAAAATTTTCAATTTTAGCAAAATAAGCAGATCTCAAATAGACCCTCAAGAAGCATGAAATTTAAATATCAAAGATACCTTTGGTTTCTACCTTGATCTTAACCACCAACTTCACAGAAGCATCAAAGAATTCTGCTACCTTAGCAAAACCCTCCTCAACAAATCCCCTAAAAGTAAGAGCCGGGGTTCCTGAAGTTCACAAGAATTCATCAGGTTAAATTATTAAGCAATAATTAGGTGCGGTTTGGATAGCTAAAATGCAGCGAGTTTTGCATCTGCATTTCAGCCTTCTTTTTTATTTTATTTTAATTTTTTTTAGCGCATGAATAGTAACCCGCACTGTTCATGCACATGGATTACATTGTGCACTGTTCACGGGACCTACAACCACTTTATTCAGAAAAAATATTAAAAATGGGTCCTACGGTACTATTTACACATTTAAAAATTATTTTACTACAGTGTTTTTAGTTTTCAGTTTTCAGTTTTCAACTGTATCCAAACGGACCCGATTCCTAATAAATGAAAAGCCTTTACCCATCCTGATGCCACCAGGAACCATGGCAGATACATCTCCAGAAACAGTATTTTTGTTGGCTGCACTGTGAACAGGTTCCAAGACCTTTTCAACTCTGGAGCCATCAATACACTGTACATAGAGAAATTAATAACAGTTGTGTTAATTAATCATCCAACGTCTATCGGAGAGAGTTGACATCCTTAATGCATTCTGCCAGGACACTTGGTATTGTCTTTTAACTTAGAAAGCACGGACGCGGCTGGGAGGGTGCCGCACCCGAGTCCGACGCGGTTGCCCACGCGTCGATGTCGCGTCTGAGCTTTTTTTTTTTTTTTTTTCTCAGATTTGTGCTAACTCGGCTCGATTTGCGCCGAACCGGGCTGATTCGGCTAGAATTGGGCCGTATCGGCCATATCAGGTCGTATCGGCCGACGACTGAAACAAGCCGAAATTGGCCTTGAATCTAGCCGGAATAGTCGAAATTCTCACCCCAGAGGCATAGTAATGTGTTTCTTGCCTTCTTCTTTCTTTGTTTTGTGAATCAAGCATAGTAATGTGTTTTTTAAGAATATTTTAATAGTAAAAATATATTAAAAAATATTGTTAATAATTTTTTAATTGCTGAGTCTCACCGCATCTGCATCCTACTTTTTCAAAAATTGCTGAGTCCCGCACTTGCACCCGAGTCTCGAAACGCACCTATGCTTCATAGCTTTTAAAGCTTCTCTAAAAAAAAAAAGGGTTGCCTTGGTTACCTTGTTCTTTAAATTCACCAAAACATGGTCGTTCTCAGTACCACCTGAAACTAGTTCATAACCTTTCTCAACCAGAGTTTGCAAAATTTCAACAATACAATAATAGAAGCAAATTAATTAGACCCATCCATTGATGAGAGAACATCGTATTACTTACAAAATCCAATGCAAGTCAACAAGGTAAAGTTGTATTTACAAAATTTTGACTCAAGCATAAGTTTTTCTATATCTCATAAATATTATACCTGTGCAAATCTTGAGCAATTACTGAGAACTTGCTCTTGATAGGCCCTGTATTCTGGAGTTGTAGCCTACATCCACACAGATTAAGAAAATAAGAAGTGTGATTTTGAAAATATAGAAAAGAGCCCGAGTGATGGACAAACTAATTTTATATATATTTTACCTCCCCTCCCAAAAAATAAAAGTGGGGTGGGACGGTCCTAAAAATTTCTTTTTAAGCACATCTTTTAAAGTATTCTCATTTTTTTTTCCAACCAAGTTGGCACTTCCACTCTCATTCTGTGAATCTCATAAAATGTACCATGAGCTTCAGGCAAAACAATATTCATGCAATAATGCCTTTGCACCAGCATGTATCAACTGCTCCATCAAACAATATGAACCTAATACCATTTAGAATGTGCAATAAAGGAAAAAAAAAGAACTCACTTTGTTGGGAACCTCAACATTCAAAACCAATTTAATGTCAACTAAGTATGCTTTACTATGAAACAACCTTTTTTAAGGGCGTGGTCACAATGCAACCCAAAAAACCACAATTCTAATAAAAATTGTAAGTGGTGTGGATTCCTTTCTGCTGCAAATAATTGGAACAAAATCTACAATTATGGAAATAATTAAATGATGACAATCTTATTAGCTGCCAACCTGTTTCAACGCAACTGCTAAACCAGAAATTGTGTGGTTATGTGGGCCACCTTGAAGTCCAGGAAATACAGCCCGGTTTATTTTGTCTTCGTAATCATATAATACCTTCAGGAAAAGCAAAAAGTATAAAATTTTGATTTATTTCATAAAATTTATCACAATATTGGGGGAAAAGTAAATTATAATGAGTAAAAAATGGGGTCGACAAGGCAAGATCAAATATACCTCTTTCCCTTGTTTGTTAATCTCTTTTACCCCCTTCTTGAAGAAAATCATTGCTCCACGTGGCCCACGAAGTGACTTGTGAGTTGTGGTGGTCACTACATCCGCATACTCAAAAGGAGATGGGATGACACCAGCTGCCACCAGCCCGCTAATGTGTGCCATATCTGCTAACAATATAGCTTTCTGTTTGTCACAGACCTATTAAATAGCAAACAAATTTTACCTTGGATTCTCAAGAAAATCATTAGCTAAAAACCATATACACAAATGCACGATAATTTCTTGATAGAGATCAATATATTACCTTACGAATACGTGCATAATCATATAGCCGTGCATAAGCACTAGCACCAGCTACTATCAACTTTGGTCTGAATAGTGTGGCACTTTTCTCCAACTGTGATTCGCATCTTTTCATGTTACACCATTTAGACTTACACATGGATATGGGGGATTTGAAAATAAATAAGGGAGTTGGGCTGCAAAGCTACCTGGTCATAGTCAATATAGCCAGTGCTCTCATCCAATCGATATGGCATTGTCTCAAAATATATAGAGACTGCAGATATCTTTTTGGTGTGATCAGTCTGCACAGCAGCAAAAGAAACAATGTAAGGTTATAAGACAAGCCAAAAACAGTGTCGCAAACAAGGAGAGTTAATCAAAATTTGTTACAAGAAAAAAGACTAAATCCACTTTAAAGTTCAAAACTCAACAAGATTAAATTTTATGATCATCGTATGCCACACAGCTATGACGACTTCCCAAATAAAAGAAATGTTACCGAAATTCGCGGAAATGATGCCTACTGATCTTCAAGGGAGATAAAATCTAAATTCATTTATATGAAAGCTGTTAATACCTGATATCCAAAGGATAGATGCCCAATATGAGGAAGATCATGTGCCATGATTCAATCATGAGGTTTTAACAACCCAGTGTAAACTTGAAAATTGGCTGAAGAGCCAGATAGAGGCTGCACGTTCACTACAACGACAAAGGTGATATGAATTTAGGAGAACTTGTTAGCCATCACATACTAAGAAAAGTCAAGCCCATTAAACTTCCTGTTAAGCAACCGTCCAAATAACACATCTCCATTTGCCACCAAACCTAAAATTTAGTAAGTTACTTCTTATCATGTCCATGAGACATAAGAACGGGTAATTTCATGTAAAATGCCATCCCTAAACATAGTTACAGCTAACCATTTATTTGATTCAGAAAGGTTTTTAGACAAATTTCATGCGCATGTATCGCACATATTTACCTCCCCATTTTGCTGGATCCAATCGAAATGCTTCCAGAGCACGCTTCTGGCATAAGGATTGTGCCATGTCAATGTACCTGACAGTGTTAGTCATGACAGATCCAACTGCTTGCATTACAGAGACTGAAGTGAAGTTCTCTGAGGGAATGAGTTGTAGCCCCTTTACCAACACAATAATGAATTCCAATAAGATATTAGATTACACAATATACTGTAATTACACATTTGTGCAATAGCAAAACCCCTAATCCTTCATCTATCACCAAGGGTATGAAAGAAAAGAAAATTTTTTATTTTATTCTTAAATTTGTCCATAAACCTAATACAACTATGCGGCTTAGTTGAATTTGGTTTTTCCCACTACTTTACAATAGAAAATAAATAAATTCTAAATTATGTTCTCACATGAAGGGTACAAAAAACTAAGAATTTATTAACTTTTTAAATGAGCTAGCCGCGAATCCGTGTGTTGCACGTGACAATCAATTTTATGGTGGTTTTATTAATTTTTTTTTACAATTTAAACTAATTAAATAAAGAATAATGTATTTCTTAATTATATTTTATTTATTATAGGAACAATCATTAATGTAATATAAGAACAATTATAAATCATAAATATAAATTTTGTTGTACCAAAATGAAAATAATACTGTAAGGACTTGATTCGTAACGAACCGTAACAGTGCTGGGTTCGCACGTAAAAAGGCCCAAACAATATGATTTGTAGAGCGTGGGTGTAAAGAACTAGGTTAACTGTGGTATCTCAAAAAGACTCACTCCCATGTATATTAAAGGTCTAAAGTTGGAATAACAATCGCATTCTTTGGTGATCAATACAATTCTTTTTCTCTCCTTTTGCTCTTCTTCTTTTCTCTGTGCTTTTCTCTTTTTTCTTTTTCTGTTTCGATCCCCCTTCATATGTTCTTCTTTTAGTTTATATACCACCCTTTGCCTTCCATCCTCACCGCACACGTGTAGGTTGGGTTCTGAGGATTTCTTTCTGTCCCATCCAGCACCTCCTTACTGTTCAGGTATCACCTCTACATTAATGCGGCCAGAGAGTTGGTTGAGAAGTCATTAATGCGGAGGCAGTTGTGATTATAGATACTTGTCTATCTTTTCCCTTTTACCCTTGGTCTGCAATCTTATCAGCATTGGTGACGTAACTCTGAGGCCCGGCTGCCACAAGACTGTGCCCTGCTTGTCCTTGGACGCATAGTGCCGAGGAGTATGGCGTCCTCGGATGAATACATCACCTCACCCTCGTGATATTGTCCACCACCCCCTTCAGCAATTACCTTATGACCGGACTTGGCCTCCTCGGATGGATATGCATCCTCGGATGGGCCATAGGCCCAACAATCCTGACCTTAATGGACCTATTGATCGAATGGCCTCCCACAATAGCCCCTCAAAATCCTACTTTTCGACTCCTCGGGAGAGAAGGTGGATTTTGACGTCATAAGCCCGTACTTACGCGTGTTTCAGGGCATGCCCCTGACGTTTCAGCATCCCGATTTTGGCAGCATTAAATTTTGACAACGCCCCTGTCTCCCACGTTCGATGGTGAGATCTAAATCAAATGGCAGAAGGCTTCCCTTGTTTTGTGAGCGGGAATTTCACCGCTCACAATCCTCACATGACTATAAAGGAGTTCCCTAATTAATCCCGTACTTTACTTTCGATGACAGTTCCAGAGCTCATACATTGAACCTGCCTTTCTCCATCCTTCGTTATTCTCCTGGTGACTACAAGTAATCGTACGTTGTCCGAGGTCCTTCATTTGAACCTGTAAGTCCTCTTGAAGTTTTTACCACTTTCGTTTCAAACCCAATAATCCTTTTTACTAAGTTTTTTAGAAAAATGGGGAAACAAAAGAATCCATTTCGATGTCTCGTTGAGTCCGAGGAAGGTATTAGAAACTTTCGCTCTAAGTATAAGATTCCCCCAACGGTAGGGATAAGGTATGCAGCCCAAGGGGAGTGGGTTGATGCCAGGCAAACTGGGGAAGTAGTTATCCCCATGATCGCCTTTATAGAGGGCGGGATGACCATCCCCATGGGTAGTATTACTAGGAGTTATCTCAACTTCTTTAGGCTATCCCCCACCCAGTGTGCTCCAAATATGTTTAGGGTCTTGGGAAGCATCGACGCTCTGAATAAGAGAATGGACCTAAAGCTAACCCATCATGACGTGAATTGGGTGTACAACCTTCATCGATTAGTTGACCAGGGATATTATCTCAAATCGAGATACCCTGAAGTAAGGCTAATTCAGTGCCTCCCCACCTCAAATAAGAACCTAAAGGAGGATTTCCTTATTCTCTCTGGGGAATGGCATGATGGTTTGCCCTGTCCGACAGTGGTTGGAACACCAGGTGGGCGCGTAGTCATAGATCTATACTATTTAGTTTGTGAACACATTTTGTTCACTTTTTCCTTTTTTATTATTTTGACTCCTACAATTTTAACTCCAGAATCAACGGTTTTGCAGATAGACGCTACACGAAGCCTAATCTCAGGTTGGTCAATAAGGCGAGCCTAGATAAGTTATTGAAGGCTGAAATATACATGAATGAGGCTGATAGTCAGCTCCGGGCAGCACACTTAATTCTCGGCTATACCCCCATTTCTTTTGCTTTTCAGGCGCCGAAGTGTGTGATTAGAGCACGTGATCCTCGGCTTCACCGTATCAGTGTTGCCTACGAAGGGTTCATTGTCCAGAGGGGATTCCGCTTCCCCAGTACACATCCCGCGTAGAGCCGCTTTTCGTAGCCAGCGTCTCGGCGGGAACTTCTTCACCCTCACCTTCCCTCAGGAAAAAGGGAATAAAAAGGGGAAGGAAAAAGGAAAAAGGCGGGGAAACCGTTGTAACAGTATCTGAGTCCTCGGACGATTTTGGGATTTTTGATCAACCCACAACCCCCGAGGAAGACCCTGACGAGATGGGGATATAAAGAAAACCCCAAAAAAGCCTTCTGGAGATGATGGAAGGTCAGCCGGGAAAGAATGTACCTGCAAAAACAATTCCACCCCAGGCTTCATCTCGTCCAGCTAGGTCTCCTCCTCCTGCTCCTCGCCACCCTCCTCGGTCATCTCCACAACCAGCGCTTCCCAACGTTACTGAGCAGAAAAGGCGCAGAGAACAGAAGGGCAAGGAGGTGGCGGATATGAGCAAGTCTCGTCCCATTCGAGAGGAGGATGTCCAACAAGCTGCAAAGCAGCAGAAAACTAAGCACCAAGCCCCGCGGGGCCAAGAGAAATCTAATTCCCCACATTCTGAGCCACAAGCATGGTTGCCAGTACCTATGCATGATGGGGAGCTCCTGCGAGATGATGCTTCTATAAGGGACTTTAACGGCGGCATTGGGTGTCACGTAGCCTCGGCCATAAAGGAAGCCTTATTGCTCCCAAAAGATATGGCCGAGATAAAGAATATGAGGAAGAATGAACTCATCCTCGACAACAAACGATATTTGGGCATGGTGAGAAGCTGTCTTTTATCCTGTTTCATTCTATGACTGTTACTCACTAATATGCACTTTTCATTGACTATAATGTTAACTCCCCCCCCCCCTTTTTTTTTTTTTTTTTTTTATAGATCATCCAAAATACTTTCAAGCTAGATGAGATGCTCAATGCTTGCTCCGATCAGCTAGATGGCGAAAGGAAAAGACGGGTAATGGCTGTACAGACCTTGTCCAAATTTGAATAGGACTTGGCCAACGCAAGGAAAAAACTACAGGTCGAAGAGGAAGCTCGCAAGAGCGTTGAGTCGGCATCAGAAGGCTACCAGAAGCAGGCCGAGGAACAAGCAAAGCTTCTGCGCGAGGCAAATGCCGAGCTGAAGAAGACTCAGGAGCAAGCTCTTGCTCTTAAGAAGCACCTAGAGGAAACTCAGAAGCTAAAGGAGCGAGCTGAAAAGCTCAAAGAGCAAGCCGAGAAAGCGAAAATCAGCGCCGAACAGGCAATGAACGAAGCTGAGCAAAGAGGCTACAAAGTTGGCATAGCTGAAACTGAGCAGGCTTTGAGAGCCGAGGTTCCGGAGGTATGCCGTATTTATTGCGCAAGAACCTGGAACGAGGCTCTTAACCGTGCTGGGGTTGAAGCCTCATCTGAGTTACGCAGGCCAGAGAACGTGTTCTATCCTGCGGCGATATGCCCCTCCGTTCTTCAACCCCATCAGGCTGATGCTCCTTCTCCAGTTATTAACCTAAACGAGGAGGTTTTGCCTCGCAGTTCTCCTCCTCGCGACCTACCGGAACCAGCTAAGGAGGGAGTTGCCCCTCCAGGAGCTTTCCCAGACAAGACCACCACCGCTTCGGAGGCAAAGACAGCCTCCCAGGTTTTTCAAAGGGAATTGGACTCCACAATTCTACCAACTGGGGGCATTACCAAAGCCAAAGGTGAAATCACAACTTCGGAGGCAGACCTACCCGCCAGCCAGAACCCACAGGTCCAGTTGAAATCAAAAGAGTAGAACCTGTTTTGTAACTTAATTAGATACTTAATAGAGGACTTCTTTGCCCATTTTCTTTTCGCTCTTGCGGCTCTATGTTATCTTTACACCCGTTCACTTCGTCATTGTAATTTTGGATGGGTTCATTTCAACCTCCTTCTTAACTGTACGCCAACCTGCGTCCAAAGATCTCCCTCTGACTCCTCAATGAATGTTACCGGGCATTATTTGCCGTTAAGTTTATGATTAGTAGATCTATCACAACTCCGTTACTATTCAATAATTCAATACACAACATAGGAGGTTAATTTCTACCAAGTTTGCGGTCCGAGGACCTGGCATAACTTAGTTTCTGTTTAACCTTTCAACGTAAATCATAGGACGTAAATTTCCACTAAGTTTGCGATTCGAGGACCTGGCATAACTTAGTTTCTGTTTAACAATTCAATATAAATCATAGGACGTTAATTTCCACTAAGTTTACGATCCGAGGACCTGGCATAGCCTAGCTTCTGTTTAAGATTTCAATATACAACATGGGATGTTAATTTCCACTAAGTTTGCGATTCGAGGACTTGGCATAGCCTAGCTTCTGTTTAACATTTCAATATACAACATGGGATGTTAATTTCCACTAAGTTTGCGATCCGAGGACTTGGCATAACTTAGTTTCTGTTTAACAATTGAATATAAATCATAGGACGTTAATTTCCACTAAGTTTGCGATCCGAGGACCTGGCATAGCCTAGTTTCTGTTTAACATTTCAATATACAACATGAGATGTTAATTTCTACTAAGTTTGCGATCCGAGGACCTGGCATAACTTAGTTTCTGTTTAACAATTCAATATAAATCATAGGACGTTAATTTCCACTAAGTTTGCGATCCGAGGACCTGGCATAGCCTAGTTTCTGTTTAACATTTCAATATACAACATAGGATGTTAATTTCCACTAAGTTTGCGATCTGAGGACCTGGCATAACTTAGTTTCTGTTTAACAATTCAATAGAAATCATAGGACGTTAATTTCCACTAAGTTTGCGATCCGAGGACCTGGCATAGCCTAGTTTTTGTTTAACATTTCAATATACAACATGGGATGTTAATTTCCACTAAGTTTGTGATCCGAGGACCTGGCATAACTTAGTTTCTGTTTAACAATTCAATAGAAATCATAGGACGTTAATTTCCACTAAGTTTGCGATCTGAGGACCTGGCATAGCCTAGTTTCTGTTTAACATTTCAATATACAACATGGGATGTTAATTTCCACTAAGTTTGCGATCCGAGGACCTGGCATAACTTAGTTTCTGTTTAACAATTCAATACAAATCATAGGATATAGGAGTGCAGGATGTATGGTTGACATAAGTTAAAAAAGAAAATATTTGAATTGAAACACTTTTATTAATAATAATACCTCTTGAGATTATTTACATTCCAAGGATGGAGTACAGGTTTTTCATCTAGGTCCTCTAGATAGTAGGCTCCTATTCCTGCTACGGAAGTGATCCGATATGACCCCTCCCAATTAGGTCCCAGTTTTCCCCAATTTGGGTTCTTAGTGGCCCCCAGGACTTTCCTCAACACCAGATCTCCTATGGCTAACGGCCTCATCCTCACATTGCTATCATAGCTCTTCTTGAGTTTATGTTGGTAGTAAGCTAGCCGAACCATCGCACTTTCCCTTCGTCTTCAATCAGGTCTAAACTTTTTTCCAACATAGCATCATTATTACCCGAAGAGAATGTACTGGTCCTTAACGTCGGGAATCCAGTTTCCAGGGGAATGATGGCCTCGGTCCCATAGGTCATGGAGAAGGGAGTTTCCCCCGTTGAACGTCGGGGTGTTGTCCGATATGTCCAAAGCACATGTGGCAATTCTTCCACTCATTTTCCTTTCGCGTCATCCAGTCTCTTCTTAAGCCCATGGACTATTACTTTGTTAACAGCTTCAACCTGCCCATTGCCTTGTGGATAAGCTGGAGTGGAATATCAGTTTCTTATTCCCAGTTCTGAACAATATTCCCTAAAGGCATTGCTATCGAATTGGAGTCCGTTATCTGAGACAAGAGTTTGGGGAATTCCAAATCGTGTAACAATGTTCCTCCAGACAAACTTCTTCACATCTAAGTCCCTGATGTTCGCCAATGGCTCAACTTCAACCCATTTAGTGAAGTAGTCTGTGCCGACCAGCAGGTACTTCTTGTTTCCTATGACTTTAGGAAAAGGGCCGATAATGTCCAGCCTCCATTGCGCAAAAGGCCAAGGGCTAGAGAGAGGGTTAAGAACTCCTCCTGGTTGGTGGATGTTCGGAGCATATCTCTGGCACTGATCGCATTTCTTAACGTACTCCTGCGCTTCCCTTCGCATGTTTGGCCACCAATAACCTTGTGTGAGGGCTCGGCATGATAGAGACCTTCCTCCTGTATGTCTTCCACAAATGCCCTCATGCAATTCTTCTAGGATTGACTCTGTCGTCTCAAGAGGCACACAGAGCAAGTATGGCCTAGAGAAGGACCGTCTGTATAACTTTTTATCCTCAGATAACCAGTACCGAGGAGCTCTCCTTCGTATTTTCTCAACTTCCACCTTATCTTCGGGCAATATGTCACTTTCAAGAAATTTTAATATGGGATCCATCCAGCTTGGCGACAAACTAGCTTGATGGATTTGGCAAACCTCCTTTTCTAGTGAGGTGGGAGTACATAGGTCTTCGACGATGATCACTCGAGGGAAATTTCGTACTGAGGAGGTGGCAAGAGTTGCCAAGGAATCAGCGTGGGTATTTTCACCTCGAGGAATATGTAATACGTTGAAAGACTCGAACTCCGTTCGCATACGCATAACCCGGTCCAGATACCCTTGCATCCTTGGGTCTCGGGCCTCCAACTCTTTGGTCACCTGGCCGACTACCAACCTCGAGTCTGAGAATAATTTCACTGCCTTTCCACCCATTTTATGGACCATGCTCATTCCCATTATCAAAGCCTCGTATTCTGATTCATTGTTAGTAGCCGAGAACCCTAGTCTTAACGACTTCTCGTTGATGACCTCTTCGGGAGATATCAGCACCAATCCCAATCCTGCTCCCCGTTGGTTTGCGGCCCCATCCACGTACACTTTCCATAAAGACTTTCCTTGTGCAGATATTAGGCCAACCGATTTTTCATCCATGTGATCTTGATTCCTACTAACTTCCTCGAGGCACTCAACGAATTCAGCCACCAGATCGGCGAGGACTTGACCTTTTACAGAGGTGCGGGGCATGTATTTGATGTCAAAAGCACCCAGAATCGTGCCCCACTTGGCAATTCTTCCGGTGTAGTCAGCACTTCTGAGTATGGACTTAAGAGGCAGTTGGGTCAAAATAACCACAGTGTGAGCTTGAAAATAGTGCGGAAGTTTACGTGTTGCATGGACCACCACCAGTATGGCCTTTTCTAATGACAGATATCTCACCTCGGCTTCATGGAGGGATTTACTTACATAATAAACTGGCCTTTGGACGCCATTGTCTTCTCGTATCAAGACGAAACTAACAGCATGAGGGGCTACCGCCAAATAGGCATACAACACCTCATCCACCTCAGGGCTAGACATGATAGGCGGCCTGGACAAGTATTCTTTCAACTGCTGGAACGCTTCAGCACACTCTGCGGTCCATTCGAATCCTTGCCACTTATGTAACAGGCGGAAAAAAGGACGACACCTTTCAGCCGACCTAGAGATGAACCGATTCAACGCAGCAGTCATCCCAGTCAGCTTTTGCACTTCTTTTGGATTCCGAGGTGCTTGCAAATCGTTAATGGCCCTAATCTGGTCTGGATTCACCTCAATTCCTCTATGGGTCACCATGTACCCCAAGAACTTCCCGGAACCTACACCAAAAGAGCACTTCGAAGCATTCAAGCGCAATTTATGTTTTCTCAGTATCCCGAAGATACTAGTGAGGTCCTCCACATGTTCGGACACTACTCTACTTTTCACAACCATATCATCGATATAAACTTCAATATTTCTGCCCAGTTGTGGTTCAAACATTTTCGTCATCATGCGTTGGTAGGTAGACCCGGCGTTTTTCAAACCGAAGGGCATCACCTTATAATGGTAGTTCCCAATCGGGGTCACGAAAGCAGTCTTTTCTTGATCGTCGGCGGCCAGCGGTATTTGGTGATACCCTTGAAAGGCATCCAAGAAACTCATCCTGGGGTGACCCACGGTCGCATCCACCAACTAGTCGATCTTCGGCATAGGAAATGGATCCTTGGGGCAGCCTTATTAAGATCCGTGAAGTCCACGCACACCCACCATTTTCCAGTCTTCTTTTTTACTACCACCGTATTGGCCAACCACTGAGGGTAAAAAACTCCTTGATAGCCCCGGCCTGTTTGAGTTTAGCAACTTCACTTCTAACTGCCTCAGCATGTTCCTTCGATGGTCGCCGAGGAGGTTGTCTCCTGGGCACCACGACAGGGTTCACGTTGAGTCGGTGACAAATGAAATTCGGGTCTACCCCTGGGGCTTCATACGGGTCCCATGCAAAAACGTCCACATTGGCTCGGAGGAATTCCAGCAAACTCGCTTTCTCTTGCAAAGGCAATTTGGCCCCAACCTGGAAGAATTTTTCTGGATCATCAGCAACAACTACCTTTTCCAGATCTTCACACTCTACCCCATTGGCTAGCACGTCTGAGCCTGATACTGGGGACTTTAATTGCTATAACTCATTGTCGGCCGTTGCCGAGGTTTCTGCCTTTGGCCGATGCTGTATAGCCGCTACTAGGCACTGCCCGGAAACCGCCTGACTCCCTACTATTTCCAACACTTGGTCTCCGGATGGGTATTTCACCTTCTGATGGAGAGTAGACGAGACCGCTTTAAGGGTATGAAGCTAAGGTCTGCCCACAATAGCCGTGTACGGAGAAAAAACATCTACGACAATAAAGTCCACCTCCACCACATCCGTGCCTGACTGCACGGGCAGCTTGATTAGCCCCATGGGAATGACCAACCTTCCCTCAAAACTTATCAGAGGGGAATTATAGGTTGTTAAGTCATCTGGTTTCAACCCTAGCCCCTTGTACAAATCTGGATACATCACATCCACAGCGCTTCCCTGATCAACCATCACTTTTCGAACATCATACCCGCTAATTCTCAACGTTACCACCAAAGCATCCTCGTGGGGCTGTATGGTCCCAACCAGATTCTCATCCGAAAAACCCAAAATCAAGGGGACACGCCTCTTGGCCCTCTTCAATGCTTGAGAATGATCCTCGGCCAGGGATCGGGACACCGACAACACTCTGGAGGGGCAAGATCCAGTCCTTCCCGGGGTCGCAAAGATAACGTTAATCGTACCCAGGGGGAGCCTTGATGAAGCGTCTCCACGCACCTCGGAACCTGCTTGGCTCGCCCTTCCGCTGGAGTGATGCAAGAGTTGCTTTAATTTCCCTTCACGGACCAACTGCTCCAAGTGGTCCCATAAATTCCTGCAGTTGTTTGTCGTGTGCCCATGATCCTGATGGTAATGGCAATACAAACTCGAGTTGCGTTTTCTAGGCTCTCCCGCCATCTTGTTCGGCCATTTGAAGAATGGCTCGTTTTTTATCTTCTCCAAAACCTGCTGAACAGGCTCCCGAAATACTGCATTAACAACCTGGGCGTCCGCCGAGCCCGACTGCCCAACAAAGTCCCTCCTTGGTCGGCTGTTATTATAACGATCCGACCTGAAATCCCTCCTCTCCTGAGGGATCATCTTGGCCTTTCCTTTCCCCTGTAGTTGATCTTCTTCTACTCTTCTGTACTTATCTATTCTGTCCATTAGCTGGCACACACTAGTGACCGGTTTACCCGTCAAGGACTTCCTCAAATCGTGATCAGCTGGGAGACCAGCTTTGAAAGTGGTTATAGCCACAGGATCATTCTTTCCCTCGATTTCGTTAAACATTTCCCAGTACCTATCCGAGTAACTCTTGAGAGTCTCACCCTCTCGCATAGACAAAGTCAACAAGGATCCTAAAGGCCGAGGAGTCCTGGTGCATGTAATAAAGCGAGCACCAAAAGCCCGAGTCAATGTTTTGAAAGATCCAACAGAGTTGGCCCTTAAGCCATTGAGCCACCTCATCGCCGTCGGACCCAAACTCGATGGAAAAATCTTGCACATCAAAGCATCATCTCTGGAGTGAATAGCCATCTTCTGGCTGTAATAGCTTACATGTTCCACCGGATCTGAATGGCCATCATACAGAGAGAACGTAGGCTGATGGAACCGTCGAGGATGGGTAGCATCGTCTATGCTCCTCGTAAAGGGCGACTTGGAAATTTGACTCAGGGCTTTGTTCATGGCATCGTTTCCCAAGCCCCTGCTAGTTGGACTTCTACGCCTACGTCGATGGTGATGCTCCTCTTCATAGGAGAAAGTCTCGCTTTGCGGAGTTCTCGATCTCCGCCTGTAACTAGTTCCATCCGACTCCCCAGATGATGGTTCGGAGCAAGGTGGGGAACGCTCCCGCCGTGCATGGCACAACTCTCTCTTCAAGTCTGCAATCTCACGTTGCAGATTCCCATCTTGCTTGGCGTGGGAGTCGTGGCTCTTCCCCCGCGAGTGGCTCCTGGTGGTACGAGTTGTGTGTACACTCCCCTCACGGCCCTCTCTCCGTTCGGGACTCCTTCGAGGACCACCATGCTGAGAGCCCCTTGACTCCGCCTGATGCAGGTTGACATCCTCCTGATGCGGTCCCGCCGCGGGATGAGGTGGACCCCCTTCTTCCATCGGAAACGCTGCACCGAAAATCCTTTAAGCTAACACAAGCTCTTCCCACAGATGACGCCAATTGTAAGGACTCGATTCGTAACGAACCGTAACAGTGCTGGGTTCGCACGTAAAAAGGCCCAAACAATATGATTTGTAGAGCGTGGGTGTAAAGAACTAAGTTAACTGTGGTATCTCAAAAAGACTCACTCCCACGTATATTAAAGGTCTAAAGTTGGAATAACAATCGCATTCTTTGGTGATCAATACAATTCTTTTTCTCTCCTTTTGCTCTTCTTCTTTTCTCTGTGCTTTTCTCTTTTTTCTTTTTCTGTTTCGATCCCCCTTCGTATGTTCTTCTTTCAGTTTATATACCACCCTTTGCCTTCCATCCTTACTGCACACGTGTAGGTTAGGTTCGGAGGATTTCTTTCTGTCCCATCCAGCACCTCCTGGAACTTCCTATGAAGCTGCCTCCTTACTGTTCAGGTATCACCTCCACATTAATGCGGCCAGAGAGTTGGTTGAGAAGTCATTAATGCGGAGGCAGCTGTGATTATAGATATTTGTCTATCTTTTCCCTTTTACCCTTGGTCTGCAATCTTATCAGCATTGGTGACGTAACTCTGAGGCTCGGCTGCCACAAGATTGCGCCCTGCTCGTCCTCGGACGCATAGTGCTGAGGAGTATGGCGTCCTCGGATGAATACAACACCTCACCCTCGTGATATTGTCCACCACCCCCTTCAGCAATTACCTTATGACCGGACTTGGCCTCCTCGGACGGATATGCATCCTCGGATGGGCCACAGGCCCAACAATCCTGACCTTAATGGACCTATTGATCGAATGGCCTCCCACAAATACAATTTTCTCATAAATTCAAAAGGCAAGTTAACAAAAATATTCATTTTGTAATAAAATTTATTTATAACATTTTGTGAATCATTAAAAAGAATATAAAATTTGGAAATTATTCTTTTAGTTTTAAAAAAACTTTCTCAAACCTTATTTTTTCTGCCTACAATCCAAAACACCAAAAAACGTAACTAAGAAAATTTATAAATTTAACAATGATTAATTGGACCAATTAAGGAAAACCATTTGTTGTGGATAATCTATTAAGGTTATTTTCTTTGCAGAAATTGTAATTTCATCCACCCAAAACATATTATCAAATAAACAATTGTTCGGGGGCCTTTTTCGGATGCCCAGCCACGTGTGGTCCGTTGGAGGGATGATCTTACTAGGTCCGGGTTCTTTTTGGAGAGTTGCATCTAGAACTCAACATTGGGCCACGTGGTCCAACGACTACCAGCGTATTTTTTAAGCCTATAAAATCATTAAAGCCAAAGTCTAAGAATCGCAATAATGGTTGAATAAATATGTAATATGTGTTTGATATGATAGCTTTGATTAGTAATTGTAATAACAATTGAAATAAAGTAGTATTTATTTAGAGGTAAAGTAATCATGTACTCAGTGATGTAAATTTAAAGATATGGAAGTAAAGTCACTTATCACTGATGGTTTGCAGCCCAGCTGTGTAGCACTAGTGAGCTGATGGAATTCCAGCAGAATGCCAGCAGTAGAGGCTAGTTAAGTTTGCCCCTCTTATCATGCATTTAAATGAGTTTAAGCCTTGGTTAATAGATATAATAGTAATTGGAATAAAGTAATATGTATTTAAATGTGAAATAATCATATACTCAATGATGTAAATTTAAAGATAATAAAACGAGGTCACTTATCTCTGATGGTTTGCAGCCCCAGCTGTATATTCAAGATTGGGGGGGGGGGGGGAAATGGGTGCAATTGGAGGGAGAGAAAGTATGTCTAGCTATGTGTAGGGGCTGGTTAAGCTTGCCCCTCTTATCATGCACTTAAATGAGTTTTCTCCTTGACAATGCTCTTTTAGTTATTGTAAAGTTATGAATAGTGTTACCTTCCCTGAGAAGGGCTTTTGCATGAAGTAGTTGTGCCTTCTAAGAGAAGGGCTTTTGTAAAAAGTAGTTTTTGCCTTCTAAGAGAAGGGCTTTGATATGAGATCTTAGTGCCTTTTAGGAGAAGAACTTTAGTAATAGAAGTTAATGTCTTTCATGAGAAGAGCTTTTAGTATGAGTGTTTGATATCTCTTGAGAAGTATAGAGATGGTAAAAGATATAGATATTTTGTGGGATATAGTATTTGTAATATGTATAATATATAGAAGTATGAGAGATATGGAGGTTAAAGACAATAAGAATGTGAGATTATAACCGTTGGAGAAGTTGTAGAGATTGCTTTCCAAGAGAAAGATTTTGTAAGAGAAGATCATGGAGATGTGTTTAGGTATTTCGAGATAGGAGCAGTAAGATAGGTGTAGAAGATTATTGAGATGTGTTTATAGGCAGCAAAACAATAGAATTTCAGAGTGAGAGAGTATGAGAATGGAGTTTAGAAGAGTTGTGGTATGTTATATGTAATGATGTAGTAAGTGTGTATGATATTGTGTAAGAGAAGTGAAGAAAGAGATGTTTAGAGATATGGACAGCAAGATATATGTATTTTCAGAATATGGATAGTGAGATAATGAGTATATGAGAGTAATAGTATTGTAGTGTGTTTAGCAAAGCTACTGGGATTTTCTACTGGGATTGTATGAAGGCTTATGAAGGCATTTATGAGCTAAGGGCTAAAGAGTTTAGTTCCTAGTCTGGAAACTAAAAAACTCAGAAGCTTAGAACTTCATTAAGAGCTTAAGAAGATCCTTAGAGGGAGAGAGAATAGAGAAGTTTTTCCCGAGAGTTCTCCTCCATTGGTGTCCCCTTTGAGGTGTTGATGAAGGGTTCCAGTTAACTGAGTTTAAAGGGGTATTTTAGCAAATAATATCAGCCAAAATCTGTCCCAAATAGCAATAAATTTTTAGAGAATCTATCTTAAGATTTGGCCAAAAAAGGTATGTTTAGCTTTAAGGTATTCTTGCTGTTTCAGGTAAGAGCTACTGGGGAAAGAGTAACAGAAAAGGAAGGTATTTTAGCAAGAGAAATGTAATTTCAATAGTTGGTTTTGGTTTTAGCCAAATGTGGAAAATCAGTAATGCTCAGGCTGCTGAGTCAACTATCACAACTGTTCTGAAAAGGCTGTCCTAGCTGTCAAGAAAAGTTTTGGACAGAAGCCAATGAGATTAGATGGGTGATTTCAGATTGCTGGGGAGGTAATTTCATGGATTTGGCTAAAAAATGGTAAGATCTCTTTCAAGGGTATCTTGCTATTTTGGGTATAACAGCTGGTTGCTGGGATTTCAGCATTAAATAGCTGATGATATCACTTCCAACCAAGTGTCAAGTGCTAAATACACTACTGGGGTTCAGTTGGAAACGTTTCATTTTCGGGTGTTTGTGTTTTTGGTCTAAGATTCCATTACAACACATTTCTAGCAAGTAATAGAAGGATTGGTTGGAGGCTAAGGAAGCTTTAGAGATTTGGTCAAGGTCTCATTATGTTGTGACATAATCTTGGTGAGCAAGAAGAGTATTTAATGCTCTGTTCTGGCGGCTAGCAGAGACATATATGGTCTAATTGTGGCAAACAATAGCTAGATATCAGAGATATCATAAATATTTTGTATATAGTTGGATATTAAAGATAGCCAATTAGATTAGGCCATGTGTTTGAGTTTGATTTTAGCTGAAAGAAGTAATGAGATTTATGTAGAATAATATAATAAAGTTTCTAAATTTTTATAGCAACAGCTAGGGATTGAATGAACAATTACCCAGCAGCTAGATGGTTGGAGATATTAAGTATTTGTCATATGATGAATATTAAATTTTAGGAAAAGAGCAATGGAGAATTTTATCATTTAAAGTGCTATGTGATAAGAGATGTTTACCATATATTACCCGCTACACACGGGCTCGTTAGAGTTCAAAGAGTTGGAGAAGACACACCAAGCAACATGTCTCTTTTATCAACTTTAAACCGCTGGAGTTTTACTGAACCTACCTCTTGGCCCTCCAAACTACGACTCCCAAAGTTTCCTCAAAGAGACTTATTAGTTTGGATCATAAGCCGAAGATGAGATGACATACCTCAGGTTTTGTTGTCATTTTGTGTAAATATGGGTTCTTTTTGAAGAAGCCGCTTGCCATGAGTGTAAGAGAGGTAATATGAGCCGTGAGTTTTGATTCATTGCTTAAGCCCAATCCATATGTTGATGTTGATAATGTCGTGGGGTTATGATCCCAATTGATGAAGAGGAAATGTGGACCATGAATCCGCCTCTTAAAGTAAGGATCTTGCGGGTTATGTAAGCCCAATCCATGTAGTTGAATGAGATATGAGCTTATTTTGGGTTTTAAATAGATTTACCCAAAAAAATCAATAATATGTTGATGTGGCATGAGTTGCCAATAAAGTAATGCCACGTGAGCCGAAAAAACGATCCTCAACAACAATTATTAGCAAAATCTAAGAATTAAATTTCTATATATGCATTGTTATAAAATAATAATAACAATTAAAGTAAAATTGCAAAAACTAAAATTTGTCACCCATTTGATTATTTTTGTTTGGCTAACCTTTACTTTTCTCTAAATAAATGGCATTATAGAGTACTTCTAATACAACTATTAAGAGTACTTTGTCCACCACAAAGGACCAAAAAATAAACAAAAATTAGTAAAGTCTCGTAGTTTAACATCTAAATTAAGCACTATAAAAAATCATGTTGTGTAATAGAATAAATATCAAATTATCCAAATCATGCTATGTAATAGAATAATATTATATTTTTATATGTTATATTTAATTCTTTATAACATAATAGGATAATATTTAACAATCAAAGAGAACAACCAAAAAAAAAAAAAAAAAAACAATTTAAAAAACAAAACTAAATTGCATTAACCTAAAGTGGAGTTTTAAAGAATATAAAAGATTATCAACCTAAAGTAGAGATATAAGAAAAAAAAATCCACTAAAAGATTGAGAGAGAGAGAACCTTTTCTTTGTGAGGGAAAATTATGCATGGAATGGAAGAGATAGTGACAGATTTATAGTAAGAGGTTGTGAATAAGAAGAGGCAAAAATAAAGGAAGATGAAGGGAAAAAGGAAGAATGATATTAATGTAAAGGGTAGTGGAAAGATGAAAAGGTAAGGGAGGGAGAAAGGTTGGAGAAGTAGTGGGGAAATAAAAAGGTAAGGGAAGGAGAAAAGTTGGAAAAGTGTAAAAATTTAAAAATAAATAAATGTTAAAAACAATTATAGGAAAATTGAAAAGAAAAAAAGATAATAACTTGGACGTTGATGTGGCTAAACTAAAGCGTAGTAACAATAAATGCTACGCTTGAGCTTTTAAATATATATAGATTATACAAAACACATAGAAAGTTTCACCCCTCCACCAAAAAAAAAAAAAATGTTAGGTATTGTGTTGGCAAATCCATGACAATGTAGGTCTTGATTGAGTTGTAACATTGTAAATCAAGTTCAAGACCAAGTCTAAAATTCAGCTTAAGATAAAGGCAATTACGGTTTTTTCTTGATTCTCTCTCAATCGACTCATATATAAGCCTCTTTCAATCAAGGATCGGGAAACCTAAGTCTCATCAAGCTGACAAGCCCATTAAGTCAGTTGTTAAGGGGGACTTTGTGCCGTACATGTTAAACTATGTATATAAGAACATAATAGCTGATGAAAATAGAGGTTTAGATAGCTTGTGCCGTGTGCTACAAAAGAGAAAACCTTAAACCTAATTTCATCAATATGTGAGTTCACAATTCAAACCTCAAGAGGAAGCTTTTGTTTGGTGATACAGTGTTTTACCTATTGTACAATAGAGGAGTTTTCAATGTGGTCATTGAAGTCACAGATGCATTTCTTACTAGAGATTCCAGATTAGAAGAGTCCAAGCAGTTTGGAACAATGTGGGGTCACATATGTAAGTACTACTACCAAGGGTAGCAATCAGTTATATAAATTTCAATTCTATTGGGTTGGTGATAACGTTTTTTCCATTAGAATTGTCCATTGGTTTTTCAGTCCGTAAACAAATTGCCTGTGTTGTTTATTTTGCTGCACTTTACATTATTTGGTGATTTGTTTACCAGAGTTTGAATTAAAATCAACCTCAAATGTATGAGTTGTTTGGAACAATTACTCCTAATCAAACTAACAAATGAGCACAGTTTGTCCAAATATTAACAGAGAATAAGTGTACCTTCCATTGTCTAGCTTTCTCATGCTCTATAATGTTCGCAATCTCGGGATCAACAGCCTCCAGGGGAGAATTCAATTGCTTCGGCGACTATATTAAAAAAAAAAAAAAAAAAAAAAAGTAATGTAGGAAATGCAGTGAACACGTACATGTGTAGTAAAACAAAAATAAAAGTACATATATAATAAAGCTATGGTGGAGTGAGACTGGAGATTAAAAAAACTAGTCGCTAACCCGTACGATGCATGGAAAAACTATTAACTCTGAAGAAAAAAAATCCAACAATAAGTAAATAGAAATTCTAAAGAAAAAAAAAATTGAAATTAATCCAAACAAATAATTAATCAACCAAAAATATAGCTTTTAATAAGAAAACTAAAAATCATATGAACCTAAATAAAAAGCATTTGAGGTGAAAAATTAAGATCAACCTACTAAGACGCAAATGCCAAAAACCCCAAGATCTAAAACTTTAAAATTTATAGAATCCCCAAATTCTTCTTTAGAACCAAACCAAATTTAACAAATTTATATATAACATACCAAATAAAAATTTATCGTTCCTTAGGTCGGAAGACATAGGTTGCATTTTTTATTTTTTTATTTCCAAAAAAATAGAGATGCTTTATCTGCCATATACAATAAAAAATAATAATAATTAGTAGAAATTTCAACCCAAAAACCAAACCCACGATTATCAACATGAGTCTCTTTTTTTTTCAACATTAGTCTTTTTTTTTTCTTTTTTAAGTCTATCATAATTTTTGTTTTTATATAGATGATCAATATTTGAGTTTGAATTTAAATTAGACTTGTTAGAGAATTAGAGTTTCACTCCTTGTTAAGTTTTGATTAAACAAAAATAATCTTATTTTAAAAAAATTGATAATGATGAGTTTGAGTTTAAGTTGGACTTATTAAAGAGATAGAGTTTCACTCCCGGTTATGTTTGAACTAAAAATAATAATTTTATTTAAATAAAATGATAATTTTATTGAAATATTATGCTAATGTGGAAAATTGTAAGAGTTTCAGAGGCTTCGATTATATATATATATATATATATATATATAGACTAGCCGTAAACCCATGCATTGCGCGTGATAATTATTTTTATGGTGGTTTTATTAAAAAAAAATTACATTTTAAACTAATTTAATAAAGAGTAATGTATTTCATAATTATATTTTTATTTATTATAGGAACAATATATAAATGTAATACAGGAACAATTATAAATCATAAATATAAATATTGTCATACCAAAATGAAAACAATATAATTTTTCTCAGAAATTAAAAAGGTAATTTAATAAAAATATTCATTTTTAAATAAAAAGTTATTTATAATATTTTTTGAATCATTAAAAAAAATTTAGAAATTATTCTTTTATTTTTAAACAAACTTTCTCAAACCTTATTTTTTTCGGCCTACGATCCAAAATATCAAAAAACGTAACTAAGAAAATTAATAAAACTTAACAATGATTAATTGGAACAATTAGGAAAATTATTTGTTGTTGATAATCTATTAAGGTTATTTTCTTTACAGAAATTGTAATTTCGTCCACTCAAAACATATTATTGAATAAACAATTATGAGCAAAATCTAAGAATTAAATTTCTATATATGCATTTTTATAAAATAAAAATAAAAATGAAATTGTAAAAGCTAAAATTTGTCACCCATCCGATTATTTTCATTTGGTTAACTTTTGTTTTTATCTAAATTAATGGTATTATAGAGTACTTCTAATACAACTATTAAGAGTACTTTATCTGCCACAAAGGATTAAAAAATAAACAAAAATTAGTAAAGTCTCATAGTTTTCCAAATAAATTGAGCACTATAAAAATATCATGCTATGTAATAGAATAAATATCAAATTATCCAAATCATGCTATATAATAGAATAATATTATATTTTTACATGCTATATTTAATTCTTTTTAATGCAATAGGATAACATTTTACAAAAAAAAAAAAAAAAAAAAAAAACAACAACAACAATTTAAAAAAAAAACAAAAAAAAACAAAATCACATTAACCCAAAGTAGAGTTTTAAAGAATATAAAAAATTATCAACGTAAAGCAGAGATGTAAGAAAAAAAAATCCAACAAAAAGTTGAGAGAGAGAGAGAGACAACCTATTTTTGTGAGGGAAAAATATGCATAGAATGAAAGAGATAGTGACAAATTTATAGTAAGAGGATGTGAATAAAAAGAGACAAAAATAAAGGAAGATGAAGGGAAAAATGAAGAATGATATTAATGTAGAGGGTAGTGGGGAGATGAAAAGGTAAGAAAGGGAGAAAAGTTGGAGAAGTAGTGGAGAGATAAAAAAGTAAGGGAGAGAAAAAGGTTGGAGAAGTGTAAATATTACAAAAACTAAATGTTAAAAAAATTATAGGAAACTTGGAAAGAAAAATGATAATGACATGGACGCTGATGTAGCTCAACTGGAGTATAGTAACAATAAATGCTACACTTCAACTTTTAGATATATATAGATATAGATTTGGCTAATCTTTGTTTTTCTCCAAATAAATGGTATTATAGAATACTTCTAATACAACTATTAAGAGTACTTTATCTGCCACAAAGGATTAAAAAATAAACAAAAATTAGTAAAGTCTCATAATTTAACATCTAAATTGAGCACTATAAAAAATCATGCTGTGTAATAGAATAAATATCAAATTATCCAAATCATGCTATGTAATAGAATAATATTATATTTTTATATGCTATATTTAATTCTTTATATTGCAATAGGATAACATTTAACAATCAAAGAGAACAAAAAAAAAAAAAAAAAAAAAAAACACAATAACAGCAACAACAACAATTTAAAAAACAAAACAAAATCACATTAACCTAAAGTAGAGTTTTAAAGAATATAAAAGATTATTAACCTAAAGCAGAGATGTAAAAAAAAAAAATTTTAAAATCCAATAAAAAATTGAGAGAGAGAGAGACAACCTGTTTTTGTGAAGGAAAACTATGCATAGAATGGAAGAGATAGTGACAAATTTATAGTAAAAAAGTGTAAATAAGAATAGATAAAAATAAAGGAAGAATGATATTAATGTAGAGGGTAGTAGGGAGATGAAAAAGTAAGAGAGGGAGAAAGGTTGAAGAAGTAGTAGGGAGATGAAAATGTAAGGGAGGAAAAAATGTTGGATAAGTGTAAATATTACAAAAAATAAATGTTAAAAAAAATTATAGGAAAATTGGAAAGAAAAAAAATAATAACATGGACGCTGATGTAGTTCAACTGGAGCGTAACAATAATAATTATTACGCTTTAACTTTTAGATATATATAGATATAGATAAACCTACAGTGAGACGAGTTTTTTCCTTCTCGTACGCAGCCTCGTTAGGCAAAGATGACTATCAATTATGAAACAAAACCAACGATAATAAGTTGTAAGAAAGTTAATGATTGGGAACACAAAGAAAGAAAGAAAGAGAGAGAGAACCATTTAATAGAGGGAACCGCCATTGAAGAGAGGGCGAATCGGCTTGTCAACGGATGAGGCAAGCCTGCGAAGTGCCATTGCCATTGCCATATCTTTCTCTCTCACTCTCTCTCCGTCTCTCTCTAAAAGCTCTCTATCTTGCTTTTTTGATGTATCGTTGTGTGTGTGTAGTATATGGGGGTTGTGAGATTTTGGCTTGGGATTTGTCATTGTCCGAGGTTTGGTTTTGGTGGTTGCTGATGTATTCGTTATCCCACTCTATCTCTGGTTCCACCTAGCTTCACAAACAGAGCATAGGCGCCAGGGACCCCACCATATCTATTTCCTTCACCTTCCTCTTATGACATGAATTTTTGTGATTAATGGACTTGATCAATTAGACAAAGTTTTACTCCAAATGACAATTTTGATAATCTATAAAATTAAAATGAAGATAGTTCATTTGACCCTTAAAATTACATGGTGCAATGACATTTAAATATACCAAACTTTATATATATATATATATATATATATGGGTTGAGTTCAAGTTACACTTAGTGTAACTCTATGTAATGTTATACCACCCAATAACTTATTAAATTCATATTTTGAAATTTCAACTGTTGAATTACATGTTTTATATGTTCTTACCATGCATACAAATTTTCATGCTAATCGGATGTAATTTACCGTTCGATCCATAAACTCATCTTTTATTCATTATTTTAAACTATAAAAACTTGAATTTAAACAGTTGATTGATGAAATAACTATTGATCTTTGATCATCTTTAAATTTTGTAAGCATGGAGAATATGTGAAGATAATGTAATCCAGCGGTGGATTTATCAAAATTCACTTATGATTAACAAATATTGGGTGGTGTAATATTACTCAAAGTTACACTAGGTGTAACTTGAACCCAACCCTATATATATATATATATATATATATATACTTTGCCAATCTTAAATATAATAAACTTTCTTTTTAAATTGATTTTGATTTGGAGAAGATTTTGTCATTGATTAGATTAACCCTCTGTGCTAAGGGTGTGAATTCCCTGTTACAAAAAAAATTATGTACTCCAAACACATGACAATCTTGTTATTTCTTGGTTAGATATATACATTGAATTGCAGGTTCTCGAATTGCGGGTTCTCTATAATACTGTTTGGGTGACTTGTGTTCCCTATCTCTAGAGGTTAGATAAGTTGTGTTGATATGGGTGTCAAATTGCGTAATAATTCAAAAACTCCATAAGAAATTTGCCAGAAGGAGATGGTTTTAAATGAGGGGAAAAGACTTCCTCTTATTGATGAATAAAAACAAAAATTCCAGTTCTAATAATAACAAAAGATAATCAAAATTTGAATTATAATGGTACTTTTTTATTTATACTTAGTACTTACTATTGTTAAAAAAAAAAAAAAAACAAAAACAAAAATTTGTATGTTTCGGGGTTCATTTTAATGGATTTTTTTAGCCAAAATTATATGTATAAGATCACTTGCATGGTAAAATTACATAGTAAGTAATTTTAATCTTGTGTATTAAGAGTCCTGCATTAGAAATTATACTATATCAGTAAAATTCTTTTATAATTGTTATTCCAGGAGCAATTATATAATTTGACCGTATTCATTAAGAGTCAAAATTAATCTGAGTATATATTGATACTTTTTTGAACTTGAATAAAACACTTATATCCAAGTATAATTTCAAAACTTATTGTGGATTCTACTTAACTCAACTTGTAAAATCGGCATATATATTAAAATTCTATTGTATTAAAAAAAAAAAAAAAACCCTCAAAAACTTGTTTACCCAACTGCTTATGCACAATAAGACATCATTTATAAATGAAATAATTATTTAAAATTGTGGACTATATTTAAAATTGTGGACTAGAGATACAACACCACCAAAACCAGCCATGAAAACCCTATCGATCTTCACATTTTCTTTGCCACAAAGTGAGGCCTAAAGATATAAACATGATAGAATGCGATGTTTGAGAGACAAACTTGGCCACCGATGCATTTTGAATACTTCCTCCTCTATCTAGGACCTCTACCAACTCAATTGGGTGTCATTTTCTTGGAGATTGCACTCAGAATTGTTAAGACATTACAGCCGAAACCTAAAAGGCTCTTACAGTTAATTAGCACGGTCCATAATTATAAGCCCACAACTGGGTTGGTCCAGAAAAGAGGCCCGATCTTTGTGGGTCATAACTCATAAGGATACGAGCTTGGGCTTTGTGGTTGAAGGAAAAAAATCTTATACCGCAAGAAGGATGGCTTGAATTTCCGACCTTGTGGTTAAGGGCCACACGCTCTATCCAACTGAGCTATTCCAGCTTGTTGATATAGCACAACTTTAATAATAGCCATTTAGTTTTTTACATTTGAGCCCAATATTCCTCTTTTTTTTAGCCCAATATACCGTGGCACATTCTGGATGATAAAAATTAGAAGAATCCACATGCTCTTTTAATACGATGGGACAAGAAGTACAAGGAGGAAGCTCAAAATTTATGACATTTTGAGGAGTCATAAATTCATTAAATTGTACGAAAAGGCAATGAAGAAAGCAGGTAATGTCATTAAATTAAACAAATTTTACTGGGTGATGGTTTAATTCAACATTCATTTATAAGAGAAATAACTGTGTCTTGGCCGAATCCTCGAAATTCCATTCATGGATTCCAATTTCCACACAGGATGGGATCCATCCTTTACGACTATGAGAGTGGAAGAGTCTGTCAGGTAATAACTTCACTAGACTTTATGGTAAAAGAATAAAAACCCTTTTTAACTAGACAAGACAACCCTTGTCACCTCTTTTACAGTCTTACTTCTTCTATCCAAGAGAAAATTTTACTCACTTTCTCATTTATAACCACTGAGATCTTTTGTTTGGGGACACGCATCCTATCTGCATTCAAAATCTTCACAAAAAGTTCATAAATTTGAATTCATAGTTTGGGGAAAATGGTCGTACACTTCCTAAACTTTCAACTACGGGCCGAAAGACCTTTCTAACTTTTATATTGGCCAATTTACTCTTTAAACTATTCACAACTACCAAATCAATACTTCAATTAATCTCACGTTAAAACACTAACAGAATAAGCATGTGAGACTCACGTAACTTTTAAAAACAAACTTAATCACCCAAAAGTCCGAGGTAATTTTCCAACTAGCATAATTGTGGGAGTCAATATAACAAGCTAGCATGCGGTGGAAACAAAATTGGAAACTAGCATCTCAAGTCTATGAAGCTCGAGTTCGGTGACAAACTCGAGCTTCAAAGACTCGAGTTCTGGTGCTAAACTAGAGCAATTGATCCACGTGGAACTCGAGTTTCTCAAACTTGATTTGTATAGAAGTATTTGCAGATGAAGATGAAGAAGAACCGAAGGACCAGATCGGAAGCCAGAATCGAAGGAAGAATCTGGAGAAGCAAAACAGAGATTTGGGGAAGCAGAGGAAGAATCTGGAGAAGCAAAACAGAGATTTGGGGAAGCAGAGGAAGAATCTGGAGAAGCAGATTCGATAAAGCAGAATGATCTGAAAAACAAATGAAGTGATCTAGAATGAAGAAGTGCAGAAGCAAATGAAAAAGAACAGGGGAAGGAGAAGGAGAAGAGGAAGCCAAACAGTCTGATCTAAAAGAAAATGGTGGAATTCGAGTCTTAAAAACTCGAGTTCCACGTGGATTTTTTTTTCATCAGATGCTACCACTTGCAACTCGAGTCTTAAAAATTCGAGTTCTATCTTGGAACTCAAGTTTCAGAAACTCGAGATGTTAGTTTGCTGAATAGTTTTGCAAATTAGACAACTAACTAAAATATTAAAAAAATAAAGTTAAAGGCAAAAAAAATTCCAAAAGTCCCAAACTCAGCAAAAAGAAAAGGGAAGAGAAACAGGTTCGATGGTGAAAGAGAGAGAGGTGGTCAGTTTAGAGCCATTGAGAGCTTTTCCCTGCCGTCTCGCCACCCTTGTCTCAGCGGCGCCTTGGTGGTTCCACCACACCGTTCAATCCTGGTATGTCTCTTTGGTGGGTTTTTTTTTTTTTTTTTTTTTTTTTTTTTTTTTTTTTAATTTTATAATCTTCATGTACTAATTTCTATAATAGAAATTATTGGTTTGGTTTAATTTTTGGATTGGGTCTCTGTGAGCTTGGTTTGGTGTTGTACCACCAGGATGTTTGTTTTTTCCCTCTTATGTATTGCTATTTAAATCTACAAAGAACTTTTTTTTCTATCCCCATGTGAGAATTTCTATAGTAAGAATTATTTGTTTGTTTTAATTTTTGGATTGGGTCTCAACGAAATTCTTTTCTTTTTATTTTTATTTATTATTTATATCTCCATGTGTCGTTCACTGAGTGTTTGATTAAATGCCTGAAAGACATATGGCTACTACTCTGATGATTTAACCAATGTAGCCTGAAACTGGCTGCACACATCAGTGAAGATACAAATTGCAAATAATTTCAATGCTGTAATTGTCAAATATGAAAAACTTTCTTTAGAGTAATTGTCAAATATGTTGGCTTCAAATTTTCATTTACTACAGAGACTTATTTGCTTCCTTGCCACAAAAGAAAATATGCAACTATCACTTATTGGCTTCCCCTTGCCACACCATTACTTCATCAAGTTGATATCGAGTTCTTGCCATAATTTTCATGCCTACATCAACCATTGGAGTGCCTTATCATGTAAGGTGGAGTTCTACTTCTCCCCCCACCCCCAAGGAGTTTTGAACTAGTGATCTCCCCATCATAAGATATGATCGCAGCCAACATAACAAGAAGGTTTACTATTAAACTGATTTTATTTTGTTTATATATAGGATTATAAATTATAAATTAATTTCCAATAGATGGGCCTTAGTATTTGATTTTTTTCATAGGTCTAACTCCTTCTATGGTACAAAAAGCTTTGTCTAGCTTAATTGCATTTTGTGTTTTTGACTCTGTTTGAATCAGAGTTCTTTGCATCAAAATTGTGTCGGTTTGGTTAAATTCTCATGATACAAACCTACAGGGAAAGTGGCAGTGACACACCTCTTATCTATAACCTTTTCCTGTCCAGTTTTATTAATCATTTTCTGATGAAGGGTAACAGTCAGTTTAGGTGCACACAACTTATAAATGAGTTGTGTTAAAATTTCATTCAAACTTGGCATTTGGTAGTATATAATTGTAGTAGAATGTAATATAAAAAATTATTGGTTTATGTAACCTGGGGTTCTTATGATTTTAAAAACTGTTTGTTGTAGGGAACTTTTACTGCAGCTGTCTCAGGTGATCAAATTGAAGACTGAAGAATGTAATGCATGTAACTACTTTGAGAGGCATGACATTGAATTCGCACCAATGAGAAAAAAGTGTAATTACTAGATTGTTGGACACTAATTGAAGGTTGAAGAATGAAGCTGCAATGCATAAGAGAATCTCTAAGTGGCTTTGGTGATTATTAGTGGTTTCTTAAATTAATAACGGGATTGTGATAGCCTTTTGTATGGGGTCCAAGTGTTAACGTTGAAAGTCATCTTTATTTGCAGTGACTATATATGTAGGAGTACTAAAAAAAAAGGATTTGTAATGTAATGTATCTATATGTGAAAATTAGATGTAATGTAATATAAAAATGTTCATAACCATGTAATGTTCAACTTATGAAATTAATGGCAGTATTTTTTCTCAAGTTTAGTAATTATCTGTTGCCATGCTCGGATTTGTATTTTCCTTTAAAAAAGAGCTTTTGGAACTTTTTGGAGCCAAATATCCTTAGATTTTATTGTTCAAATTGCCCTATTTTGTTAAGATGCAATTTACCACATCTCCCTTTTCCCATCTTATTATTTAGTCCACTGCCAAAGCTTAGTATCAATGGAAGTAATGTCTCTAAGCACCAAGGCCTGTGATCTCTTGAAAAGCTTTTCTCCAGTTTGAATGTTTCAATAAAATTGTACCACAGCATTGTCCACTTGCCACATTTCCATTTGTAATTCCTTAATTCATTCAATATATATTGGTCCATTCCAAATGTTGGTTCTTAGAGGAACTAATTGAAACTAACCATTTAATTTAGGGTGTGGTAGGAAAAATACTGGCAGGAAAGGCTGTAGATTCATCTCTGTGCTTTTATTGTAACTGTCATAGCTTTCAAGATGACCAAAGAAATGTCACCCTAATAGAGATGTGCATTCTAACTACATAAAAGTTTAAATGCGTATAAATTTAAATAGAGATGTGCATTTTAACTGCAAATATGGTGTAATAAATGAAAAGCAAGTTGCCATGAATGAATCAATAACCACCAAAAAATGATTATGTCCCAATCTACCGTGAATTGAACTGTATGCAATAACTCTAAGGATCTCAATTAGTTAAAAGGATCTCAATATGCCATGAATTGAAATATCAAATGAGTTACAAATAGTGATGATACTCGAGATCGTTAGTCAGAATGCTCGTCCAAAGTGGTTTCGTCCTATGCCAACTTGACCCTGTCGAAATAGATGGTGAAAGGAAGAAATGTGGGTCACCAGTGTGGAACCTGTCACAGAACCTCCGATACCAAAGTTAGAATGATTGGAAAAAATCATTGTTATTGATTCCATTCCGTTCCGGTCGGAATATTTTGTACTGGCATGCAAGCCAGTACCATAATACCCTCTATTCCACCTCGGGTCAAATTTCGGCTTATTTCGAGGTGTTCCGGCCATTTCGACCAATTTCGGCCGAAATACAAATTTCGGCCGGTACCAGATTTTGGCTTAAAAAAAAAAAAAAAATCATACCACCTTCTTCTTCTTCTTCTTGGTTACGGACCCTTCTTCTTCCTCTTTTTTTTTTCCCCCCTTCTTCTTCTGGGTTTCAGACCCTTCTTCTTCTTCTTCTTTTTCTTCTTCTTCTAGTGGGTTTCGGACCCTTCTTCTTCTCTTCTTCTCTTTTTTATTTTTTCTTCTAGTGTGTTTCAGTTTTGCTGTGGGCTGCCAGTCTGCCTTTCCTTTTTTATTTGTGTGCTGTATAGGTAATGTATGTTACTATTTGTCAGCCTTTCCTTTAAATGCTATGTCCTTTGTTTTAAATTTTTTATTTGTTTAGATTTTGCCAGCCCACATACTCCTCTTTTGTCACTTGTGTTTTATTTTTATTATTATTTTTTTTTTGGTTTTTGTGAGCCCTACATGATTAACATCAAGGTTTTTTTTTTTTTTTTTTTTTTTTTTTTTTTTTTTTTCATATTATTACTCTTATTATATTTTATAAATGATTGAACTGATACTTATTATTATTATTATTATTTGGGCTTAAAGATTACATATTAGTTGAAATATGTAATTATAACTTCTTTAAAACCCTTAATAATTTATATAGGTTTTTATTATTATTAATAATATATATATTTTATTATAAAATAACATAACTCCGAAACACTCTGAAACAGTACGCCGAAATAGGCCGGTACCAAAATATTCCGTTCCAATGGACAAATCGAAATAGGGTCTGAAATGGTATTCATAACATTGGAAAGAATAGCAATATCAGGATATCAACCACTGTGAAATAGAGTTTTTGTACCTTTGTGTTGGGTCTTGAGAGTGGGTATATATAGGTGCTTCCTTCTTCCTTCTAGCCGTTGGCATCATCTTCTTAATGGTGGTATCATTTCCGAATTATAACGTCCCTATTGGGTGTTAAATGGAGAGATACACTTTCAATGGTATGGAAATTCATTATTGACTTTGTAACGTTTCGTCATTGATGGAGGGGTGATGGCCTCGTCCTCGCCAGGTGGTTTATCCAGAGTTGGGCTAATCCTGGGGTCATCCTCGTCCATTATTCTTCGTCCATAGATGGACGAATATATATTGGGGGCTATCAAATAGTATATTGTTTGCCAAAAAATAACACTCAATGAATCAATAATTACACTTTTTCAGCAATATTGAAAAACAAAATATACCGGTTCCATCAGTATTTTTAAAAGGCCATGTATCACTAAACAAAATATTGAACTAAAAAATTATTTATCTTCTTGCTGCCACTAGGTCTTTACCTTTCCATTATCCTTTTTTCTTCCACTAGTGTTGTCCTTTGTATGACTTTGACTTGATTGTTGATTACCAATATTTGATTGCTGAGTACCCTATAAAAAGCCAAAAAGGCTGGAAAAGTTAAATAAAGTAGTACTTGGAATTTGGATGAAAAGTTCAACAAAGTAGTACTTGAAATTTACCGATAATTTTTTACTCCCTTTAACTCCAGATGTAGTTGATTGTCTTGATTGCCCTTTCTTTTTCTTTTTATAGGCCTTCTTGTTGGGGTTATCAGGAGCTTAACAAGTTGATTATGGCCCCATTGGAAACAATTCCCACATTTCATGGCAGTTCCTTTCTTGCTCACCTTAAATGCATTAATAGGTTCTCCTACCTCCCTCTTTCTTACCTTTTTACGCTTGCCTACTTTCTTTGTAAATTTTGGGGGCTTGGTTGGGTAATAGGGTGTTTTTGGCCATTGTTCATGGTTTGGAAGTGGGCTTACCATCCATTGGTAACAACTTAGGAATGTCTCCTTATTGTAAGCAATGTCTACATAAGTCTCAAGTTGCTCTCCATGCTCAATTATTGCAGCAATAGCATGAAAACATGGGATTCTACTCAATCCTCATCTCCCACAACCACAAGTTCTCTCATTCAAGTCCACCACATATCTTCCACCATAAATATACTCTGCCTCATATTTGGACTCTCCATTCCAATGAGAAATGCAATGTCCAACCTTGCTTTTTATCCTCTCAAGATTCTTATGGATTCTTGGACAAACCCTCCCTTCATACCTTCTTATATGATCTCTTTTGGTTTGCAACCTTTGCATCAACATCACTCTTATGATCTCCATCATTGTCAACATTGGTTTATCCCTAGCCTCCAAAAACCAAGCATTGAAAGACTTTGCTATATTGTTTACTAGAGTGTCACTCTTGCTTCTTGGATTAAAGCATGTCTGCTCCATGTTCTCACATCTAACTTCACAAGCCACTCAATGCCTTCACATCTAGCTTCTTCAACTCATCTATGTGGAAGTCAAAAGAATTCTTTGTTGCTGCCCTAGCAGCACTCCACATTGCATCTTTGAGTACCTTTCCAGGAAAATCCTTCTTAAAATTTGCATGTAAATGCCTAACACAAAATCTGTGCTCTGCATTAGGCATCAAATCCTTAAAGGTCTCTACTAATCCCTACCATAAAAAATACACAAATATACATTAGTAATTCATATTTAGGTTATAGATCATGATATTTTTAAAAAATAAATAAATAATTCACATGCACATTAATTGTTTCTTGCCTTCTGTTGATCTGAGATAAAGACCCCTCCATTCTCATCCACATGTCCAATGTCATCCAAAAAGAATTGTAGAAACCAGGTCCAAGAGCTTTTATTCTCAATTTTAACGATAGCATAAGCGATTGGGAAGATATTATCATTCCCATCCTTCCTAATAGCAACTAGTAACCAGCAATTGTCCCCTTATTATCCCCTTCAAATGACAACCATCTATCCCAATAAATGGACTACAACTTGCTAAGAATCCTCTTTTGCAAAAGACAAACATACATTCTCTCAAACACATTATTAACAGTTTGTATCTTCCTTGTGCTACCTACATTCCACTTCCTAATAGCAGTTGCATAGTCCCAAAGTCTCTTATACTACTCCTCAGCACCATGTATCATCTTGAAGGCCATTCTCTTAGCCTTATAACATTGGTCCAAAGTCACATCAACTTCATGGTCCCCAAACACTGCACCCTTCAATGCATTTGCTGTCCAAGTATGATCATCTCTAAAGAATGGCAAATATTTATTGGCTAGCCAACTTGAAGAAATGTTACTATTCTTATGATCCTTGCCACACGTATGTATGCTCTTAAAACTTTTGATTTGAAAGGCATCTCCCATTTGTGTTTGGGATGCATGTATCTTCCAACCATTTTTTATTTATTTTTTATTTATTTTACATACAGTTGTCAATCTTCACTTATCATTGTGCTTACACTCAAAATTGTGTTTTTCTTTAATACACTACTCCTTTAGTGCCTCCTTGAAGACTACATGTGATGCAAATTTTTGATTCTTCACTAGCTGTACATTCTCCATGCCAATGTGTTGGTTAAACTCAAGGAACCTAGGCTTTGAATTCTCTTCATCATCAGATGACCCTTCTGCACTCCTCAACTCATCACTATCCCTATGGTCTGAGTCTCCTTCACCATTCCAAACTCCCTTAAGCTGTTTGCCTCCAATTGCTCTATCGATTCCATTATACTCCATACCAAAATCTTCATTTATATCATCATTAGATTTAGAAAAATCACTCAAATTGTAATCTTCTTCATCCTTCACATCAATTGGAACATTAAAAATTTCAAATTGACCATCAGCCTCAATAGAATCATATTGGGATTGAGGGGCTTGTACATTTGGCATAGAAGATGAATTTCCAGGGAGTGACAGTGGACATTCATCCATGGCTACAATACAAAATTAACAAGAACATTAATAGAAGAGCTAAAGAAAAAAAAAAAAAATATATATATATATATATAGAGAGAGAGAGAGAGAGAGAGAGAGAGAGAGAGAGAGAGAGAGAGAGAGAGAGAGAGAGAGAGAGAATAGTGGGAAAAATATATATTACAATTTGCACATGCACATATGCATGATTGCTACTAATTCAATTAATATAATTCAAAATATTACAATATGCATGATTGCTGCTAATCAATATCATTGTTTACCATTTATAAATGGATTATGCACATGATCAATTATGCTAGTTTCCATGGTAGTGGCTTAGCATGACCCCCAAAATGCTTAATTATACTCAAATTCTATTACATCTTCTTAGTTTTTACGATATTAATTAAACAACTAAACTTTGGAAAAAGTAATGGAGCAGGGAATTGTTCAAAGATGGGGTAGTAATTGCAACTGAAGATGGTAAAATATAGAGCCTGATGGGCTTACCTTAATGGGCCCGACGGATCGGAACTGCTGGGCCTGTATAAAGATGATCCCCTGTACTTTGAAGGCCCATTGCTGACAAACGTAGTAAGGGCCCATGATCCGAAGTCCATATCGCCTAGAAAAGCCCTAAGATCAGAAAATGGAAATCCTTGCTCACCACGCTCAGAGGAATTTGTATTAGAGTTCCACATGGAAAAGATTTGGAAACCAAGAAGAAAAGTCAACCCTTTGTCTCTATAAAAGGCCTACCACCCTCAGAAATCGAGGTACGCTTTAATGGACCCTCTCTAACGCTCTAAGTAAAACAGAAGAATTCTAACTTGACCGTCGGAGAGCTTTTGGCCGGCACCACATCGGTGCTCTCTGAAGGACTTCTTTCGATTGCTTCTGTCGTGCAGGTTCGCTTCGAGTCGCGAGTACGGTGTGACCCATTGGTGACAATTTTCGACGTCATCAGTTGGCGCCGTCTGTGGGAAACGATCGTCATAGCACGTTATCGCTTCTTAGACAAAAGAGTTACATGGTACTCACACGCTCGATGGCAACCACTAACGACGCTCAAGAAGAGGAAGCCCCTACGACTGCCCTTGAGAGACAGGTCAGGACGCTCGCCGCAGCCATTGAGCGCCTCACCAAACAAAACCACGACCTAGAAGAGCAGCTGAACCAAAAGAGTGCGGCGGTCAATAACCAAGAAGCGGATCAAGAAGGAACCAGCGCTGAAAGGAGGAATTATGACGGACCACAGGAGAGTAATGCCCCGAGCAAACAAGTGCGACGGGACGCTAGCATCCCTTCAGTGACGGATACAGCTCCACAACCCATCATCGCGGAGATGCAGGCGATGAAGGAACGGATGGAAGTACTGATGAACGCTCTCAAGGGGCGGGTGTCCAATGATCTTGACGACCTTGTCAACTGGACTGACTTGCCATTTGACGGCAACCGTCAATTCCTTCCCCCTGCCAAGTAAATTCCGCATGCCAAGTATGGATAGTTATGACGGAATCAAGGACCCTCTCGATCACCTAGAGACCTTCAAGACCCTGATGCACCTTCAGGGAGTGGCAGACGCAATTATGTGCAGGGCGTTCCCTACAACCCTAAAGGGCGCAGCAAGGATTTGGTTCAGCCGGCTAGCACCAAATTCCATCGGCACCTTCAAGGAGCTGAGCTCAATTCACTACGCACTTCATCGGAGGACATCGGTATAAGAAATCCACGGCTTGTTTAATGAATATCAAGCAGAGAGAGGAGGAGACGTTACGGGCCTACATATCTCGCTTCAATAAAGAAGCGCTCTCGATCGACGAAGCCGACGACAAGATACTAGTGGCAGCGTTCACGAACGGGCTGAAGGGGGGTAAGTTTTTGTTCTCCCTATACAAAAACGACCCAAAGACCATGTCGGAGGTGCTTTACAGGGCCACCAAGTATATGAACGTTGAAGACGCACTATTAGCCCGAGAAGATAGACCCAAGAAAAGAGACAGACAAGAGGATCCCCGACAGGACCAGGGGCGGAAGAAAGGAAGGATGGGAGATCGAAGGGAGGAGAGACGTCCAAAACCCATGGGCGCAAGGTTCACAAGTTTCACCCCGTTGACCGCTCCGATAGACCAAGTCCTAATGCAGATTAAGGACGAAGGATCCCTGACGTTTCCGGGAAAGCTGAAGAGTGATCCCAACAAAAGGTCCAGAGACAAATATTGCCACTTCCATCGTGACCATGGTCACGACACGGCCGATTGCTACGACTTGAAGTAACAAATCGAAGCCCTTATCCGACAAGGGAAGCTGAAGAAGTTCGTCAGCAAGGAGAGAACAGATCAACCCCCACAAGAACAACACCCCCGTCGAGAAAACGAGCGACAAAGAC
The DNA here is from genome assembly GCF_932294415.1 of Quercus robur. Lineage (NCBI taxonomy): Eukaryota > Viridiplantae > Streptophyta > Magnoliopsida > Fagales > Fagaceae > Quercus > Quercus robur. Next base: position 16,706,663 of record NC_065539.1, read on the forward strand.
CCCCATTAGGGGACATAAGAATGATAATTGGAGGAACAGCCGCGGCCGGATCGTCGAAAAAGGCTCGCAAAACATACCTTCGGATGGTACAGAATGTCCAGTTGGCGGGTACAGTGCCAAAGATGGCAAGAAGGGAAGGCCCCATTATCGGGTTCTCGGAAGAGGATGCAAGACGCCTACACCATCCACACGACGATGCCCTCGTCGTCAGCTTGCGGGCAGGCGACTACAACATGCACCGAGTGTTGGTCGACAACGGTAGTTCGGCCGATATCTTGTACAATCCGGCGTTCCAACAAATGAGGATTGACAGGGAACAGCTGATACCGACAAACGCCCCGCTCGTTGGTTTCGGAGGGAGTAGAATATTCCCTTTGGGCGCAGTCACGTTATCGGTGACAGTAGGAGATTACCCCCAACAAGTCACCAAGGACGTAACATTCTTGGTGGTCGATTGCTCGTCAGCCTACAATGCTATTATTGGACGACCCACGCTCAACTCGTGGAAGGCGGCAACGTCAACTTACCACCTAATGATCAAGTTCCCAACGGAGTATGGGGTAGGAGAGCTACGCGGAAATCAAATTGCCGCACGAGAATGCTACGTAGCTATGATGGAGGTGGAAGACCAGATCCAGGCCTTGAACATAGAAGAACACCGAACGACGGCAGAACCTACAGAGAAGCTAGAGGAGATAACTCTCGACAGTTCCAATCCAGACCGAACCACCAAGATCGGAACGCTTGCCAAACCCGCAATCCGTCAAGAGCTCGTAGCTTTCTTGAGAAGCAATAAGGATGTGTTCGCCTGGAGCCATGACGATATGCCAGGAATCGATCCCTCGGTCATGGTACATAAGTTGAATGTGTTGCCCTCGTTTCCACCCGTCCGACAAAAGAAGAGAGTATTCGCCCCGGAACGAGACCAAGCAATAGCGGAAGAGGTCCGCAAACTCCAAGAGGCAAGCTTCATCAGGGAAGTCTACTACCCCGATTGGCTGGCGAATGTGGTAATGGTGAAGAAAACGAGCGGCAAATGGCGGATGTGCGTGGACTTCACCGATCTTAACAAAGCATGCCCCAAAGATAGCTATCCCCTTCCAAGGGTCGACATCCTAGTAGACTCGACGGCTCAACACCAATTGCTAAGCTTCATGGATGCTTTCTCGGGTTATAACCAGATCCGCATGCACGAGGACGATCAGGAGAAGACTTCGTTTGTAACCAGTCAAGGACTCTTCTGTTACAAAGTAATGCCATTCGGCCTGAAGAATGCAGGGGCAACATACCAGAGACTAATGAACAAGATGTTCGCACAGCAAATCGGGAGGAATGTCCAAGTCTATGTCGACGACATGCTGGTGAAGAGCCGGAAGGAGGAAGACCACTTGGAAGATCTCAAGGAAACATTCGGCACGCTTCGATCCTACAACATGAAACTCAATCCGGGAAAGTGCGCATTCGGTGTAACGGCAGGCAAATTCCTAGGATTCATGGTATCTCAAAGGGGGATTGAAGCTAACCCGGACAAAATCCGAGCCATAATGGAGATGGCCCCCCCGAGAAACGTGAAGGAAGTACAGAGCCTTAACGGCAAGGTAGCGGCATTGAATAGATTCGTGTCGAGAGCGATGGACAAGTGTTTACCCTTCTTTCGAACATTGAAAAAGTCATTCGAGTGGACGGACGAGTGTCAGCGAGCCTTCGAGGAGTTAAAAACCTATCTATCTTCACCACCTCTACTGAGCCCCTCGCAACCAGGTGAAGAACTCTTCCTCTATTTGTCTGTCTCCCCGGTGGCCGTCAGCGCGGCCTTAATCAGAGAGGAGGACAGGGCACAGAAGCCCGTGTACTACGCCAGCCGGGCGTTCCGCGGTACCGAAGAAAGATACCAACCTATGGAGAAACTCGCTTTTGCATTGGTCACGGCGGCTCGCAAGCTCAAGCCCTACTTTCAAGCCCATACCGTGAATGTAATGACCGACAAGCCCTTGCGAAGGGCACTGAGTAATCCTGAAGCCGCGGGTCGACTGACACTGTGGGCAATAGAATTGAGTGAGTTCGATATCAAGTACCGTCCACGTGTGGCCATTAAAGGACAAGCTGTAGCCGACTTCATAGCAGAGTTTACGTGTGACGAGGGCAAGGGGGCAGAAGAACACCCCCGGTGGAACATCTACACCGACGGATCATCCAATCGGCGAGTTGGAGGAGCCGGCATAGTATTGTTGTCACCTGAAGGAGACAAGGTTGAATGTATGGTCCGTCTCGACTTCCCCATTACCAACAATGAAGCAGAATACGAAGCGGTGGCGGCAGGACTCGACCTAGCCAAAGCCGCCGGAGCTGAAAGTGTGGTCGTGTATTGCGACTCTCAAGTCGTGACCAATCAAGTAAACGGAGATTATGAATGCAAGGGGGAAAGGTTGAAGAGATATCTTGATCAAGTAAGGGCGAGAGTCGACGGGCTGAAAGCAATGGTCGTCCAGATCCCCAGGGGAGAAAATGAGCTCGCCGATCGGCTAGCCAAAGCCGCTTTAGCAGAACATATGATGACACCGGGTAATGTACTTTCCTTTGTTCAAACCTTTCCACTAATAGACCCCGACAACATGCAGGAGATACGCTCCGAAAGAAATTGGACTACACAGATAATTTCATACTTAAAGGACGGGATACTGCCAGAAGAGAAGGAGGCGGCGAGAAAGCTAAAAGTCCAAGCGGCAAGGTTCGTCTTGATAAAAGACATTCTTTACAAGAGAGGTTTCTCCCGTCCTTATCTGAGATGTCTCAGGGTTGAAGAGGCAGACTACATAATGAGGGAAGTACACGAAGGAATATGCGGGAACCATTCCGGATCGCGGTCGTTAGTGCACAAACTGGTACGAGCTGGGTATTACTGGCCAACCATGCAGAAGGATGCCGAGTCTTACGTTAAAAGCTGCGACAAATGCCAAAGGTTCAGCAATTTCATCGGACAACCAGCTGAGGAGCTAACCCCTATAACGGCTCCATGGCCTTTCGCTCAGTGGGGACTAGATATCATGGGACCTTTCCCAACGGCGGTAAGGCAGTTGAAGTTCTTGGTAGTGGGTATTGACTACTTCACAAAATGGGTAGAGGCGGAAGCCTTGGCCACCATTACAGAAAAGAACATTAGGAGTTTTGTCTGGCGGTGCATCGTATGTAGGTTCGGTATTCCTAGAGTTCTTGTCTCAGATAACGAGAGGCAGTTCGACAACGGCCACTTCCGGGACTTCTGCACACAGCTAGGAATAAAAAACCACTACTCATCATCCGCCCATCCTCAGGCTAATGGCCAGGTTGAAGTCACGAACCGATCCCTGTTAAAGATTATCAAGACTCGGCTCGAGGGGGCAAAGGGCATATGGGCCGAAGAATTGCCGAGCATATTATGGGCATACAGGATAACGGCGAGGACTCCGACAGGAGAGACGCCATTTCGACTGACATACGGGAGCGAGGCGGTCATCCCAGCAGAAGTTGGACTCACAAGTTACAGGGTTCACAACCATGACGAAAGCAGGAATGACGAATTCATGAGGCTACAGCTAGACCTGATAGATGAGGTTAGGTCGGCGGCGGAGCAAAGGATCGCTAGATACAAGGATCGCATGTCCAGACATTACAACACCCGGGTCCGACACAGAAACTTCCAAGTAGGAGACCTCGTACTCAGGAAGGTCATGGGTGCAACTAAAGACCCTGCACAGGGAAAACTCGGCCCCAACTGGGAAGGACCTTATAGAGTTACGTCTTGAAAAAGGAAAGGAACATACCACCTGGAGACAACCGATGGAGAGAAGCTACCGCATCCATGGAATGCCGAGCATTTGAGGAAACACTACCAGTAGTAGTGACACGGCAACCAGTTTTTGTTTAGGCTTTTATAAGTTTCTCTTTTAACTGTCTTTTTTTTTTACTACAATCTTATCGTGCCCTTTTTAAGCCCAAAGGGGGCAGGCATTTTTTCCTTTACGCATTTCTATAATCAGATATTACTTTGATCTTCTACTTGGATGTCATTATAATTGTCTACAAAATTAATGGAAACTAAATAAAGTCCACAAGATGGACGGATCATTCTACGAGGATGATAACATCCTACAGGAATAATCATTAAAGTCCACAAGATGGACGGATACAAATGCAGTCCACAAGATGGACGGATCATTCTACGGGGATGATAACATCCTACAGGAATAATCATTCAAGTCCACAAGATGGACGGATACAAACGCCGTCCACAAGATGGACGGATCATTCTACGGGGATGATAACCTCTTACAGGGATGATCATTCAAGTCCACAAGATGGACGGATATAAATGCAATCCACAAGATGGACGGATCGCCCTACAAGGACGATCGCACTCAGTCCAAAAATTGACGGACACAAAATGTCCACAAGATGGACGGATCATCATGCGGGGTTGATATCACCCTACAAGGACGATCACTATCAGTCCATAAAATGGACAGATACAAAATAAAGTCCACAAGATGGACGGATCATCCTACAAGGAAAGTAGCCAAAGTCCACAAGATGGACGGACCATCCTACAGGGATGATATCATCCTACAGGGATGATTACTCAAGTCCACAAGGTGGACGGATACAATCGAAAGTCCACAAGACGGACGGATCGTCCTACAAGGACGATCACTGTAAGTCCTTAAATGGACGGACATAAAATAAAGTCCACAAGGCCGACGGGCCATCCTACAGGGATGACGACATCTTACAGGGATGATAACTCAAGTCCACAAGGTGGACGGAAATAATAGAAGAACGTGCCCGCGAAGTGGACGGACCACTGACTACGTTAAAATTTTTTACAAGTCCATTAAATAGGCGGTACATTTAAAAGTGATACACAACACCACAAAGTGGACGGATCCTCATAATAAACCTCTAAAAATAGACGGAGAAGGAAAATCCTCACGGATGTAAATGCTCAATCAACACAAAATGATAAGTCTGCAATGTGGACGGAGTATCACGGATAAACAAAATATTCTCATAAAAATCCTTCCTCAAGAAGGAGGACGGACCTTTAAACAAAGTACCAAACAATGATAGAAAGCATATATGAACATTAAGCCAAAAGCCCAAAAAGCAAGTGTTTAATACAATTAAAGAGGACGGATTGTTCTGAAATGTAAATTAAAAATAAAAAAAAAGGACGGATTGTTCTCAAAATAAATTACATAGACATTAATCTTTCTTTTGTTCAGCGACTTGGACATCCTTCGACGGGACGGACTCTCCGTCTCCTTGAACAGCGTCTTCGCCAAAGAGGTCCTCCGTATTTTCGGAGGCGACGGGGAGGGCAGAAGTCTGGGCTTGGTCCTCAAGTTTGACCATTGACAAATCCAGCTTTGGATAGGCCTTCTTGACCTGACGGAGAGAATCGTCGAAGCCTTGAAGGAAAGAATCTGACAGCTCGCCCAAGCAGGACTCTGAGCAGCGGTACTCCTCGACGGCTACCTCTTTCACATGACGGATCTCTTCCTTGAGTTCTTTAATCTCCGCCTCCTTCTTCTCAATGAACGTCAACGCAGCAACCGTCTTCTCCTCCAGCTCTTTCCTTGCCTTCTCAGAAAGCTCCAGCTTCTTCTCCATCTTGGACCTCCATTTATGGAGTTGTCCGAGCTCTTCCTCCGTCTGCTCCGCCTTCGCGCACACCCGGTCCAAGGTACTCTCACGGTTGAGACACCGGTCTAGTAATCCCTTCATCATGACCAAGGACTGCGAACAGAAAAGAGCCCGTCACATAATGTAAATAACAATCAAAAAGAAAAACAAACTTATTTGACGGACATAACCAACCTGAGCAACGGCAAAGAGGCCCGTCTCCCCCATGGCCTCCGTCGAGTGGTTTCCAAGATCTTCATAGTCTTCCGCCGTGATGATGGACGACAGCTTCTCCAACGCATACTTGGATTCGTCGCGGAGAAGGGAAGGAGGTCTCTCTTGCTTACCGTCTGGGGCCGTCATCAATCCTTTACCCATCCCCTGCTTAGCTGGGGTGACGGTCTTGTTACCCTCAGCCATTAAACCAACCACAGGTTCAACAGAGACCTTTGGTTGCTTAAATGGACGGTCGGATTTTGATGTCGGTTTCCTCTTAGGGGCTGAAGCCGACACCTTAGGTACCACCTCGCCGGATTCCCTCTTCTTGACGGCTTGGGATTTGATCAAAGCTCTCCTTTTTGCGTCTTCCATCTCTGCAAATTATGACGGATGAAATTAAAACTAAGTGAATTCAGTTAAATGGCAAAGTAAAGTTGACGAGCTTACGTCTGTGAACTCGCTCGTCGTATCTAATCGCCTCTTGGGTGGGCTCAGGACCGTCGCAGTACCAATGTATGGTCCTCGGGTTCACTAACTTAGCCCAAGTCCTTTCCTCCGGCGTAGTTTTCCTGCAAATCTTTTCAAGGAAACTAAATTCCTCAAGGCTGACTTGTGGGCGCCGTCAACCTGCAGAGAAAGACGATCAAGATATACACATAAAGATGGACGGATACGAAAAGCATTACAAAATTAAGATGGAGGCATACACGATTGATTTATCACTGCCCAGGTTGTGTCGACGGGCATGTACTCCGTCTCCCCTGGATGGCTCATCCATCTGTCACCCTCCAGGAAGAAGTAGCGACTCTTCCAGTCTCTATTTGAGTCTGGGGTCTCAAAGATCACCTTCAACAAGGGGCTCCGACTAGCAAAACTGTACATCCCCCTTGATCCAGAAATCTCGTCTGGACGGTAACAGTGAAGAAATTCACGGACCGTCAGTTTCCTTTCCCCATCCGACATTGCACCGTAAAGAATCTCCATGGCTATGAAGACCCTCCAGGCGTTAGGGGATATCTGGGTGACGGACAACCCCAGATAGTGCAAAAGTTCCCTATGAAGTGTAGAAAGCGGGAATCGAAGTCCAGCCTTCAACGCCTGCTCGTACACTCCGACACCGTCTACCCCTTCATAGTAACACTTCTCCGACACATATGGTAGACGGATGGAAACGTAGTCCGGGATTTGGAAGTTGGTTCTAAAAGTGCTGAAATGTTTCTCCCTGATGACGGATGTAAACCTATGCACCGTCCATTCTGGCAACATGATGAACTGCCTTAGTCCATCAGCACCCACAACGGACTCCAGTGCTTGATCCCCGTCGTCATCAGAACCCTCTACTTCAACTATCTCCACATCCTCATTTGTTGAGGATAAAGAAGAGGCAGACGGACTCCTATCTTCGCCGGGGCTCTCTTGGTCTTTATGACCGGACGGGTATACATCCTCGTATTCCGTCCCATCACGAACCACCGACTGGTTACTTGACGCACTAGACATTTCCTACAATTGACGATGAAACCTAAGACCGACGGGTTTGAAAGTATTGACGGGTATGGAAAGCCTAACAACAATGCATGGACGGAAATGTAACTTGACTATAGTATTAGAAGTACTTACCACACTTAGCAGAGGAGAGGTGACGGTTGGTGTAATCAGTAGATGCTCGTCCTTGACGGATTGTTCTGACAAGGTTGACGGCTTCGCTCTGACAAACGATTTCTGATTGAAAATTGAAGAAATGAGAGAGTGAGGCGCCTTATATATAGGAGATGCACGGAAGACGAAGTGACGCTTCGATCCTATACAATGGCCATTCAGAGAGTGACACGTGGCATGCTTAATAAATGCTGACAACCTGTCAGTACGCACCAACAGATTTGTACCCATCATGTAACCGTCAACTTGATGAATCTTCCTCTGACGGGTTGATCCATCTAGAATCGTCAACCTATCTTGCATATATCCGTCGACCAGTTGTGACTAAACTAGAAATCTTCTTTTGTCTCGCGGATTTCACTCCGTCATACCCATGCGTTAGAATCGTCACCCCATTGATCCTTTGACCTAAAAGGTGACGGACCATTGGGGTGAAGGGGGCAACTGAAGATGGTAAAATATAGAGCCTGATGGGCTTACCTTAATGGGCCCGACGGATCGGAACTGCTGGGCCTGTATAAAGATGATCCCCTGTACTTTGAAGGCCCATTGCTGACAAACGTAGTAAGGGCCCATGATCCGAAGTCCATATTGCCTAGAAAAGCCCTAAGATTCGAAAATGGAAATCCCTGCTCACCACGCTCAGAGGAATTTGTATTAGAGTCCCACATGGAAAAGATTTGGAAACCAAGAAGAAAAGTCAACCCTTTGTCACTATAAAAGGCCTACCACCCTCAGAAATCGAGGTACGCTTTAATGGACCCTCTCTAACGCTCTAAGTAAAACATAAGAATTCTAACTTGACCGTCGGAGAGCTTTTGGCCGGCACCACACCGGTGCTCTCTGAAGGACTTCTTTCGATTGCTTCTGTCGTGCAGGTTCGCTTCGAGTCGCGAGTACGGTGTGACCCATTGGTGACAATTTTCGACGTCATCAGCAACAAATACCAACTCAATTTGCTTTATCTTCTTTACTTGCTTTGTTGTGCTCCTTTTTCTTTCTTTCTTTTGGATGGTGGCTTAATCAATAGACCATATGGCTGAAATCATTACACTGAGACCCTTAAGGTGGGGAAGCTAAACCTCATGGAGTCCTAAGATTTATATAAAAAAAAACTAACCAAAAGCCATAACTTTAACACTAAACTAGAGAATCTAGAAAGCCTTGCTCTATTTTAATTCAGTAACAACGTGCTTGATACCAACGTATCACATTTTTCTTATGAAATTTTGTGTATTTGTTGTTTTCTTTCACCAATGTCAAACATGAAATTGTTGTTGATGAGGCCTTTGCAAACAACCTTGTAGAAACACCAATCCCAAAGATTAAACCAAGCAACTAAACCCCATTAGTAGTAGCCATATCTCTCTCTCAATCATTTTATCAAACAACTCTATGGCAAACTCAAATGCAACAGCTGGTGAAAGGCACATGAGGATAATAAAAAACCAAGAATTTCACAGAGACCCAACCCAAAAATTAAACCAAAACAAGAATTTCTACTATAAAAATTCGCACATGGAGATTAAAAAAAAACAAAAGTTCTTAGAAGATTTAAATAGCAATACATAGAGGGGGGGGGGGGGGGGAAGACATATTAGATTGAAAAGTGCGGCAGAACCACCAAGGCGCCACCGGAACAAGGGTGGCGAGACGGCGGAGAGAAGCTTTGCAGTGGCTCTGAACGGTATGTCCTTAAGACATATATTAATTATCCATTTTAAAAATCTATACTATATATAAAAGGATTCCCCTCTTTTAATTAGACTTTTTTCATGTCAAAAATACACTCATTAATGAATGGTAACTTCATTTAGAAATAGGGTCATAAATGTTAAATAACAAATTTCATTTTGAATTTGAAAAAAAAGATTTCTTAAAATTTAGAATTTTTTTCCTTTCACGTTAAAAAAAAATTATAGTTACTGTTTATCTTTAAATTTTATCATTTTTATTTGTTTGAAAAGTAAAAATATATATTTCTAAATTATAATCCACGTAAATTATTAACCTTTATTAAAAAAAAAAGAAAAAAAAAGAAAAGCGTCTAAGCAATAGCCGTAAAAAAAAACCTATAATTCAAATCAACGGTGATGAATGGCTATTGGATATTGGGCTTGGAAAGTCAACGACTTTGGGTCAATCAATCGGTCTCGATTCGTCTTCTTCAGGTAATTGTCATTACCATTCTACTCCGTTTTGAACACTTCCATATGCAAAATTATTCTTTCTGTTTGGTTGTCGAGAAAATTGAGGGAAAGATGAACGAACTACCAACCATTTGAATTATGCTATGCCAAGCTAAGTTGCGTGAAAGTTAATACTGAAAAAAGAGTAAGGAAAATTAGGGTTTGTGATCAATGGGTTTGCTATACATATGATATGATATGATATGCTTAGTTATAATTAACTTTAAGCTCAATTCACTGTGAAACTCTGGTAATTAAAATCTGCACTGGTCATCGATTTTGCAGTCGCTGTTGTGATTGGCTATGGCTGTATATATATATATATATATATATATGAGTCAGGCTCTATGCTATATTACATCATTCCATAATTTCAAAATTGACTGTTGGGTTGAATTACATTGTGCATGTTTAAAACCCCACATTTTTTTTTTCAAAGCTCACCTTTTTTTGGCTTTTTTTAACGGGTTTGCGAATGCACTAGTTAAGGAAGACTTAAGCAGGTGGCATTGCATTGTGAAGTAGCGAAAGCAAATAAACAAATACCCTTTTAACTAAATGTCTTGATTGCAATAAAAAACTCAATGTTAACGGGACTAGTTACAGCTTTTTGCAAAGAGCCTATTCTCAAAAAGTTGAAAAAATAAGATGTGGGTGGGTTATCTTCTTCTTTTTCATGATAAGGCTCTTGGCAGATGTGGGTTATCTTCTTATACCCTCCATGCTTGTCACATATCAAGATGATTGGAGAACAGTCGCTATCCTGTCATAAAATATTTACATTTTAAGTTTTTTAAACTTAAAATTTATGCACAAAACATGAGTTGTGGATCAGATAGTAGATAAACTCTAATCAACATGAAATTTGGTGTCCATATTAAGAACTAGGAAAATTTGTAATCCAATGGTTGGGTTTTTAAAATATTAATCCTAAACTATGGACCGGTGTAACATTGCAAGGAGTTAGACCAGGATCATAACCTTGTATGTATGTATGTAATATATGTGTGTGTGTTTCCTAATAAAGAATATTTTTGAAGGAAATGCTATTTCAAACTTGTTTGGTTTATTCTTTCATTTGTGATAAAAAGGAGAAAGAAATGCCTGGAAGTTTGATGAAAGCTTTGATGAGGCCTGGTGGGGGTGATTCAAGGCCTTCAGATGGTGATCAGGTTACTCTTTTATTTATTTATTTGTTTCTCTCTAGTCGTTCTTGATTGTACTCTTTTTAGTCTTAAATGTTTGTGACCGGTTTAATGGGCAGTACTATATATGCTCAATTGGGCATCTGAGTGGCGGTAAATGTTTTAATTTATAAATTTACAACCTGTTTAGTGGACATTCTTGCAATTGAAATTTTGTCTTATACTAAAGTGGCTGTATTATCATCAGGAACTTGGGCTATTGGAATTTATAGTTGGGAAGTGAGGTAAGAAATTTATGTTGAATTTATGCTTTGCAGGTCATATATCATTGCACCATTCAAACGTTGGATGGAGTTGTTGTTGAATCTACTAGATCAGAAAATGGAGGTCAGCATGATTTTATGTGTCCAAGCACATTCTGGCTAAACTAGAAAAACAGTTCTATCTTTTTTTCCTGGTTATATGGTATATTTTAAAAATTTGTTGCTATTCTATCCTATGCACCACTGATGCCTATGTGGTCGGGTAGTTTTGTATCATCTGGCTTAGGCCGCTCTTTACTCTTGCAATGAGTGTAGAAAAATCATTGTTAATGCTGACTTTAGCCCTTGCATTTGAGTTCTTTGCTCCATGTTTTAAGGTTTTTTTGTTCAGATGCTTTTCAAAATTCCATTGGAAGCTTCAACATATTTCTAATTAATTTTATGTAATTGTGTTTGTTACATCTCGTTTAGCCTGTAATGGATGTACCGAAGTTTTGTAAGAAAGTTGTCCCTTTGCCTCCAACTTGTTGAGGATTCTTTCTTTAATAATTAGGCCTTGACTAAATTGATTTCAATGTTAAAATGCCTTCTGCTACAGTTATTGGCTTGAATAAATATTTACTATACATGACAGGCAGAGGTACTCCAATAAGACATGTTTTGGGCAAAAGTAAGATGATAGTGGGATTGCTAGAAGGAATCTCAACAATGTTGAAGGGTTAAGTGGCAACGGTAATGTTTTCCTAGTTTCTTAAACTTTGCATATCACAAAACAATTGGCAAAAAATATGGCAAAGAATGGAACAAATTAATCATTATGTTATGTATACAATGCATATTTGAAGAAAGGCGTGTCGCTTTTTTTTTTTTTTAATCCTATTAGGTTTCATTTTTAGTTGGCATTTCTGACAATTTTTTTTCTTTGTTTCCTGGAAAAAGAACCTTCTACAGCAAGACAAGTTTAATTTGAAAAAGAAAAGGAAAAAAAAATAAAATTACAGATTTTGTTTGGGAGTGAAAATTATGTTGAATGATGGTTTGATCATGCTGGTTTTTTTACTTTATCAAAAGCAAAAATTATGCTTGTGTATTTAACTTACTATGAGGTTGTAATGTTTCTTGTTTCAGTGTGAAACCTCAATTGCACTATAGTGAGGATGATTGTCCAGTTTCTGTTGCCTATTTCTTTCCGAATGATGATGAACTTCATTTTGAGATTGAGATGATAGATTTCTTCAAAGCCAAGGCAAGAATGTCCACTTTCAATTCTTTATCATGGGAATGATTCATGATATTCATCTTTAAAATCATGACATTTTGAACTTTACAACCAGCACACTGCACGCGTGGATTTCATCATTACATGGAGTTATTACTAGCAATATCAATTCCATTCATTGGAATATATTCAAGATCATAGACCTTCAATTGGAGGGCCTTTATATCTGAAATCCAATGTTGGTATCTCTTGACTAACATTACACCTAATTTTGACATTTTAGATCTAAGGAGTAGTTCTATAATTGCATCCAACTTTCATGAAGACTCCCTATGTTGATCCTAACAACAAACACACATTTACCAGCCTTTCCCCTCATCTCCATTTTCTACCTATGAAGGAAAAGAATAAAAAAATTTGCATCCAACTTCTTTTAAATCTAATCAAGATTTTCATTAATGTGTTGATTTTCAGGATGTAAGTGAGATTTGGGAGTTGTAAAGAAGGTATTGGCAACTATATGAATTGTTGCATTTCAGTAATTTTGATAGGAACATCTTGTTATTATTTAAGGGGGCCATATTGTGATTCTGATATGCTTTCAAATGATGAAAACAGTGAAAAATTCATTATGATTAATCTCCTTCATATATTGTCTGCATAAGAAGGTTGTCTCTATTCTATTGGCTGCTCACTGCAACCTTTTAAATTTGTGTGTTTTTAACTTCCTTTTTTAGTTTACTAATGGGAGTTTCTGTTCTGAATTGTTACATTGCCTCATTATTCTTATATTGAACTGAACGGATAATTCTGAGGACATTCTCATCTGGTATATCATTGGGTCAAGAATGATATTTTTTAATATTTTCCGGTTAGATTGTAGAATTGAGGGAACAAATAAATTCAATATGGTCAACATGTTTTTTATTAGTTATTTTAATATATGCTTTGCATCAAAACAAAATATAAACACATATTAGTGGATATTCTGTATTTTGTAATATCCATGATTATAATCTGCTGTCCAGAAAAAGAAATGTGATGGCAATATCACCTTTTCTTTCTTGGGTAAGTATGCAATAACTATAGTATTAAGATACTCCTACATGAACAGGTAATAAATGAAGGGCTGGGTTGGGAATCACCAAGGGAACCTTATGAAGTAACAGCTTGGTAGGAACTTATTCTTGCCCATATATATTCGCTTCTGTTTTTATGTGAAACTGCCAATTGGAATGCTTGAAGATTCTAGTGGAGTATGATTGTTTCCAAGATTTCTGCAGAGACTGGTGATGGCAAATTGATTCTGTTATATATGGAAGGAGAACCATATTTCTTTACTTTTGGAAAATCAGAGGTCAGTAAGACATCTCTCATAATTTACTTTCTTCAATTTGTTTGGTGTGCTTGGTTTTCTTAGTGAAATAATGTGCATCATTAGAATTTTCTGATGTGTGTTATATTTGCTGAGTTTGATATTTAGGCCCTCTTTTATAATTCAACATACTGTACTTATTTGTTAAGGTAACTCAGGAAACTATTGAACTTTTTAGCTGAATAGGAAAACTATCTTCATTGGCATAGCTTTAGAGGAAACTACTATTTTCTGTCCCCTAACTTATGCTCTTTTTCTATATGGGCATCATTGCTCATGTATAAAGTAGGTACCTAAAAGTCTTGAGATGGGGATTGGAATGATGGCACGTGGAGAGAAGGCAGTAGTATATGTCACCAGTCAGTACCTAACTCAATCTCCTTTGATCCCTGTGATAGAAGGTTTGGAAGAAGTTCACTTTGAGATGCAGCTTGTCCACTTCATTCAGGTCTGAAGTTCTTCCTCATTGCAAATCATAGTGTTTCTTCATCCATCTGTATCTAAATCTTTGTTGTAACAAGATGAGTATTTGAACTTTTGAGTCTTTAATTTGCATCCACTTAATGGTGTGGTGGATTGTTGATGATGCCTTTTCTTACAAAGGTGAATTACATGTTTTAAAAGGAATGAGTTTTTCCCTTTTTCTCAAATCTAACGAGTCATTCAGAATATTTAGTCCTGTGCTTCAAGATGAAATTAAATTATAAATGTCCCCTTTTTATGTGAAATATTAGGCATTTGTGTGGTTACTGTTGTAAAAGCCGGTTTTCTGATGTTCATTGAGAACCAATTTCAGAAAATAAAATTGCAAAATCAGGGGAAAGCAGAGAACATCTTTTTGATGTTTCCGAAAAACTTGTTTTGGGAACAACTGAAAACACTGAGAAAAGGCAGTGCTCAGTTGAGTGCTCTGTGCAATTCACTATGGGTCATATGAAAATGTTCAATTGAGTGAACAGTTTGCCAATTCCTTCAATCCTTTCTAAATTATAAATATCCCTTTTTTATGTGAAATATTAGGCATTTGTGTGGTAACTGTTGTAAAAGCTGGTTTTTTGATGTTCGTTGAGAACAAATTTCAGAAAAATAAAATTGCAAAATCAGGGGAAAGCAGAGAACATCTTTTTGATGTTTCTGAAAAACTTGTTTTGGGAACAACTGAAAACACTGAGAAAAGGCACTGCTCACTTGAGTGCACGCTGCAATTTACCATGGGTCGTATGAAAATGTTCACTTGAGTGAACAGTTTGCCAATTCCTTCAGTCCTTTCTAATTCCATTTTTGTATTAGTTCCCTTAATTCTTGAATCAGTTTGTTACCAGAAGATTGCTAATGACGCAAAGGTGTTAAAATGTGTTGAAACAGTTTGTTTAGTAGATTGGTTCGCTAATTTTAGTTTCATAATTCCCCCTTTCCTTGAATCAGTTGTTATGCAATCCAGTGAATCCACCATTAGGAGAATCAAACATAAAGATTACAAATTATTCCAAACATGTTCTTTGTTTTTGGTTTTCTGAACACTGTTTTACAATTTTTCTTATCCAAATGTATTTTGACTAAGAAAATGCAATCCACCATTAGGAGAATCAAACACTTACATAATGATTCCAATTACTTTAAAATTGTTCTTTGTTTTAATTTCAAAAAACAGAGTTCTTCTCTGTTTCTCTATCTCTCTTCTTCTTCTTCTTCTTTTTTTTTTTTTGGTTGCAGTAGAAACTTTGTTTGAAATGGTTGTCATCGTTGCATATATTCCAAGATGGCTGTGGAAGTGCTATTGTTGACCATCAAACTAGTTTTTACTTATAGATGAGAACTCTCATTGTTGAGCGGTCATTTGGATATTCAAAACATGAATTTATCTAATTTTAAGTTGTTTTTTTCATCATGTATAGAAACTAATTCATGACAGGAAATTCCTATTAGATTTTGTCTTGAAATGTGCTTTTGGCTTGAAAATTCTTTGGAAGTAGTTGCATATTGAGTGTAAATTATCACTTTTAAGTTTCTTCAAGAGAGGTGGATATAGACTTAAATTATGGTAGGTGCTTTGAGTTTTGAGGATTCTTATTTTGATTGAACCATGCATACTTCGAGATCTTTCTCTGGTTTAATTGATGAATCATCTAATGCTTCTATTGCATAAATTTTATTGCACTATTTATGTGGTTTGAACTTGAAAAGTATAATGGATGAAGCAGAGAAGATAAGACTAACAGTATGTTATTAACTTTTAATTTTGCTGCATCTGTACACCTCGCTGCTATTTGATGTTTAAACACAACTTATCTGTTGCTTGAAGCACAAATAAATATTGATTTAATTTTTATTTATTGAAGTTTGGAAGTCAATTGTATCTTTATAAGTTGATTGGATTTTATTATAGGTCTTAGTAGTTAATTATGTTATTAGTGTTTAATTTCCTTGGGTCAAGGGTATTTTTGTAGTTCAATAATTGTACTCTTATGGAGACATTTTACAATTTGCTCGATTTATGAATATTTCTCTTGGATTTTTTAATGGTTTGGTGTTAACTTTAGCCAACACAAGGTGCTGGCTTCTAAGTAAACTATCCCACTTTGTGCTTACTCCAAGCAACCCTCCTAGGTGTCGACTCCTAGGTGCTTTTTTATATTATATTATAATTTTCATTGTTCATGTTTTTCAATTTTTGTATTGCATCAAGTTTTGGTTTTGTCTATCGTCATTATCACATCAAACTTGCATATGTTCAATGTTTGCACACGTGTGCCAAGTTGTTTATCTATACAACCGCATGTTTTATCCTTGTTATGGTGATGAATCAAAAAAATATTATCCAGTCGGTTTATCTTAGGACCAAGGCAAGTTAGATCTTTGATGCTATTGTTCATGGTTAGGGGAACAAGCTATTCAAAGAAGGAAAATTTGAACTTGCTAAAGCATAGTATGAGAAGGTATTATTTTCTTCACCTTATATTGCGAGTACTTTTGTTTGGTTGACCATTCTGTTCCATGCTAAAGCAAAGGATTACCGGTTTAAAATGAGTTAGAAAACTTTCTCTTGATTTCCTTTATTTAGCTTTGTATGAGATATAGTTATTTTTCTTATTTAGTTTTGCGTGAGATAAAGTTGTTTTCCAAAAAATTTTAGTGGAAAACAACTCTATCTCATTCCAAGCTAAATATAGGAAGTTAAGGGATAGTAATTGCTGATAACTAGCAATCCTGTTGCCCAGTTTAGCTAGTGCTATACCACAATAGTATTTATTCAGTGGTCAGAGAAACTTCTATTTGAGAATGGTCTTTGTTCTTTTGTGAGAAGGTATTATTTTCTTCACCTTTTATTGTGAGTACTTTTGTTTGGTTGACTATTTTGTTCCATGCTAAAGCAAAGGATTACCGGTTAGTTTGTTTTGGCATTAAGATTTTCTGGAAAATGAATCATTTTCCAAAAAGCATTTTCTAGAAAATTATCTCATTTTCCTATGTTTGATGTTGGCTTTAAAATGAGTTGGAAAACTTTCTCTTGACTTCCCTTATTTAGTTTTGTGTGAGATATAGTTATTTTTCTTATTTAGTTTTGCGTGAGATAAAATTGTTTTCCAGAAAATTTTAGTGGAAAACAACTCTATCTCGTACCAAGCTATATATAGGAAGTTAAGGGATAGTAATTGTTGATAACTAGCAATCCTGTTGCCCAGTTTAGCTAGTGCTATACCACAATAGTGTTTATTCAGTGGTTAGAGAAACTTCTATTTGATAATTTGGTTTGTGGGACCTAGAATATTCAAGGCTTTTAGGTGATCTAATGTCCTGTTATTTAATGCCCTAGAAAGAGTTGATTTTGCATGTATTACCCACTAAGTTCTTAAATAATATTTCTTACAAACTTATGAAAATTGTAGATTCTATTAATATTAAAAATATTCTTCTGAATCAAAAACTAGAATTTCTGCTATAATATATTTAAAATGTATCCATTGTTCTTTCATTGTCATACAATACTGTATCATGTTAATCCACAAGATGATGACGAAGGGAAGGAGTTTATAAATACACTAGTGGGTTCCTTTTTGTTCTTTCCATTCATGATGAAAAGGAGCTGCGATTGGTTGATTCTTGATTTTCTCATTTTCTATCACTTTAGCCTCTATATTCAAGTTGGATGACTGTCTGTTTGAGTGTTTGTTTGTTTTGTTTTGTTTTTTGTTTTTTTGCTTCACGTGTTTGAAGAATCTATTACATTTGGATGTGGCTGCATGCCAACTGAAACTGGGAGAATGCAGAAATTCCATGGATACATGCAATAAGGTTTGTTTTATGACTTCAAACTGTGAGTAGGCATGCTTGTTTCATTGGAAAAAAAAAGCAATGAAATCAGTGCTTAGCACGTGTAATTGAAATCAAGGCGTCACTCCATTTTATTGAACAAATAAAGTATTGCAAATAAGATGGTTGCCTGGCTGGATAATGTCCGTACAGTTTGAGGGTATTTTTGGTATTTAAAAATGCATTAGAAGCCCTAGACGCACTAGAATAGTTTTCCTCATGTATGTAATGCTAGTAATGGCGGAATAGGGTGGTATCTATACCTTTGATTATTGTAGCTTCTTTTGATAAGACATCATAATAAAAAACTGGTGTTCAAATCTCTCGTTCCCCCTCCCCATAGGATCATACTTACTTTCTAAGAATAAAAAGGTTTGGGCAGACCATGCAAATCTAGTGTTCTTGTGTGTGCTTTGATCATTTCTTCTGTTTTTATCTTTGTTGTTTGCATCTCATAGATATTGGGTTAGGTTTCTCATTTCCTAACATATAGTAATATAGAAATTGTTACAATTAAGTGCTTGTGCTGCAAGAAACAAATACTTAGCTTGGCCTTATCACTCTCTAATGTCACAATTAATAATGAACCTTAGAAGATTTAATTGATTGGTGAATGAATGGAAACGGTATCTAAAGAGTTGTAATTAATCAGAAAATTCTCCTATCTGACTTTGAAAGAAACCTAGCATGCTAATAGGTGTTAAATCTTCCTTATGTTGTATATACGTTCAACTGGTACTTGTAACTGCTCTCACAGACCAAGATTAATTAACTTGAGTTTTTCTGGTACATATTTTCCTGATGGAACTGCGTGGGTTTTAGATGCAAACCCTGCACATGTGAAGGCTCTTTACTGCCGTGGAATGGCCTACATGGCAGCTGGAGATTTTGAGGAAGCAAGGGGTGATTTCAAAATGGTAATGCTTATTATTCGGTTATATTAGTAGTTGAGCATTACATTCTTGACCCCATTTTAAATCTTGCTTCTGGATGCTATTAGATGATGAAAATTGAAAAGTCATCTGAAATTGATGCAACAGCTGCTCTTTTAAAACTGAAGCAGAAGGAGCAGGTGGGTTGAAACACTGCTAACTTTCCTATTTACAATCTGAAACGGAGTTTAAATGCTTTATGCCTTTCTAAATGTCCATCATTTGATATGCAGGAAATTGAGAGGAAGGATCGGAAACAATTTAAAGGATTATTTGACTAGAAACTAGGGGAAATTGCTGTTTCTGGAGCTGAAGATAGAGAAGATAATGATATGGGTGAAAGCCAGACAAATTTTGATAAGGAGGATTTGGATGCAAATAATTCAGAGGGATCCCCGTGAAGCTGCAGCTGATGCACGTAGAATGGGTTGGTTCTCCCTCTTCTGGCCTACTGGTGGAAGACTATTTTCAGCTCTTGGGCTGCAAAGATGTTCCATATTATGATTTTTGTGTCAAACTGATCCTGGGGTTAGGCATCTTTACTTGTAATGCATTGGCTGCAGTGGTGCTTTAATTTGGTTGGCTGCTGGGAAAAGTGCAAAAAAAGAATCTAGATTCTAGAGTACTAGCCATTTATATGCTCCAAGAAATAGAAAGCAACAAATAAATGATTATCTTATACGTCTTTGGCACCTTTTAGATTTCTTGAATTCTTCCTAATACCAGAAAACAGGAAGCCCACTATGTTAACATAATATTATCTTTTTCTCCATTGAACTAACAAAAGCCACGTCATTAATTGGATCGTTTCACTTGCCTATTGGATATTTCATCTCTTCTTTTTGATTCCTCTCCTTCTAGGCTACTACAATAACCATATAAAATAAACAGCTGCAAGTTGTTTAATTCAACAGTACTTATCATAGCATTGATGATAACACTAGGCGTTTACCATAAAAAAAATAAATACAGTAATATTTTCATTGTTAAAAATACTTTTGCCAAAAAGATTGTTAAAAATACTTTTGCCAAAAAGAAAACAACAGTATAAATACTGTGACAACTATGCAATGTATAAGTAGAAAACAGTTCTTCTATGACCACCTAATTTGTCATAACTTGTTGAAGTGATTGATTGTGAGTAGTGAACAGTCACTTTACATGGATTGATAACTTTTTCTCCACCATTAGTAGTGGTCGACTGCATCAAAATTGTGGCAAAAGTTGTGTTCTTAAACTTTTTCAATAAGAATTTTCAAATTCTTTCCAAAGTTCTCATGAATTGCATTCTCGGGCTGGGTATTTGCCTAAAATATTTCTATTCGCTGTTTGATTTATAGAATGAAGGCAAACGTTAGATTATTGCAACACTAATTATCAGTTATTTAGTGATAGCTTACCTTGTTGAGAAGAAGGATAACTTTGTTAGATCATATGCAGAATTTTTCTGCTCACGTGGCTCATGTTCACTATCGGTTTTGAAGAAGAAACCTTTTGTCTCTTGAGGTGTAATCATTGTTATATACCACGTATAAATGTATCCGCATTAAATGTCTCAATCCTTGAGGTGCCTTCTTTATGAACAAAACTGAAACCATGATACGATACTTGTAAACATGACTGGAGAGTGGATGCCCGTAGAACAATCAAATATTGGAACAACACTCATGATTGCTGAATATCTGATGAGAAATGGGAGAATTAAGGTGCTGAAGGTTGCTTTCCTGCAAATATCTATTTTTTGAGTTTTTCTCAGGTACAATCATTATTGATTTATATTTTAGATAATGGGGTCACTTAATGTACTTCTGATTTTGTCTTCCTATACGTTATCATTATAACTTTCTCATTTCTGGTACAGGTTTTAGATCCAGTTTTGTTTGTAAGAACATTCTGGCTCAAGATGACATCTTGTATAGATCAATCTTAAAATTGTTGATTATTCTCTGATTTGGTTAATGTTAGTGACTTCAAAAAAAGAAAAAAAAAAAGAAATTTTCCGGGTTCATTACCTTACTCAACTCCAAAGAATGGAATTCAGTTCTTGTGTGAATGATCTCAATTGTAGATCTTGGCTCAGGTCGTTAGCAGATGAGGTAGGGTTGGCTTGGTTGGGTCGTAGGTTTACATCTTACCAATAGAAAATATCAGTAATTATAATACCCACAACAATAAGAATATAATATTTATTGTTATATGTTTCCTTTTAGAGCCGAACAAGTATGTTCCCGAAAAGTTCCATTCAGAATTTTTCCATATGAAATATACACAGACACACAAGATAGGTTTCATTCAGATTTTTTCTGTATGCAATTTATGTAGATACAATAAATATCTGCTTTCACCAATAAATTTTGCTCTATTTGTAGTTAATTTCATAAGCAATGTCATACTGGTGACTCTGCTGATTGGATTTTATGTCGATCATCTGACACCAAGAAGCATGTTCCCCTGTGCTTGGTTATTTGTTTAGAGTGTGTTGAATAACATCTGTTCAAAGTCCTTGGTGCATTTCTTTGATGTAGTTGTACTCTGCTGCAATTTCATGAATTATATTTGGGAATTGGGATCAATACTGAAATAGAACAAAAATCAGTTTTTGATTACTTTTTTAGAGGGTGTGAAGAAATTTTTTACTTTTAGTCTGTTTCTCTTGCTGGTGTCTCATAAAGTTGTCGGTCTGGCTGGCTTAGCTGAAGATGGATAGGGACATGCAAGTCCTCTCCGAAGTTAGTTCCAAATGGAATGAAGGGACTTATGCTTTCTGCATTCACATGCCTTGTGCTGCAAACCTGAGACATGAGTCTGATTGTTATGCTCAAGAACTTCACTATTCTCACAACTTACAGTTCAAAAGATGTAATGATGGTTAATAACTTATTTAGTGATGTTTGGAGTTCTGGTGGTTATAAACCAGAATACCTTCTTGCATAATTCCGAGTTTTCTTGACGTATAATGTTTACCTTCTTGTACAGTTCTATATTCTCCTGATGGATAAGATTGCCCTGAAATTTTTTCAAAAAGAGTAACTTTTATAACTGAAATAGTTCTTAATAGAAAATTCTGACAAGTAACAAGTAATTTTTCATTTTTTATTTCCTGGAAATACCCTTCGGCTTAGCTCTTGTATTTCATCAGTTAAGATTTGTTCCTGCAGAAGTTAAAGGAGCATGTCAATTGTCATGCATGTGCTTAAGACTTAAGCTCTATGGACTTCGCACGCGC
This sequence comes from Quercus robur, assembly GCF_932294415.1. Classification (NCBI taxonomy): domain Eukaryota; kingdom Viridiplantae; phylum Streptophyta; class Magnoliopsida; order Fagales; family Fagaceae; genus Quercus; species Quercus robur. The sequence goes on from NC_065539.1 coordinate 16,728,859, forward strand.
GCACACACACACACACACAAGCATTGCATGAATATTAGGCTTCTTACCTTCTTCATTCGTATGCCCTGCAGACTCATTTCTAGTTTATTCTCCAGATTTTGTAGGTCTTTGACACCCAGACCAAAAAGCTGTTCTCCCATCATATACCTGTCTTATCATGGCATTTTAATTTAGGTTAATCACTAGGGTTCAGATTTATGCTCTTTATGCGGTATCTATTAATAACATATTTGTTGTTATTGAATCATATTCATTATTTTTCTGGTATATGGAATATATAATTTATTGTAAATTGCATGATGAACTGTGGAGTGTTGGAATGAGATATGGTAGCGAGACTAGTTTTTGATGTGTTTTAGTGCACATTTATCTGGTATTCTGGATTATATCATAATTTAAACATCTAAAAAGTTGACTTTGAATATATACACACACACATATCCTTTTAACTACAGGTAGATCTATTTTTAGTTTGACTGACTGGGTATTTTATGAAAAAGCAAGGTATGGAATGTAGTTCTGTCAGCCCCCTCTTTTCTCCTGCCTTAAACATATTTATTTTCCATTAGGGTTTATTTATAGTTAATTGATTATTGAAGCCCTCATGAATATCAATTTATTACAACTTTAGTGTTTAAACAGTTTTTTTTATTTAAATTTTATTTTATTAGTCATGGTCAATTTTTTTTTTTCAAGGTTAAATCTCTAATTGTAATTCCTACAAATTAAGGGTATTTTGATTGTTTAATAGAGTCTATAATTTTCTAGGAGATCCTATGTATCTAAGGTTTTATTTTCTTGGGTTCAAACTAGTATTTTATCAAGTTTTTATTTTACTATTCAAACTAGAAATCTTAATACTACTAGTACATAAAAGAGTACTATATTTTTGTGCTCAATGTATTCAATCATAAAACATTGAGTGTTTTGAATCATGAGACACATTGGCCTTAGTGATTTTTCTTTCTCCTTTCTCTTCTTTCTTTTCTTTTTTGCAGTTTTGTTCATGGTTATAGTTCACAGATTTGAAATCATTATATTTTTGTTTCTTTTCTTCTCTTTTCAATTATAATTCAAATCTTTTCTCTTAAACCCAAATCATCCTTCTAAAAAGGTTCTAACCCAAAAATCCACAAATTCTCTTATAAACATTAAACCGTCACAAGAACTTCTAGACAAATTCTTTAATTTTTCCTACGATTTTACTGGATGTTTTTCAGTGTTATCAAATATTTTACTGTAATATTTATCAAGTTTTTAGTTTACTAGTCAAACTAGCAATCCTAATACTAGTACAAGAAAGAGTCCTATATATTTGTGCTCAACGTATTCAATCATAAAAATATTTAGTGTTTTGAGTCTTGAGGTACATTGGCCTTAGTGTTTTTTGTTTCTCCCTTTCTCTTCTTTCTATTCTTTTTTGCAGTTCTGTTCATGGTTACTGTTTACAGACTTGAAATCGTTATATTTATGTTTCTTTTCTTCTCTTTTCAACCGTAATTCCAATCTTTTCTCTCTTTAACCCTAATCCTTCTTCTAAAAAGTGTTTTAATCCAAAAATCTACAAATTTTCTTCAACATTAACCCGTCACAAGCCCTTCTAGACAAGTTCTTTAATTTGTCCTACAATGTTACTGGATGTTTTTCAGTGTTAGCAAATATATTACTGTACATATTACTTACTGTAATATGTATCTTAATTATATGTGTTGAACTCAAATAATTCCTATGCTATTAAGGTACAAACATTGTGTGTTGTATCTGTGAAATAGTCAACATATGTGGATTATAAATTCCGATGCTTCCAAGTTGATCATCTTTTTTTAATAATCTTGTGAAAGTGTGTAATCTAAGCTTGTGAAATTATGTAATCTAAGCTGAAGGAGAGAATGTACCGGTGGTTTTCTCGCAAGTCCTCTAGTTGTTGCCTTAAGATTGCTGCCTCCCTCTGCCAAAACTAGCAAGTACAGCAAAAAAATCAAGTGCATGAAAAATTTACAAAAATATTTTCTTCATCCGACTAAATGGAAACAAAGGTATTTAAAAAAGTATCCATAAACACTAACTACTAGAAATAAGATAAGCTTCCATTGATGTTCAAGAAATTTAACTAATGATCATATGCTGATTTGGAATTGCTTGAAGCCAAGCTACAAAAGAAATATTGGACTGTTTAAGAGTTGCGACAACATTCAATCTATTCAGTATATGGTTCTCTCTGATATGTTTGAATATTATCCATGATAGCTTAACATTTTTGCTGATGCATTGACTATCAAGAATCAATTAATTAAATATTAGCTTAAGTTTTTGGTTGTTGCATACACTTATGTAATCAATTAAGGTGCAAACATCATGCCTGATTCAGAGTTATGTTGATTTGTTCTCCATTCTTCCATACTCTCTTGGCTTGTGGTTATGGGGTTAGTAGTGATCTATATTACACACATGCGGTTACACTTCCTCCAACCTTTCCCTTCTCTCTTTGCCTACTTACTTTCTCCCACTACTCGCTACTTCACCGTTACACTTCCTTCATCCTTTTTACTTTTTTATTTATTTTATTTATAATTTGACTCTTCTTCTTTCCATTTTATTTGCACGAATATACGGTTACACTTCTTCCAACCTTTCCCTTCCCTCTTTACCTCTTTACCTCCCCCATTACTTTCTATTTCACCATTACAATTCCTTTATCCTTTCCCTTTTTTATAACTTGACTCTTCTTCTTCTTCTTCTTATTTTATTTGTATACACCTACGGTTACACTTTCTCCAAACATTTTCCTTCCCTCTTTGCCTCTTTACCTCCCCCACTACTCTCTATTTCACCATTACACTTCCTTTGTCCTTTTCTATTTTTTATAACTTGACTCTTCTTCTTCCTATTTTATTTGTATAAATTTGATATCATTTCTCCCATTCAATCCATATTTTTCTCATACAAAAACTGTGAGTACTTTCTCTCTCTCTACTTTCTTTTGGTGAATTTTTGGTCTTTATTATAACTCTAATTAAGATTGATGGTTTTTTTTTTAATATGTGTTTTGTTGTTGTTGTTTTGTGTGTGTGTGTGTGTGTTTTTTTTTTTTTTTTAATAATTTTTTTTTGATTTCCCTTTACAAAGTCTTCTCTCTCCATTTTATAGCTTTGGTTGAATTTCAGTTTGAGTTAATACTTAGTTTTTATTTTTTTTTTTTAGAAATAGGAATTTGAGTTTGTATCAAAACATAATCTACAATATGGCTATGAATTTGAATATGCCTACCAATTGTTTAAATAATAAATTATGATAAGGTCTATCTTTTTTTTTCTTTGGTTTCGTTTTAATTTTGGTTAAGATAAATTTGTAATTTTGTGATGAGTTTTGATTATCAAGATATCTACTTATTCCTTAAGAGAGTTGAAACTTATAAAGTTTAGTAGTATATTAGGTTAATATAACACACCACAACAAAAATTAGAAAGATATGGTTCACCTTAAAAAAATATTAATCAAACACACAAAAAATAATAGAATGATATATTTGTAGAGATAAAAAGATAAAAAAAACTTGCATAAATCTTTTAAAAAAATTGAAAATACTTGAAATAAGTGTTACTTTTTATACATTACATCCTATTATATAATATTTATATATATTCCCATGCATTGTGTGAGTTTGCGACTAGTTATGTTAAAACTTAAAAATATTTAAGAGGCATCAATGGCTTGTTTGGAAGATAACATGTACTAGTTAGCAAGCTTATATTTGTGATTTTGCAAGTGTAAGCAAATAGGCAGCAGCTAATATCCTTGACTGATATACATGAAGACTATATGTTACTCTAAGTAGATGAAATAATTTTCACTTTTTATTTTTGGGAGCTGATTTATACATAAATCCTTTTGCCTGGAGATCAGTCAAAATTTATGATATTTTCTGATATGCTCTTCCTATATATCTATCTATCTATCTATCTATCTATATATATATATATAGAGAGAGATGTGCTCATCTTTCTTTCCTTTTTCTTTTAAGCTAGCCCTAATTGATCTCATTTTTTATGAAGTTATGAAGTCAGAAGATTTTTGTGGTTAGATTTATTGACTCAGGATTTAGTTAGTCTTTGCTAATCTTGAACAGAAGTAAAAAATGGTTTTAAGACATTACAATGTTATAATGTCATAATTTAAAATATCCTTTTTTTTTTTTGAAAATTATTTTTTATTTTTGCTAAGTAAGGAGAATGAGAGGAGTAGATGAAGGTTTTATAGATGTAAACCCCAAGCCATGTTAAACTCCCAAAGTAGCTTGGCACTTATAAATCCTGTTAGGACATATGTGTTTCACATGTTAAGAACATATGTCATGATGTTATGTAATTAGCTTATCCTTTGACAAAACGCACTTTACTTGTATTTGGGTAGATTTAGGATGTGTTTAAATACTTTAAGAAACCTTGTTTCAAGATCAAGTATTGAAGTCTTCAAGTCTATTCAAGAAAACAAGTTGATAATGCAAATTCATTAAAACTCGACAGCTGGCTCGACAGTTGCATCTATTGAGCTTAAAAAAGCTGTTCAAAGTTCGGTGTCCTCAACACCTGCTCGACAGCTCCTATTTGTCGTGGTTTAAGAATTTTAGAATTCTAATATGATTTTCTTGGGATCCGTGAATGTGTCTTTGGGTTTTTTTTTCTCCTAACCCTAAACATATAAAAGGATTGTTTTAAGGGCCGTCAAACAGTTCACAAGTTGCACAAGTTTTGAGCAAACTCTGTTTAAGCAAATTGTGACCGGAGACGAAATTCTTGCCCTAGTTCATCTCTTTCTCTTGAAGAAGTTGTTGTGTATGTGCACCGTAGGATTTTGTGACCAAGCATCTTCTTGATCTTTATCGTGTGGATGAATTGAAGAATTTTGCAACCAACAACCTTCTTAGTTGGTGATTGAAGTCGCATATTGGGGATCCGCGTAATTGGTTAGTCACGTACTTGGGAGTCGTGCATTTGAAAGGGGAATTGTCACTACAGAACAAGTTCAATTGGGTATTGAGGTAAGGGTTCAACTGTAGGTTGGTAAGGTACTTGGGATTCCTTTACTTGTAACCCCTTGTTGTGATAATAGTGGAGTTTCGGGAGTGGTGACCTGAAAATCACTTGGTGGGGTTTTTGCCGTTAGGTTTTCCCCATTCGTAAATAAATCACCGTGTTATTTATTTTCCGTTACATTATTAGTTTATTGGTGATTTGTTTGTGCTACCAAGCGTTTACATGATAAATTGATTAATTAATAACTTGGCTAATTAATTAATTAATTTCTATCACAAAGGGTCATTTAGTTTGTGGCCTATCAAATCCAACATCCAACTCCCTCCTTAGCAATGTGGGGGCAAAGCCTATGTTAAAAGGGTTTTCATTTATCAATGTCAAGAGTAACTAATAAATTACCATTTTTCCTAAAAGTTTAAGTTTATAAGAGATGATGAATTTAATCAGTTAATCATTATTCTAATACTCCCCATCAAGTGTAAGCCTAAATTTTCTTCAATATGTTAAAATTTTAACTTAATTTATATGGGAAGAGACAGGATTCAAACTTGGGATAGTCTATTCTAATACCATGATAAATTACCATTAATCTTAAAAGTTTATACTAATAGAAATGATGAATTTAATCATATAACTATTATTTTATTAGTAAAATCTACTTTGTGACCATGGTCATATTCAATTATAATTCTAAATAATTTTTTTCATAAGAATTTAATCAATCATGATGTGACATGATTATGCTGTTTGTCTCAGCCAAGGAAATAAATGAGTGCTGCTATGTTTAACTTGCATGTTGAAGATCATGTTGTATGAGAAGTGAGGGCCAACAAAGAAAGTAAGTTTTCTTTGTGAGGAAATTGGTGAACTTGATCAAGAAGGGAGATAGTAGGATGTTCTTGCAAAAATATTGCCCTTTGATGCTCACATCTAGAGAACTTCTGTTCCCTGATTCTTTCTTTTCCATCTTTGCTACATTTTCTTGATAAGATAATACCATTAAAGATAGTTCGTTTCATAACTTGGCCTAGTTCTAGAATATTGTGATACTGCATTCTTTGTATTAGTACAATTAGTATGTGACCACTAACTGAGTGTTGGATATCTGTTTGCCAATAAGCTTTATCTCAAATGACACTTCCTCTTATCACAAGAATGGATGAAAGGTGAAGTTGTGGGTTTAAAACTCATTAGATGAATATGCAACTCTTGCCAATAAAAAAAATAAAAAGAAAAGAAAGAAAAAAGAGTTGGATATCCTTTTGTTTTAGAGTCAACAATGTTTAGTAGGATAGGAGTATTGAATTTATTTGCTTAATACAAAGGGACAATACTGAGTCCTTTGCTGCTTGAAAAATTTACATTTATTTATTGTTTCTGACTGCAAAGCTTTAGTATATTAATTAAAATGTTGCAACATGATAGTGAAATGTTGTATTTGGTGCCTTAATATTTAAGTCTTCTGCAAGAATACTGTCATTTATCTGTATGAAAACTTTATAATTAGACAGATGAGGATGGCACTTGAAAGCTTCCATGGCAAGGGAGTGTATAATTTATGTTTTTCTCATCACTCTTTTTCATAAAAATCTAGTCATCTCTCTCTCTCTCTCTCTCTCTCTCTCTCTCTTTTAAAAAATATTTCTTATTGGGGAAGGAACAACTTTCAAACTGAGTGGTTGGCAAGTTGAGGTTGCAAAAGGGTTCTGGAACACCACTTGATTACACCAACATCGTATAATATGGTGGGATATTGGTGGTTGGTTAAGATTACATGATTAAGTAAAATAGGGAAAGAAGAAAAAGAAGTTAGATCTGACTTTGACATCCTCTTGTGCAATTATACATAGGAAAATATTATACCTTGTATTTTGCCGTAGTGTCTGTAAATGATCTTCAACTTAATTCACATACTTGAAATGTGAGTAGTGTGCGCACTCAAGGAACTATGCTTATTCATAAAAGGAAAAAAAAAGGAGCTATGCTTGTGTCCAAGTCGACATAGATTTGGATTAGACGTGCTCAGGTTGAAGAGCAAACAATATCTTTTGGAGATGATCGTGAGATACACATTGCAGGAGATGTGTCATTTCATTTAAACTTAAACTTCTTATTCAATGAATGTGTATATACTTATTGAAAAGTAAAACTTGAAAGTTTGGATTCAATCAGTGGCTGTGGTAGTTTTGCTAGTCAAGTTTAAATGACCAACACTGCAAATGTGTCAAATTTGGAAACTGTTGGGAAGGGAGCAAGAAGGTGGAGGTTTCAGGCAACTATACAAACATACATATTCCAGGTGATAGAATAATAGTATACTGTTTTGTTCTTTTAGAATTTCCTGAGTTGGCATATTCTGTGTATGCTCACAGAAAATGGGATGAGAAAGTGAGAAAATCATTGGCAGTAATGCCTGGAGGCTGATGCATGTGAATAGATGAATGTACGTATATGAAACAGTTTGAGTAGACTAATTACACCATGCAGTTATAATAGACTAGTTGCATTGTGTACTAGTTCTGAGATGCTCTGAGATAACCAAGGTGTTGAGCATGACACAGTGATAGCTCCTACATTTTATATGAAATGCTCATTGGATGTCTCTAATTGTAAATTAGGTAATCTTGTAGGTTGCTTATGAATATATGAGTCTAAGATGTATATTATGTTAGATGTTTTGGTAGTATCTGAGAGAAAAAAAAAGTACTCTATTATAAAGCCTTAACACCTATTGGAGTGGATATTGTCCCATGAAAATGTATTTGGAAGCCTAAAGTTCTAATACGAGTTGTCTCTTTTTTTTCATCTCTTGATGGCATCTTTGGAAAAATCTTAACTATAGATAACCCGAGGAAGAGAAACATTAATTTAGTTACTTGGTTAGTTAGTGTTGTATATGTAAACGAGTTGGAAGACAATTGATCATTTGCTGCTTCATTGCACTCTTGCCAAGGAGTTGTAGGTGGCTTTATTTGGGGTTCAACGGGTGATGCCTCATGGGATTAGAGATTTACTTGCTTGCTGGCAATGTAGTTTTGGGAAACATCAGATAGTGAGATTTGGAAAGCTATCCCTCATTACTTGATGTGGTGCATTTGATGGGAAAGAAATGCTAAAAATTTCAAAGGTTGTGACTGTGAACGGACTATTTAATACAAAGTTTCAGCTCTTTAGAACCTTGTGTGATTGATGACAGCATCAAGAATATTTTCTTTCTCTAACTTATTAGAATATATAGATCATTGTAATGTTAGAGCTTAGTTGTGATATGCATCATCCAGTATAAGTCCTGTGTACTTTTGTGCATTCCATTTTTTTTTTAATTAAACTTATTATTTATCCAAAAAGAGGAAAGTACTGAGTATTAATCCTAGAATTTTTTCATTATGTTTTCATGATTGCAACTTTGCAGCACACTTGCAAATAGTTTCAAAGGAAGCTCCATTTATTGTGGAACATTTGCAGAGAATCAATGTTGAAGGTAGCATAATGGAGTATACCTTGACTTCTGATGCTGGATTTTGCGGTTGCTGATATTCCCCCTTTGATTTGTTATATCTTTCAAGTACCGCATTCATGCTGGTGAAAGTAATTAGAATGATCAGATTTTGCAGTGTAATTATCACTATTATATGCATCAGTATGAAATAAAGCAGCCATGAGAGAGATGTGTAAGAAAGATACATATTCCATTTGAAATTAAGCCATAAGAAAATATCATGCTCAGCATTAAAATAAAGCTTTTCCGATATCATCAGAGAGCACACTTGAATTGTACATATTTGGATAGAGTTTTATTTTCTCTCTCTCTCTCTCTCATCTTCTTTTTTTTCCCGGCCTCTTCCCTCAAACCAAAACCATTTTCTTTCTTTCTAGAATTAAGAGAAAAGAGGGAGAGAGAAGAGGCTCCAGAGGGTGGGACACACTAATAGACTATGTTTCTTTCACTTTCCCTCGTACAAAGTAAACACTTGAAAGGAAAGTTTCTTTAATTTCTCTTCCCATCTTTCCCCTCTCCCCTCATCTCTTTCCTTTCTCTTACTTCCCCTATTTTTTGCCAAACACTGGAAAATTTTCATTGGGGTCCAACCTTTACTACCAAAATAAAATTTAATTTATAAAATTCAAAGCACAACTTTTTGTTTGAAAAGTTGACTAAAACATTTTGTACTTTGGAGATGACAAAAGCTAATATCACAAGGAAATTCTTGATTATATTTATTTTATTTTTAAATTTTTCAACGTCAAAAATTTGATTAGATACTACCTTTCTTATAAAATGGAACAAGTCGCATTTTATTGAGCAGTTAGAAGATTCATAAAATTAAAGGAAAAATTTGAATTTAAATTAAGCATTTATATAGTATATGTAATGAGGCACAACAAAAGATTATTATTTTTTATTATTTAGAAACCAGACTGAGAACAACCTGAGGCTTTATTCAAAAACACTTGATGAACGTCATTGAACCTATCATTGAATGCCTTAAGAGAGGAACTTTCAAGTGGACGAATGAAGCTGAAATAGTTTTGAACTCATCAAGAAAAGGGAAACAAAAACTACTATTATCTCATTACCAACTTTTGACAAGGTATTCGGGGTTGATTGTGATTCTTGATTCTAATGTGGGCATTGGTGCCGTACTCAGCCAAGAAGGAAATCCTATCACTTTCTTTTATGAAACATTAAGTGAATCCTACAAGAAGTATTTAATCTATGACACAGAGTTCTATGCCATTGTTTTTTTCTTGAGCTATATATTGGAGTCACAACCTCCTTCATAAGGAATTCATTCTCTTCTTGGATTTTGGTTGACATGTCAAATGAAGTGAGTTTTTGCAATATTTTTCTTTTGTTCCCTAGTATAAGGCTGGTGTTCCAAATTAGAGGTTGGTGCTTTAAGTCGATGACATTCCTTAATTGCTTTCTACATTAATGCAAGTGAAAGTCTTAGGCTTAAACTTTTGAAGGAGTTGTACCAAGAGGATCCTACTTTTCAAGGTGTGGGAAGAGTGTTCAAAGGGTCCTTATCATTATTTCTTATTGCAAGATGGCTATTTATTCAAAGGTAACCCATTATATGTTCCATAATGATCTTTAAGGAACACCATTATCATTGAAACTCATGGTTGTGGACTTGTTGGTCACTTTGGAAGAGATAAGACTCTTGCTCTTGCCAAAGAAAATTTCTTTTGGCAAAAATAGAGTGTGATGTTATATAACAATAAAAGCATAGTAGGACTTGTCAGTTGTCACAGTGCCTTGAGTCATGGCCAAAACACTGGTTTATACATGCCACTCATTCCTAAGATACCTTAGGAAGATGTTAGTATGAATTTTGTTTTGGGATTTATATCAGAGATGCAAAGGAACAAGGATTCTCGTATGGTGGTTGTTGATTGATATTATAAGATGCCACTTTTTTTTTTCCTTGTAGCAAGACTCTCAATCTTTGGAACTAATATTCAATTTATCTCAACTTGTCATCCTCAAAGAGATGGGCAGATAGAAGTTGTTAATCAAAGTTTGGGAAGTTTATAAAGAAATTTCGTGGCCAAAAACTTACAACAATGGGATCTTTTTCTAGCTCAAGTTGAAATTTCTTACAATTGGTCTATTGGCCAAAATTGGTTGTAGTACATTTGTAGTTGTTTATGGTCAAAATCTCGTTAGCTCCTTTCTACTCACCGATTTAATGGAGTTACTGAGGAAAGCATGAAGTCTATTAAGAATTTAAAATTGTATTTTCAACTCATGTTTTCAATTGTTTGCACACTTGTGTGTCCCTACATAGTATTAATGTGTAACAATCATTACTCATTTTGATAGGTGACAAGTTTCTTTCTTTGTCTCTAAAATGGGTTCTCTAGAATGATGAATGTTCTTATCCTATGCTTTGTATATCTTGAGAGGATTCCTTTGAATGGTAAACTTATTTATCGTGAGTATATACTTGTGTTCCCTCCTTAATCTCCAAAAAGTCTTGTAGTAGATAATCAAGTCACATTCTCTATTTGATCATGCTCCATCATTTCTTAGTTTCTTACCACACATATAGATTTAAATAAAGCATTCCTATTATCTTCCTCAAATCTTCAACTTGAGGAAAGTACTTTATTTTTTTTGTCTTTTTCTTGTTCAAATTTTTAAAGAAGGATGTTGACACACGGTGATAATTTTCTGACTAGGTTAATTAAGACACACGTGGTTAAAAATATTCGTAAAATGACCTTTGGTTAATATATTAATGAAATGAGCTTAGATTAATCTGTGTTGTACTTTTCTTTCAAATTGTCTGGCTCTTTTTTGGTTCCAGGTGTTACGCCTAAGAAACCTATGTATCTTGTATTTTAATTTCTCATATTGTCATTCTCTCATCTCATAATCATTTTTCTGTATTTGTATGTACTCTTTATTCAAATATATTAATTTTAAATGCTTAGATTATGTTAACAAGGCATGCTTCATCATAAGATATCCTAATCCAATTTGATTTGATAGATAATTGAATAATGTTAGAGATACAAATTATTTTACAAAATTTTTTACAAACTGCTGATGTTGTGAGTAATTATTGATAAATGAAAAAGTGATATTAATGGTGAGCCTAGATGAAAACCAATAAGATGTTAGCCATATCAACATTTTGTAAAAATGTTATGAAATAGTTTGTGACTGTAGCATTACTCTAGATATTTTTAGTCAAATAATGATTCATAATGCACTTATTTGCTATAGCCATGTTACTTCTCTTATTTGGGTAACTTTCCTTTCCATTCTTTTGTTTTTTGTGTTAGGTTCTAAGATTTTAGGAACTAAATGTATTAGAACTTCAATTTGTAATGTGTTGGCAAACCATGATTAAAACATTGAGTCTAGATTTAGGCTTGCTCAAAGTGTGTTTATTTGTAAAATTGGAATCGAGTGATTGCAAGATTTATTGTTCTAAATCTACAAGACTCGATTGATTAAAAATTAGACTCGATCGATCGAATCTCGTGCAGATTTATTTTTCTACAGAATTTCCAATTCAGCCCAAGTCCATATGACATGTAGGGTTTTAGGTTTTACTCCAAGTATAAAAAGAAAAACCTTAGCTACGTTTTAGAAGTCTTTGATGCGCTGTGTGTTGAATTTCTTGTGAGATCTAGAGGTATTTACCTTCATACACACTTAGAGTTATCACGATCAAGATTCATGTCAAGAACTTGTTGATCGCTTTAGTTGTTGCATAAAGAACTTAAAGAAGATTTGAAACCTTTGAGTGGAGTCTCAAAGTCACAAGTGGGAGTACTTATGGCTGCAGTGGATTAAGGAAAGAAGTAGTTCGTGGATTCAGAGCTGTCACGTGGTCGTGGTAGTAAGTTTTCTACATGAGGTAGCAATAGGATGTTAGTGGTCTAAGTTCTATTGTATAAACTTCAATTCTTTCATAGTGGATTTGTTTTACCTTAAGGATAGCTAGGTTAAATCATCTCTAAGTTTTTTACCGGTTTGGTTTTTTCTGGGTTATCATATCGTGTATTCTTTATATTTCCGCATTATTTACATGATATGATTTGGATGTGTTAACCTAGAACTAATAATTTATCTAAGTAATCACTTGACTAAATGACTAGGTTAAACAACTTGTGTTTTAAAAGAGTCTAAAAACGTACACTCTGTACCTTTTGATTTAGTTTATTATGTTAACAAGGCATGCTTGATCATAAGATATCCTAATCCAATTTGATTTGATAGATATTTTCAATCACATAAGGATTCATAATGCACTTATTTGCTATATCCAAGTTACTCCTCTTATTTGGGCAACTTTCCTTTCCATTCTTTTATTCTCTGTACCTTTTAATTTAGTTTATTATGATATTTGGGGTCTTGTTTTGGTCCCTACAAGAGAAGGTTAAACAACTTGTGTTTTAAGGGAGTCTAAAAACGTACACTCTGTACCTTTTGATTTAGCTTATTATGTTAACAAGGCATGCTTGATCATAAGATATCCTAATCCAATTTGATTTGATAGATATTTTCAATCACATAAGGATTCATAATCCACTTATTTGCTATATCCAAGTTACTCCTCTTATTTGGGCAACTTTCCTTTCCATTCTTTTATTCTCTGTACCTTTTAATTTAGTTTATTACGATATTTGGGGTCTTGCTTTAGTCCCTATAAGAGAAGGATCTCGCTATATTGTTAATTGTTGATTATTTCTCTATCTTTCACTCTTGTTCATGCTCCTAATTATATGAAACTTACATTTGATTGATCTTGTCTTAGTTATGCTTAACCTATTTCCAGAATCTTGAGTACAAAATTTAAGTTGTGCTAATTGATTGTATATTTTGCTATGTTTTTTATTTTGTCCATTTTAAACTTTGGCTATTTTATAAAGTGGAACATAGAATATGGGAGAGATGATTAATTAGTATTTTCAGAGAAATATATTCAGGAAGTAAGAGAGCTAAAGAAGTGGAAATTGGAACATAGAATATGGAATAGAGGATTAATTTGTATTGTTAGATAAACACATTTAGGAAGTAAGAGAGCTAAAGAAGTGCAAATTGATTGCATATTGTCAAAAATATATTTAGGATGGAACAGACTACACTTCAAATAAGATACTATGTGAAGTCTGGCACTTCCAAACCTACGATAGTAACTGATGCGCTTTACAAAGGGATTAGGAAAGGCATGCATTCCATCAGTACCTTTCTATCTACCCGATGACTTCCACATTTTTATTCCCCATTCTTTATCTTTAGGTATCTTCTGCCATGTTTGATTGAGTGAACTATATATTTAGTACCCAAAATGCAATCATCAGTCCCACTATAGCAGGTTTATGCTCAAACCTCAACTAGATGTTCTTGGAATGGAGGCTAGGGTATAGGTACTGTCAAAGCAATAGTCCCTTTATTATGTTCCCTATTTGATTCTCCCATTCCCAAAGTAGATATCTTCAGATTTACCAATGCTTAAATAAATAGATTAAGACTGATGGAAGTACGTGATTTTTCTTCTTATCTAGTCATATGTAGATTCATGAATCCGCACACCTAGCCAAAAATTCCTAGTCTCTCTCAACTTAATTAATGCCATGCAAACAGATTTTATAAATCGGATAACATAGATTAACATGTGTATGCGCGTGTGATTATTGATATATAGAAGATAAAGACGTGAAAAGTTTTAGGAAGATATATTAAACATATAATTACATTATCTGCAACACATAATATAAACCTGAGGTTGAAAAAAATTGCTATGTTCAACAAAGCATTTTCTTAAAATCATACCACTGAAACAAGAACAATCAAGGAAAAAGAATACAAGGGCCATACCTGGTGCTTGCAAATTCATATAGCTTTGCAGTGCTGGAGAAAATTGCAAGTCCAACTTCAGCATCACACAGAATTGCTAGCTCCTTCGCCTTTTTGATTAATCCCTTTCTCCTCTTCGAGAAAGTCACTTGCCTGCTCGATGAATTATCGATCCTTTGAATTGCAATCTTCCCTCTCCCCATCCCTTCTGCTTTCTATTTTCTATACTCTTAGTCTTAGGGTTCCTGCAATAAAAAAAAAAAAACCTTAAGGAATAAAGATTTTAAAGATTATTAATCAAAAAGTTAAAAAAAAAAAAGATTATAAAGATTAAAAGCATAAAACTAAAAAGGATCTGATGAAAAGCTTACTTTGTTGAGCCAAAGCAACACCTTTTTTTTTAGTATGAATCAGATAGTGGTGTAGATGGTGTTTAAGTTTTGTGCTACATCTTCTTTTCCCATCAAGAGCTTTATATAAGAAAAGGTAGTTTAGGGATGAAGATAAAATAGCTTAGAATGTGGAGATTACAAGAGTATTTGAGAAATTAAACAATAATGAATGACTTGTACAGTTGTACTGTCTACAGTGCACAACTCTAGAAATGGATACATAAACACTGTATATTCGTACTTTATTCGAGTATTTTGATGGCGCCGTCTGTGGAATTAGTTAGTGACACGTGGGTATATGAGTGCATTAGAGTGACTGAGCCAGAAAATTTTCTTGGCTAATGTAATGTATAATATATAACCCACATTTAGCATAGAGGCAATAAAGAGAGTACATCAATATCCTTGACCTCTGAAGTTATTTTAATTCTATATATGTATATTATCTCTTTCATTAAGGTTTCTCCCTAATTCTTGTGTGATTACCTAAATTCACTTTCTTTTGTTTTGTTTTTTAATCTTTCTGTTTGGTCGCTTGCTGTTGTTGTTGTCTCTCTCTCTAGTGACCTAGCTAGATGCAACTTTGACACTCATGCAAGCTAGTTTATGCTGGAACCTGCTTATGCCCAGATAAATGTTTATGAGGTATGGTTACTGATTTTAAAGAGCCATTAAATAGAACTTACTGAGACAGAAGCTCTTTAATAAACAAAGAAATGTAAGTCTCTTGATGGAAATGATTGAAAGAAAGTTTAACTTGTACATCTATAATGTGTCACCATGTCATTAGGTGAATTTTGCATTCTACAATATATTGTTTAATATATGTTTGATTGTCTTCAACAGCACCAATCTCCTTTCTTCATTTTAAACATCAATCAACATAAGTGTGTACCTGAACATTTAAATTAGTCAAATTTATTTGTAAGAAACTTATGGTTGAGTGATATTGTCCGGTCTTCCTTACAAGAATTTGAATTCCTCCAATTTGTGAAAAAAAAAAATTCAAATTTAATTGGATCATATGAATTAATCATTAATTTGATAATTCATATTACTAGTAACTTCTAGACAACGTTTAAGAATTTACCGATCCAAGAAATTTCAGTGTACTTTGAGTTCCCTTATTGAGGAATCTTCTCAAACTTTAAAGGCGTAGTATGTGGAGAAATAACATGTGTCAGACAGAGATCTCGTATAAGTATTGTATAGGATACAATACCTAATGGATTGCCTAGATGAAAAGTTAAAAACTCAACTTTTCATCACAGTCGTATGATCAAAAAAGAAAAAAATTTGAAAAAAAAAAAAAAAAGCAAGAACTTAAAAAGTTACTGTTTTTTTTTTTTCCCCTCTATCGGACGGTTGGGATGAAAAGTTATGTCCATGAGTACTGAACTATATTTGGATCAGAAGGTGTCACTGGATGATTGATTGACGCACATGTGAAGGGGTAGAATCACCATATCCGCCAATCGAGGGGGGGTCTTCGCACGCTTTATCGAGCTTAGCCCATTGGCAAACAAACCGTACCAAGAAGCCAATGGTGTGCGAGTTTTTGTCTGGCCAAAAATAGAGAAGCTTATTATTTTTGCTGAATATGCTCAATATAGTATAAAGTAGCTTATTAGTTAAGCATATAAATCTTATCAGATATGGGCATATAGGTTTTGGTTTTAATTATATGCACTAATATAGTGGTTAGGCTGTTGCTAACGCACCAATAATCATGAAGTTCTGGTGATTGTCTGTAAACACAACTTCCTATTGGCTGAGCCCACGTGAATGTGATTTGTTAAACCAATAAGATTCGATCTTTCTAGAAATTCAAATGGGTCCCTTGAATTAAGGAGTCACTGATCGATGAGTACTTCTAGATTAGACTAGATTAAACAGTATAATTTAATCCCTGTTACTGTGATCTAGGCCAGGTGTCAATCATCAGAAAATCATAATTGGACATAGACCAAGAAAAAGGTTATTTGGCTAACATTTCCACTTAGTTGATCATCCCAACGATGGATTTTTGTGTGGCTTCACTGAGTCATCACAGTCTTGATCGAAAATGACTTCTTTTTAGGTTGTGATGTAAAATGGTAATCATAAATTAATAAGAGAGCACATGAGCTTCATCATGAATTTCAATTTCCACCACCCAAGTAAAGTAGATATGGCCTGTTGTTTTTCTAGGTATGTCCATTTGATGCCCTAAACTCACATGCTCATGGATGGGACAGAGTTGCAAAACTTCACGTAATATTACCGGACAAAACCTTCAGTACTTGTGCATGGAGGACTTTAATGGGCGAGTCTAGTAAGATGAATAGATTCCAATATTGTTGTCAATTTACACTTTAACCTATCTCCTTGTAATTAGGGTTTGTCTGTCCCTTTTCTCTTCACTCCAAATGCCATTATAATTGTGCCATCCCACGTTCAAAATGCTCTTCATCAGAAACACTGGCGTTCTAAATCTTCAAAACACAAATCATTTTAATTTTTTTAAAATTAGAATGTATTCTAAATTTTTTTTCTTTCTTAAACTGGATACTGTCTGTGGTTGTGCTTATGTTAGAGATTTTGTATATGGTGCTATTTCTCCTCCTCAGTTCTTCTCTACCTCAGGTAGTAACTATAGTTGTCTCAAAGATGTAACAAAATTTATCAGTATCATTACTCCTCCTCAGTTCTTCTCAACCTCAGGTAGTAACTATAGTTGTCTCAAAGATGTAACAAAATCGATCATAACCATTAGTCATTGTTATTCGTGACACAAACGTGAAAGCGTACGTAAGAAGAATTAATGCCTTACTAAACCCCAAGCAAGCATACTTTAAATCTATAAGATAGACATCTAGAATCCACGGGGAATTATAAAAAAAAAAAGGAAGAAGATGCAAGGTTGGAAAGGTTTAGTGTTATCAAGAGCCGGTAAGGAAATTTTGATAAAGGTGGTGGCCCAATCTATCCCCACTTACACAATGAGTGTATTCCAGCTTCCTAGGAAACTCTGTGATGAACTGAATAGTATGTGTGCCAGATTCTGGTGGGGTCAAGTAGGTGATGAAAGAAAAATTCACTGGAAGAGGTGGGATAAGCTGTCAATTCCAAAGAAGGAGGGTGGTATGGGTTTTCGGGACTTGAGAGATTTTAATTTAGCCACGTTGGCTAAACAGGGTTGGAGATTGATCCAAGGGAATGACTCTTTGCTATATAGGTGTTTCAAAGCAAGATATTTCCCTCGGACTTCATTTCTAGAGGCCAAAGAATTGCCTGGGTGTTTCTATGTGTGGAGAAGTATATTGGCTGCCTTGCCTATTCTTAGATCGGGTTCTTGTTGAAGAGTTGGTAATGGGTCTTCTATAAGTGTTGTAGGGGATAGGTGGCTTCCTAACCATCCCACTAATAAAATTCTGTACCCAAGACATGAGCTGATTGGAGATTTAGCAGTATCAGATTTGATTGATCCGGAATTACATATATGGAGGAGAGACATGATTATGGGAATGTTTCATAGAGAAGATGCTAAGGCTATTTGTAGAATCCCCCTCAGTCAAAGAAATGTTTCAGACTCAATTTATTGGCTGCACAATAGGAGGGTAATTTTTCTGTTAAGTTTGCATATAAGCTTGCTAGAAAGCTTCAACTCCATGGAGACAGGGCCAAGACTTCAAGTGGCTGTGCTGGGAGAATAATTTGGCTGGTATTGTGGAAGCTTAAAATTCCAAATAAAGTCAAAATATTTGGATGGAGAGCTTGCCATGATATTTTACCAACATCCTACAATCTGTCACGTCAGAGAATCATAAATGAAGATAATTGTCAACTGTGTATCGGAGAGGTGGAGACAACAACTCATGCTTTGTGGGAATGTGCTGCGGTGCAAGACGTATGGGCTGGTAGCATTTCCAAGTTGTAGAAAGGTCCCCTCTGTTTTTCATGATACACTTCAACTAATGGAGTTTCTAGTGGACAGATTAACGATTGAAGAGCTGGAGCTGTTCTGGGTGCAGGCATGGATTATTTGGAACCAGCGAAACTATGTTGTGCATGGAGGTAAATTAAAGGATCCTAAATGCCTTAACAAGCGAGTAGAGGACTATATTATGGAATTTCAGCAAGCTCAGGTGCAGTTGACAGTGGCTCAGACTGAGCAAAATATTTCTGATCAGTGGCAACCTCCACTGCCGGATGTCTACAAGCTAAACTTTGATGTTGCTGTGTTTTTGGGGCTGAACAGAATAGGTATAGGTACCATTATTCGAAATGATAAGGGGGAGGTTATGGCTGCAATGTTTGCTGTTGGACCAAGTGCAGAAAACAGTGAAGAAGCTAAGTTGATGGCCTGTAGAAGATTGTTGGAGTTTGCCATTGATGCTGGGTTTTCAAGTTTGATAATTGAGGGTGATAATGCTAATGCCATTCAAGCCATTTCTTCATCTCTCCCTAACAATTCTTATCTTGGATGTGTGGTGGATGGTATTCGCCACTTGATACATGGGCTATATTGGGCTAGGACTAATCAGATTAGAAGAGGAGGGAATACAATGGCACATGTTCTTGCCCAATTTGCTAGAAATTTGGATGAGGATTTAGTTTGGATTGAGGATTCTCCTCCACCCGCTTTGGCGGCTTTGTTTCATGATATTTCATTATTATAATTGAATGAAAGTTTCCTTTTCAAAAAAAAAAAAAAAAAAAAAAAAAAAAAAGAAAGAAAGAAAGAAAGAAAGAAAGAAAAAACACAGGAAAGAAAAGAAAAGAAATACCAAATTAAACTTTTAATGATAAAGGACCCATGATTTTTATCTCATGTCATTTTTAATTATTTAATTTTTTTTTTTAGACTACAAAAATAATGTGACATTATTTTAATGTACAAATTTAACATGTGTAGCAAGCGTATATGACATTTAACGGAAAATACAGATGGAAGGGCTGCTAATGTAAACAAAATAGAATTTTATGGGATAAAATTTAAATTTTGAAATTTCAAGGTGTAAAATTTAAACACTTTCAAACTTTAGAGGTGTAATTTGCAATTTAGCATTTAATTTTTTTTATTATAACTTGATAGTTATAATGAGAGATTTCAATCTTGTATGTCTCAATTGAAAACATTAGGTAGTGCCAATTAATTGAGTTTCAATGCTCTTGACATGTAATAAAATGTTGTCTTGTATATATATATATATATTTAATTGAAGCAGTTAACATTCATAATGAAGTTTCATGTAAAATATTTTATCAATTAATGAATCACATGATAAAAGTTCATTATATGATGTGTAACACATATATTGAGCCTCTTGGTGCAACCATGGTTTCTTAGACTCAATTTCAAATTAATTACTAGTATTATGCCCGTGTGATGCACGACTTAATAGAAAATAGTTTTATGTAACCAATTACCTTCAAAATAGTTTTATGTTCTTTTCATATATCTGATCAACTGTTTGCTTGTTTGTTTGTTTGTTTGGTTTTTTTTTTTTTTTTTTTTTTTTTTTTTTTTTTTTTTTTGTGTGTGTGTGTGTGTGGAGAGAAATAGGTATGAACCTTGAAGCATCTATAGATACTACTTGTTTCTAGGAAAACTGCAATACTACAATATGTGACAAATTAGCAAGAATTTATAATCAAATAATGTATTTTTGCCAACCACATTAAATAGAATAGTAATAATGATTTCAACCTAAAAAAAGAGGTCCATGATTGCCTATCTATCCACACTAAAATTCATAAATCTATACATACATGAATAACAATCATTCATACAATAATTTGTATGTTAGGAGCTCACAGTTGGGTACAGAATGCATTTTATTAGTTAG
Organism: Quercus robur; assembly: GCF_932294415.1. Lineage (NCBI taxonomy): Eukaryota > Viridiplantae > Streptophyta > Magnoliopsida > Fagales > Fagaceae > Quercus > Quercus robur. The sequence continues at coordinate 16,749,437 of NC_065539.1, forward strand.
TTAGTTACAATTCCAAGCATGTTAACCACATTTAACACGTTGAAATTATTAATGCATATGAGAAATAATAGGACCAATAGGATAAAGCCATGTGGGCCAATAAAATAGTTTTATGGTTCTATAAATACATACTTGTAATCATATTTCTATCATTGAAGAATAAACTAATTTCTTAGTGTATTAGTGTATTTCTATAACATACCATCATGCTCCGTAGCTGACAATGAGCTACCCCAGATTAAAGATTAATTAGGGTGGTTGTTGGTTCTGATATCAAATGTTACAAACACATTAATAGAACTCATTTTTAAAAACGACTTGCAAGGGAAGGGTACCCAAGAGTTTATAAACATATGGTCAAACTTATACTCAATTTATGTGGGGTATTAGGATCATAACAATGTATAGGTAAAGATCAATAATCTTATAGAGCCAGAAAATGCTATGATTGCATAAACAATTCAATTGTATTTAAAGAAAATTTTCAAATGAACTCTAATAGGACATACAATGAGACGTGTGTGTGTCAACTTCTTTAAAGAAAGCCCGTGCGTATTGCTAAAATTTTAAGGTGGCAGTAGTAAGCTCTATTGAATGTTGTGATCTAGGGGTTTGTAGGTCCTAGCTTTTAAGTATGCTAGACCCAGATTGTATCAAGTACTGCCTTAATTATTGCCATCTGAAATAACTAACAAAAAAATTTGTGTGACAACAACATACATAATATGTAGAAAAAGAAAAGGAAAATAAGCATGATTAAACAAAATAACATCATAAACACAGAAACACTTATTGCATGATTACATCTTGTGAAGTTGCTTATCATAGATGGCCTAAGCTCCTAGGAGTTCGTGCTCTTCTTCATCCTACAGTAATTGCATGAGCTTATTCTGTTTATGCATTTTTTTTATTAGCTGATATATATATATATATATATATAGTAGATAAATATAAACGGTAGAATACCATACTAATTAGGAATTGTTATTATACTATAACTCATTAAGATTGATATTATCTCAATATTCAAATAGAATTTGGAATATACATATATATATATATATATATACACACATATAACTCTCAAAATTCCTTGCAAGAACACAGCTAACTCTCATTAAAAAAAAAAAAAAAAAAAGTGATAGAAAGTAATAGTTGATAAGAAGAAATAAGTTTTTTTTTTTTTTTTTTTTTTTTTTTTTTTTTTTTTTTATCTAAATTGTTTTTGCAATTTAGTGCAGCCACTTGGCATAATCATTGTTTTTATTTGCTATAATTTGATGTATCCACTTTGCGCAACTACGACTTCTAAAATAAACTTTTATTATATAGTAAAGTAATGGGTTGTGCTTACCTTGTAATTTATTATTAGTGTATATTATATAATAGCAAAGATACTAATATTTGGAAGTGGTATCTCATATGGATTAATATTTTAATTGTGGATTTTGGTAGGTAGAAGTTAGCAAATAGTATTTGCTCCCAAAAAAAAAAAAAGGTTAGCATATAGTATTTAATAATTAGCAAATTACTGAATTTTTTTTAAACCGATCCCTTAAAAAGATTTAGTAGAGTTTAAATCACGTAAATAAATTAACTCACTATTCATTTTTTAAAATCACGTTAATAAAATTTTTTGATAAAACTATTATTAGTAAAAGTTTCTTAGGCTTATCTATTTAGCTTTATTGCCAATTTGATATCAACTCTTTTATTTTATTTCTTTTTTTAATAAATTAACTCTCTATTCATTTTTTTTTTAAATCACGTGAATAAAAAGTTACTGATAAAACTATTATTAGTAAACTAGACTTATCACACGCGCCTTGCGCGTATAATAATGTTTTTTTTTTTTTTTGGTTTAGTGTTATAATATTTAAAAGAAAGGTAAGGTAATATAGAATAATGTTTAAAAATGAGATAGAAATAGTGTCCTAAATTTTAGGTAGAATGAAGAAGATAAAGGAAGAAAGGCTAAAAAATAATTGAAGTATTTGAATTCAAATATGTTGGGTTCTAAGACTTTAAGTTTAAATGTATTAGAACTTCATTTTGTAATATTGACAAACCATGATCAAAACGTTTAGTCTTGTTTTAGACTTGCTCAAAATATGTTTATGTGTAAAGTTGGAATTGAGTGTACTGTAGGATTTGAAAGTTCAAATAGTGTAAAAACACCCTTGAACGTTTAGACCCCCAATTTACAAATTAACCAATTCAAGCTTTATGTCAAACAACTAGTGTGCGGAAAATGAACAAAAACTATAATATAGAATTGGAAAAACTATCTAAGCCAAATTAAAATCACAACCCACAGTAGATAATAAAAGGCAAAGATAAAAGGGAAGGAAGATGCAAACACAAAGACAACACGCGATGTGTTATCGAAGAGGAAACCGAAGCCCTCGGCGTAAAACCTCTCCGCCGCCCTCCAAACGGTAAACAATCCACTAGAAAATTTAGTTGGGATACATGGACAGTAATAGACCCTCCAAGCCTAATCTATCCAGTGCACCTAAGCCCTCCAAGCTTCTTGCTCCAATGAGGTTGCGCCGAACCTTTTTCTTTTCTAGTTTCCCGGATTCCGCTACTAGACCATAGCATCAACCAATGTAGATTGGTTCCTTCCTAATTGCTTCTCAGAACACCAAACAGCCCTCTCACAGTAATGAAGATGGTGAGAACAAGGTTTTGGTAAAAAGCCTCTCAAGGGTTTGGCAATGGAGAGGAAGAGAGTTGAGGAATTTGAAGAGACTCTAATGTATAGATTGTAGGTGAATCAATCTTGTTTTACTTTAGGGTTTCTCTCTCTGGAAGCTCTCTTTCATTTGTGGGTATAAGGGGTATTTATACTGAGATGAGAGGAGAATGTGAAAAGTCAAGTTTTTCAAAACAGGGGTGGCTCGCGGCTTGGCCTCGCGACTTGACTGAGTCGCGAGATCCAGTCGCGAGATAACCGTATGGCCAGTTGTCCTGTTTTATCCTGTAGTGCTCCAGCTAGCATGATTGTTCACCTTCTGGCATGCTTGGCACGTGTGCTACATCTGGCGGCTTGCAGCCGCGAGTCACCCGCGAGTCTCTGTTTTCTTGCACACTCTTGAGCAATCAACACTCTATCTCACTCACTACTTTTACAACAAAACCCACCTAAATACAGGGTTACTAAATGTTGAAATACAAGCAAATTTGGCACGGAATAAAGCCAATAAGATGGTTGATTAAATTCAACTTTACAATCTCTCCCTTTGGCTATTCCGTGACAAAACCCTAAAACAGACTCTAGACTTAACATGTGAGTTGGGAATAGTTGAGCAAAACTCACTCACACCTAACTCTAGAAGCTGTGAAGCACTTGAATCATACGAACATGAAACTCCTGAAACACAACAATACACCATGATCATTGTATGCACAAAAGTATGAAATGCATATGAAACAGGCTTAAGGTGATCAAGCAAAGATGAAGTGAAGTATCAAAACATGACTTGATCAACCAAGTAATCACCACAAGGTAGTGATCACAGTGCTCATTCACACTTGGAATGAACACTTGAACATACAAGTTAACAAGAACAAAGCAAGTTACTTGTATGCCTAACACTTAACCAATGCATAATACACTAAGTATATGCATCTAGGAACAATCCTACAAGGGCACAAGAGTGACAGTACTTAAAAGAAAATGCAAGACATTTAGATAGAAGTACTGATTTAAACAAAGCATAAAAGGCTGCATAAAGCTTGGTACAAACCATAAAGTATGGTACAAATCATAAAGCCTACAAATATGCATAAAAACATAACCCTAAAAGCTTACATAAGCAACATGGGTACAAAACACAATATAACAACTTAAACTGAAGAAGAATGCAGAAACACTCCCCCTTAGGTAATATCCTCCCCCTCTGATCAGGCTATCACTCCCCCCTTTTGTCATGGAATAGGCCATACATTCTCTTCTAGCCTTCTCTGAATCTGATCCAATTGAGTTTGGAATGAGGTAAACTTCATATCCCATCGAGTGCTGTGATGGTGTAGAGTAGATGTGAGTCCGGACATCTTTGTATTCAACTCATGTACAGAGGATACAATGTGATCAAGTTTTTCATCAAGGGAGAGAGTGCTGAAATGAGAGCCACTGTGAGATGCGGAAGTTTCCGGTTTGGCTCTCTTCCGACTATGTCCAATGCTTGCGTTGAATGTATGCATGTTGATTGGACTCGGTTTTGAGTGAGGAGATTCATCTGCTGTTGGATAAATTCCTTTGAGCTTCAAGATCTTTGAAATGAGACAGCAGAAAGGAATACATGTTCGGGACTCAGTTCGTAGAAACGTTTTGCGCAGAACATGAAAGATATGAGCACAGATGTCAATTTTGACATTAGAGATTAGGTCATGAAGAAACAAAGCATGTCCGAGGTTCATATACCCAGTGCTTGATAAGGGGTACAAATTGTGAAACATCACAATTGTAAGCACTCTCAGTTTTGGAGGAAGAGAGGAAACACTGACGGAGTTTCCATTGGATGAGAATTCCAAGTCTTGTCCAAGACCCTCCTTAAGAAGTTCCTCATCAGGACAAAGATCATCATAAACCGGTGAGTGTCGAAGCATTGGTCGGTTGATGTGAAGGATCTCTGCCAAATATGCAGGAGAGACTGAAAAACTCTTTTTCCTAACCTAGCACTTAAGTTCATCTTCTTCCACAATCGCGTTGGCATAAAATTCCTTTACCAAATCTTCATACGCGCCATCCAGATCAGAGAGAAGGTAATTCCAATCCTTGTGAGCAAACCATTTCGGAATGTCAGTGTCATGAAGTGATGATTGATCAACAGGTCTTTCTAGTAATGGTGTAGCATTTCGGAAATAATTCTCATGAGACTGAAAGGCAGCATAGGATCTGAACTTGTTGGGATCGAACCTTTTTGATGAAGAACAAGTTCCTTTTGTTTGAGGTGAGTAGTCATCAACATCAATGACATGTTCCTTTCCTTTGGAACTGCCTCCTTTCACAGCTGCTTTCTTGAATGGTGACATTTCCAGTCTGAATCATGAATAGAGGAAAAGAAAGAACACAATCCAACAGACATTATTAGCAGTGGGTTAGTGTCAAATTAGGGATAAGGAAGAAACCCTAAAAGCTAGATGGAAATGTCCAGAAAATAAAAATGAGGGACAAAAATGACCCAAATGTAGCTACACAATAGAGTGGGTCAGATTAAAACCACACAAAAATGAGAACATCATACACTCAAGTGATCAAACACAGGTAAGAGAAATATGAATACTAAGGAGAACACAAAAACATGAGGAAAATGCAAAACAGAGAGTAGAGAACAAAACCTATACCTTTCCTTGAAGATAGATTGAATGGTAACAAGTTGGTGAAAGAATTTGAAGATTACCACAAAGATGATGCATAAGTGAAAGTAAGATCAGAAAATGAATAGACATAGAGTGCAAGACAGGCAAATGAGAACCCCTTTTTGAGAAAAGTGTTGAAAATGAGCTCATTTTGCAGAACACGTGATTTTCGCGACTTAAATGAGTCGCCAACAAGAAGCCAGGTCAAGCCGCCAAAACACTCAAAGACAAAATTTTGAAAAATTTTCTAAGTGTTTTTCATGACTGGAAGGTCTACCCGTGAAAGAGTCATGAGCTGAGTTGCGAAAATCTCTGAGTAGCCCTCACGACTGGACCTTCCACTCGCGAACAAGTCGCCAAAATTGACCCACAAACTCGCGACTGAGGCCTGTGACTTGACTTACCCGCGACTGAGTCGCCAAAACAGGGCAAAAATGAATTTTTGAAATTTTTAGATTTTAAGAACAAAAATACTTTCCAAAAACACCTAAAACACTCAAAAATCTTTTTGTGCTTGAATCAACAAAGATTGAGCATGTGAAAACACATTTCATCAAGTACAATCACACAAATGAATATGGCATTTATTGGACATAAACTTGTGTGTTGTGTGTGGATATTAACAATGAGAAAGTCCTTAGTCTAATGTGAAGCTTCAATGATCAATTCAACCAAGGCATACACAATTAGCACTAGATCATGTGCCCCATCTCAATTATAGAAATATGCATATATGACCTCCCACAAAACTTGATAACATAACTTGGAGCTTTACATTTGACTCCACTTTCAATCATAACATTTGATCTTTTTGAGACAATCGCCTCTCATTGTGAGAGTGATGTTTGACATTACACTTTGATAAGATAGCCTTTGGCTTTCTTGAATAAACATTCACTTTAATCTTTGGTCGCTTTCCCTTTTTCCTAGTCGAATACTAGTTTGTGCGACAGGCTTTTGCAGCTCAAAATCTCTTTTCATTTGGAGATTTACATTTGGTGAGCTCTATTTAGCAAAAACAAAAATAAAGAGTGGGAAGATATATAAACACAAGTCTATGCATGTCTCAAGATCAACATAACCATTCACTAATCATTCATGACAAGTTTGAAGATCTATTTACAACAATCACATAGATTTCAAGATTTCTCCCATAGTGATAAGAGTGCAAAGAAACAAGCTATACTCGAAAATGCACAAAGCCATTAGCATAAAGGTACAAGACAAAACAAGTTTTGAGACAAAACTCAACAATGTCAATCAAACTTTTTGATTTTCTAATTTTTATGTGATTTTTGGATTTTTGACACATAAGAAGAAAAAGATTGATCAAAAATAAAAATGAACAAAAGTATGCACAAATAGACAAATAAACAAAATCATGCTACACAAAAAGCCAACAAAGTAGTGTGTGCCCCAACACAAACAAACTTATCATATTATAAATATGTGAAGCACACATCATACAAGAGAGTCAAGGAATTGTACCAACACCAATGGTCTTACGGAGTGATTCAAACCGTGGACCATCGAGAGGCTTGGTGAAGATGTCCGCCTTTTGATTGTCGGTGTGTATGAACTCAAGACACACAACTCTTTCCTCTACCAGATCTCGAATGAAATGGTAACGTATCTCTATGTGTTTAGATTTTGAATGCTGGATAGGATTCTTGGAAAGATTGATGGCACTGGTGTTGTCACAGAAGACACACATCGTCTCTTGAGGAATTCCATAATCATGAAGTAATTTCTTCATCCAAAGAAGCTGAGTGTAGCAACTTCCAGCGGCGATGTATTCTGCTTCAGCAGTAGATAGAGACACGGAATTTTGTTTTCACGAGACAAGATTGTTACCAAGGTAGAAGCAGCCTCCTGAAGTACTCTTCCGATCGTCTACAGTACCAGCCCAGTCAGCATCTGAATACCCGGCAAGACAAGCATTTGAGTCTTTTGAATACCACAGACCATAGTTTGAAGTTCCATTAACATATCGAATGATTCGCTTAACTGTAGTCAGGTGAGATTCCTTTGGATTAGCTTGATATCTGGCACAAACACCAACACTGAATGCAATATCCGGTCTACTAGCTGTAAGATAGAGTAAACTCCCAATGATATTCCTATATAAGGTAGGACTTACTTCTACTCCAGAAGAATCAACATTCAGTTTAGTAGATGAGCTCATGGGAGTGGAGGCATATTTTTTGGAGTCTAGTCCAAACTTCTTGACAATGTTTCTAGCATACTTCCCTTGTGAAACAAATATACCCTCCTTCTGTTGTTTGACTTGAAGACCCAAGAAAAATGTGAGTTCCCCCACCATACTCATCTCAAATTCCTTCTTCATCTCCTCAAAAAATTCAATAGCACGATCTTCAATGGTAGCCCCAAACACTATGTCATCAACATAAACTTATGCCACAAGGAGATAATCTTCATCATTTTTGACAAACAAAGTTCGGTCGACATATCCCCTTTTGAATCCTCTATCTAGGAGGTAATGTGTAAGCCGATCATACCAAGCTCTAGGTGCTTGTTTTAAGCCATAAAGGGCTTTCTTCAATCTCAACACATGATCAGGAAAGTGAGGATCCTCAAATCCTTTTGGTTGCTCAACAAACACTTCTTCATTTAGGTATCCATTCAGAAATGCACATTTTACATCCATTTGATAGAGTTTGAAGTTCATAGTGCATGCAATGGACATAAGAATTCGAATGGATTCAAGTCTTGCCACAGGAGCGAAGGATTCATTAAAGTCTACTCCTTCTACTTGAGTGTATCCTTGAGCTACTAACCGAGATTTGTTTCGAATTATCTCTCCATCTTCATCGGTTTTGTTTTTGAAAATCCATTTTGTGCCTATGACATGAACATTTTCAGGCCTTGGAGCAAGTTTCCACACATCATTCCTCACAAACTGATTCAGCTCTTCATGCATTGACTCAATCTTATTCTCATCTTGAAGAGCCTCTTCTACCCTTTTTGGCTCAAATTGAGAAAGGTAGCAATGATATGTTACATGATTGGCTAACTGGATGTTTCCTTTTCTGAGGCGAAGACCTTCATCTAGAGACCCTATGATGTTACTTTCCGGATGGTTCTTAATTACTCTTGAAAATGGCTTCTTTGATGTGGAGACTTCATCACTTCGAGAGATAGGAGGATGGACTTCCGGAGGAGTAAGAGGACTTGATGTTCTAGACATCGATCTCGTTTCCATTCTTGGGTTAATGGGAGTCGATTCTTCTTCTGGTGTAGGTTCTTCAACTTCTATATCAAGAGCTTCGACCTCAACATCGGGTTCTTTGATGCTCGGCCCTTCTCCATCATCAATCATCTCCACCTTAGATGAGGCATCATCAATCTTGACATTGATGGACTCCATCACTGTCTTAGTTCTCTTGTTAAAAACTCTATACGCCCAACTCGTAGTAGAGTACCCAAGAAAAATACCTTCATCACTTCTCGCATCAAACTTCCCAAGATTCTCCCGATCATTTAGGATATAACATTTGCTTCCAAACACTCGGAAATACTTCACTCTAGGCTTCTTTCCATTCCAAATCTCATAGGCGGTCTTCTTTGTTCCTACTCGGAAAAATATTTTATAGCCAATGTGACGCGAGGTGTTGACAGCTTCTCCCCAAAACTTTTGAGGTATTTTCTTGTTAAACAACATGACTCTCGCCATTTCTTGAATCACCCGATTCTTTCTCTCTACCACTCCATTTTGTTGTGGAGTTTTGGGGGCTGAAAATTCCCTTTTGATTCCATTCTTTTCACAGAAAGACTCGAATCTTGCATTCTCAAATTCCCTCCCATGATCACTTCTTATTTTGGCAATAGGGACCCCTTTCTCGTTTTGTAGTTTCTTGCACAGAATTTCCAACCTCTCACATGCTTCTGATTTTTCTCTAAGAAATTCAACCCAAGTGTATCTTGAGTAATCATCCATAATGACCATAATGTATCTCTTTCCTCCTAGACTTTCAGTTCTGGTAGGCCCCATTAGATCAACATGAAGTAACTCCAAACACCGAGAAGTAGCAATTACATTCACCTTGTGATGACTTGCCTTTGTTTGCTTTCCCATTTGGCATGCACCACAAATAGTCTTCTTCACCTTTCCAAACTTAGGAAGTCCCTCAACTGCTTCAAGTTTGGACACTTTAGCTACTTGTTTGAAATTCGCATGCCCAAATCTGTGATGCCAAATTTCCAACATGTCAACACGAGCAATTCTACGTGAAATGGGTGCCTTGGGAACTACTCCATAGCAGTTGTCTATAGTTCGATTTCCCTCAAAGACCTGAATCCCTTCTTCATTGATGATCAAGCATCCTTTCTTAGAGAATTGTACCAGGAAATCATCATCACAAATTTGAGTGATGCTTAGAAGATTTGCCTTCAGCCCTTTTATGTATAACACATGTTTCAACAGAGGTAATCCAGGTATCTCGATAGTCCCTTTGCCTAGGACTTGAGCATGACTTCCATCACCAAAAGTCACATAGTCACCAACCTTTTCTTTGAGTGTCTTAAACAGTGACTTATCCCCTGTCATATGGCGAGAACAACAGCTGTCAAGATATCACAAGCATGAATTAAATACCTTTAATGAGGTATGCACAAATAAGCTCACATGAGACAAACATTCTTGACCTTCAAACAACAACTTATCATCAGTTTTCATGCTTCTGTTAGATTGATCTTTCATTTTCAGACTCTCAATCATCTCACACAACATTCTATTCTTTCTTTTGTATTTCTTAATCAATGATTTTGATTCAGATATGCTACTGTGTAAGATGTGATTCTTATTTTCAAAATATTCCAGCATGTGAACAAATATCCTAGCATGTTTCTTAGTTTTTAACAACTCTACAAGTTCATTGTTAAGACACCCTTCAAACATACGCATAGAGTCATTTTCACAAACACTTAAACTACAATTCAACATGGTATTTTCCATAACAGCTACCACAACACAGGGGTCTAGGATCACACTTAGGTAATAAAACCACAACAAGTGCACCTGCTCTGATACCAATTGAAAGTTCAAATAGTGTAAAAACACCCTTGAACGTTTAGACCTCCAATTCACAAATTAACCAATTCAAGCTTTATGTCAAACAACTAGTGTGCAGAAAATGAACAAAAGTTATAATATAGAATTGGAAAAACTATTTAAGCCAAATTAAAATCACAACTCACAGCAGATAATAAAAGGCAAAGATAAAAGGGAAGGAAGATGCAAACACAAAGACAACATGCGATGTGTTATCGAAGAGGAAACCGAAGCCCTCGGCGTAAAACCTCTCCGCCGCCCTCTAAGCGGTAAATAATCCACTAGAAAATGTAGTTGGGATACATGGACAACAATAGACCCTCCAAGCCTAATCTATCCAGTGCACCTAAGTCCTCTAAGCTTCTTGCTCCAACGAGGTTGTGCCGAACCTTTTTCTTTTCTAACTTCCCAGATTCTGTTACTAGACCATAGCATCAACCAATGTAGATTGGTTCCTTCCTAACTGCTTTCCAGAACACCAAACAGCCCTCTCACAGTAATGAAGATGGTGAGAACAAGGTTTTGGTAAAAAGCCTCTCAAGGGTTTGACAATGGAGAGGAAGAGAGTTGAGGAATTTGAAGAGACTCTAATGTATAGATTGTAGGTGAATCAATCTTGTTTTACTTTAGGGTTTCTCTCTCAAAATCCTCTCTCTGGAAGCTCTATTTCATTTGTGGGTATAAGGGGTATTTATACTAAGGTGAGAGGAGAATGTGAAACGTCAGGTTTTTCAAAACAGGGGTGGCTCGCGGCTTGGCCTCACGACTTGACTGAGTCGCGAGATCCAGTCGCGAGATAACCGTATGGCCAGTTGTCCTGTTTTGTCCTGTAGTGCTCCAGCTAGCATGACTGTTCACCTTCTGGCATGCTTGGCACGTGTGCTGCATTTGGCGGCTTGCAGCCGCGAGTCACCCGCGAGTCACCCACGAGATCAAGCCGCAAGTCTCTGTTTTCTTGCACACTCTTGAGCAATCAACACTCTATCTCACTCACTACCCTTATAACAAAACCCACCTAAATACAGGGTTACTAAATGCTGAAATACAAGCAAATTTGGTACGGAATAAAACCAATAAGATGGTTGATTAAATTCAACCTTACAGGATTTACTGTGTAAATTTGCCTAGCTCGATTGATCGAGAATTAGACTCGATCGATCGAAGCTTGTGCAGATTGTTTTTCTGCAGAATTTTCCAACTCAGCCCAAGCCTGTTTGATATGTAGGGTTTTATGTTTTACCTTAAGTATAAAAGGAAAAACCCTAACCACGTTTTAATGTTGTTGTTTATGCTATGTGTATGAATCTCTTGTGAGATCTATCTCAAGATTGATGTTGAGAGCTTGGTGATCATTTCAGTTGTTGCATAAAGAGCTTAAAGAAAACACAAGTGGGAGTACTTGTGGTTGCTGTGAATCTAAGAAAGAAGTAGTTTGTAGACTCAGAGCTGTCATGTGGTCGTGGTAATAAGTTTCCTATTTGAGGTAGCAATAGGATGTTGTAGTCTAAGTCGCTATTGTGTAAATTTCAATTCTTTTATAGTGGATCTGTTTTACCTTGAGGATAGTTAGGTTAAATCCTCTTCAGGTTTTTTTATCGGTTTGGTTTTTCTAGGTTATCATATCGTTGTGTTATTTATTTTCTGCATCATTTCAATGATATGATTTATCTGTATTAACCTAGATCTATATAATTTACCTAAGTTAATCACTTGACTAAATTACTAGATTAATTTGTTTGTGTTTAAGGGGTCTAAAAACGTACAAGTGGTATCAGAGCAGGTTAGCTCTATTTTTTAGATCCTTTGATCTAAAAGTTGATCCTTGACCTCTACTGTCGTGGAACACGGTCACTCTCTTGTGATCCTACCTCACTTTGATGGGAACAACTATACTTATTGGAAAGTAAGGATGAAAACATTCCTGAAATTTATTGATGTTAGAGTTTGGAACTCCGTTGAATAAGGATGGGAGAAGCCCACTACTTCAGTTAATGAGTGGCAAAATTCTCAGAAAGAAGCGGCCGCTTTTAATAGCAAAGCTATGAATATTTTTTTTATGGAGGAATTCAAGAGAATCTCTAATGTTGAGGTTGCTTATATTGCTTGGAATATCTCCAAACTGTGCATGAAGGCACAAAGGCAGTTAAGATTAATAAACTGCAGTAGTTTACTTCTAGATTTGAAAGTATTAGAATGTTTGATGATGAATGTTTTGATGAATTCTATGCTAAATTGAAAGATATTGTTAACTCTGCTTATAATATGGGTGAAATCTATATGATCAATCTAAAATTGTTAGGAAAATTCTTAGATCCTTAATTGAGGACTTTAGACCCAAAGTGACTACCATCACTGAAAGTAAGGATGTTGACCCCATCCTTATTAATGAACTTCTAGGATCTCTTCAGTCCTATGAGTTGGACCTACCTAAGACAAGAAAATTCAAATCAATGGCTCTTAAGTCTGTTGATGATGTTGATGTGAATGGATTTGATGATGAGTTCTCTGCTATAGAGATTGCTTACCTTGCCAAGAACTTTAGAAATTTTCTTAGGAATAGTAACAAAAGGGCAAGAGGAAAAAACAATGCTGAACTTAGAAATTTTAGGAGGAATGATCCCACTAAGGTGAATAATACTAAAAAACCTAGAGAGAAAGTAGGTCAAACTCCTAATAATTCTATGGGTCAACAATGTTTTGGATGTCAAGAGTATGGTCATGTGAAATCAGAATGTCCTACATTCTTGAGGTCTAAGGGTAAGGCTATGGTTGTAACCCTTAATGATGATGAAGTTTCTAACAATGAGTCTAGTAGTGATGAGGATGGAAACTTCATTTCTTTCACAGCTACTGTTGTAGTTGATGAAAGTGTTGCTGTTGAAGAGATTCCTTCTGATGGGGAACTCTTTGAGGATGCAGATTTGCAAGAAGCCTACAATAAACTTTGCAAAGTTGTTGTAAAGGATGCTATGAGTGTTGATTTAAGCTTAAAGAAAATTGCATCTCTTGAACTTGACAAGAAAAATTTCCTTTTGAAACTGTTTGATACTAATGAATTATTAAATAATGTGAAGACTAAGAACATGCTTTTGCTTGATAAAGTTAAGAATTTGGAACTTGAATTATTTATTGCTAGAGAACAAACAAATAAGTCTGCTAGTTCTAAACTTGATTACATGCTGAGTGTTCAAAAGTCTCCCTCAAACAAAACTGGTTTAGGTTTTGTAGAAAGCATTTTTGTGCCTGAAATTCATTCCACAAACTTTGTTCCTTATTCTAATCCCTCTGTGAGTGAGGTTGTGAAATTTGTAGAAGTTACACCTCCTAGAAAGATTAGGGTTGATCTTAAAGAGTTTGAGCCTAAGAATTCTACCCTTTCTAAGGACAAGTTGCATGATAGACCTGCTTGGGTTTGTCATTTTTGTCGAAAGTTTGGGCACATTCGTCCAAGCTGTTTCAAGTTGCAAGTTGCTAAGCGAGTAAATAAGCCAAAAGTATCTGTGCCTCAAGCACAAGATCCTATGGTACTTATAGGTGAGTTGGTAAAGGCTCTAAACCTTTATTCCAATCCTGGAGTTGTTCAGCATTCTAATGTGAATAATAACTCCAATGCAAAAGTTGCATCTAAAAAGTTTTGGATGCAAAAAGCTCAATCTAATTGAGTCCTTCTAAGATGGTCTTTGTGCTTCATCGCTCTTCTCTTTGTGACCATTCTTCTTTGTTATTTTTGTGTTTTCTTTGTTTTTTTCTAGGGTTTGCATTGCATATCATTCATGCGTTTCATGCTAGGTTGTTTTTTTGTTTTGTTTTTTTTTTGTTAAAAAAAAAAAAGGAAAAGGGAAGCAAAATGTGTTTTACATTATTTTCTTGAATTTGAAATCAAGGGTGGCCATATTATCTTTACATAACATGTCTATGTACCTTGTTTAGCTTGGATGAGCTTATTTATTGCACTTTACTAGTTTGAGCTTTGTAGTGCATGTTGTGTGGAAAGATGTCTATAGTTTTTGATCACTTGATCTTGATCTTGAAGTCACATACCTTTGATTGTTGGATTTGAACTTATTGAGAAAGGCATAAATAACCATCTCACCATTGTTTACTAGCCAATCATGAACACCTTAGTGCATATCATAAGATTTTATACTCGAGAAAGTGTAGCACATGCACAAAAAGAGCATAAGGTGTAGTCTTGGTTTAAATCCTAAAATTGATGTGTACATTATTAGGATATAATAAATCCAATTAATTAAAATTGGTGTTAGGACATATGTGATTCACTTGTTAGGAACATATGTCACTCTTTTATGTAATTGGTTAATCCTTTGACAAAATGCACTTTACTTGTATTTGAGAAGATTTAGGATGTGTTTAATACTTCAAGAAACCTTGTTTCAAGTTCAAGTGTTAAAACCATGCAAGTCTATCCAAAAATCAAGTGAGAAAGTGTTGAATTTTAAAGCTCAATAGCTACTCGACACCTCTCGACACTTGGCTTATCTATCGAGCTCTTCAGTTGCTTCTTATCGCAATCTCGACATCTCTCGATAGCAACGTCGATCGATCGAGCAAATTTCTGTCACTTTGACACCTGCTCGACACCTCCTTGGTCGATCGAGCTTTACGAAATTCAGTTTTTCAGATCTGATTTTCGGCCCATGTTGACATGTATGTGTAGGGTTTCTTTTCTTACAACCCTTGACCTTTATAAAGCTTATTTTAGAGGCCGTCACATAAGAGAATACAAGGAGAACATATGCAAAAGGTGACCGATGCCTTATTATCTTTGAAAGAAGCTACTGCGTCTTTGCGCCTTAGGGTTTTGTAACCAAGTGCTTCTTGATCTTCATTATTGATGAAGTGAAGAACTTTGCAGCCAACATTTTCTTCTAGTTGGTGTGTTAGTCACGTACTGGGATCCGTGTATCATTGGTTAGTCACGTACAAGGATCCATGCAACAAAAAGGGTGGCGTTCAAAGGTTCTAAAGCGGTAGAAGGTTTCTGTTGTGAGTTCATCTACGGGGATTGTAGAGTCTAGGGACAAATGTTTTGTACTAGATCTAAAACTTTTCTTTACTATAGTGATTGCTTTCGGGAAGGTTTTCCCCCAAATTTTTTATTGTGAAACTAGTTTGTTTTATTGGTTTTTCTAGGTCATCATATCTTGTCTTATTTATTTTTCCGCTGCATGATTTTGACATGATATTGATATTTGTTTGTTTTAACAAGTTTTATTCATAATAAATCTAATTAACAACTTGAGTTTAAAACTTGTTAATTCTATCAACCGGGGTTTAAATTTCCCAATAATTGGTGTGTACATTATCTTGGCTATTTTAATAAGTAACTGATCAAATAAAATTGGTGTGTACATTATGAGGCAAATCAAGAAACTTACATGATTGCAAGCTTGTTTTTTAGGAGATGTGGAAGTTATACGATGTAACTTTTTAGGTGATAGTCTCTTTCAAATTTATGTGATGAATTTTGTAGAAATTATGATTGCTTACTATTCACATATCACCTTACATGGATCTCAAGCTTTTGCTAGTTGCACACATTACACAGATTACTCTTTGCTAAACTTTGTACATTTTATTGTGTGTGATTTTGTTGTGTCCATCCAAGATTAAAAATTCCTTGATTTTAATGCAAAATGTGTTTGAAGTTTGAGATTTAAGGAAATATTGATTGAAAATCTTATTTTTGGGAGATCTGGGTTCAATACAAGTGTTTTTGAACAACATTACATCTCATACTCATGCATTCTATTCAAAATATATTGTGCTTTGAGGAGTTTCTACATTAAAATGCTCTGTTTTTCAAAAATTTGTTTTTACTAGAATTTCACTCGATCGAACCTGTTTCTTGACCGATCGAAATTGCGATTACAAATTTGGTTTGAATTTGCCTAGCTCAATTGATGCTGGATCAGTCGAATGTAATTTTCGATCGATCGAACCTGTATTTCGATCAATTGAAAATCGGTTTGAAGGTTTTTTAAAAAGCTTTTTCTCTCATGTGCCTTTCACTATTTCAAAATTTTTCAAAAGCTTTTCCCACTCTCTTCAACCGGTCCAGATTCAAAGCAAATTTCTTTGTCATTTTCCTTTATATTTTCTCAAGGGTTTTTGTCTTCTAGCACCGGTAAGACTATTATACCCTTCCTTTTTCAATTTCTTTTCATTTTTCATGCATTTAAGGGAAAGTTTTTGGACTTCATAAAATTTGGGGTTTTTGATGTTCTAGCTATTTTCTTTCAAAATTGATCAATGGGTTTTTGTTATTGGATGATAGTAAACTGTTCTTTAAGGTTTAATTTGATCAATTTGATGAATTGAGAAAAAATGGATTTTCTAGGGCTTGAAACTACCTGAATTGGGGCTTTTGTTCAATTAAGCATTAATTGATGAAATTGACTTGTTTGATTGATTGATTTGGTCATTATATTTTGTTATCTAACTTGTGTAATGATCAATTGGTCAATTTGTTGGGATTTTTGAAAGAGGGTTTTCAAAATTTGGGGTTTTTGGTATAAACTCTATGTTCAAGCCAATTTTGTGTTTCTAAAGTGTAATTGGACTATTCTCAATGCATTAGAGTATGCATCATGCATTAATTCTGTTCATGCATCATATAGATTGTTATTTTCTATATTGTTTTTGCTTTAACTGTGTCTGATGCAGTCCGCCCTTGGTTTTTTCTCTCTCTTGTGTTTTTATCTTTTATCTCTTTTCTGTTTGTCCTTTCTGCTCTTTAGCATCATGGTTAGGAAGATTAGAGCCCATAGGACATCCTCTTCTTCTTCTGCTCCATCTTTTGATAGTGAGAGGTTTCTTAGTGAGAAAAATCAGGAAACTTATGAGAAGCTGAACATTCTTAGGAATGTGTGGGCTAAGAGGAAAGTAGTTTTAGATGAGCTTGACCTGAAGATTAGGAGAAACTTTGAGCGTAGGTGCTGGTTGCCTTTGTTGGATGTTGATCATCCTCCTCTGGCTACCTTGATCACAAAGTTCTACTCGAACTCTCTATCCATTCCAATGATTCCAACACTCAGTATGTGAAAAGTTGGATACGGGGTGAAGAGTACACCATAACTCCTACAGTAGTGGCCTCTGCTTTTGGGGTGCCTAAGGTCTAGCATCTTGTTTATCCTTACGATGAGTCTCCTCCCCTTGATGACATTATGTCATATCTTACTAGGACTTCTATCCAGTGGGGTTTTGATCCTCTGTTCACCACTCACAAGTTGACCGAGATTCATTATCTCTTTTTCCAGATTTCTTGCCATTCTATCGGGCCCATCTCTCATTTGCATAAAATTCTTATCGAGAAATGTGCATTTTTGTATGCTCTTGTCACAAACGCTCCTATGAGTTTTCCTCATCTTTTCATTCATTTTTTGGTTGAGGTTCATAGAAGTTGTTCTACTGGTCACGGTCTATTTTTCCCCGTTTTTATTCATTGGATTTTTTTACATTTAGGTTTAGTGGAGTTTCCGACATCTGAGCCTGTTCATATCATAGCTCCTATAGGCACCACCTTCCTTAGGCAGAGGGCTGCTCAGATGCGAGCTAGCTCTAAATGCCCTAGAGTAGAGTCTTCCTCTGGTGCACCTCCTCCTTCTTCTTCAAGTGATCCGACTGTTGATGCGTTCGTTGATCTGACTACTACTACTGATCCTCCACCTTCTGCTTCTGATGTTTCTAACATTCGTCGTATGTTGGACACTATCATGACCATTCAGGCGGCTCATGGTCAACTTTTGGTGGACGTGCTTACCGAGCTTCAGACCTTGAGAGAAAATTTGGTGAGCATTAGACGGTCACCTCCTCCACCTCCTTTTGATAATGAGTCTTGATTGCCCTTTGGCAATTCGTCACAAAAAGGGGGATTACATATGAATGGAGATGGAGTTTTTTTTTTTTTTTTTTTTTTTTTTTTTTTTAAAATTTTTTTTAAGCTTTGGAGCTTTAGATTGTATCTAGGTGCTTCACTTTGTACTTATTTTTTTTGGCTCATGATGTATTTATTTTGATGTCTTTTTTATTTTTTTTATTTTTTTATTATTTTTTTTTTTTTAATGAGTTGTATATGATAGGGGGAGACATCTTGTGTTTATTTCTGTTTCTTGTTTCACATTGTGCTACATTGATTATTGATTTATATTTATGAGGTTATTCATGATATATGTCTTGTAGTTTATGATTATGTGAAATCAATAATTTATTTTGTTTTATTTGTATTTTTCAGACATGCATTTATGTGTGTGTTAAGTGTTACAGGAATATACAAGTTGATTCAGTTGTGCTGCTGTCTACAATTGCAACTAATAGATAGTAGTTAGGATGAATTTGTTTTTGTTGGGAAATGTTATTGTAATGGGTTGTTTTTGTAAACTTTGAGCATTTTGTTTATTTTGTGTTTTGTCATGGATTGCTAAAGGGGGAGTTTGTTGGGTTCTAAAACTTTAGGTTTAAATGTATTATAACTCCATTTTGTAATATTGCTCAAAGTATGTTATGTGTAAAGTTGGAATTGAGTGTACTGCAGGATTTATTGTATAAATCTACCTAGCTCAATCGATCAAGAATTAGACTTGATCGATCGAAACTCGTGCAGATTATTTTTCTGCAGAATTTTCCAACTCAGCCCAAGCCCGTTTGATGTGTAGGGTTTTACGTTTTGCCTTAAATATAAAAGGAAAAACCCTAGCCATGTTTTAATATTGTTTTTTATGCTGTGTGTATGAATCTCTTATGAGATCTAGAGGTGTTTGCCTTCATACATACTTAGGGTTTCCAATTTCAAGATTGATGTCGAGAGCTTGGTGATCGTTTCAGTTGCTGCATAAAGAGCTTAAAGAAAACACAAATGAGAGTACTTGTGGTTGTTGTGAATCCAAGAAAGAAGTAATCTATGGACTCGAAGTAGTCATGTGGTCGTGGTAGTAAGTTTCTTACTCGAGGTAGCAATAGGATATTAGTGGTCTAAGTTACTATTGTGTAAACTTCAATTCTTTTATAGTGGATCTGTTTTACCTTGAGGATAGCTAGGTTAAATCATCTCTAGGTTTTTTTTACCGATTTGGTTTTCCTGAGTTATCATACCATTGTGTTATTTTATTTTCTGCACTGTTTTAATGATATGATTTATCTGTGTTAACCTAGATCTGCATAATTTACCTAAGTTAATTACTTGGCTAAATTACTAGGTTAATCTGTTTGTGTTTAAGGGGTTTAAAAACGTACAAAATAGGTAACAAATACAAATAGGAATCAGACATTTAAATACAAGATAAGAATGATTAGTTTTTATGTGTGGTAGTGAGTTTGTTTTGGAAGATGTAATTTTGTATTTTTTTAATAAATGTATTTGAATTCAAATAGATAACAAATATAGATAGGTTTTTGAATACAAATGAGAATAACAGTTATTTTTTTATTTTTTATTTTTTTTGCCTTTTGCACATGAGATAGTATTACTCTTTTAACATTTTTTTGTTTTTTTAGGAAAAATAATTAAATTAAAGGGTATGTTATTTTAGAATTTGTATGAGGATATTTTGGTACGTCAAAAATTGAAGACGAAATAGGATAATCCTCTTATTAGTAGTATAGAAACAACTAAAAACTTATAAAAAATAATTTACATTTAATATTAAGAATATAATCAAACTTATTCATAATTTAAAATTATGAAATTAAAAAAAAAATCATAAATTAAGATATAAATGTAGAAAAGGAACAAAGAGTGTTTGTTTGCTTTGCGCGTTTGCGTTCATGCGTCTGGCGTTTTTGGCTTTTTTATTTTACTAGTGCTTAATGCACTGTTCATGGGACATAAACAATGTATTTAGGCCAATGAACAGTGCTGAACAATAGTGAATAGTAATAAATAGTAACCAGAAATTTTTTTTTATTGTTTTCAGTTTTCAGTTTATAGTAAAATAAGCGGTATCCAAACGCACACAGAATATACATGTTTGTTTCTTCTATCACTTGAAGAGATGAAAGTGTGAATATGTAACAAAAACCTGAACCAATTATTGTAGAAGAGAACAAATGAGTACAAAAGTTTAATATTATGAATTGGATTAATCTGTTTGTCAATTTCTAATGTAGATTTCATGAATTTAGGTACGTATGTGAGAAAAAGTGGAATAAAAAAAGGTCATATGAATAGAAAGAAAAAAGAAAGTTGAAAGTTCAAAAACGTGTACAAAAACACTTTTGAACGTTTAGACCCCCAAAAACCAATTTAATCAACACACGCAATATGTTAAACAATAGTGTGCGGAAACTTAACATATGCTATAACATGGTATTGATTAAACAACTATCTAAGCCACAACAAAATAAACCACAGCAGATAATGTAAAGGCAGAGATAGAGAGGAAGGAAGATGCAAACACAGCGATAACACCAGATATGTTATCGAAGAGGAAACCGAAGACCTCGGCGAAAAACCTCTCCGCCGCCCTCCAAGCGGTAATCAATCCACTAGAAAATACAGTTGGGATACAAGGACAGCAATAGACCCTCCAAGCCTAATCTACCCAATGCACCTAAGCCCTCCAAGCTTCTTGCTCCAACGAGGTTGCGCCGAACCTTTTTCTTTTCTAGCTTTCCGGATTCCGCTACTACACCGTAGCATCAACCAATGAATATTGGCTCCTTCCTAACTGCTTCCCAGAACTCCAAACGTCTGTCTCACAGAGATGATAATGGTGAGAACCAGGTTTGGTATAAAGGCCTCTCAAGGATTTGACAATGGAGAGGAAGAGAGTGAGGGATTTTGATGAGACTCTAAGGTAGAGATTGTGGGTAAAACAATCTGGTTTTTCTTTAGGGTTTCTCTCTCAAAATTCTCTCTGGAAGCTCTCTTTCAATCGTGGGTTAAAAGGGTATTTATACTAAAGAGGAGTGGAATGCGAAACGTCAGGTTTTTCCAAAACAGGGGTGGCTCGCGGCTTGACCTCGCGGCTTGACTAAGTCGCGAGTTCCAGTCGCGAGTTAACCGTATGGCCAGTTGTCCTGTTTTGTCCTGTAGTGCTCCAGCTAGCATGACTGTTCATCTTCCAGCATGCTTGGCACGTGTGCAGATTCTGGCGGGTTGAAGCCGCGAGTCCAACCGCGAGTCCCAGCCGCGACTCTCTGTTTTCTTGCACACTCTTGAGCAATCTTCACACTATCTCACTCACTACCCTTACAACAATCCCACCTAAATACAGGGTTACTAAATGCTGAATTACAAGCAAATTTGGCACGGAATAAAGCCAATTAGATGGTTGAATAAATTCAACCTTACAATCTCCCCCTTTGGCTATTCCGTGACAAAACCCTAAAACAGACTCTAGACTTAACATGTGAGTTGGGAACAGTTGATCAAAACTCACTCACACCTAATTCTAGAAGCTGTGAAGCACTTGAATCATATGAACATAAACTCCTGAAACACAACAATACACCATGATCATTGTAAGCAGAAAATTATTAATGCATATGAAACAGGCAAAAAGAGATCAAGCATAAGATGGAGTTAATGAACAAACCATGGCTTGATCAACCAAGTGAACACCACAAGGTAGTGATCACAGTGCTCATTCACACTTGGAATGAACACAAGGACATACAAGTTAACATGCACAAGGCAAGACACTTGTATGTACAACACTCAACCAATGCATAGCACACAAGGCATATGCATCTAGGAACAATCCTACAAGGGCACAAGAGTGACAGTACATAAACCACAATGCTGAACATTTAGATTTAAAATACTGATTTCACATAGCATAAAGGCTGCACTTAAGCATGGTACATACCACAAGGCCTACAAACTATGCATAAAACATAAACCCTCAAAGCTTACAAAAGCATATGGGTACAAACTAACAAATACCTGAATAACATCATCAAACATATATAAAAGTTTTATCCAAGAATATATGAAAAGAGTTAGAAACAGTTTATACACCAAAACCCAGTGTATTAAAAACATAAAAAAATAAAAACACTAATTACTCCCCCTCAACAAATTACTCCCCCTCAAGAGCTGCTTTTCTGCTTCAATTATCAATGAACTTTCTCCCCCTTTTTGACATGGAATGGCCAAAGGGTCACTGGTCATGCTGAGTTGTGAAGCTGTCAAGTGTAGCAGCCAAGACATCAATCTGGTCTTGCATGGCTCTCATTCTGTCAGAATGCTCAGTCTGGACTGCCCTGATCCCATCAAGCCTTTCCAGAATGATCTGGAAAGCATCTGGAGGTGCATCTGCAGAAGTTGAAGCTCTGGACCTCTTGCCACTCCTCCTTGGTGTTGAGGTGGATGCATGCCCTGCTGCCTCTGCATCAGTCTCCATTGGGACTTCCTCTCCTTCATCACCTTCATCTTCTTCTCCTGGAAGCCTAACACTGATCCTTTTGCAGGTAAGTTTGTTGATTGCAGAGGGTGTAGACATGTGACTGATGTCTTGAGGAATTTGAACACCCTTCCTTCGAAAAATCCTCATTAGGAGACTAGGAAAGATCAGTTTTGGTCTAGATGTTGTTCTTGTCTCATCCACAATGATGTCAAAGATGTGGGAACTTATATCTATGAAGTTCTTCTCTTTGAGATCCATCAGAAAAATTGCTCTAGCACAATTGATTGTGGTCAACTTCTTAATAGGATAAAGGTTAAACATCATGATTATGGTGAGAACCCTCATGTCCACTGGAAAGGCAGTGGTATTCAAACACTTCCCTTCTCTCTGCCCACCTATCCTCTGTTGAACTGTTTCAATAGAGACACTCCTATCCTTGAAATTTATAAACTCCTCATCATCCAAACCCTCAAGCCCTAGTACATCATCTATGACATGTGCATCCAAGATGAATTCTTTCCCTCTAACCCAGCAATTTAACTCATTCTCCTTTATCACAGCATTTGAATAAAATTCTCTAATCAGAGGTTCACACACCAAAGGGAAATCACTCAAAAGTTTGTCCCATCCTCTTCCTTCAAAACAACTGGGAATAAAAGTTTGCCTTAGATCGTCCAAATCCACAAATCTCTCTTGAATGATTCCTGCATTCAAGAAGTTATCCTTGTATCTCTCAAAATGATGAACTGACCTAAACAATCTAGGATCCATCTTAAGTCTTTTGTCAGCCCTTTTAGCAGTAGATTTCTTCTTCTGGGGTGAAGGGGCCATCTGTGAACAATCAGAAAAGGCCACAACAACATATAACAATATATGCGCATAACCAGTCAGTACCATGTAGTTAACAGAGAGAGATATCAATCAAACAAGTGAACTTCAACCACTTAAACAGCAAGCAATTTAGTTCAAACATATGGATAACCCAAGCCTAGGATAGGAAACACATGAACAACATGGTGAAGCTATCCTGAAGGCAGATGAAGGACATTGAGGCAGATTCAAAAAAAATGATATGACAAACAAACAATATATTGAACCTAACAGAGTCTTCCCACAGATTATCAAACTAGGACATGCACATCTTGCAAAGGAAAACACACAATTTCAACAGAACCAATAGTAACATCTCAACAGCTCAAAGTTCAGAATGAAATGAAAAGAATACTTAGCTAAGCACAAGAGCAATAGGACAAAGACTATCATTAACACAACCTATAACAACAGAATCCACAAGCTAAGCAAGAACAAAAAGCAGAGACCGAACCACAAACCCATTTCAAAAAAACACAATCAAATGCGAAAAATCAAGGGTAAAAGCACAAAATCAAGTAGAAAAAAGATGAACAGTTACAAAAGTTCGAGGGAAAACTGAAAGAGGTTTAAAAACTGCTCCTGTTTCTGCAAAACACGCGATTTTCGCGACTGGTTCAAGTCGCCACACAGTCGCCAGCTCAAGCCGCCAAAACACTCAAGAAGAAAATTTTGAAAAATTTTTCTAAGTGTTTTTCGCGACTGGAAGGTCTACCCGCGAGTGAGTCGCGAGCTGAGCCGCGAAAATCTCTGAGTGAAACTCGCGACTGGACCTTCCACTCGCGAACAAGTCGCCAAAACTGACCAGCGAAGATGCGACTGAGGCTCGCGACTTGACATACCCGCGACTGAGCCGCCAAAACAGGGCAAAAACTGGATTTTTGAAATTTTCAGATTTTTCAACAAAATACTTTCCAAAACCACCTAAAACACTCAAAAATCGTTTTGTGCTTGAATTTACAAAGATTGAGCATGTGAAAACACATTTCATCAAGTACAATCACACAAATGAATATGGCATTTATCAAACATAAACTTGTGTGTTGTGTGTGGATATCAACAATGAAATAGTCCTTTGTCTAATGTGAAGCTTCAATGATCAATTCAACCAAGGCATACACAGTTAGCACTAGATCATGTGACCAATCTCAATTATAGAAATATGAATATATGACTTCCCACACAACTTGATAACATAACTAGGAGTCTTTCATTTGACTCCACTTTCAGCCACAACATTTGATCTTTTGAGGCAATCATCTCTCATTGTGAGAGGGATATATAACATTTTTCTTTGAAGAATAGGCCTTTGGCCTTTTTGAAAGAAGTTTCACTTTTAATATAAAGTCGCTTACCCTTTTTCCTAGTCAAATACTAGAATGTGCGACAGGCTTTTGCAGCTCAATATCTCTTTTCATTTGGAGATTTACATTTAGTGAGCTCTTTTTAGCAAAAAAAAATAAAAAGTGGGAAGAGATATAGACACAAGTCTATGCAAGTTTCAAGATCAACATAACCATTCACTAATCATTCATGACAAGTTTGAAGATCTATTTACAACAATCACATAGATTTCAAGATTTTTCCCATAGTGATATGAGTGCATGAAAACAAGTAATGTTCGAAAATGCACAAAGCCATTAGCACAAAGGTACACGGCAAAACGAGTTTTAAGACAAAAACTCAACAAAGTCAATCAAGTGTTTTGATTTTCAAATTCTTTATGTGATTTTTGGATTTTTGACTCAAGAAGCAAAAAGAATGATAAAACACAATTAAGAAATATTCACAAACAAACAACCAAAATCAAAAACAACAAGCATATCAAACAAACATAGTCACAAAGCATAGGAAGTATTAATGCATGGACATGTTGTAATGCTTATGCATGAGTACCCCTTTTCACCCACACGACACTTGCGTTTGGGGTGATTTCCTTAGAGGATTGGGTACGGGAGTTAGGGCTTTCAAACCTTCGTGAGAAGCTTTCCAAGCAGTTGGTGAATGCACCAATCATCTTCATCACGTTCATCATTCCGGGATCTCCGTTTTGCTCTCTAGGTTGATCCCCTGCCCACGTTCTCCTATCAACTCTTGGTCCTCCTGACCTTTGAGGAGTAGCACTGTTCTTTGCTCTCAGCTTTTGGCAATTTGGTCGAGTGTGCCCTTGAAGTCCACAGTAATGGCACACATACATTCCTCTAGGACCTCTTTGTGGTCGAGGACGTGACTTGGCACGAGACTCAGACCTGCCCACATGCTGATTATGATGATTCAGCATCCGTTGGTCCACCACATTCTTCTTCTCCTCCACCTCGAGGTTTACACTAGTAGAGTCAGCTACAACTGGATCTTTGGACTTCACAAACTTCACTTCTTTAGTGACATTTCCAGTTGAGCAACTTCCTCCGGTATATCCCAGTCCGGATTTGTCTGAGAAGCTCTTTTGAGATGATATAACATCATCAAGCTTCTTGGTGGTGACCCTCTCTATTTTTGCATTTGCTTGAACAACCTCATTCTCAAGGAATCTCACTTTAGTGTAGGCTTCGGACAGCTCACCATTAAGGGTTTCAATCTCGCATTTGGCCTCCCTATACCGGATTAGGAGACTTTTGTAGTCCTCCTCAGCCTTCTTCATCTTTCTCACAGCAGCCTTGGCCACCCTTGTGTATTCGCCAGATTTCTCCAACAGTGAATTGTAATTTTCTTGAAGAGTTGCTGTGCTTTCTTCTTCTTCAGCTTCTGATTCTTCAACAATTCCTAGTGAGTCATCCTCACTATGTTCTCCAAGGTCTTGAACAAGCAAATTCAATTCATCCGAAGACTCAACATGAGCAATAGTCATGAAAGCTGAGTAGTTCCCTTCTCCATCACAGCTCTCCTCAGATTCTGAGTCGGACGAATCTGAATCACTCAAAGTCGTGGCGTACACCTTGCCTTTTGATTTCAAATAGTTAGGACATTCCCTCTTGAAGTGTCCATGCCCGTTGCATTCAAAACAAGTAACACCTTGTGTGGATTGGGATTCTTTTCCATCTTTCCTCTTGAAATCCCTCTTCTCCCTTCCAGAATTTTGGAAATTTCTCTTATCATCAAATTTTCCATTGTTTTTGAATTTCAAAAACTTCTTGAAATTTTTAACAAGATAGGCTACATCCTTGTCAACCATATCTTCTCCTGACGAGCCTTGATCTTCCACCTTCTCATTAACGGTCTTTAGAGCAATGGATTTACCCTTCCGTTGATTTGGCAGCGACATTTCATAGGTCTGTAAAGAACCAACCAGCTCCTGCACCTTGATGTCGTCAAGATCCTTGCTCTCTTCAATGGCTGTCACTTTGGCACGGAAGCTTTCCGGCAATGATCGAAGGATCTTCCTTATAATCTTAGAATCCTCCATCTTCTCCCCCAAGTTAAACTTGCTGACAACCACTTCATTTAACTTCCCATAGAACGAGTCGAAAGACTCATCCTCACTCATCTTGAGCTCCTCAAACCGAGTGGTCAGCATTTGTAACTTGGTATCTTTCACCTTCTTCGTGCCTTCATAAGTTGTTTCCAGAATCTCCCATGCATCTTTGGCAATAATAATGTGAGAAATCCTGTGAAATTCATCTGGAGACACACCACAGAAAATAGCATTTAGTGCTTTACTGTTAGCATTAGATGCAGTAAGTGCTGCCTTATCCCATGTGGATTTGGCTGCTTCAGGTTTGGTCCAACCTATCTCAACAGCATCCCACACGGATTCATCAATAGAGCATAAAAAGGCTCTCATACGAACCTTCCAAAATGCATAGTTACTTCCATCAAAATATGGAGGTGCATTAAGGGATTGAGACCTATCCATCTCAAAAAGAAAGGGAGTCAAGGATCACACAATGGTAATAAAACCAAACAGATGTGTACCCGCTCTGATACCAATTGAAAGTTCAAAAACGTGTACAAAAACACTTTTGAACGTTTAGACCCCCAAAAACCAATTTAATCAACACACGCAATATGTTAAACAATAGTGTGCGGAAACTTAACATATGCTATAACATGGTATTGATTAAACAACTATCTAAGCCACAACAAAATAAACCACAGCAGATAATGTAAAGGCAGAGATAGAGAGGAAGGAAGATGCAAACACAGCGATAACACCAGATATGTTATCGAAGAGGAAACCGAAGACCTCGGCGAAAAACCTCTCCGCCGCCCTCCAAGCGGTAATCAATCCACTAGAAAATACAGTTGGGATACAAGGACAGCAATAGACCCTCCAAGCCTAATCTACCCAATGCACCTAAGCCCTCCAAGCTTCTTGCTCCAACGAGGTTGCGCCGAACCTTTTTCTTTTCTAGCTTTCCGGATTCCGCTACTACACCGTAGCATCAACCAATGAATATTGGCTCCTTCCTAACTGCTTCCCAGAACTCCAAACGTCTGTCTCACAGAGATGATAATGGTGAGAACCAGGTTTGGTATAAAGGCCTCTCAAGGATTTGACAATGGAGAGGAAGAGAGTGAGGGATTTTGATGAGACTCTAAGGTAGAGATTGTGGGTAAAACAATCTGGTTTTTCTTTAGGGTTTCTCTCTCAAAATTCTCTCTGGAAGCTCTCTTTCAATCGTGGGTTAAAAGGGTATTTATACTAAAGAGGAGTGGAATGCGAAACGTCAGGTTTTTCCAAAACAGGGGTGGCTCGCGGCTTGACCTCGCGGCTTGACTAAGTCGCGAGTTCCAGTCGCGAGTTAACCGTATGGCCAGTTGTCCTGTTTTGTCCTGTAGTGCTCCAGCTAGCATGACTGTTCATCTTCCAGCATGCTTGGCACGTGTGCAGATTCTGGCGGGTTGAAGCCGCGAGTCCAGCCGCGAGTCCCAGCCGCGAGTCCCAGCCGCGACTCTCTGTTTTCTTGCACACTCTTGAGCAATCTTCACACTATCTCACTCACTACCCTTACAACAATCCCACCTAAATACAGGGTTACTAAATGCTGAATTACAAGCAAATTTGGCACGGAATAAAGCCAATTAGATGGTTGAATAAATTCAACCTTACAAAAGTTTCTTCTCAAAAAAGAAAAAAGAAAAAAGAAAACGTTTTTTATGGAAAAAAAGAGGAAATGTTGATATACGTATATGTATATTCCATCATTACATATAGAAGTTGATTTTTTTTTTTTTTTTTTTTTTTTTTAAAGAAAGAAAAGGTGTTTACTTTAAACTCAAATGCTTAATTATTACATTATTTACAATTTTTTTTTAACTTGATCCAAAAACATTTTTGATAAATAGGTATGAACAAATGACTTGCTATCTTTTGTTTTGTTTTGTATTTTTATTTTTATTTTTATAGAACATCAACCAATAACATTGCTTTTTTATTTATTTATTTATTTTATTTTTAATGACCGTGTAGTAATATTGATAGACCAAAAATGTATTGACCCCTTGTGATAAATTAATCGATTAATTAGCCGAGTTTATCAATTAATCAAATTAACATGCAATGTACGTGGTAGTACAAACAAATCACCAATTAAACTAAGTATGCAGCAGAAATTAAATTGACACGGTGATTTGTTTACGTATGAGGAAAACCTATAAGACAAAAACCCTACCAAGTGATTTTAAGGTCACCACTCCCAAGAATCTACTATTATCAAAACAAGCGGTTACAAGTAAAGGAATCCCAGTACCTTATATCAACTTACAATTGAACTTTTACCCAAATACCTAATTGGACTTATTTTGTAGTGACAATATCTTATTTTCAATGCATGACTCCTAGTACGTGACTAACCAATTGCGCGGATTCCAGTACACGACTTAATCACCAACTTGAGAAGAATGTTGGCAACAAAATTCTTCAGTTCATCACACGATGAAGATCATGAAGTTGCTTGGTCACAAAACCCTAAGGTGTACAAACACAACAGCTTCTTCAAGGGAAAGATGAACTAGGGCAAACTAGGTGTTTGGTCACACTTTTCTTCACACTTGTGGAATTGTGCTTTAGTGCAACTTGTGTAACCTTTTACGGCCCTCAAAATAATCCTTATATATGTTTAGGGTTGTGAGAAAAAAAAGCCCAAACATATACCCACAAATTAAATGAAAATCAGTTCTGAAAAATTGAGTTTCATAAACCTCGATAGATAGCCATCTATCGAGCTAGTTGTCGAGCCATGGGCTTTAGTAGCTTTTAAATCTCGATAGATGCTAGCTATTGAGCTTTAAAATCCAGCACTTCATTGCTTGATTCTTGGATAGACTTGCATGACTTTAACATTTGAACTAGAAACCTTATTTCTTGAAGCATTAAACACATTCTAGATTTACTCAATTACAAGTAAAGTGCGTTTTGTCAAAGGATTAGCCAATTACATAAAATGATTATATATGTTCCTAACATTGAATCACATATGTCCTAACAAATATAATTTAAGTAAAAATAAATTAATAATAAAAGGATCAGACGAAGAATTTGAATTGTAGTCAAATTAAGATTTTTATCAATTTAGAAATGATAAGAGAAGAAGATAACAGCAACTAATTATATCTATTTTAAAAAAATTAAAAAAATTTCTGCAATTTGGTTTAGCCACTTGGAGCAACAATGACTTTTAAACCTAACTTTTATTTATAGTGTATGATATGATATAGAACTTATAAATGCGAAAAAAAAAAAAAAAAAACTAACTATATGAAATAAAAGAAAATATATTACTAATGTGAGGCCCAATAACTTATGGGCCCGGCCCACTACTCATGGGGAGTCCAAAGGCCCAAACCAAAGAAGGCTATGGCCCAAGCTTGACAAAACAAAGCACAAAATGGCCCGGAGATGCAGCCGAGGACAGTTCAGTCCTCGGCAGACCCAAAGTTCTACCGAGAAGAGGGGCAAAAACGGTATAGGAACAAACTTGAAAGAAAATCCAAAATATCTAGGAAAAGTTACCCTTCCCATGCAAGGCTCTGACCTAACAGAGCCGTATTCTTCAGCTTTATCAACCACCCCCAACGACTTTGGGTTTGGATTGACGGGACAAGTATCAGTCATGGAAAATGTGACCCTACACGTGGAAGAAGGAAAGCGAACGGAGGCTAGTATAAAAGAAAAAGTAGGTAATCTGGATGGGGGATTGGGGGGAAAATGGGCAAAAAAAAAAGAAGGCATCCCAGTCCACCTCCAGGAGAAAGACTCCAAGGGTGAAAACACCTTAAACATGTATGAACACCACGAAAAACCCACCGCCGGGTAACCAAGGCCTAGCCTTTCAAACCCACTCTCTACAAATGATATTGTCTGGGCCTTTTTACGTGCGAAACCAACACCGTTGTGGTTCGTTGCGTATCGTGTCCCTACAACTAATATCATCGAAACTCTATTAATAATTAGTAATCTACTTAAAATTTTTAATAGAGTTTCACCTAAAGTAAATTAACTATTTTAATATTTAATGAATCATATGTTAGAAAAACATAATTTTTATGATGTTTAATACTTATATATATATATATATATATATTTTTTTTTTTTTGAGCCACTTAGTGCAACTATCGTGTATAGTGTATAAGTTTTACCATATTAAAACACAAATTATGATATATACTCAAAATAATTAAATAAATATTAAAATTTTATTTTAAATTACACAAACTTTTGGTAATATAATTTTATTGAAATAAAATTTTAAATATATATTTTCTTAAATTAGGACACAAATTATATTATATTATATTTTATATATATAAATAAGAAAATTTTGATGATAAAAGAGAAACTCTCATTCCTTCACGTTACTTTTGAGAGAGAGAGAGAGAGAGAGAGAGAGAGAGAGAGAGAGAGAGAGAGAGAGAGAGAGAGAGAGGAATTCATAGGATATGCCTACAAAGATCAAACAATAGAGTAAATTTGATTTGAGTACTAATAAAAAGAAATAGATATTTCTATTAGGTTCTAAAGTTTAGAACAATTGGCAAACCATGAGCACAAACTTGTCTAGATATAGATTCCTAGATCTATAGGTTTGATTAGAAAATACTCAAGGTACTACGTGTTAAAATACAAGAACATCTAAGCTGTAGAAAGGAGAATTCGAATTTAGTGAAATCTGACTGATCGAAAATTGCAGACATGAAATTTCTATAGAATTTTATTTCAGCCCAAACTCTACTTAAATGTTTTGGGTTTCAAGCGAAACACTTCTAGTATATAAAGGAAAACACTAACTACGTTTTGTGAGCTTTTGAGAGACTTTGTAGTTGCTCTTGTGAGATTTAAAAGGTATTGTGCCTTCCTCTATCAAAGTCAATGCCGGAAATCATTTTCATATCATTAGATCCGATAGATTTGAAGTTGTTGCAACAAGATCAACAACTGCTGATGATCTAAACCTTCAAGGGTGGTCTTGAAGTCACAAACTAGAGAGTTTGTGTTGCTGAAACCTTTGAGTGGGATCCCAAAGTCACAGGCAAGGCTGCTTGTGTTGCTGTAAATTCAAGAAAAGAAGGAGTTCGTGGATTCGGAGCTTATACGTGGTCGTGTCAATGAGTTACTACTGTAGGTAGCATTAGATTTAGGGTTAAATCTTTTGTAAAAACTTCAATTCTCTTATAGTGGATTTGGTTTACCTTGAGGATAGTTATGTTAAATCATCCTCAGGTTTTTACCTTAAAACAATTAGTTTCATTGGTTTTCTTGCATAATCATATCGTGGTGTTATTTATTTTTCCGCATCTTTACATGATATGATTCATTTGCGTTTAACCTAGATCTAATAATTAATCTAAGTAATCCCTTGGTTAATAAATTAGGTTAAACAATCTATTTAATGGTCTAAATGAATAAACAAGTGGTATCAGAGTGGGTTCACTTTGATTGGATTAATGTCCTGAGTGAGATCCTTGATCCTTGCTATCATGGATAATTTTAAGTGTCTATTTGCTTATATTTGTGATGATTTGAATAAAAAGGACACTATTGTTTCTGTTGATCTTGTTGATGCTTGTGAAACTCTCCGTAGGGAATTATCTAAATCTATGAAAATTGCTAAGAAATTCAAGGAAGATTTAAAATTGGCTAATCTCAAAAAAGAGGAATTGATTATAAGATTAGATGAATCTAATAAAAAGAATGAACTTTTGAGAAATCAACTTCCCTCTAAAGATGAGAAGATGAAAAGCTTGGAACAAGAGTT
This sequence comes from Quercus robur, assembly GCF_932294415.1. Classification (NCBI taxonomy): domain Eukaryota; kingdom Viridiplantae; phylum Streptophyta; class Magnoliopsida; order Fagales; family Fagaceae; genus Quercus; species Quercus robur. The sequence continues at coordinate 16,782,307 of NC_065539.1, forward strand.
AGTTGAGTCTAAAGCTAAACTTAAAAATTTGACTAGTACCAAGTCTACTGTTGTTGATAGATGTGTTTCTGTTTCTCTTAAGCCTAAAGCTGAAAAAATTTATATTCCTCCTTTCAAGAGGACTTATAAAGAAAAAGCTTATTCTTTTAGGTTAGATAGAGATAAAAGTTATGATGTAGACGCTAAAGTTTCTAAATTTAAGTCTAAATCTACTGATAGATTGCATAAGAAATCTGTTTTTGTGCTTACCTATCATCTTTGTGGGGTTTTTGATCATATTAGATCAAATTGTTCTTTGTTGAGGCAAAAACCAAAATCTGAGACTAGATCTGCTATTAGGAAAACTGATATTCCTGAATTTGTTCTTGTCTATCACTTTTGTGGTGTGTTTGGTCACATTCGTCCTAATTATCATATATTGAAATTTAAGTATTCTGTGTTTCAGTTTAGGATATGTGATGATATTTCTCCTACCATAAGTCCAAATAAATTGTTTCATATGCTTTTGAAAAATATAAGCTTGTTGGCTTGTGAAATGAAATTGTAGGATTTTTGTCTCTCTCAGAAAAAGTGTGTAGTCCCTCATATACACTCTGGTTCTCATGATTTTTCACCTACAAAGCCAAAGATGCGTGCTATATGGGTGAGAAAAGACTTTCTAAGGTGAGTATTGTTTATTTATCCTTGATATAATTCTTTCAATTATTTGTGGACATGTTTACTTTCCATTTTTGGTTGTTTTATTTTTTATTTTTAGGTTGTTTTGTTAAAAAAAAAAAAATCAAAAACATTGAAAAATTTCAAAAAGACAAAAAATAAAATAAAATTTTGTGCCTTGTTTTCTTGAGGATTACATGAATTATGATATCTCTCTCTTGATTTAGAACATACTTGACATGGTGGATAAACATAGAAAGTGTATATTGCATAACTAAGTGCATGACTATTTTGAGATAAATGCAATTTTGTATGAGTATGTACTAGTTTGTACATGTACTCATGGGTTAATTAAGAAATTAATATTTCTTATTTGTGTACCCTCTATAGCTTAGTTGAGCATTGTTATGCATTGTTTTGCATTTTATTCATTTAGCATAATGTGTGCATTTTGTTTTTGGTCATTATGAAAATTTGAAAATATATATATATATATATATATTTTTTTTTTTGGTATTATGCATCTTTAAGATGTGTAATTGAGGTTGGCCTATGAAATTTACTTTTCATGATTGTGTACCTTATTTAGCTTTGATAAGTTTTATTTTTCTGCACTTTACTAGTTTGTGCTATGTAGTGCAAGTTGTTTATGGTTTTTAATCACATGCTCTTGATTTTGAAGTCACATTCTTTTGATTGTAAGGATTAAAAAATCCTAGGAGAAAGGCATAAATAACCATCTCACCACTGTTACTCACCAATCATGAACACCTGTGTGCAAATTATAAAAGCTGTGCTCGGTAAGGTGTAGCACTTGCACAGCAAAATACTTAAGATGTTATTGTACAATAGATAAAAGAAAAAAAAAAAAAAAAAAAAAAAAAAAGAGAAAGGAAAAATATGCTTCAAAAGAAAAAGAAAAAGAAAAAATTGCACGGGTGCAAGCGTGTTTTCTAAGAGATGTGGGAGTTATATGATGTAACTTTTTAGGTGATAGTCACTTTCAAACTTATGTAATGAATACTATAGAAATTGTGCTTATTTTTTGTTTACATATCACCTTGTGAGTATCTCATACACTTAGTAGTTGCACACGCCACAAGCAAATCTTTGTTAAACTCTGTACATGTGATTGTATGTTATTTTTTATGGCCTACCAAAATTAAATTTCTTGAAGTGTTTAATGCATTTTTAGGGTGTGAGAAAAGATAAGAGTGAGGAAATTTGTTAAAGTTGAATTTCTTTTTGAAAAATTTGGTTTTGAAGTCATCAACATTCATGTCATATCATAAAAACAGTTTTTCAAATGATTCTACATAAAATTTTTCCAGAATTTTTCAAAATTTGTCTCTTTGAAATTCGACCGACCGAGTCTGTTTTTTGACCGATCGAATTGTGAAGGAGAAAAATGGCCTTTTCTTTTAAAAGTCTTGGGTTCTCTCGATTCCTTTTGACCGATTGAAACTAGAAAATTTTCGGTTTTTAGTTTCTTGATCAATCTGTCTTTTCATGCATCATTTTTGTTAGGATTAACATGCATTATATTGTTTTCTTTATCTATCTTGCATTTTTGCAGTCATATCTCTCATTGTTTTCACACACATCACGCACACACTTTGTTAAATTGGGTACTCAACTTGATTTAAAAATTGATTAATTAATTTTTGAGTTTTGTACATTTTAGTATATGCTATTTTTTTTTTTTTTTTTTTGATGTGTGAACTACTGAAAATTGGAAATATTTTTTTGAGATATGGTGGATAATAAATGTGCAAATATTCTCTACTGTTGAGATTTGTTTATGGGTTACATAGTGTCAAGTTTGCATATATTGAAAGAAAATATTTTCCTTCATGTGTATCCTCAACTAATGTGTCTTTTTAGTTTTCCCCACCTTCTAAATTTTTCCTAAAATTGCTTTTCCCAAAACTTGTTTTGTTTTCCATATTTTTATAGGGGGAGTTGTTGCTCTTCATAGGGGGAGTTGCCTCTATTTTCTATAGAGTTAAATTGTTTTGTATTCCCTTGGTTATCTTTTTTCTCTTATCCTCTATTTTGTATGTTTAATTCTACCTTCTGATTGGGTTGTCTTTGTCAATACGTAACAAAAAGGGGGAGAAATAGATGAAATTGTTTTTGAAAATGGGAGAAAATAAATTTTATTGTTTTTGATGTATCTAACTTAGGGGGAGAGTTAGTTCGCATATATGTTATTTTTTGTTTATCTATCTTTATTTCCACACATGCGGTGATGTACTCTTTTGAGTGTTTCAGGAAAGACAGGCACATTCTAATCAAGACCTTCTACCTCTTCTAGCAACTTCTAGGTTAGGAGTCTTAGATTGGGATTTGTGATGTAATTGGGCATTTTATTGTAATAGGGCTGTTCTTGTATTTGAGCATTTCATTGTGTATGTAAGTTTTGTCACGGATTGCCAAGGAGGAGATTGTTAGGTTCTAAAGTTTAGAACAATTGGTAAACTGTGAGCATAAACTTGTCTAAATATAGATTCCTAGATTTATAGGTTTGATTAGACAATGCTCAAGGTACTACATGTCAAAATACAAGAACATTCAAGCTGTAGAAAGGTGAATTTGAATTCAGTGAAATTCGTCAATTGAAAATTAGATCCGACCGATCGAAAATTGCAGACATGAAATTTCTGCAGAATTTTATTTTTGCCCAAATTTTGCTTAAACGTTTTGGGTTTCAAGCGAAACACTCCTAGTATATAAAGAAAAACCCTAACTATTTGTGAGCTTTTGAGAGACTTTGGAGGTGCTCTTGTGAGATCTAAAAGGTATTGTGCCTTCCTCTATTAAAGTCACTGCAAGAAATCATTCTCATATCATTAGATCCAATAGATCTGAAGTTGCTGCAACAAGATCAACAATTGCTGATGATTTAAACCTTCAAGGGTGGTCTTGAAGTCACAAACTGGAGAGTTTGTGTTGTTGAAACCTTTGAGTGGGATCTCAAACTCATAAGCAAGGCGGCTTGTGTTGCTGTAAATTCAATAAGAGAAGGAGTCCGTGGATTCGGAGCTTGCACGTGGTCGTATCAGTAAGTTACTACTAGAGGTAGCATTAGATTTTGGGTTAAATCTTTTGTAAAAAATTCAATTCTCTTATAGTGAAATTGGTTTACCTTGAGGATAGTTAGGTCAAATTCTCCCCAAGTTTTTACCTTGAAACGGTTAGTTTCATTGGTTTTCTTGGGTAATCATATCATGGTGTTATTTATTTTTCCACATCTTTACATGATATGATTCATTTGTGTTTAACTTAAATCTGAGAATTAGTCTAAGTAATCTTGGTTAATAAATTAGGTTAAACAATCTGTTTGTGGGGTTAAACGAACAAGAAATTTCAACTTAAGAAAATAAATAAATACTTTATCTTAGTCAAAAGGATGGGAATGGTACAACCGTATAAGGAAATCTCAAAAAAGAAAAGAATTAAAAAAAGAAATAAGGAGTGTATAAACAGGTTGAGCCATCTATGCTAAGAGGGTGCCTCTATTTATAGGACCCTCATACAAGAAAATTAGGGATGTCAAATGGGTGGGTTTGGGATGGGCATAATTGGGTTGGGTATATAAAACCCATTTACCCATTAAAACCCATTTAATTAATTTCTTCTAACCTAAATCTAATCCAACTCAATTATTATGGGTAAACCCCAACTTACTCAATTATCAAAATTACCAAAATGTCATTAAAGTGAAAACCCCAACATTTTCTTGGATTCCCTTTTCCACTCTCTCTAGTCTCCACTCTACTTTCCCGGGAAAAAGAAAAAACGTTTCTTATAAACATTTCCCACACTATACTTTACAAAACAAGTATATCAATTTTCTCTTCCATATATTTTACCACACTTTCTACGAAACCAAATAGGGTGGAGAGAGAGAGAGAGAGAGAGAGAGAGAGAGAGAGAGAGAGAGAGAGAGAGAGAGAGAGAGAGAGAGAGAGAGAGAGAGAATATCTCTCTTTATTTTCATTTCTTTCTTTCTTTTCTTTTAGATCCAAATATCGAATTCACAAATTCTGAGAGTATTTGGATATGATTTGATGTTGATGAAGATGAGCGAGTACGAATTCGTGGGCAGCAAAAATGGCGGCGATGAAGACCGAGTGACGGAATGGGAGGTTGGGCTATCGAGCATCGATGATTTGACACTATTATCGCAGTTGTTGATACCGCTAGAGCTGGCTTCGGCATTCAATATTTCGCCAAAACCTTACAAGACCACCGTGGAAGTCAACTGTGCGTTGCAAACAATGTTCTCTACTCTCCGTGGGGTCAACCACTCGACGACGAAGGGGTCGCTATTCGAAACAACGGATCTGGATCTTAATTACCGATTGAGCGAGCTTCATTTCTGTATATATTTTTGTGTTCTGTATTTTATTTCGTCTTTTTATGAGGTTTTGTGTAGAGAAGAATAGTGAAAGATCAGAGAGAGAGAGAGAGAGAGAGAAGTGTTTGGAGGCCGAGAAAATGATGGAAAATGAAAACCCCAAAACACTGAAACGTCTGAGGTCTTTTTTTTTTTTTTAATGGGATGGACTGAGTTGAATTTAGGTATATTGTTTTTAAGTTAAATGAGTCTCATTGGGTTGAATTGGGTTGATGTCCATTTAACTCAACTAATAATTAGGTAGATTTAAATTAATTAGAGTGGATAAGTTTGAGTGGACAAATAATTTGTCCTTACTTTGCCACCCTAAATTAAAGAAAATCCATTGACTGTAATACGCACTTCTCATTCATTATATTTATGGACACCCAAGGCATCTCCACTAAGATAATGGCTGAGATTCTTTTTGTCTTCTCCATTTGATTTGAAATTCCACCAACTTTCAGCTGGTGGATTTCTATATATCTATTCCTATTCTACACCATAATCAATGAATCACCTCGGAACTAAATTGTTGTTGTGGTATTGGAGGACATGTTAGAGATGGCAGTGTGAGACTTTTTTTTTTTTTGGGAAAAGGGCAGTGTGAGACTTTGAAGCCGAAGACTACTCCAAGGTAAATTTGGTATCTACCTGAAAAATGGAGTGAGAAAGATCCCTGGTGACAGAAAAAAACTGATGAGGTCTAAAAGCTATCAATATTCTATAGTAGCAGTCAACCGTCAATAAATGTTGACGCGCCAACAATGTGGCTTTCATCACATGACAAAAATGATGATGTGGCATGGGTGCTAATTTTGTATGGTGTGGTTGCATTGCATGATGTTGGTGTGGCAAGGTAGCATGGCACAAATGTTGACATGGCATCAGACTCACGTGTCAGTGTGACATGATTACTGTTGTGGTAGTAAGTTATAGTTATTTTAGAATCACATGTTCACAATTAGTTCTATAAGTATATTTTCACAATTGTTCTAGGTAGTAAATTTTAAATGGTTGCTTATTACTTTAATATAAATTAATTATTTTCTTTTTTCCTACTGCTTACACAATTAGTTATACCAAAATATAATAAAAATATGTGTTGAATTGATTGTGATGACCCTAGGATTTTTCTTTTTAAAATGATAGGGCTCTGTTGATATGGCTACAATTGACGTGGGTATATGCTTGTGTGATGGGTGGCTACATTTGTATAAGAGGATTTTGATTGGTGCATTGTAGATATGTGAGGCATGTGGCTAGCCCATGTGAATGGGTAGAACTTGTTAGTGGAGGTGGTATTACATGCATTGGATGTATGGTAGATTCTTTTCTATTAGTAGCATGTGGTGGTGTGTGAGGTGTGTTGATGCTGAATTTCAACATCAATCCTCTCAACTTAGAGTTTTGGCAGCACAAATTATTTGCTATTCATGAATTGTGTGATTTTGGAGTGGGTGTATGTGCATATATATCTTTTCATTTATTCTTTATTCATTTAAGTGAGTCATCACCTACTATTAGATTTTTAAGTTGTGATTGGTCATTTATGTCTAATTGATTATATATCCAAATTCAAACTACAAAATATCCTAAGCTAAACTAAAGTCTAAAATCGCACCTCAATCTAGAAGATACAGATTTGGAAACTTAATTACACATGAAAAATGTGTTAAACAACTTACAACACCTATCTTCTGATAGTACCTTATTTTGATTCATTCATATGGATTAACTGAAAAGTGACTTGAACATTTGACATGAGAAATTTGGAAAAAATTATTATTTTATTATTTTTTTTTTTCAAACCGAGGAACAAAGATTTTTTCTTGACATGGATTTTTTTTTTTTTTTTTTTTGCATTAAAATGTTTATGTAGCTTTTTTAATGTTAATTAAATATTTTTTAATTATTTTCATAACTATGTCATTTTTAAGTGTGCCATGTTAAAATTTCGTTAGTCATGTCAGTATTTTTTGTTAGCAAGAGGATAGTAGGGATAATAATAAAAGGATGTTAAAAAACTAGATGACCAAAAATGAAACTTATGGAAATGTATGGAGGAAAGTAAAACATTGGTTTTTTTTTTTTTCTTTGGAGTTGGATGCCCTTGTCTACATATGTGGATCGATTCCAACAGGGAAAAACCCGGGTCAATTTTTGTTAATCCTCAAAAAAAAAAAAAAAAAAAAAAAAAAAAAAAAAAAAAAAAAAATCTCCGGCAGTACGTCCTTTATAAAATTATATTCAACACTTTTTCTTAAAAAAAAAAAAAAAAAATAGCTTTGTTTTTAATTTTAGAAACTGATCTTCAACACTTGATAATTGATATAAAATGCTTGAAGTGTTTTATTTGAAAAATACTTGATCAAAACAATCAGAAAGTATTAGACGTATTGATGCGTTTTATCTTATTATTTTAAATTTCACTCCGTTTCATAGTTGACCCTATTTTGCTGCTTGCAGGCGATGGATTTGTAGAAAGTTTATCTCTATATTTGCAGGAAGAAATATAATTCTATTTCATTGAAACTTGAACATCATCAGGACATAAGTTAATGGTTATCATTTTTATTCATATAGCCTTGACATAAAAGTTCAGATCAAATAGACAGTTTTGTTCTCCCACAGTCCTCTCTCTTTTCCAAGCCATGGCTACCACTTTCTACAACTTACTCAAGCTACCTCTAATTTTCTTCCTTTATCTTCTTCCCTCTGCTCATTCAGTTTATTTCCAAATGCCTCCCTTTGAGTCTAATACGTCAAACATAATATATCATGGAGATGCTGTACCTTCCGTTCGAGCCATAGAGATGAATAAAGTCAATTTTCTATGCCGTGTTTCTCCTTCATTATTGACACACAGGCAGTCCTAATTATGGTCATGGGCTTGCATTCTTCTTGGCTCCTGTTGGGCTGGAGATCCCACCAAATTCTGTTGGTGGCTTTCTGGGCCTATTCAATACCACAAACAGTGATTCATCTCAGAACCAAATTGTTCATGTTGAGTTCGACTCTTTCGTGAACCAGGAATGGGATCCTACAGTTCAGCATGTCGGAATTAACAACAACTCAATTTCTTCTGCAGTTTACACCACTTGGAATGCTAGTTTACACGGTGGAGATACTGCAAATGTATCGATTATCTACAACGCTCTCACTAACAATTTGAGCGTCTCTTGGACCTACCAAAGGACCTCTAACACAAAGGAGGATACTAGTCTTTCTTACCAAATTGAATTGACTAAGGTTCTGCCTGAGTGGGTCACAATTGGTTTTTTAGCTGCTACCAGTCAATATATTGAGCGACATACGCTTTTGTCATGGGAATTCAATTCATGCTTGGATATACATGGTGGAACAGAAGCGAAACATCACACACATAGTGGATCTGATCGTTTCCGGTGGTGCTCTGATAGCTGGGATGGTTATAGCATTTGCAATATTGTGGATATGGAAGGGAAAGAGAAAGGAGAGAACTGCAACAAAAAACTTAACATCAATTAATGAGGATCTTGAGAAAGGAGCAGGACCAAGAAGGTTCTCTTATAGTGATCGTGTTTCAGCTACCAATAACTTCTCAGACGAGACGAAGTTGGGTCAAGGAGGTTTTGGTGTTGTTTACAAGGGTTACTTAGCTGATTTAGACATGCTAGTTGCTGTGAAGAAAATTTCAAGAGGGTCTAAACAGGGGAAGAAAGAATACATAACTGAGGTGAAGATATTTAACCAGCTTAGGCATCGAAATCTGGTACAACTCATAGGATGGTGTCATGAAAAAGGCGAGTTCTTACTTATCTACGAGTTTATGCCAAACAGTAGTCTTGATACTCGCCTCTTGGGGAAGAGGACTCCTCTCACTTGGGAATTGAGATACATGATATCTCTTGGATTGGCCTCTGCATTGCTTTATTTTCATGAAGAGTGGGAACAATGTGTGGTGCATTGAGATATCAAAGCAAGCAATGTCATGCTAGACTCTAGTTTCAATGTCAAGCTTGGTGACTTTGAGTTAGCTCGATTTATGGAAAATGAGCTAGGTCCCCAAACAACTGGAGTGGCTGGAACTTTAGAATACATGGCTCCAAAATATTTAAGAATGGTTAGGGCTAGTAAAGAGTCAGATGTGTATAGTTTTGGAGTAGTTTCCTTAGAAATTGTTACTGGAAGAAGGTCAATAAATCTAATGGGAAAGGATTCTGAAATGGGGTTGGTAGATTGGATTTGGAATCTTCATGGAAAGGGGGACCTTCTTTTGGCTTTGGATAAGAAGTTACAAACAAATTTTGATGAAAAACAAGTGGAGTGTTTGATGATCATTGGACTTTGGTGTTCTCACCCTGATCAAAATCTAAGGCCGTCCATAAGGCAAGCAATTCAAATTCTTAAGTTTGAGGCAACAATGCCAAATCTTCCAACAGATATGCCTGTACCTACACCAGCAAGAATTAGCTTTTGTGAAGCATCGCTAAGTACTACAAGTCTTTAACAAGGTCATTAAATATATTCACCATCTTTGCTTCTAAGCATTGGTATAGTATTAGTTTTTGTCTGTATGGAATCGATTTGGGTTTAAACCCAATTGTTGAATTACAAGTGAATTAGTCATGTGGTTAAATTTATTCAATTATGCAAATTTCTAATTCACAAGAAACAATTTAAGATTGTGATGACAAATTAAATAATGTGTGATTAATTGCACAAAATCAAACACAATGGAGACAACGATCTTGGAAAACTAATGTAAAGACTATTCCAAAGGAGAAACCATTCAAAGGAAACCTTCTATTAGGATTTTAGTGTGTTGGCATATTTTCTGCCAACTTTACATATAATTGTCAAGTACTTAATTTCATTGTAGCATTTACATTTGTGGGTTTATTTGTCAAGGGTTGAAGAGGTTAAGAGCTACAATCTTTTGAATCTCAATGGAGCGAAAATTGTAAGGGTTAGGCAAAGTGTTAGGTGAGCTAAGCATTTTGATAGTCAATCGCACAACAATCTTGCCTCTCTCTTTGCCTTTCACCTCGGTCGACTGAGATTGCTAGAACTCGAGACAAGTTTGTTATTTCTTTCTCTTATGTACCTATCCTTATACCTCTCTATATATCAAATTTTACGAGAGGATATTAAAACTAGTAGACAAACAATTTTTTGAATTTCTTGTTGCTATTTGCTGTTTGGGAATCATTGGAGTGGTCACAAAATCTTTAAGAAGCCTTATAATGTCCATTTTTTATCCCAACAAGTAGGACTCAAATTGGGCTTGAAATAGACAGATTATTGGGCCTTTTACATTGCTAATTATTGTTGATTTACACAATTTCAACTTACCGAGATGGAGTCGAGGTAGCTTGACCGATCAAGAAGAATTGAGTTGCAATCAAGCTTGTTATTGAAGAGGCAAAAACTTCTCTTTTCTTGAATAGCTCTTGAAAGGTTTTTGCGTCTTCAACTTGATCTTAAATTACTACTCTAAGACACAATAAAACTCACAATTTAACACACAATTTGACATGGTTTGCCAATACTAATACAAAATCATCAAGTTTAATGCATGTGTCAGTGTTGAAATATGATTATAAAACTTTTCATTTCTTATACTCCTACTCACTAGCTTGATTATATAATCACGATAGGTAATTACAATGAATAGAAATACTGAATGAGATGATTAAACAGGGGAACATGGCATTTGCAGTTTTGCACTGAAGTTAGAAGAATGAAAATCAATGAATGCCAGCATAGTCTGATGTTCTAACTTCTAACACCTTTCTGAGCTGCACGAGAGAGCCACAGCTATAAACAAAATTTTGCTACTACAGGTTTTAGTTCTTAATTCGATTCAATGCAACCTACCTCATCTGCCAACAACAGATGTTTGAGCCACGAAAGCTATTATTGTTCTTAGCTCTATGTAACTTATCTCTCATTCCCTCCGTCAAAAGTCGGTACTGTGAGCTAGGTTCAACGCATCAAAGTAATGATTAGAATTTCTGAATCCAAGCAATTTTTTTACAATCATGAAGTGTATATCAAAAGGTAAGAAAAGTAAGAGTAGGAATATTAAAAACCATTAGCTCTAAATTAGCGACGAAAATTAAGATTGTATTAAATCTTTTAAACATTGTCTTGTCTAACCGGCCAGGCTTTGGTAGTCATGCTCTTGGAATTTTGTAATACTATGTGTTAGATGAATTCGGATTAGCTTAACAATAACAAGTCATATTAATTATTTTGTCCTTTTTGTTCTATTATATAATCAAATGTTGTCTTTAAGAGAACTGCTTTATTTATCCACAATATTTTCCTAACAAATTCTAGGTAGTAAGTTGTTATTGATTTTAATTTTAACCCATATTAAAATTATCATTTAAAAAAAAAATCTTTTAACCTGCTATTAAAATTACTTTTTTACCTACTTGTTACAATTAATAATAATTTGTCATTTACGATTTGTTAAGAAAGTGTTGTGGGTATAATATATATATATATATATATATTTTTTTTTTGTTTGTTGAGAATCAAATTTTTTTTTTTTTTAAAGGTGACATTTCTGCTCCTTTGTTTTAATAGTTACTTCTTGTATTTGTCATTAAACATTAATAAAAATTTAAAAAAAAAAAAAAAAAAACTTCAAATTAACATCAGATAGAGCGGGAACATTCTATGGGCTTCATTTTCATGCAAGTATTCATCATTGAACAAATTGAATGGTGCAAGATGGGAAAGTCTTGAAGCATGAGTTACTTAACAGCAGTGGGCCTCTCATTTCCTCACACATAATACATTGGACCATCAAGAGCATAAGGCCAGGTTGTTCTTAATATTTGGGCCGGTCTAGCTTTTTCCCAATGTATGAAGAGCCCATCCATTCTACCTAACCCAATAATGTTTTTTCCCTTTCTTCTTATTCTTTGGTAAATAGTTTCAAAAGTTTCAAACTAAAATTTAAAATTTAAGACTATTACAAACAAAAAATTATAATTTTGCTGGATTTAAATTGGATTGACTTTTAAAATCATTTAAATTTAAACCTACACGTTGTTTGAAGTTTGATTTGGTGGTTTGGTTTTGCATTTGATTGAGGGTTTAAATTAATAAACTATTATTTTAGAAGTTTAGGTTTGATTCAGAACTATACATTACTATGTAGTGTTTTATTGGATTAATAATTTGAGAAAATTCTACTATTAAATTAAATTTTCTCTTTATTTTTAACACTTATGCTAAATTTCATGTTAATAAAATATTATTTACAATTCAATTCTTAAACTCATATTTTTTGTGATTTTAAAATACAAAAATTTAGTATTTAAACATTTAATGATGAAATAGTTATTAATTCATGATCATCTCAATTAGGGGAAATTATTTACTGCAACGGGTGAACCACATTAGCAATGTTTAATCAAGATTAGTGAAGATTAGTGAAAAGCTGATTCCAAATTTGTTTTTATCAACAGTCATGAAGTAAGGATTTCGTGTTTTTCAAGTAAAGGTATAAAAGCAATCTTAATGCACACTTTTAAAGATTTTTTTAGAGTCTTGTGGTGTACGCATGTGATAGGAGATTTCCAAGCTCTCTCAAAGTGTTAACTGGAGATCAAAATTCATGTTCTCGAAGATCTGGTGATGAAAGTGAAGTTACTTCATCCGATTAACAAAGAGTTGCTGGAGTGAACTTTTTAGTGTATACTTCAGGTTGTGAGCAAAAGTTCACATTTAATAAAGTTTGCTTGTAGAAGAGTCTGCAGATGACTTCCTACGTCAATTTTGCATTTGGTGACATTGGATGCCACTTGCCAGTTTGATAAGCAAACAAGGACATGGATATCTGCCAAGGAGCTCTCTTGCTAGTTCAATTTCCATCTATTAGCCAGATGCAAGGTGCTCTCTTGTGTTGGTATAAAAATGGGTTGTGTTGAACAAGAAATATTGAAATTTAATCCACTCCACCTACATCAAGGTATGTAAAATTTAAAGAAATTAAAAAAAAATTAACTACGTCCTTTTATATAATATTACACAGGCCCAATGGCCTTTTTTAGGCCAAAACATTCCTAATTATTGTATGCTACGATATTTCGAGACAATTAGAATCATCCTCTTGGTTGTAGAGAAAAATATAATTGTAAACTTTCAAGCATTGATACCGAATATACTTCTAGATCAAATCTTCCAATTCTGTGAATATAACATAAAAGAAAGTTACCGTAATATATAAAAATTAAAAATATTTTATTTATGATATAGGGTTTAGTTTCCATCGGCAATTGGAAATATTTTCTTTTTCAGAATATTTTTAAGCTCTTTCTCAAAAAAAAAAAAAAAAAAAAAAAAAAAAAAAAAAAAGAAAAAAAAAGAAAAAGAAAAAAGAGAGAATATTTTTAAGCAAGCCAACTAGTTTAGGGGTCTAACTGTCTAAGTTCGTTGGATTATATGTATAACAATAATGCTATCACACTTTTTCACACATATTTTGCTATAACTATCCTATACTATAGATTGTGAGTGGGGGAGAAAAAAAATGGTTAATCGACCATTTTAGAAAATTTTAATACCACTTTAATGAGAAATATAAAAAGAAACTGAAAAAATTAATTATTTTTTTTCTTTTTCCACAAACAAATTAATTTTTTTAAAACCAATACTAGCTTAGGAGTTAGGACATTCGTTAACTTTCATTTTCATATTTTAATGGAGCAATTCTGTGTGAGGCCATTTGCAAGTCTTCAACGACAAAATGAACCTCAAATTTGGAATTCACCTGAAAAAATCGTGAGAAAGATCCGTAGTGGAAGAAAAAGGGAGGTCAAAGCAATTATAGCAGTCAACAACCAATGATTTTTTTAAGGGTAAATTACAACTTATTTACTTGTGGTTTGACCAAAATTTAAGTTGCCTATCTGTACATTGAAATTTGACACTTTACCCATCTGAGTTTAGTTCGGTTAGATTTCCTTAACTCATATCTGTTAAAAACATGACTAAATATGTGATTTTGCTTCACTTTTATGTTTCCTTCCTCTAAAACACAAAAAACATAAAAATACAAGATCAAATAATATTAAAAAGAATTCATCGGAATACTTACATTATGGGATTTCAAATCACGGGTAGATAACTTAAATTTTAATCAAATCTCAAGTTAATAAAGTGTTAAATTTTAAATCATAAGTAGGTAACTTAAATTTCAGCAAATTACATGTGGGTAAGTTGTAATTTGCTTTTTATTTTTTATTTTATTTTTATTAAGTATAATTTGTATTTTTAATTGATGCACCATTATGTTCCAAATTCTTAGCCCCCATTACCAGCCTTGCCCAAATATCCTAGAGCCCAGCCCAACTAAAAGAAAATTAAAAACCCATTAACCCTTTTAACCCACGGTACATGCTAACCAAATTCAAAAAAAAAAAAAAAAAAAAAAAAAAAAAAAAAAAAGAAGAGTCGAGAGAGAGAGAGACACAGATGGGTCCAATTCCAACGGGGCAAGACCCAGGCCAATTTTTTAAATCATCAAATATCCCCACTTATAAGTATACATAAAAAAAACACTTTTTTATTTCAAATGCTTGATGTATTTTATTTGAAATAATTGAAATATTTTAAGCACTATTTGATTTGCACTTTTTTTTTTTTTTTTTAACATGCTTTTTATCAAAATGTCAAACACATGTACTTAACATTATAAAAAATTTCCAAGCAAAAGGAAATATCCAGGGAAGTTTAAAGGCAATCAATGAAGACAAATATGCCTATCGAAAAAAAAAAAAAAAAAAAATGAAGACAAGCATGGACCAGAAAACTTGATTTAAACAACCGGGAAATATTAGACGACGTGTTGATTCGTTTTACCTATTGTTTTTTTTATATATATATTTATTTATTTAAAGAATTGTTTTCATTCCTTTACGTTGTTGACCCTATTTTGCAGGCGATGAATTTGCATTATCTCTATATTTTATATATATATGTATATATATATTTATATTTATATTTAAAGAATTGTTTTTATATTTCATTCCTTTACGTTGTTGACCCTATTTTGCAGGCGATGAATCTGCATTATCTCTATATTTTATGATATCATTTTTCATTCATTCACACTTGAACATCATCAGGACCTTTTTATTTATTTATTAATTTTTATAGATAATTATAATATTCTGTTAATTTAGCATAATCTTTTCTACCTAGGTCCCTAAGTATTTATATATGAAAGATGTCAGTAGTTAAGGTACAAGGTTCTTAGCAGACATAAGTAAGTTGTTTTCAAATTTATTCATATAAGTTCAGATCAAATAGCTAGCTTTGTTCTCCCACAGTCCTCTCTCTTTTCCAAGCCATGGCTACCACTTTCTACAACTTATTCACGCTACCACTATTCTTCATTTTTCTTCTTCCCTCTGCTCATTCATCAGTTTCATTCAATATTACTCGCTTTAATCCTAATGCGTTAAATGTAGTATATCGTGGAGATGCTGTACCTTCAGTTGGAGCCATAGAGATGAACAAAGTCAATTATGCGTGCCGTGTTGGTTGGGCCACCTATGCGGAGAAGGTGCCACTCTGGGACTCCAATACTGGAAACCTCGCCAACTTCACAACTCATTTCTCCTTCATTATTGATACACAAGGCAGTGCTAATTATGGTCATGGGCTTGCATTCTTCTTGGCTCCTGTTGGGTTTGAGATCCCTCCAAATTCAGTTGGTGGCTTCCTGGGCTTATACAACACAACAAACAGTGATTCATCAAAGAACCAACTAGTTCACGTTGAGTTCGACTCTTTCGCGAATCCAGAATGGGATCCTGCATTTACGCACGTGGGAATTAACAACAACTCAATTTCTTCTGCTGTTGATACCACTTGGAATGCTAGTTTCCACAGTGGAGATACTGCAGATGTGTGGATTACATACAACGCTAGTACCAGGAATTTGAGCGTTTCTTGGACTTACCAAAGGACCTCAAATACTCAGGAGAATACTAGTCTTTCTTACCAAATTGATTTGAGAAAGGTTCTCCCTGAGTGGGTCACAGTTGGATTTTCAGCTGCTACGGGTTATTATGGAGAGCGACATACGCTTTTGTCATGGGAATTCAGTTCAAGCTTGGATATAAATGTAGCAAGTGGAAAGAAAGCAAAAGGTCGTGGACTAATAGTGGTTCTGACAGTGACCGGTGGTGTTCTGATAGCTGGTGTGATTATAGCATTTTCAATATTGTATATATGGAAGGGAAAGAGAAAGGAGACAGAAGAAACAACAAACTTAACATCAATGAATGATTATCTAGAGAAAGGAGCAGGGCCAAGAAGGTTTTCTTATCGTGATCTTGTTTCAGCTACCAATAACTTCTCAAACGAGAGGAAGTTGGGTCAAGGAGGATTTGGTGCTGTTTACAAGGGATATTTAGCTGATTTAGACATGCTAATTGCTGTGAAGAAAATATCAAGAGGGTCTAAACAGGGGAAGAAAGAATACGTAACTGAGGTGAAAATCTTTAACCAACTGAGACACCGAAATTTGGTGCAACTCATAGGATGGTGTCATGACAAAGGTGAGTTTCTACTTGTATACGAGTTTATGCCAAATGGTAGCCTTGATACTCACCTCTTTGGCAAGAGGAATCCTCTCACTTGGGAAGTAAGATATAAAATATCTCTTGGATTGGCCTCTGCGTTGCTTTATCTTCATGAAGAGTGGGAGCAATGTGTGGTGCACCGAGATATCAAAGCAAGCAATGTCATGCTAGATTCTAGTTTCAATGTCAAGCTTGGTGACTTTGGGTTAGCTCGACTTATGGATCATGAGCTAGGTCCCCAAACAACTGGAGTGGCTGGAACTTTAGGATACATGGCTCCAGAATATTTAAGAACAGCTAGGGCTAGTAAAGAGACTGATGTATATAGCTTTGGAGTAGTTGCCTTAGAAATTGTTACTGGAAGGAGGTCAATTGATCCAATGGGAAAGGATTCCGAAATGGGGTTGGTAGAGTGGATTTGGAATCTTCATGGTAAGGGGGATCTTCTTTTGGCTTTGGATGAGAAGTTACAATCAGATTTTGATGAAAAACAGGTAAAATGTTTGATGATCATTGGACTTTGGTGTTCTCACCCTGATCAAAATCTGAGGCCCTCTATAAGGCAAGCAATTCAAGTTCTAAAGTTTGAGGCAACAATACCAAATCTTCCAACAGAGATGCATGTTCCTATGTATCGTGTACCTACACCAGCAGCAATTAGCTCTAGTGAAGCTTCCGTGAGTACTACAAGCCTTCAGCATGGTCGTTAAACGTATTTACCATCTTTGGTTGTAATCATTGCTATAGTATTAGCTATTGTTTGTGTGGAGTTTGTTAAGGTTTTGACCCTTGTTGTTGAATCACAAGGGAATTTACCAAGTGGTTAATTTATCCAATTATGTAAATTTCCAATTCATGAGTAAACAATTTAAGCATGTGATGATGAATGAAATAATATTTCACTAATCGCACGAAATCAAACACAATGGAGATAGCAATGTGGTGACGTAGGGAAATTCAATGGAAAAAATATTCCAAAGGAAAAGTCACTGTTGAGAATACTTCTGTTAAGATCTTAGTGTGTTGGCCTATTTCGTGCCAAAATTTACATATAATTGTTGTGTACTTAATTTCTTTGTAGCATGTACATTTGTGGGTTAATTTGTATTGGGTTGAAGGGATCAAGAGCTAAAGAGTAGAGTTGCAAGTTGTTCAATCTTGGTTGAGTGAAATTTTAAGGGTCAGACGAAGTCTCAAGCAAGTTAAGCATTTTGAAAATCAGTTGCATGACAATCTCGCCTCTCACCTTGGTCAAGTGTGATTGCTAGAACTTCAGACAAATTAGTTATTTCCTTCTCTGTTGTACGTACCTATTCTTATACTCTGTATATAACCCTTATTTCCCATGAAGTTCCATACCCAATTTCCCATTTTGAAGAGCTAGAGAGCAACCTAAAACCCTAGGGAAAACACTCATTTGTTCTCTCTACCTTCACCCTCTCTAATGCATCCATTTCTAGACTAATTCATAGTCTATCAAATTCTACGGTTGGAGATTAAAACCAATACACACAAAGAATCCTTCAAAGTTGGAGTGGCCAAGGACACTTGGTCTTGCAATTAATAACTCAATTCGTGGATCCAGTGAATGACAAGAAGAAAAGATTCAAGAAATCAGGTACTAGTAGGAGCTTGAAGCTCAGGTACATGGTCATTACTTAGCATGGAGGGGTTTTTATATTTATATTTATATTTTTAAAGTAATTTGTACTGCAGCTATTCTTGTTTAGTGGATCATTTGGTGCTATAGGTCACGAAGAGTTCTTTGCTCAGTTTCGGGTTTTTCTCTCAATAAACACTAGGTATGTTTGGGGTGCTTGTATGTGATTGGGATTTGTTGTTGTGTTTCTATATCTATGCATATGCTAATTGGCTAATTACATTAACAATTGGACTTAATTTGTTAGTTAGTTAAAATTGACATAAGCTATAAAATTGGGGTCTAAATTGATGAGTCCGACCTTCTCCAACGAAGCAAATCCACTACAACAAAAGATCTCAAAAAAAACAAAAATTTCTAGACTCTACATCTTGTAAACAACTTACATCTAGTAGAAGCTCTAAAACCTTTTTGAGTTGCACGAGACAACAACAGCAATAAGCAAAATTTTTCTAATATAGGTTTTAGTTCTTAGTTCAATGCATCCAAGCTCATCTGCCATTTGCCAACAATGGATGTCTGAGCCACCAATATCTGGGTTGGAAAAGTAGTACTAGTAATTGACAGCCAGAGTTATTCACGTATATACTTGCTAATATTGTTCTTAGCTCTATGTAACACATCTCTCATTCTGCGCCGTAAGCTAAGTTCAACGCATCAGCGTAATGATTAGAATAAAATCTGAATCCAAGAATTTTTTACAATAATGAAGCGTATATCAAAAGATAACAAAAGTAAGAGGAGTATTAAAAACTATAAGCTCTAAATTAGCGCAGGAAATTAAGATTGTATTAAAGTCTTTTAAACATTATCTTGTCTAACCGCTCTGGTTGTTATCTTCATGGAATCTTGTAATATTACGTTAATGAATTCGGATTTGCCGAACAAGTCTTTGTTTTTTTAGAAGAATCTGAACAAGAAGAAGTCATTATTTAATCTAATGCGTGTCTTCAAAGGTATACGTAGCATTTCTTCTATGTGTTTTATTTATTAGTTTAACTTATCATTAAAGATTAACAAACTAGAAATTAACATCAGATGGAGCGGGAGAGTAAGATCGATGGCTGCAAGCCTTTTGACTTTGCAGGTGTTGGAACTTCATTTTCATGCAAGTATTCATCTAACCCAGTAATGTTTAAGAACATATAACCATTAACCCAGTAATTTATTTAATTTTTCTTCTTCTTATTCCTTGGTAAATAATTTCAAAAGTTTCAATCTAAAACTTAATATTTAAGACTATTACAAATTTAAGTTTTAAATTGGATTGACTTTTAAAAATCATATATGTTTAAGCCTACATTTTTCACCACTGCACACCCTTAGTACAATGGTCACTTTACAAGTATAAGTGCTTGGATGTAGGAGGTAAGGGCCGGGTTTAAGTCTCCAGGAATGAGCTTCGCACACATATACACTTAGATTATATTAAAATAGAATTTTTATCTTGTATCCTAAAAATAAAAAAATAAAAAATAAATCCTACATTTTTCTAGTTTGGTTTTTGGATTTAATTGGTATTTTAAATTGATACTATTTTAGAAGTCCAGGTTTGATTTCAAACTATATATACATCGCTTTTTATTATTATTTTTATTTAGATTAATATTTTGAAAATTCTACTAATGAATTACACTCTCTCTTTGTTTTAATAACATATGTCAAATTTCATTTTAATAGGATGTTATTTACTATTTAATTTATAAATTTATATTTTGTGTATGATTTTAAATTTTTTTTTAAAAAAATCAGCATTAAACATTTAATAATGAAATAATTACTGATCCATGATCATCTTGATTAGGAAAAATTATTTAGTGCACTTGGTGGACCACATTAGAAATGTCTATTGGAGTAACTATTTGATACTTTGGGAACAATATTCTCACATTTCATATTATAGTGGATCTCACTAGAGAAATTCTTAAATTGTTTCTTTGTTTTGGGATATGCCTAAGATATAGAAATATACAATTTAAATTTAATTAGTTCCATAAAAAAGTATTTTCAAGACACTTGTCAAATAGTGGATTGGGTTGATTCATTATTTTGAAAGTCGTAATATCAAACAAATCATTATGTTGGGTTACACATGATGAAATTTCACATTAAATAATAATGAGTAGTTAATATAACATAATATAATACATGTCCATTAGGCTTATGTTTTTTGGGTTAAAGTGTGCCTCTATATAATATATTAATTATTCAAAAAAACTCCCCAATTTGTTTATCTTCCCAACAAGTGGTATTAGAGCTCATCGTGGTGTGGAGCAAAGGTGGCAAAGTTATTGAGGTTCCTTTTGTAGTTGAAGCGAGAACAGAGTGTGTGTACTTGAAAATCTTTTGTAAATGGAGCAGGGTAGTTCCCTTTTGCAGTTGGAGCGAGGACGGTATATTGCACTAAACAAGCCTATGAAAGCCCACATACACGATCTTGGAAAAGGCCTAACAAAGGAGTGATATTTGCCAATGGTGCTAGACAATAGTGAAGTGCAAGGTTCCTATGGAGATAAAAAAAAAACGTGATGGGTTGACACGTGGAGGCCCATGGATGATGCACTAGTGAAGGGAAAGACCCATTAGTCAAGGAGGAGCGAGTAAGACTTGTTTATGGCCTATAAAGAGGTTTTGAAAGCCTATAGAGAGGCAGAGACTCACATGTGAGAGAAAGATTGTTGGACTGCACGTATGAGTGAAGTCCCACATTGAATAATAATAATAATAAGAATGAGTAGTTACTATAACATAATTGAGCACATATAAATTGGGCTTAGGCCTTTTAAGTTAAAGTGTGTTTTTATATATTTTATTAATTATTCAAGGAAACTCTCCGAGATATTTATCTCCCTAACACATTCTATTAAAGTTGTTAGGAAAATGGAATGATTAGAATGTCAACTTTGAGGCTCATTGAATCATCTCCTTAAAGAAGATATTACCTGCACTCTAAGAGCACTAGCATTGGTGGGTGTAAACACCCCCCAATTGCTATTTTACATTCAAAACTTCAAAAATGTTGCTCTATCCGGGTATGGGTTCTTAAAAATTTTTAGAACCTATAAACAGTTGGTTCTTATATATAGAACCAATTGTTCAGTTGGATGTAAAAAAACATGATTTTTAATTGAGAAAGGTGGAGAGAGGAGAAAGAAATGAATAGAGAAGAGAGAGAAACATGATTTTTTTTAATATTATTTGATGTTGTAGTTTATATTATTTTAATGAGTTGTATAAATAGAAATTGGGATGTTGGATAAGTTGTAAAATGAGATGATAAAATAAATAAAGTAGGTTTTAAGATTGTAAAATAAAACTTTTTTAGAATCTCGAATGGGAATGCTCTAAAAGGGTTTGCAAACATGTTATTGGCAAATTGTCTTTAGGATACCACAAAGCTTATGAATTTTACAAATAGCAATTTTGAAGAATTCTCATGATTTTTTTTTTTCAATTAAATATGAAAAAATATTGATAGGCAATGAAGAGACAATTAAAAAATAATGATTTTCAAAACAAAATAAATAACTATTACTAATTTTTAATGACTATTAACTACAAGTGAATTACACTTGACTACATAATTCTACAAAACTCAAAATTTCAATCTATCTGACTTGGCACTTCGCTTAGTGAACCATCTCACTCAACTAATTGCAAGATCAGACCTCTAAACAGTCTTAAACCAAAACTTAAATCAATATTAATTTGCATGACATTTTCTCACGAACGGAATCCATAAATCCGAACTTCATTTTATCTTGCACGAGAGCAATCCTTAAACAGAAACTTCACTTATGTTTAGGTGCTGGTTTTTTTTTTTTTTTTTTTTTTTTTTTTTTTTTTTTGGTGTGTGTGCGACTTATATATACACACAAACAATTATATTAAATATAAATTTCAACTTTTGTGCTTCATACTGTTTACTTTGTAAAATAATTTTTTTTGCAATAAACCAAAAAGCATTTTCAATCTTAAATAGTGTAAAAAAAAATGCTTCATAGCAAAACAAATAAGATGTTTTTATTATGGATTCTTTGACATCGCACATTCAAAGAAAAATTATTGTGCGCGATTTCTAATATGAAATCAATTATAAATTGTTGTGATTGAAAGCCTATTGAGTAACATTTTGATAGATCACAAATGATTGAGTATAAATGTATTAAAATACAATTATTTTAATTTATTTATATTTTGTTAATATTAAATAAATTCTAGTTTTATTTATGACATATTAGTTTATTTTTGAATGATCAAAATATATATATATATAATTTTTCATGCTTTGGCTCACTAAGAAATATTCCCGGCTCTGTCCTTGAATGGAGGGGACAATGCCGCTGTATAATCCGAAGAATCTTTCAAATTTGCCAAAAACTAGCTCTAAAACCAATAAAAACATGTGAACATTAGATATTTAAATTTCAAATGACATTACGACGGCCACTGCCTTCATTCCGTTTAGCAATGTCCAATCAAAAGATAAGAAGCCAAATTATTATGACGAATCCGAGTTCTGGGAGAAATTATAAGGTTTTCATGATGACAAGTGACGTGATCCATCATTCTAATAAAAGACTCCTCACTCGTTTAAAATTGTAGAGTTTTAAATAAAAACTAAATACTAACTCAACAATTTTAAATAAATGAGAATCTTTTACTGGAATGGTGGATAAATGACGTAGTCCACCATGAGGACTGTATAATTTCTCAAGTTGTTGAGGCAATATATATATATATATATATATATGAGATGAGTTCAAGTTACTCCTACTATAACTCTAAAGAGTTACACATTTTCTAAATTATTGGATTTAAGTAGATCCAAATGTCAAAAAAAGATTTTCATTAATGTTAATATTCTAATTAGTATCTCATTAATTATCCCTTATTTATTACATTCCTTACCTATCTCTTAACCTAAAAAAACACAAAAAAAAGTATTAGTCTCTTTCTAATTGTTTTTCCCACCGTTTCTCGAAAAAAAAAAAAAAAAAAAAAAAAAAATCCTACACTGCACACTTCTCTGTCTCTTACTCCTCCACTGCTCTTCCACCTCTACCGCCAGGTGACCGGCAAAAAAAAAAAAAAAGTAGAAGAAAAAGCCGCTGGTTGCACAACTGGTTAGTCTTCCACTTTTTTTCCCTTGTTATAATTTCTTAGATAGAGCTATTTTATTGTATTCAACTATATTGTAGTACAAACGTTGAAAATTTTGGGGGCTATTATGGTTCTTTTTATATGCAATAGTAGTCTTTTAGTTCTTTTTATATGAATAAGTGTACACTACTTTTACACCGACTATTCCTTCATTCAATTTCACTTGTTACTAAATTTTTATTCCAAGTTTCCACTGACAAATATTATTACATATCTTGATTTAATATGAAAAAATGGAGATAAATAGATTTGTTCTATTAAAACTTCAGAATACTCTATGAACCTATCAAGGGTTGAATTTATGCTGAATGGCCAACAATATGTATGTTTAATTGTTAAAAGGAATTACCATTTTCTATAAATGGTCCTTTGGGTCCAGCACCGTAATTTCAATTTGAATAGTTGTGGTTGTGTATACTTCTGAACAATTAAAAGGAATTACCATATTCTATACATATATATATATTTTTTTTAAAAAGGTTCTTTTTATATGCAACTATATTTTCCGGAACAACTTGCTATTGACTAAATCTATTGGGTCTATTAGTTCTTTTTATCTGCAATAGTAAATATAATGTATCCAAACAACTGCTACATGTGTAGATATAACCTCTGTTTCTCTATTGGCTCATCTATCGTTTTTTAATCTTGTAAGATTTCCTCTCTAAAAAATTAATAATTGCCACCTCCCTCTTTTTTATTTTTGGGGGTGGGGGTGGTTTCATCTGAAGATAACTACACCTTATGAAAGCAGTAGAACTAACTTGCTCTAATTTTTTAAATAGGCTCTTAAAGTAAGATTTATTGCTTATAGCTGATTGTGAGAGACTTAAAACAAACACTTCATTTTGCAGGGAAATGTTAGAAGGCTCACTGACAAGCATTTTGATGCAAATACAAAATGTATTATAGTGATTATGGAGTAGCAAAAATGATCCTTAGACCTCTGCTTCACCTGGTATTGAAGTGATTATGGAGGTTTGAGAGTGATTATGGAGCAGCAAACGCTATTGTATTTGTTGTTAGTTGTTACTACTAAATGTATTTATGTTAGTTGTATACTTAGACTCCAATTGATTGAATAAAATGGCTTCTTCATATATCAGCTTTTGCAATTAGAGAAGTTTGGATTAAGGGATGTTGTAACTCTGCTGCCTATGAAGTTGCTAATTTTTTTTATCTTTAAATCGAAATACAATTTTGTTGATCAATTTCTATAAGTGAAAGAGTCCTAAATCAGGATAACAGGCAGGTTGCTAATGCATTATAGGAGAACATGTTGACCATGATTAATTGAAAACCATCCTTGGAGACAGTAACACATTTCGGGAAAATTGTTAATAGGTTTCCTCCAAAACGTTTTCATTATTCTAACAGATTGCTTTTCCAATATAAAATTTTATCCAATTTCCATGCAATTTAAAATCATTAAAATCATTGGCATGCTTTGATTACTAATTTTTTTCTTACAACAATTTGTCTATCTCATCTTCAAAACTTTCAAAAATAATATACAATCCTCAACCATATATATGCTCTGAAATCCTAAGTTGTCTAAGAACGCAAATGGTTCTAAGCAAAAGTATAAACCTATACTAAGTAAATTTTCTTCTTTTCTTCATACTACCATGCAGTTTCCATGCTCCCTAGTATTATAGGGAATAGAAATAAATTATGAAACATATCCTAAACCCATAGTGTAAAATGATACTACTTAAATCCAAATTAACAGCTAAGTAAAGAGGTCTACCATTTCTTGCTTATCACAAAAGGATTTCTTCTATGGAAAATGAGTATAAGACTAAACAAAGAGTATAGAATTTCTTAAAAATCTGAAAAATGTGCCATAAACACATTGTTAATCACATTAAATTAAAGCAAAAGTAAATGAGTAGTTTTTAACCAAAACTATGGTTGCATTGCTACTACCCTCCATATATATGTTGTCATGGATCAAAGACTAATAGTTAAGGTTCTTAGCTAGAAAATTCCAAATAGTATTCCAACATAGGTCCTTAAAAAAACAAAAACAAAAACAAAAAAAAACCAAAATGTATTGTTTCGTCATGATTAACAACATAGGTCCTCAAACACTTACATATTTTAAGCTACTTGGACTCTATATATCTCAATTCCACCAAGCGAAGCTCATTTTGTGATTCTCTTCAACCACATGTACCTAAAGTAGAAAAAAAAATGTATAAACAAATTTGAAACAAAAGATACATATTATTACAATCAAAATTAAAAATATAAAAAAGACTAGAAAAATGAAATGAAAAAACTCACTTTATGCTAAGTCATCAATATTATTGGCATCAACCACTGTCATGTTTTCTTCATCTTGGTAATCACTTCCTTCGCCATTATATTGTTTACAAGTACGACGATTATGACCATAACCCCACAAAGTTGACAAGATCGTCTTTTTGCTGTTGCACGAGCTAAGGATATTTCAAGCCCACCTTTAATTCTCCCACCATGACCTTGTTTCTCAGTGCTTTTTTTTCGACCTTTGGTTTGTGATACATGTGGATCTTTTATATTCAAAGGAACTTTGGGAGAGCAATCTTGTACTTCAACAATGGCAGCTAATTCACCACTCTTGTGATGCATATTCATTTCATCATTTTCATTTCCTTCGAGCAGTTGATTTTCCATTCCAAAAGCTTTCTTAAGGGTCTGATCTAAGTTGGAGATGATCATTTCATATATATCTTTAGATTTTTCAGCAAGGTAAGACAATTGACTTACACGATGTCGAACATGGATGCTTCGTAAGGCTCTTGACATATGATGCTCATCCTCACGGCTTGATCTATATTCTACACTTTTGATTTCTTTATTTGCTTCTTTTGTCCAGCGTTGTAGAATGTGGTAGCTAGGAATCTCAAAAATATTTTTACCTTGAAAGATTAATAACATGTGCCTACAAACAATTCCCATAAACTCAAAAAGTTGGCAGTCACATTCACAAACTTTTGATTCCAAGTTCAACTTCTCAATAAATGCATCATCTGGATCAAAGGAACTTGTTACTTTGTACTTATAAGAAGTTCCATTTTTCTCAACCTTTTCCTTTGTAAAATGATTACTACTTACCAACTCTTTTTGGAACTTGCTAAATATGGTTCTCGTGTATATAAAAGCAGCTTGATGTTCTATTTTTGAGCCAATTACTAAAGAAGGACTTTTATATCTTGAATCAAAATCTTCCTTTCTTTCTTTCTTATAACGGCTATCCACTGCTTTTACAAATTTGACCACAAAATCCTGTAATGTAGTTCTTGAGTTAATAAAGGAGTCAAAAAATGCGTTGATGCTTTCACTTCACTAGGTAGTGTTTATTCTTGCAAAGAAAGTATTTCTATTGCACACAGGTATCCATGACTCTCTATATTATATAATCCTTGAAGCCATTCATTTCTATCCAAGCCATAAGTTATTATTAGGCTTTTCCAAGCCTCAAACTTTTCCACGCTAGGTGACTCACGTATGCATCTCTTCAACTCACGTTTGAATAATGACTTCTCATGATATATATGGGAAAGTTTCTATGGAAATTTCTTCTTAATATGCCAAAGGCAAAAACGATGACGAGTTCTTGGGAATACCTTTGCAATAGCTGCACCCATGGCTAAATCTTGATCTGTAATAATAGATAGCGGTTCCTTCCCCCACATTGCTTGAAGCTAAGTTTCAAACAATTACAAAAAAGTTTGTTCTGTCTCATCTAGCAACACTGCACAACCAAATAAAATTGATTGACAATGATGGTTTAACCTTGTAAAATGAGCAAATGGCATATCATACTTGTTTGTTTCATAAGTCGTGTCAAATATCACTACATCCTCAAAGTATTGATAAGCCATTCTTGATTGTACATCCACCCCAAAAAAATTAACCATATGGCCAACATCATCACATTGAATTGCATAAAAGAAATTGGGGTTTTCAATCTGTTGTTTTTAGCAATAATTAAGGACAGCTGAGGCATCTCCAACATCTAGATTTTTTCCCCTAACATCTCTCAAGTGATTCTAGCAATCTCTACTTGTAAATGTTTGGTGACCTACATTGAATATCATGACAACTTTTCCTGTCGGAAGACCATCTTCACCAAATTTTTCAACAAGACTTTTGGCAGCAATAGACATTTTTTTTTGTGGCATCGGAGGTATGACACACTTTTTGGACTAATTATACCATGTTTGTGGTTGTTGCCAAATCCCTTCACAACCCATTTCTGCAACTTCTTATTCTTCATTACCCTAAGCATTGCTTTGCATCTAGTTCTAAGACTTGAACAACTTCTATGAGCCTTTTGTTCATCATCTCTGCTCTCTCCATTATCAAGTGTCTTTTTTCTTTTGTGTTGCCCTTCACTACAACATACATAAATACGACTTGTTATATTATCACTTCTAGGTGGTCTTTTACTAGTATGAACACGGATTCCAAAACCTTCTTTTTTTGCAAATACTTTGTAAAAAGTTTCAACACCATCAAGGGAGTCAAATTGCATTCCAACATATGGCTTGGATTTCAACTCACAATCACCAAAATCTTCAAGTGTTAACTCCTGCTCTAATAGCTCTAGATTGTTTGGGGTATCACATAACTCTTCACACTCCATTTGCGATTTAGTAACTATAACAACCAATATAAACAATGAACGAAAATATAAAATATGTAAATATAATAACCAATATATTTACATAAATAAAAACTTGAATAATTTCATATTTAAAGAAATAGTCACTTTGAGCCAAGTACTATTCGATTTAGTAGCCAATACCTGTAGCTACAACTAATAGACCGAATATAATATCAAAGTTCCCTCTCATCAATGTGTAAACATGTAGCTACAAAACATATGTTGCTTAACTACACGTGAGACAATGAAATTTGAAACAAATAATAGACCCAATTGTTGTATTCAAGTTCTTAAGCAATTCAACTAATAGACCCAAGGGCAGATTGCATAAGAAGGATTAGACACAAGATAACATGTAATTTGAAAAAACTATATGATGCATGGCAGTTATCCTCATATGATGCATGATATAATGCTTTTAAACAGTCTAAAATCACCACAAATTGAAAAATTGAAAAAGGAAATTTTAATAATTTTAGAAAATCCCCAATTTTGAAAAATAAACAATCCTAAAAAATCCTCATATTGACAACTTTAACACTACAACAAGTAAAATACAAGTTATAATCACTCAATTCATCAATATTAGAAGTCAATTTCACTCAATTTTGTTCAATTTCACAAAATCCCCTATTCCTAAAAAACTAAGAACCCTAATTTCGAAATTTTCACATAAACTCAAAGATTTTGAAATTAAAGCATGTGAAACATGTTTAAATGATGCATGAACAAAAACCCATGGTTCAAAATTGATCAAAAACCCAAAATTTGAAATGTGCAAAAACCCAAAAATAATTCATGAAAAATGCATGTAATCATGTAAAAAGATGAAAAAGAAAGGTTAAAAGAGTCTTACCTTAAGTAGATGAAGAAAAGTTTTAAAACTTTGACCACAAACACGACATTTTTTTTTTTTTTTTTTTTTTGAGATGAGGGATCGAGAGAGGAATTGAAGATACAGACAAACTCTTTTGAAAAAAATCAAATCTGATTCCCTTTTGTTTTTAAAAAACCGAAATTTGATCGGTCAAGAGGAATCAAGTAGGAATCGAAATACACATGAAAACAGGCTCGACTGATCAAAAGGAATCGAGGGACTTGGGATTTTTAAAAGAAAAAGTCATTTTTCTCCTTCACATTTCGATTGGTCGAATTTCAAAGAAACAGAAATTTTGAAAAATCCTGGAAAATTTTTTGCAGAATCATTTGAAAAAACTGTTTTTATGATATGACATGAATGTTCATGACTTCAAATGATTTTCAAAACCAAAATTTTCAAAGAGAAATTCAACTTTATCAATTTTCCTCACTCTTTTCTTTTCTCACATCCCAAAAATGCATTAAACATTTCAAGAAATTTAATTTTGGTAGGCCACAAAACATAACACACAATCACATGTACCATATTTAACAATGTTTTGCTTGTGGTGTGTGCAGCTAGCAAGTGCATGAAATACTCACAAGGTGATATGTAAATAGAGAATAAACACACTTTCTACATTATTCATCACATAAGTTTGAAAGTGACTATCACTTAAAGAGTTTGTTAGGTTCTAAATGTTTAGAACAATTGGCAAATCGTGAACACAAACTTGTTTAGATACAGATCTCAGAGTCTATAGGTATTATTAGAGAATGCTCAAGGTGATTCAAGTCAAGATTCAAGAACATACAAGCTGCAAGAAGAAGATTTCATAATATGCCTGGTTCAATCGATCGAAAGACAAGCTCAACCGATCGAAAGTCATATCTGTAGAATTTTAATTAAGCCCAAACAGCAGTTTAAGCCCATTAAGGATTAGAGTTTCAGATCTACTTCTCCCAGTATATAAAGTAAACCCTAAGCACGTTTTTAAAAAACTTTTTAGGGAGAGAAGAGTGTGTCTCTTTGTATCTAGGGTTTTGTACCCAAAAGCTGTCTCATGTCTTCTACCGATGTTATTCCTTGAAGAATCTCAAGATTCGGTATTATAGAAATTGCTGCCTTCTCTAGTCATCAAAAGTGCTAATGATCTAAACCTTCAAGGGTGGTCTTGGAGTCACAAACAGGAGAGTTTGTGTTGTTAAACCTTTAAGTGGGATCTCAAAGTCACAAACGTGGGTGTTTGTGTTTTGCAAAGGCCAAAAAAAGAAGTAGTCCGTGGACTCGGAACTGTCACATGGTCGTGATAGTAAGTTTTCTACTCAAGGTAGCAATAGAACGTTAGTGGTCTAAGTTCTATTGTACAAACTTCAATTCTTTCATAGTGAATTTACTTTTTACCTTGAGGATAGCTAGGTTAAATCCTCCTCAGGTTTTTTACCAGTTTGGTTTTCCTGGATTATCATATTGTTGTGTTTTTTATTTTTTGCACTTTACAATGATATAATATATTTGTGTTAACCTAAATCTGATTAATTTGACTAAGTAATCACTTGGCTAATTAACTAGGTTAATCTGATTGTGTTTTAAGGGGTCTAAGAACGTACAGAGTTACATCATCTAACTCCCACATCTTTTAGAAAACACACTTGCAACTATGTATTTATTTTATTCTTTTCTTTTGAAGCATATTTTTCTTTTTCTTTTTTATTTTTCTTTTTTCTTATTTTAACTAATATACAATAACACCTTAAGAATTTCGTTGTGCAAGTGCCACACCTTATTGAGCACGGTTTTTATGATTTGTACACAGGTGTACATGATTGGCAAGTAACAGTGGTGAGATGATTATTTATGCATTTTTCCTAGGATTTTTTAGTGCTTACAATCAAAAGAATGTGACTTCAAAATCGAGAGCATGTGATTAAAAACCATAAACAACTCACACAATATAAGCACTACATAGCACAAACTAGCAAAATGTCGAAAAATAATGCTCATCAAAGCTAAATAAGGTACACAGTCATGAAATGTAAATTAAATAGGCCAACCTCAATTACACAACTTGAAGATGCATAATACAATTTTTTTTTATTTTCTATTTTTTTTTAAAATAAAAACATAAAATAAAACAATCCTAGAATGCAATGTATGAATGTTATGCAAATGCAATCCTAAATAAAAATAGTTTTGGTCACAAGAGATAGAAAGAATTTACACAAGGACCATGTTAGAAGGACTCACTGAGGCTAAGTCTTTTGCATCCAGACCCTTTTAGATGCAAACTTCGAGTTGGGATTTGTTTTAATTTCAGCTCCAGTATTGGTATAAAGATTAACAACCTTCACCAACTCATGAATAAGTGCAACAGGATCTTGTGCTTTTGGCACATGCACTTTTTGTTTGGGAGATTGCTTTAAAGCTTGCAACTTAAAGTAATTTGGTCTAGTATGCCCATCTCTACCACAAAAGTAAAAACCACTGAGGTTTGTGATTTTTCTTGCTTCTAGATTGATTAGACTTTTCAGATTCAGACTCACTCAGATCTACTCTAGTTCTTCTAGAAGCAGGAGATACTTCCTTATGAACCTTAATATCAAAAAGAGTTTGACGAAAAATAGAAGATGGTGTAGCAAGTACAAACTTAGGAGGATTCACTACAGTAGTAGATCCATTCTCAACAAACCCTAGACCCGCCTTATCAGAAACAGACTTTTGAACATGTACCATCTCATCTAGTTTAGAGGTAGAAGATCTATCTATTTGTTCTCTAGCAACAAATAATTCTAATTCTAAACTCTTAACTTTTTCAAGCAAGGACATGTTCTCAATCTTAACAAAGTTCAAGAGTTCATTAGCATCAAACA
This sequence comes from Quercus robur, assembly GCF_932294415.1. Classification (NCBI taxonomy): domain Eukaryota; kingdom Viridiplantae; phylum Streptophyta; class Magnoliopsida; order Fagales; family Fagaceae; genus Quercus; species Quercus robur. Next base: position 16,814,169 of record NC_065539.1, read on the forward strand.
ACTTTAGCAGCAAATTCTTCTTTTCCTGTTCAAGAGTGTTTATCTTTTTTAAACCCAATTCAACACTCATAACATCTTTAGCTGCTATCTTGCAAAGCTTGTTGTAAGCTTCTTACAAATCTGCATTCTCAGAGAGTTCCCCATCAAAAGGGTTCTCATAAGCAATCTCAATTTCACTTACTACAGCAGTAGCAGTGAAAGTCATGAAGTTTCATTCTCGATCACTTTTAGACTCATGATCGGAAACTTCATCATCACTCCAAGTAACAGCCATAGCCTTACCTTTTGACCTCAAGAAAGATGGACACTCAAATTTCATATGACCAAAACCCTGACAACCATAACACTGTTATCCTAAAGATTTATTTGAAGATTGACCTATTCTTTCTTTTGATTTTTTAGCATTATTGTTTTTAGCAATGTCATTCTTCTTCACATTCCTAGTATCAACATTGTTTCTATTCCTTACCCTCCTGTTATTATTTCTCAGAAAATTTCTAAAGTTATTGGCAATATAAGCAATTTTAGTAGATGAGAGTTCATCATCAAATCCACAATCTTCACCATCATCAACAGATTTTAAAGCCATAGATTTGGATTTATTAGTCTTTGGTAAATCAGATTCATAGGACTGAAGAGATCCTATAAGTTTATCTACAAGGATAGAGTCAAAATCTTTACTTTCAGTTATGGTAGTCACTTTGGGTCTAAAATTCACAGTCAAAGATCTAAGAATTTTTCTAACAATTTTAGGTTGATCATAGACTTCACCCAAATTAAAAGCAAAATTAACAATATCATTCAACTTGGCATAGAATTCATCAAAAGACTCATCTTCAGACATTCTAATACTTTTAAATCTAGATGTCAATTGTTGTAGTTTATTAATTTTTACTGCCTTAGTGCCTTCATGCACAATTTGTAAGATGTTTCATACAGTGTGAGTAATCTCCACATTTGAGATTCTCTTAAATTCTTCTATAGAAACAACATTGAATATCGCATTCATAGTCTTACTATTAAAGCTTGTTGCTTCCATTTGAGTAGTAGTCCATTCACCAATAGCTGTGAATGGTCTTTCCCAATCGTTCTCAACAGACAGCAGCCACACTCTCTCATCAATAGATTTCAAGAAGGCTTTCATCCTAACCTCCAGTAAGTATAGTTATTTCCATCAAAGTATGGGGGGGTCACAAGAGAGTAACCGTGTTCCATGACAGTCGGGGTTAAGGATCAACTCTAGGTAAAAATATCTATAAACACGAGTTAACCTGCTCTGATACCAATAGAAAGTTCATTTAGACCCTTTAAACCAAAATTTTTAATCTAATTTATTAACCAAGTGATTACTTAGATTAATTATTTAAATCTAGGTTAAACACAAATATATCATATCATGCAAAGATGTAAAAAAAGTAAATAACATCACGATATGATGACCTAGGAAAACCAATGAAATAAACCGTTTCAAGGTAAAAACTTGGAAATGATTTAACTTAGCTATCCTCAAGGTAAACCAAATCCACTATAAGAGAATCGAAGTTTTTACAAAAAATTTAACCCTAAATCTAATGCTATCTCTAGTAGTAACTTACTGACATGACCACGTGCAAGCTCCAAATCCACGGACTCCTTCTCTTCTCAAATTTACAACAACACAAGCCACCTTGCTTGTGACTTTGAGATCCCACTCAAAAGTTTTAGATCACCTTTACTTGTTGATCTTGATGCAGCAACTATTTCTACCAATCTTTGATTGTAGTTTTAGCTCCGGTAGATTCTTGTGTAGTTAGAAGGTACAGAACCTCTCAAATTTCACAAAGAGTACACACAAGTATTCTTCGGCTCTTCCAAAACATGGCTAGGGTTTTTCTTTTATATGTAGAGAAGTTTAAGTGAAACCTTAAATGTTTTCGCGACCTTGGGCCTGTTTAAAAATCTGCGGGAAAAAAAAAAAAAAAACTAGACCTGCGATTTTCAATCGGTTGAGCCTATTCTCGATCGGTCCAAAAAGGTAGAACTTCACTTTTCTTTTCTGCAATCAACTGGACTTCAAAACTAGAAACACCCTTATTTAAGCATTTCCTAAACACTTAGACTATACATGTTTTGATCTCGATTTGCCAACACAATACAATAATGATTCTAAATATTTAATTCTAGATCTTTAGAACCTAACATTTTCCAATTATAATCCAAAAATGCAACATTCATATACTTGATTCATAAACATTCTTAGTAACAATTAAAAGTATTATAATAACAAATTGATTGAAAATAGCATCAACACCTAAAAATGCCAAAATTACCAAATTTTGACTTTGGCGGTTGATGCCATTTCCTTTATAAAATGATTATTTGCAATAAACATAAAAAATAATAATCATAGATAGTGTTAAAAAAAAAATGCTTCATGTTGGGAAATTTAGACCCTGGTTGATAGAATTAACAAGTTTTAAATCCAAGTTTTTAATTAAATTTATTATCAATAAAACTTGTTAAAACAAATAAACATCAATATCATGTCAAAATCATGCAGCAGAAAAATAAATAAGACAAGATATGATAATCTAGGAAAACCAATGATACAAACTAGTTTCACAGTAAAAAAACCTGGGGGGAAACCTTCCTGAAAAGCAATTCATTATAGTAAAGAGAAGTTTCAGATCTAGTACAATACCTTTTTCTTTAGACTCTACAATCCCCGTAGATAAACTTACAGCAGAAACCTTCTACCGCTTCAGAACCTCTGAACTCTTCAATATATGAACGACACCCTTTTTGTTGCACGGATCCCAATACATGACTAACACACCAACTTGAAGAAGATGTTGGCTGCAAAGTTCTTCACTTCATCAACAATGAAGATCAAGAAGCACTTGGTTACAAAACCCTAAGGCGCAAAAGATGCAGTAGCTTCTTTTAAAGAGAATAAAGCACCTGTCACCTTTTGCATATGTTCTCCTTGTATTCTCTTGTGTGACGGCCTCTAAAATAAGTTTTATATAGGTCTAGGGTTTTGAGAAAAGAAACCTTACACAAATACAAAAACATGGGCTGAAAATCAGATCTGAAAATCTAAATTCCTGTAACCTCGATCGATCGGGAGGTGTCGAGCTTTAAACTTCAACAGATACAGCTATGGAGAAGCTATCGAGGAGACATGAGCTTTCTCAATTGATCCACCAGCTATCGAGAGGTGTCAAAATTGCGATAACAATCAACTGAAGAGTTGGATAGATAACCTAGTTGTCGAGAGGTGTTGAGAAGCTGTCGAGATATCCGTCCGCAGGTGTCGAGCTATCTGTCCAATTTTAATGAACAGCTTTTCTTCACTTGTTTCTTGGTCCAATTTTCATGACTTTAATACTAGACTTGAACAACATGTTTCTTGAAGTATTAAACACATCCTAAATCTACCCAAATACAAGTAAAGTGTGTTTTGTCAAAGAATTAGTCAATTACATAAAAGAATGACATATGTTCTTAACAAGTGAAACACATATGTCCTAATACTTCACAGCAAAATAAATAATATGTTTTTGTTGATACTGTATTTTGTCTGCTCTTGATTTGCGTGCCAAACCCCGAAAAATACAAAAATATTATTTTCTCTCCATGGGGCTAAGAGAACATCCAGAATAACGTAGTGCAACCCGTTTAGACATTGGAGCACTCGAAGTGTATTTTTCAAATAAAATGACTAAAATGCTCCTAGTCAACCTAGGGTTTGACCAAAGGTCAAACGAGGTCAAAATCCTCACATAACAACTCTTTTCATGGTTTTTCACCAAACCTAAGCTTCTCAGAGATTTTTGGCCACTTTGATTAAGTTTGACCAAGTTTAACACAAGGTTGACCTCGAGTGGGCCTAAAAACCCTAATTTTGATTCGGTTGCCTGAATAGGTTGAAACCAACACCATTACGAAGATTATCAAATTCTTATTTCAATGACTATTCATGGGTCAAAGTCGGAGTTAGAACTGCTGAGATATCACGAAAACCGGGATAACGCACCAATCGATGCGCCGCTAACTTCCGAGAGCCATAACTTTCGATCTGACCGTTGGAATTCAAGATCCATACCTTTTTAGAAATTGAAAGTCAAGACCTTTCCAGATCAAACCCATCTGAGGAAGTTTGAAGGTGGCGGCCCTTCGCCTCATAATCTATGCCGGGGTAATAAAAGGCCCCAAGCACCACTCAGATAAAAAAAAAAAAAAGAGGTCTCCCTGGCTCCTGTGCTCTACCTGGATGTTTTCTACTCATTTTTCTTGTCTTTCACACACACACACACACACACATCAAAGTCTCTTGTTTCTTCCTTCTTCACCAAAAATACAAGGTATTGTTCTTATACCCAATCTTCTTCTCCTTGGTTTTACACTTTGGATTTGGGGTTTAGAGGTGTGGATGAAGCTTTTTAGCTTCTATCCATACCCCTAACCTTTTAAATCTTTTTCTAGCATTTATTTCTCTCTTTTTGCCTTAATAACATGATTTATTGCTTTTTTAGCACATTGCTTGCTTTATTTGTGTTTCTAGCCTAAATCTCCTTGCTTTTTATGCTTTTTGCCATGTTTCATGCTTAGATCTACATCCTTACATGCTTATATGCTTAGATCTACGTGCTTTATACCCTATGCCATGTTTCCCTATGATTTGTTCCTCTTTTTGTTCTGGGTTAATGTTAGGGTTACATGCTCACATGCTTGTATGATGTTGTTGGCTATGCCTTGCTTGGATCTATGTGTCTATGTGTTTATTTCCATGTTATATGGTTAGATCCTTGTCTTCACATGCTTATATTCTTGGATTCATGTTCTTCCATGTTTATGTGCTAGGCTTGTACAAGTTGATGTGTACGTTTCTATGCCTACTTGTCTAGATCTACGTTTTCACATGCTTGTGTGCTTAGATTTATGTTCTCTACATGCTTTATACTATCTTCCATGTGTTTGTACACTCCATGCCATGTTTGTATGCCTAGACGTAAGCCATGTTCATCATGCCATGTGCTATTGTAGCCATTTTGTCGCTTTGTCTTTCTTCCTTGTGTTTTGGCCTATCAGTTCGGACCCAATCTAGACCCTATGGTCTTTATCAAAGGTTTTGGATCACCCTTTTTGTATGTCTATGATTTCTTGCTTCTATGCTTTATGCTTGTGTTAGCGTCTCTTGTTCTAGGCTTTGCCATGTTCAACGCACTTAGTGGGTTTGTGGTTGTGTGGTTACAACCGATGCCCACAAGGCCTTGTTTAGGTGTAACCACTTGGGATGCATCGCCATGATGCTAGTTGCTTTGTGCATACCTTTCCCCCTTTCCGCTCCATGTGATGATATGCTTGCCATGCTTGTTTGTGCCACCCGTTGGCTTTCTATGTATCTTTACACGCTTGCTTACATGTTCATGCATGAGTCTTGCTCTAGTGTGTCATCCATGCTTCAACACAATGAAGTTATGGACATTCAATCCAAACCTACATTTGTCCCTCATGGACACCACCTTTTGTTTTTTTTCTTGCTTGTTGTCTTCTTGTTTGTTTGCTTGCTTTCTTGTTATTTACTTGCCATGCCTATCATACTTATCCGCTTTATGCCTTTTCATATGCTCTTTGCATCTTTTCCTTCGATTGCTTGTCTGCTGGTTTCTTGTCTTTGCCTTTGCATATACACACATGGAGCGAGGACACATGGAGTTAAGGCACGGTTTCCCAGGCGTAAACAAAAAGGGCGCAAATGCGAGCATGTCAATATAAGCCAAATGGCTGTGTCCAGTAGGTTTAGGGGGTCTAACCTTTCCCATTTGGTTATGTACCCTTTTAAAACCCTTGCCTTCCTCCTCCCTTTCTCTCTTAGCCGGGTCATATTAGGTATATCATGCCGTGTACCATTCGTCCTCATCTCTAGAGTGTGGCGACCCCTGTTTATTTTCCTGCACTTATATTTTAGGCCATGCTCTAAGGATGTAGGCATTTACTTTCCTGCTCTGTGTGCTTGCATTGTGCATAATGTATGTATATATATACCTATTCACTCCCTTCCGCTACGAAAGTAAAGTGACATGTCGTCGGATTTTTCGCCGTGGAAATCTGACACTTTGCTAGAAAGCCTTAGGAAAGCATAGATTGGGACCACGCCCATTTAAAAGTCAAACCTCAAAGCCCCCATGCATGCAAAGCCCTGAAAGCCAATGCCAAAATCATGTTTTTTACTACCACTCTCCAAAAATTAAGGTTTTATCAAAACAAAGGATTGTCCTTGGACAAACGTTGTGGGGTGCCTAACACCTTCCCCATACATAACCAAACTTCCGGACCTAAGAATCAAGATTTTTTGCCATCCACATTAGATTAGGAAAAATGCCATTTTTCTTAACCTAGGATTGGTAATAAAATCAACTAGAAATAGGTGACCAATCACACCTTGGAAAAACCTAATGATTGGTGGCGACTCCACTTACCTTCGGTAATCTCTTAAAATTTGGCCCAAATTCCTATCATAATGCCAAAGGTAGACCTACCTTCCTCCACTGAGAGAGAGAGCACTTGAAACCCCACGCGAACCATGCCACACACACTGTTACACACACGCACACCCATCATCATCATTTGAGAAAGGGGCCTCCAACGGGCCCCTTGCATGCGCAGGAGTGTCACCTCGGCAGGTGGTCAAACGAAGGCCCACGACGACAACGTCGGTTTTTCCACTACAATTTTTTGAGGCCAAGCATCAACAGTTTTTATAATGGATTCTAAAATCTCTCTAGTATAAATTCTAGAGTGAGTTTAGACCCCCAATTTTAAAATTACAGCTAGATTGATTTTAGTCTAGTCTAAATAATGCGGAACAAGAGTAATAAAAGCACAATCAAGTGGGACTACTAACTAGGGCATGGATAAACATAATTGATAATAAAATAAAAAGCACAAGTTATAAGGGAAAAGACGAACAAATATAAGATAACACTGCGATGTGTTATCAAAGAGGAACATCAGAGAACCTGGTGGAAAAACCTCTCACAATTAGGGCTATACACGGTGTAGTGCGGCCAATTATGGGGGGATTTTTTGCACCGCACCTATAGGGTGCAGTTTCCCTTAGACTTGACTGCACCTCACATGTAAAAGGGTAGGAACCAGTCAACCCTAGGTTCGGTTCACCCTAGCGGTGCAATTAGTCCAGCACAAAAATAAAACAAACATATAAATTTAAGAAAGAAAAATGACATTAGAACTATCAAACAACCCACACAGAATTATCAAACAACCCAAATATTCAAAAAAAAAAAGAAAACAAGACAAACAAACAAACGTGTTCATAATATTTCTCTAATATCCACACAAAATTTTCAAACAAATTCCCAATACTTGTAGAAGCATAGCAAGGAGCCAAGGAGAAGTAGCTTAGGTATTAAGCATTATACAAATTCACATACCTGCTATTGAGCATCAAAACATACTTTAGAAATTTCTAGATAATAGCCATGACAAGAGGAAAAAAGAGAGGGGAAAACTTGGAGAACAACGACATTAAGCTGTAGAAGATGTTGGTGGTGAGTGGTGGCAAACGGTGGAGTTAAATGAGAGATAGATAGAGAAAGAGGCGGAGATGCGGCCGAGAGAGGGAGGCAAAGGCAGACAACTAAAGGATTTCTCAATTATAACCTAAGCTCCAACCAAAACGACGTTGTTCCACTTTTTTTTTTTCCTGATACTAAAACGATGTCATTTTGAACCTGATATTAAAAATTTTATAATGGGTCCAAAACAAAGTCGTTTTGAATCAGATTTAAAAAAAAAAAAAAAGAAACAATGCCATTTTTAACTCACTTAACCTAAACCCTATTTTTCCTTCTTCCTTGCCTCTCTCTCTCTCTCTCTCTCTCTCTCTCTCTCTCTCTCTCTCTCTCTCTCTCTCTCTCTCTCTCTCTCTCTCTCTCAATTTCTTCTATTTTAATACTGAAGCATGATTTTATATATATGTGTGTGTGTGTATGAAGGGGGGTGGGTCAGTTCGATTTCTCTTTGGTTTGTAGATCGGGGCTTAATATTATTAATGGATCGCAAGTTAAAGGAAGACCGAATTAAGAATTTTTGAAACTTAGAGGACCGAATTAAGAAGTTTTGAAACTTAGAAAATTGAAATGAATGAATGCAAATTTAGATGATTTAAATGAAAAGTGGTGAAACTTAAAGGGTAGGTTTTGCATTTTGGTCTAAAAGTTATATGCTCTAAATTAGCACAAAATTTAAGATTGTATTAAGTTTTTTAAACACTATCTTGTCTAACCGACCGAGAAGGCTCTTGTAGTTATCTTCGTGGAATTTTGTAATAATATTTTTCGTTGTTTTGAACTTTGATACATTTTTTTAGTGTTTGGTGAATTCAGATCTGCTTAACAAGTCATATGAATTATTAAGTTTAAATTTTATTGGACCATGGTGTAAAACCCTTGTTTTGCTGTTTACACTCTCTAATACTAACATGCCACATCAGCAGTTCACAAACTAATTAATAGAGCCCACCACACATAATACTATCTCTTGAATATCCAATTTCAGAAAACTAAAGCCATCAAATAAAATAATAATAAAATAACCTTGCGAAGAGCCACCACCTCCAACTTGGCAAACGCCGCCAGAGTCTAGCAGGAGACATGGGCATCTTCCCTACTGTCCTAGACTCCCTTTCGTCATACATATACATTGGACTGTTGACAAGAGTATTTAGTTGCAGAACACTTACGAACATAAAAGGCCAATGTTGTTCTTAATACTAGTTATAGGTATGTGTGTTGCACGGTTTTATGAAAAAGCTTATAAAATAAATGTATAAATAATTATTTATTTTAATAGATTCAATAAAGATAAAAGATAAAATTATCAAGTGTAAATAATTATCTTACTAAAATAAGGGGTAAGATTTCTTCCTAAAACTAAATTAAATTGATAATTCCAAATTGAATTTTAAATTGATAATTATTTTTAAAAAAAAGTACTAAACAATTGATAAATCTAAAATTAATATAATCTTGATAATATTATAAATTAAAATTAAAGTTGATAATTCAAGAATACACGTGTAGAACATCTTGATAATTTGATGTAACATAAAAATCAAATAAGAAAATTGTTAAAATTAATCTATTAATTCTAACCATATTTAACATTAATTCTAAAAATATAAAAGAAGGATCAAGGATTCAAATGCATTCCTACACATGCTATAAAATGGGAAAATCGAAAGTTTAAACTCTCAGGAAAGTAATAAAAAATAAAATCAGAAGTTTAAGTCACATCTTTCCATTCATAAAGATTGAAGTAAACCTTATTTTCTTAGGCCGTTTATTGTTGTCTATTTATACCTTGGAAATTATACTAACAATATCTGTGTTGCTACTCTGGTTGTTGCCAAAGCTATTGATCATTTGGCCAAACAATATTGTCATAAGGGGCATGCCTAACCCACTTGCAATGGCTCCAATGGTGCCAACAATCATCAATGCAACATCAGATGAATCTACAAATGAGAAAAGCTTGAGAAGCGGAATTGCTTGGGTTTTCTCCTCCCCATCATTGTTGGAGCTTTTTTTTTTTTTTTTTTTTAAAAAAAAAAAGAGAGAGAGAAAGAGAATGTGGTTGATAGCTATAAGGAATTTTGATATATATATATATATATAAACCTCAATTCATTAATGAAAAAATATCGAAATTTTTTATTAAAAAAATGGAGTTAAGTAAAGATAGACTTACATGGAAATTTGGACGAATGGATTCTCTCATATCCAATTTTATGTTTGACAGCAAATTTTACTTTTAATTAAAGAATATAGATTACATGGAACAAAGCACCAAACAAAAGCCATAACAAATTAAATCCATTATAAAATATTGATGTCGACAACAAATAATCATGTAATAAGAAATTAAAAAATACAAATATATTGCTTGTTATATTGACTTCTAAAAAAAACACTAAAATGTGTGATCAAACATATAATTTCAACCTATCTATAAAACTTGTTGATAAAAATCATGTTATATATAATAAAAAGGCAACAAATACACAAAATCTATTCAATTTGATGAAAGAAAAAAAAAATTATTTGTAAGGTTGTAGGTAAGGCAAAGAGGAGAAAGGAAGAATATAACAAATAATTGTAAAGTACGTAGAAGAAATAATGAAACACCAAAAAACTCTATGTATATATAGTGGGAATTTTAGGTTGTGAAGAAGATGATATGAACAAAAAGAAGTAGTTTAGGTGAAACTCAAATTCTCTCTTTTTTATTTAAATTCTATCCTTAGATAATTCTATTCTATTGAAAAATTAGTAGTTTATGATATATATATATATATTTCAGGATAAAGTCTTGGCCGATGGAAAAGGAAAAAGGTATGCTTTGCAGCAAGAGAGAGAGAGAGAGTCCTAGTATGGTAGTGAGATTGCATTGTTAATCTTTGTTTAAAAAAAAAAAAAAGTGTGGCAGGTGGGACTGAATATTAGTATTGTAAAATGCAAGTTGTATCTTCTTCTTCTTCTTCTTCTTCTTCTTCTTCTTCTTTTTATTTATTTTTTTATTTTATTTTTATTTATTTTTTAAAGAAACGTAGGAAAGAAAAATGCAAATTCGATCTTTTTTTTTCTTTTACGTTTTTTTATCCCTCTTTTTTATTTAAATTCTATCCTTAGGTAATTCTATTTTATTGATTTTAGGTTTTGTTGATAACATTTTAGATAAACACAACTGTTATAGTTGTAAATGAAATATTATTTTCTTTTATTACTTGATTTGTCATATTTATCCAAAAAAATATGTATATATTTATTCTTAAAATCTAAAAATTTATTAAAATTTTTGCAATTTGATGAAACCACGTGGCATAACCATGGCGTCTAAGCCTAACTTTTATTATATACTAGTTAAATGCCTGTGCGTTGCACGGTTTTTGTCAAAAACTTATTAATGAAATATTATTTCTTAATAGAAAAAAATATTATTGTATAACTTCTGAATTCTCTTCAACAATTTTCTAATAAAACTAAACATCACAAATTAATATCAGCATTTAGCAAAATAATATTTCCATGTAAATTAATATCTAAGCATTAAATTAGTATCGACCTAAAAAATTCACAAACTATAAGCTATCCAAATGTATAAGCATTAAAAAATAATTTTGTTTTCATTTTTTTATTTTAATATATATATATATATATTTTTTTTTATATTAAAGATAAGAGAATTGAATGACCTGCACATTGAAAGTCTACGCAACATTGGAATTGAATGTCAACAGTTCAACAGGAATCCCCTACAACAACACTGAAAAAGAAATGAAAAAATAAATATAAAATAACATATAGCAATAACTAAAATTCAAAATACAAATCAGAAAGAAATTTAAATCTAATTTAAAAAATAGAATTACATAGATTGTAACCTTTGAATTGCATGTCAATTTAGGAGTTTTTAACAATTTTATAGGATGCTTGCTTGGAATCACCTATGAAAAAATCAAAAATAAATTTTTAAAAAAATTATTACATATAACAAATGGAATGAACATATAGTCATATACCAATAGTTAAAATTGAAATTATAAATCAAGAAAAAAAATTAAAATTAAATTAAAAATAGAATTGTATATTATACAACCCTTAAATTTAATGTCAATTTAAGAGTTTTCTAAGAAAAAAATGAAATTAAAATAAATAATAGAACTAAAACTATATAAAAGAAAGCAAATGAAACATGTATTCATCGATCCTTTGAGAGATCTGATTCCATAATGACAAAAAACATTATTTCCAAATTACTAAGAATTAGCTTTCAAATTCTCTTAGAAAAAAAAAATGAGAATCACTAACCTTTGTTGTTTATTGTTGGACTGAGATTGTGATATGGTGATAAATTATGTGTATTCATCTTAATACACATAAATTTCCTTACCTTCCCATCCTAATATCACAAATTGCATTTAAAAAACTAAAACTAAAATAAATAATAAATCTAAAACTATATAGAATAAAAAATAAAAATAAAAAGAAAATGAAACATGTATTTCATTGATCCTTTGAGAGATCTGATTCCATGATGAAAAAAAAAACATTATTTCCAAATTACTAAGAATTGGCTTTCAATTTCTCATCAAAAAAAAAAAGAAAAAAAAAAAGAAAAAAAAGAATCACTAACCTTTGTTGTTTATTGTTGGAATGAGTTGTGATATGGTGATAAATCGAACGTATTCATCTTAATACACAAAAAGTTCCTTACCTTTCCATCTTAATATCAAAAATTGCTTTTAAACAACTAAAATAAAAACAAATAATAGATCTAAAACTATATAAAAGAAAGCAACTAAAACATGTATTTCATAGATCCTTTGAGAGATCTGATTCCATAATGAAAAACAACATTATATCCAAATTACTAAGAATTAGCTTTCAATTTCTCTTCGAAAAAAAAAATTGAGAATCACTAACCTTTGTTGTTTAAATCCTATGATATAATTATAGAGTTTAAATCTTATTGAAATTATAATTTCTAATCAATGTTAACATTAAAATTAAAAAAAAAATAATAAATAAATAAAAACAAAACAAAACAAAACGTGATTGATGGCTGTAATCTGCCAAGGAAATATGATAGAATTGTTTTTTTTTTTTTTTTTTTAATTTAAATGTAGTTATTATACTGTTTGTTAGCATTCTCTAACTAAAGTAAAAAGCCTAGCTTTCATATACCTAAAACCTGGTACGTACAAAACCAAACCTCTTGCTCTTCTTGCTTTGATTACCATGTTGAAAGTAAAAACTCTGAGAAATCATAGGGTTAAGCGTGAGCTTGAGAAGCCAAGGGTTAGGGGATTTTTATATATTCACGTGAGTTTCTCTACTCCAAAAAAATAGATAATATATTAACTTAAAAGATGTTTAAGTAATGTAGAACTTTAAATTATAATGAGATTAAGATTTTTAATTAATTTAAAAATAATAAGATAAAGAGAATGTATGTAAACAAAGAATTTGGAAATGAAGAGAAACCTAAGGCTAGAAAAAGAAGTTTATTAATTGATAAGAAGAATTTTTATCAAAAAAAAAAGATAAGAAGAAGAAGAATTACGTGTAGCAGTTTTTTATCAATTAAGATTTTTTATCAACTTCTAAATTATAAAAATAAAGATGAAGAATTTGAATTGTAATCAAATTATGGTTGTTATCAACTTAGAAATTATAGGAGAAGAAGATAACAAAAAAATTATATCTATTTTTTTTATAAGAAATCTAAGAAAATTTTTGCAATTTTGTGAAGCCACTTGACGCAAGCACGACTTCTGAGTCCAATTTTTATTATATATATAATATGATATATATATATATATATATAATATGATTTGGGCCGGTCTTAGTTGTGCCCAATGTATAGAGCGCTTATCCATTCCACCTAACCCAATAACGTCCCTTTCTTCTTTTTCTTTGGTAAATAGTTCCAAAATTTTCAAACTAAAACTTAAAATTTAAGACTTACAAATTAAACTATATAATTTTCCAGTTTTAAATTGGATTTATTTTAAAAATGTAAAAGTTAACAAATAAAATATTTATAAAAAAAAATTGAAATCGAGAAAAAATAATTGATTTTTTTTACAAATTTTTATATTTCCCACAAAATGGTATTAAAACACAAAACTTTCCAAAAATAGCTCATTAATAAATGCTTAAGAACGCCCATTAACCAAACTCTTTTAAAAATCATATCAATTTAAGCCCACACCCTTCAAGTTTGAGCCTTGGCCCTTGCCATAATTCTAACTCTGCTTTTTATGTTGAAACTTGTAATAGGTTGTCCATCCCTCTAACATTTTGGATGCCGAGAGGAAGGATTTTGCGCTGCATTCTTTTTAATAAAATTTGCTTTAAAATTAAATTAAAAAAATAATAAGAAGAGAAAAAGAAGGATTACATCATATATTATAATTAACAGACATCTTCAACCTGAATTCCTTTCTCAAAACTTAGTTGATTAATCTAATCAAAAGTATCCCCCAGAGAGAGACCGGGGGGGTTGGTGGAAGTAGTGGGTTGTGAAGGAGAAAAAACAGAGACCGAAAATATAGCCTCTGTATACAAAAAGATGCTGATGCCTCTATATATTCCGAAAATGATATCACAATGGCTCTTTTGAATTTGCCAAATTAACTCTAAAACCTATCACAGCATATGAAGACATTACATATTTAACTTTTCCTTCATTTTTCTTTAGTGCAGGGCGAGAATATTAATGACAATCGTAGTGAATAATTACTAGCGATATAGTAGCTTCAAAATTTCAGAATACCTTAGGCCGGCAACCGGCTTCATTCCTTTGTCTTTCTGTCGTCTTATGAACTTGAATTTTCAATTACACTATCTCTGGACCTTTTGTAGCATGTCCAAACATAAGAAGCCAAATTATTAGAATATTCATGAGTTGGAGTAATTGAAGCAATATATATATATATATATATATATGTATATATAAAAGAAGAGGCAATAAAGAATAAAGATACCTTCGAGTTGCATAAAACCATTGTCTCTATCAACATTCTGACCAAGGATTTTGTCTACCTAATTGGTTGCTATTCGGCACAAGACTTAATGATTTGGTATAAAGCCGGCCATACCGACTAGGAAAATCCAACATGAGGTCCTTCAAATGACCAAGTTAAACAAAAAATAAAATAAAATAAAAATACAAATAATTTAAAACGAAAATAGAGCTTTGAAATAGGACAGCAATATGATATAGCTGAATCATTCCTAGCCTTTCAAGCCTTTCCATATCTAATTGACCTTAATTCTTTCTCCCTCTCTATGCATTTCAACCATGGCTCTCTCCCACATAAGTTTTTGCCTTCTTCAACTTGAAAAAATCCATTCTCTTCTCAGTCTCAGTCAATCTTCATATTCTTTCTATTGCTACTTCCCCATGCCAAGTCAATTTCCTTCAACTTCACTAGTTTCCAGCAAAATATGAATGACGCAATAACATTCCAAGGGGATGCATTCACTTCTAAAGGAGTTCTTGAACTCAAAAAGAATCAACTCGACGGCTCCATCAGTTACAGTGCTGGTCGTGCCTCATATGCTGAACCGGTGCAACTTTGGGATGCCAGCACAGGAAGGCTTACAGACTTCACCACCCATTTCTCCTTTATCATAAAAGCCGTTAATATCTCATTGCATGGTGATGGGCTCTCGTTTCTCATTGCACCATTTGAGTCTAACATCCCCAACAATTCGAGTGGTGGGTATCTTGCATTGTTTAGCGGTGAATCTGCTAACAAAACCTCGCAGAATCAAATTGTTGCTGTTGAGTTTGATAGTTTCCAAAACTATTGGGATCCAAGTGATGATCATGTAGGAATCAATGTCAATTCCATTGTATCTGCGACAAATGTCTCATGGAATAGTAGCATCAAAAACGGGTCACAAGCAAATGCATGGATAAGTTATAACTCAACCACCAAAAATCTGAGTGTCTTCCTAACTTATGCTTATAATCCAGTCTTCGGTGGGAATTCTAGCCTTTCGTATATTGTTGATGTGAAAAGTGTTTTGCCAGAATGGGTTAGAATTGGTTTCTCCGCCGCTACAGGTAATTGGGTTGAGTTACATTCAATACAATCATGGTCATTCTATTCAAGCTTGGAGACTAAAGATAGAAACGAAGAAAAACAAACTGGGGTTGTGGATTGGTATAACTGTGGGTTTTGGTGTTTTAAGTTGTGGACTAGGCCTATTTTGGTTCATCTATTGGAGAAAAAGGGTTAGTGGAAAAACAGAAGATTTGGCCGATGATATATATATGGATTATGAGTTTGAAGAAGGAACTGGGCCAAGGAGGTTCACATACCATGAACTCATTTGCGCAACAAACAACTTTGCTGAAGGAGGGAAGCTTGGAGAGGGAGGATTTGGAGGCGTTTACAAGGGTTTGTTAACCGAACCTAATATAGAGGTGGCTGTTAAGAGGGTCTCAAAAGGATCGAAGCAGGGGATAAAAGAGTATACATCCGAAGTGAAAATTATTAGTCATTTGAGGCTTAGGAACTTGGTTAAACTTATTGGTTGGTGCCACGAACGAGAAGAATTCCTTCTTGTCTATGAGTAAATGCCTAATGGAAGCCTTGATTTTCATCTCTTTGGAGCAAAGATTATGCTAACATGGCCCGTGAGGTATAAATAGCCAATGGATTGGCTTCTGCATTGTTGTACCTTCATGAAGAGTGGGAACAATGTGTGGTGCATAGGGATATTAAGTCAAGCAATGTTATGTTAGATTCAAATTTCAATGCCAAGCTTGGTGATTTCAGTCTTGCAAGGCTTATAGACCATGAGTTGGGTTCACAAACAACTGTTTTGGCAGGCACCTTGGGCTACCTTGCCCTGGAGTGTATTACCACTGGAAAGGCAAGTAAAGAATCTGATGTTTATAGTTTTGGAGTAGTTTCCCTTGAAATTGTTTGTGGAAGAAAGCCCGTGGAACTAAAGGTAGAACCAAGCAAAGTAAGACTAGTAGAATGGGTATGGGACCTCTACGGAAAAGGTCAATTCCTTGAAGCAGTTGATAAGGGACTAAATTTGGAATTTGATGAGCAGCAAATAGAGCGCTTGATAGTAGTTGGGTTATGGTGTTGCCATCCTGATCCTACCATCCGACCCAAGTGATAAATATTCTTAACTTTGAAGCTCCCTTGCCTAACCTTCCATCAAAGTTGCCAGTACCAATTTATTTTGCACCTCCAATGCACATGTGTCGATTCTCCTACACTTCTTCTGGTCTCACGGGATCAATGAAAGATGGGACGCAATGTTCGTGTAGCAATTGTTCTACTCATTCATCTATGTCAGCTGGATCTAGAAAAGCTCTTCTATATTCAAGCAAAGCTGATAAGTAGTTGGGTTCAAATATGTTTGTTTGTTCATGTATCGTGTAATTTGGCTCAATTTATGATTTTTGTTTCTTGGATTGATTAGTTGTCTTAAAAGTTTCCTTCTCTTTTTAGATATAGAAACTTCTATTTAATTCAGAATTTTGTGATTATGTTTGTGTAGTCATGTGTAAGATTTGGAGAGGGAGAGAGGAAAAAAATGTGAAGTGCTATTGTATTAGTTTAGAATCCTATATGGTTTGACATGGTTAGATATAGAGGAACTTTGTTATTTGTGAGTGCTTTTGAATATGTAAATGCTTTGTAATTACTATTATATCATTTCTGCTACTGGTAGACACACTAACGCCAAACCACTTAAATTTTGGTGTTCATCTCTTATATGTGATTGTTTTCTCTTCCTTTCGTCAGGGATTTTTTTCTTTCTTTTTTTTGGGTTCTTATTATGTTTCTGTGAGATCTTTTACATGCGCATTTAGTGGTCACAATCAATCTTGTGTGGAAACTCTTCAAGAGGCCCTTCTGCACAACATCATAAATACATCATAACATAAAGGTTTGGGCTTGTGTTAAACACGTGTAGTTTGCTTCAATTATTTCCCTGATAAGCAACATATTCAATTCGCCAAAAAATAAGGGGTATTTGGTACATGTGTTTTGTTATTTAAAAATATGTGTAGAAATATGTGTGAATAAAAAAGTGTAAAGAAATGCGTTGTTTAAAAACTAAAAATGTGTGTTTGAGTGGGTGTATCAAATACCCCCTAAATGTAACAAGTACATTTAGAAACATAGTAAAAGAGGTCACTAACATTTAGGCAAAATACAACATGAACCACACATGAAATGGAAGAGAATTTAAAACAAATTAAGAAACTAACTCTACCTCTTCAATAACATCAAATTAGGTTTTCAAGGATAGAATGAGATAAACCCCATTTCCAGCATAGCTCCTAATTGAGGTGGAATATTGATGGCTTCCACTTGCTTCAATTCTGGATTTTAACTTCCCTTGTGTTGGAGAATCTCTTACATTCTTTTAATAAAACCACAATGAATAATGGCATTTCTTATTAAATTACTAATTATCCCAAAAGTGTAAGCTATTGGAATATAGTATATTTAATCATTTAACCATATAATTTTAACAATCTCCCTCACGTGTGAGCTCAAAATCCCTTTTAATAGGTGAAGCTCAACATGTAGGATTTTAAATAGGAGGTAGAGTAGATTCGAACTTCTACTCTGATGTCATGTTAAATTATTAATTGATAAGTTACTGATTTAAAATATGATAAATTTAATCATTTAACCATATAATTCTAACACTTTTCCCTATTGCCAAAGGTGATTGATAGAAATCACTAGCACCAACATACATATCACACTTATCACTACACTTCTTTCTGCTCAGTCAACGATAAGGCAACAGTGCATTAGTTCTCATGGTGAAAGGACACTAAACTCCTTCCAAACCAAAAGAGGGAGAGAAAATTTATTGCAAAAAACAAAACACCTATTTGCATAAGCAACTTAGCGAGGAATGAGCAACGCTATTTGCCTCTTTTCTAACCCAAATAAATGCACTCGAGTCAAAGCAATGGCTAAACACAACAAAATTGCTTAGCATGGCAGAAATGGACTACTCAACATTAGGCAAGCCTAAATTTAGAGAATCAAAACAACTGTATTAACATCGCCCTCTACAATGATCTTGTGCAAATTTGCAGCTTGTGCTAATTGTAAGGCTCAGAGGAATGCAATTGCTCCTCCCTACAATAGTTCACAAAGTACATGCTACTTAGTTCATGTATCTAGGACCTCACCCTCTACATCTTGAGCCAATATAGCCAATGCTGTAAATTATTCAGTGATAACAACATCAACATTTGGCATCACTAATTCCGTTGGAAGGAATTACCATTGCATTCTTGTCTAGGAACTTGGTCTTGAATTTGTACAAGTTCTAAAGCCAATACATATTCTCTTACTAATGCCATCGATAATGAGAGTAATATTTACCTTTTTTCCGTGGTGAGGAATAAAGTTCCTGATGTTTCAAATGGCTTTAAGAATTATAGTCACTAGTCGCGAATCCCGCGCGTTGTGCTTAATAATATTTTTAAGGTGATCTCATTAAATTTATTTCTGTAGTTTGGACTAATTTAATAAATAGTAATTTATTTCATAATCATATTTTCATTTGTTATAGTGACAATCACAAATATAATAAATAATTTTTGTCATACAAAAATGAAAACAATACAATTTTTCTTAGGATTTCAAAAGGTTGAAAAAATATTAATTTTTTAATAAAAATTATTTATAACATTTTTTGTATCATTAAAAAGTAACTAAAATTTGGAAATTATTTTTAGTTTAAAAAAAAAATTCAAACCCAATTTTTTCTACCGTACAATCAAAAACACCGAGAAACATATCAAAAAAATTTATAAAATTCAACAAAACTACAATTAAAATAAAAAAGAAAGGGAAAAATAAAATTCACATCAAAGTCAAACTCATTCTTCCGAATATGTAAAATATTTCAAATGTGATGTGATCAAGCCAAATATTCAATGCATAGTCAAATTCAAAAATTTTACCCTATTATACATAATGATTGTAATCAAGTCAATTATTGTGTTAATACTGTCATAATGTAATCTAACATCTAATCCAACATGCGAAAAATGAATAAATAAATAAATAATTTTAAACTCAAAATTGAATTTTTTTTTCTTAAAAATCTCAAAAAATACACTAATAAGATTAGGAAGATGAGCAATACAAAATATTTGTAAATGCTTAAAAACAAATACTCACACATCTAAAAACATCACAACAATTTGTTGCTAATTTGTTAAACAATATATTTACAAAAAGTAAAAGGAAACTGCACAAAGACCATCTTCTTCAATTGCACTAACTGTTCTTCATCATATTGTCCAAACTATTCTGTTGTTTTCCAAATAAACTAAAACCTAATAATAGCACAAAATATGGACATATTATAATATAATTTCCCCCCAAATCTGAGTTAGTCAATAATAAGACAATGAGTGTACAAACTTCATAAAAAAAAATCCAACAAAAAATGAAAAAAAAAAAAAAATGAGAGAGAGATAACCTTTTTGTGTGGGCAAATAAAATATGCATAAAATGGGAGAGAGTGACAAATTTATATATATATATATATATATATAAATAACCGAAACTTCTGAAACTCCCACAATTTTCCACCTCGGCATTTTTTATTTATATTTTTTAATTTGATTTAGGACAGCCCCAATTTTTGACTATATAGGAATTTCTCTTTAAAATGCAAAGATCCAAAAACATGTAAACCCTACACAAAAGCCTTTGAAGTCTAAACACCGCAAAGATTTAGAAAACAGACACAGCCTCTTCAACAACCAAGTCTTCTTCACTGGCTTTGCTGCCCTTTCTCTCTCCTCCGCTTCTTCTTGTAAGTTAGGTTCTTTAAATTTTGGCTTTATTGCGTTTTTGGTTCATTAAACGTTGGCTTAAGGAGTTGGGGGAGGAATAGGAATGCTACAATATATACTTTTAACTTCTATTTTGATACCTATATTATTTTTCTGTGAATCTGTTTTCTTTTTCTATTATATCTTTTTTTTCAAATTTTTTTTTTTATTTGGTTCAATCTGGCACTCTCATTGAATGCCAGGTAAACAAGTCCACGCACAATATGGATAACATGCAGCCTTTCTTTATTTTACTTTTTATTTTTCCACTTTCTTTTCAAGAGAAAAGCCTGCCAAAGTTTCATTCATAGATCAACCACTATTACATAGAAAGATGGGACTTATGCTACAACCATGTTCAAGTAAGTACATATTCAAGCCGAAAAATGTTTGAAAGCGGAAGACCCTTGTGAGAGACCCCGCCCCCAGCCCGTTTTTATAGGAATGTTGGGTCAAACCCACGTGAATGGGTGGAGTCATGTTATTGCCTCTCAAAATGGAAGGTCGACTAGTTATATTTTCCCCTTTAAATTAAGGGTTTTACAATGGAGTCGCCACTTATTTAATTATTAGAATAAATAAGAAAACCAAAATTGAAAAATTCCTCATTTTATTAATTTGAAATTGAATTTACATTGATCATAGGAAAATTACATGGCTTTGGTCCTAGATACAATCTAAGATAGAGTACATAACTTTGTTTCCTAGTTACAATCTAAAAATCGAAAATTACATGGATAAGCATTTGATCTACTAACCCTTGATCTAACCTTGGAGGCTATGTTATAAGGTGGGAAGGTGTTAGGCACCCACCTTACTTGGTGAAACTGGTCTTCTAGACTATGGTGGTCAACATTCATATCACATCATCCAATATGTTATTAATCAATTTGCATATTGAATGTAATATGTTTGCATGTGATAAACTATAATTTAATTTATTAAGTATTGCATTTGGATTGAAAAATAAATTCAAGTGAATGTGTGTGGATGGTGATAACCTAGATTCAAGGATTTGAAAGAATTATTAAACAAACATGTTTTTCATATTTTTGATGTGGATTTAAGATTAAATCTAGTGATATGCATGAACATGTGATGAACAACCAAGAACATGTAAAGAACACATAAGAACAATTAAGAACATTCAAACATATTCAAGGGTATTATCATGCTTTAATCTTAAATTCTCATCATGACAACATAAACAAACAGTTAGGGAAGGGGATTATACCTTCATACAAGATCCATATGGTGGAGGAGGGGACTCTTGATAGAGGTTCTAAAGGTGGAGGAAAAGAAGAGTTAGGAGAGGGAGAGTGAGTCTCACTCAATATCTTAAGTCTCAGGAAGACCAAGATATGACAAGGCTACTCAATTTCACTAGAACTCAAGAGAAGAGAAGAGGGAGGTTTTTGGGTGCTTTGAAATGAATGAGAAGATAGGTTTATATAGTAGTGGTGGAGAAAATATAAATAGAAGGCCATTTAATGAGGGTTGACAAAGAATCATGAACCTGGACCTCATTTTAGCCTTTGGGGAAATTTGGTGCACTAAATGTGGAGATTGATGAGAGTGAGGAGCAAGCAAAGTTTGGTTTTTCTGTAGCTATTGTAAGAGTCTGTAGAGCCAACTTTGAAAAATCATATCTGACTCAATTCTAATCGGAATTGTCTCATTCTTGTGCTCAAATTGAAGCCTCGAATGTCTAGTTTCTAAGAAAATTAACCTCATTCACGAATTCAAAATATTCTGAGAGATATTGATGAAATAGTGAGCAGAGGTCATTTGTTAGAAAAATGGTTTCAGCACAATTAACATTAATAGGTCCCAAATTAGCTCCCAATTAACATTAAATGGCTCTAATCACTCCCATTTTAGACTTAATTAGTTCCAAATTTATCCTAATTGAAAGATAATTGCACAAATTACTCATTAAATAATTAATGTTCAACTATCTAGTTAATTAGGTGTGTGCAACCCTACCATAAAATGTAGTCCTAACCAATCAAATTATGACACATCATCGTTCTCAAATTGATTATACTTATAACCAATTGAAATCAATTGTTCATAATCACATATAGTCGGACTCAATTTGTGATAATACATCTCGGCCATTAAAACTTGATTTGATAATAACTTTCAATCTAATAGTCTGATTAGGGCTTATGACCAGTCAATTTGGGCTTATGACCAGTCGATTTGATCGTTACAATATCAAGATCATTTTGGTGAAATGAGATTAATGATCTAATGACCAGAATCAAGATGCATATGCCCAAGGTGAAATTACCCTTTTACCCTCCATGTAAGGTTAAATACGGGTTGTAAAATGGGGTGTCAACAACCCTGAACTTCGAATGTCAAAAATAATATTTAAACTCTTGGCTTTTCCTACAGAGTAGTGAAATTTGAAGCTATTATTGGTTGATTTGTGTTGTTTTAGTTATCATTCTTTTGTGGACTAGGTGGTTTTTAGAAACTGATTGGCAGATTTGAAATTGAAATTAACGTTGCAAAACAGATGAAACTTAGTTCAGTTTGGTAACTCTCCTTCTAGAAGGTGTCTTCTCTCTCGCTTTTTTCAAACAAATCCCTCCCTCTTTTAGGTTCACTCTATTGGCCTAAATTTTCTTTTTCTTTTTTCTTTTTTTACTCTTTTCCTTATGGCGGACAATGTGATTGATGGCTTAGAGAATATGAAGTTAATGGCTATGGAGGAAGAAGTTATCGCAATATCTAAAGAGGGTAGATTGCCTGAGATTGAAAGCTGCAACTTGAGTCTCATTGGCAAGTTTCTAATGTGCAAGGTCTTCAATAAAAGGGCTACCATGAACACAATACAAAGAGCATAGGGGATGAATACTAAGTTACAGATTGTGGAAGTTGGATCAAATCTTTTTCAGTTCAAGTTCCAAATTGAATTTGACTTGAGCCAAGTTTTGAAATGAGGACCTTGGAGTTTTGATAATCAAGGAGATTTGGCGCAAAACCCTACTCATTGCATCATTCCCCATGCTCCTGGGAGTTGGACTTTTAGCTCTTTTCCTATGATTCCGTTCCTCCCTCTCCAAGTGCGAGGATATGGAAAAAGATTCACTGGGAGGTGTTCTAGACCTTTGCCTAAAACTTTAATCATCATCCGAGTCAATCTCCATACTAGGAGGGGAGTCTTCATAATCGTTTTCCCTGACTATTGTGGATGTTATGGTTGTTATTTCTTTTCTTTTTTTTTCTTTTTTTTTTTGAGGAAATTTAGGGTTGTTATTTCTAGGCGTGAAGATTTGCTTACTGTCTATGGAGTTCCAAACCTAAAGGTGTTACGGACTTTTGGTTTCTCCAATTTGCATTCTGTCGCGATCATCAGAACGATGACTATAAGGTGTTGAGGCTTGCACTTTTTTCATTACAATGACTTGCCTATAGAAATCAAGGTATATAGTCTTAAATCACAGCGTTGGAAAAAAGTTGAAGAACAATGGCCAAACAAGGAGATATGTCATTGGGAGTCGGCGTCTTTGAATGGAGTTGTGCATTGTTTAGTTGCTAATTTTGGCGTGTTGGATAAGGAGTCGTTTCTTGCTTTTGACCTTGCCTCTAAGAAATTCAAGCTTTATACGATGACAGTTTCACCAGATTTTGACCATGTTATGGAATTGAAGATTAAGTATTTTCTTATTTTTGGGTTTTTTTGGTTGCATTTTATATGGCAAGAAAAAACCTAGGATTTTGGAAACAAATTGAGCAAAGGGAGGGATTATATTATATTAAAAAAATGATTGAGACTTTAATTTCATTAAAGAAAGGATGCTGTTAATAATAGACATGGCATGCCTAACATTGTTGGTGTTAATATTTTTTTTCCCTCTTAAATTGTAACTTATTTTTCAAGTGATCATTACTTTAAGCAAATTTAAAATTTTTGTTCAACTAATCTGTGCATCGCAAGGGTTAGCGACTAGTTTATAGTAAAATGATGAGAATAGTAAGAGAAAAAATAAAGGAAGATAAAGGGGAAAAATTATATGTAAAGTTAAAACCATTTAAGAGGAATATGTATAGACAATACTTAGTTACAACATTAAAATTAAAATAGATAAATATGTAAAGTTAAAACCGCCTAAGATGAATTTGTAAAGCCAATGTATCTATATATTTAATAATGTCAAAAAAATTAAAAGTAAAAAATAAATATGAAAAAAATAATGATGTGGCAATGACATGGAGGATAAGGTGGCTTAACAAGAGCATAGCAACAATGCTACGTTTCAAATTTTAGATATATATATATATATATATATATAGATATAGATAGATAGATAGATAGATAGATAGATAAGAAAGATGTATAGGTTCCAGTTAGCTCAACTAGTAAGTCTCTGATGGTTGTATAAGAGATCTAGGATTCAATCCTCGCGTACACCAAGAACTAATTAATGTCTTGGTTTGATGATAAAGAGACATCATCAGGAGCGGACGCCATACATTAAAACTCTCTAAAAAAATAATAATAATAAATAAAAAGATAAGAAAGATGCATTGTTTATAATCCACCTTTGTCACATGAGATTCTATTAACTAAGTTGGAGGATCCATGACAAATCTTACTATGTCTAAATGGTTGGCTATTGAAATTTAATAATTATGGTAATTATACTAGATATATATTCCATTATTAGGCATTTAGTATGATTGTGTTTGTATATGTATTATATATTCTACTATTTACAAAAAATATTTTATATATTAGAAAATATTCTAATCGAGGGTTTAAATAGATATTAGAATTTAAGTTTAATTTTATATATATATATATATATATATATAGAGAGAGAGAGAGAGAGAGAGAGAGAGAGAGAGAGAGAGAGAGAGAGAGCGAGGCTCAAGTTACACATTTTTCTAAACCATTAGATATAAGTAGATCTAACGGTAAAAAAAAAAAAAAGGCATTCATTAATGCTAATATTCTTATTAGAATATAATTTATTATCTCTTATTTATGACATTCCATACCTATTTATAAACCCAAAAATAGGTATACGTTTCTCACTGCTCTCTCTTTCTCCTCCATCACTTTTCCACCTCCACTGTCATAGGGAAATAATTCAAGAAAAATTGTAATTAGACTTTAGCTTCTGATATGACCACCAAGAGTATAGATATAACCTTTAAAAGAGCTAAATGGAAACAAAGAAGTTCATGTAGTAGATCTAACTAGATGAGATTAAGGTGTGGTTGAGTTTGAGTTTCTTTTGTGTCAAGATTGTTTGAGTTACATAAAAAGTATATGGCTAAACATAACATTTGATTACTCTTCAAATGAGGCACATAACTTTGTATGCTACAAAACTGGTGATTCAATGGTCAAGAAAAATTGATGGAAATTTGAGATCATCATTGAATTTCAAGAAGTCATAAGATTGAAAACTTTTCTACCTAACTACATTTGCTGAACATGCCACGATTGTGTCATACTAGTTGTGAATTGGCAAGTCACAAAGGAAAGTGGGGTTTTGTTCATTCATAACACCATATGTAGGGACAACATTTCCCTACAAAATGAAGTGTAAGCCAAAAATCCATGGTTGACAATCGTAAGGGCAATGGAGGAGAAAGAGAGAGTAGAGAGAATGTATACCAATTTTTGGTTTTAGATATAGGTATGGAATGTCATAAATATAAGATAATAAATAAGATCTTAGTTGGAATATCAGCATTAATGAGTGTCTTTTTTTTACTGTTAGATCTACTTAAATCTAATAGTTTAAAAAATGTGTAACTCTTTAGAATTACATCAGGTATAACTTGAACCCATTTCATATATATATAATTATGCTTCAAAAATCTGATATTTGAACCCGATGTTCCTAGGACTTCCTATGAAAGCCCCTCACACAACCTTTATCACTTTATTTGAGTCTAAAATGGAAGCATCATGTAATAACTACCGTGTGTCATGCCCAATTAATATATATATATATATATATATATTATTGGTGTGACTAGGGGTGTGCATGGGTTGGATTGAGTTATGTTAGAGGCTTTTTTCAACTCAACCCAACCCAACCTAACCTATGACGTGTAGAGTTGGGTTGTGTCGGTATGTAGTGTATAAAGTATTTTTTAAATAAATTGTTACAATTCACATAATATACTTAAATTATATCCCCAGTTTTCAAATTCTTAAAAAATAATTCTTAAAATACACTACAATCTATTTTAACTTAAAATAAAAATAAGAATTATATATATATGTGTGTGTGTGTGTGGGGGGGGGGGGGTGGATTAGGCTAGGTGAAATAAATTGGAAATACCATTAACCTGAACCCAACACAATCCTAAACTCAAAAGAAAATTCCAACTTTATCCAACTCACCAAACCATGAAAATCCAATCTGAGACATTGAGTTGGGTTGAACTGAGTTGATTTCTTCAAACTAATGAGTTGGATGCATTGCTCAATATTTGAACATTATTTGTGATCATGATTTGTTTGTTGAATAATAATAGGAACACAATAAAAAGTCATAACAATTTCACAACGTTCATAAATTAGCATACCAATTAGCATATAGGTCCACTACAATCTCCAATTTAATTTTTTTTTTTAATGATTTGACATGATAATTTTAGTATTTTGTGAAATTACTATGAATTTTTATTACCTGAATTGTATTTCTCTTTGGTTGTTATTCAGGCTATGTTTGTTTCAGGTGTAAAAAGAATACGAAAAATATTTTATACCATAAGGAGTGTTTGGGTTGGTCGGAAAACATTACCTGAATTGTATTTCTCTTTGGTTGTTATTCAGGCTATGTTTGTTTCAGGTGTAAAAAGAATACGAAAAATATTTTATACCATAAGGAGTGTTTGGGTTGGTCGGAAAACTCAGTCAAACAGAAAATCATTTTCATTGACCGTAAAAATAGCTATCCAAAATCTATTCAACTACCGTTTGTGGCCGTGTCACGCATCACCAATTCTCTCTCTCTCTCTCTCTCTCTCTCTCTCTAACTGGATTTGATGAGTGTTTTTATTTTGTTTGGTTTCTTTCGTGTTTATATTATATATTGAAAAATTATATTATATATTCATTTGGAAATTGAGAAAATGTTATAAAAAAATATTTTTAAGGAGATAACCAAACAAGTAAAAATATTTTCCTTTCTTAAACATATGAATATTTTAAACTCAAAAATCATTTTACATAGAGCTAAACAAATTCTGACGGTCTTCCTCCTTTCATCACATCATTGGGTTTGTGACTTGGAAGTTGGGAAAGAAAAATTAAAGGAGCGCTACATGTGTTATTGTGATGTTGTGATATTGTCGCCCACAGACACCACCCGTCATGAAATTGCGTGGATTGTTGGTAACACCATACATCAATCATCAATGCAAGACAAAATATACTTATTCATAAAAATAAATAAATAAATAAAAGACAGACAGACTATTACTCCACGACGTGGCGGAACAATTGATGTCACGTGAAGCAAATATGTCTTTTCCTTAGCTATTTGTAATTCCTGTCATATAGCCAAGAACTAGGTGTGGTCCTATTGGAGAATCTTATGGGCAACTATCATCGCCTCACTTTTTTTACTCTCATGTTCCCCACTAAATTATAGGAAAGAAATTATTGATATTAAAAGTTTTGATATTACTCTATTGGTGATAAATTATTAATTGGTCTAAAAACTTAAGCAATTAGAAAATGTTAAATTTAATTATTAAATCTAATATTATACCTTCACATGTGGGCTTAACTTGCATTTATTAAATGATGCTTAACACAAGAAATTTTTTTTAAATGGGAGATCAAGTGGAAATTGGGTTTTCCTTGGACCTCTTTTTACTCTGATAGCGTGATAAATTAATGATTATCTCAAAAACTTAAACTAGTATGAATTAGTAAATTTAGTTATTTATTGTCGGTTTAAGAATAACTTATTTAAATTTTTTGTTGAAAATATTGTTAAAAAAATAAAAATTAACCTTTTTTTTTTTTTTTTTTTTCTGAAAGTAGTATAGAAAAAAAAATTAAAAGGGCTAAAACGTGTTAAACCCAGCTCTCACTGTTGCCAAACACACGTATTAAATGAGTGTTTGGATAGAAATTATGTTGCGTTTGTGCTTGCGTTTTGCTTCTTTTTTTTTTTTTTTTTTTTTTTTTTCACGCGTTTCCAACTTTTAGAGACAAAATTTACTGTTCATGCACGAGACCCACAGCTACTTTATTCAGAAAAAAAAAAAATTTAAAATGGGTCTCACGGTACTATTCACACATTTAAAAATTATTTTTCTACAGTGTTTTCAGTTTTCAATTTCAACAAAAATAAGTTGTATCCAAAAGGACTTTAAGTGAAAAAAAAAAAAAAAAAAAAAAAAAAAAAAAAAAAAAAAAGCTGTCACATATCTGCACAAGGAGCTTTACATATGTATTTTTTTATAACCAAATGTGGGACCATCAACACAACAGGCAATGCAGTCTTTCAAATGTAAGCTGAATTTTTTTTCCAACTGCATGGATGATAAATAGTGCAATGAAACTCATTAATAATACTTAAAATTTAAAAGCTTAAAGTTAATTAAGCTATCATTTCAGCACATCCCAAAAGCACTCTTAATCTAATAGATCTCATGATATCTTAGGAATCATTGCACCAACTCTTAGAGTACATGTATTGTATTTGTTAATAGGGGCGGCATCAACTGTGGTTCAAAGTAATCGCATGACTATCTTGACCTGAATTTTTTGAATATACCTTAAAAAAATTGAATTTTAAATTAATATGGATCGTTGACCATCCTTAAAAAAAAAAAAAAAAAAAAAAAAAAAAAAAAAAAAAAAAAAAAAAAAAAAAACTTGACTACCCTAAAAAAACCTTGAATACTGTAAATAACAATTTGAGCCCATTAAAAATTAAATTCTACCTCTCTAAAAAATTGCAAGAAATGTTATGTTTCCAACATTTTTGCAATACTTTCGTAACAAATCCTAAGTAGTAGGTTATTACTAATGGACAAAAAAATAATTTCAGTATTATATTCAAATTAAAACTAATAAAAACTTACCACTTACGCTTTGTTGTATACATGTTCTTCAAATGTTGTGGGTGTAGTATTTTTCAAAATTTTCCTAAACAAACAGATTAGCTTAAAAGCCCAAATCAAACGCTTAATTATGATTTTTTAAATTGTGTTTTCAAATTGAATATTTTAAAATAACTATTTTTTAATAAAAAAATGCACACTTTTCAAATTGCTAGTCTATTAATGCTTGCTTTAGTCATTAGTTGAATTTGTTGGATTTATGTGATACATTTTTTCAAAAAGATAACACATTTGTTTATATTGTTACTTATTTAGGCAATTGTTGGGCTTTATGGAGCCTAGTTTTTTGTTTGATCTGGTTTGATGACTTGACCTGACTTGAATAATATTGCATAGTTTTTAATGAGAGATTTATTGAGGCTTAGTTCATGGAGTGGAAGTTTGGGCCGATAGGCCCAGGCCGGAGCGCTCATGGACAAGCCTTTGGGGGTCCAGGGGCAATGCCCTCGGGAAAAATTTTTTGGGCCCATTTCATATAAACCGACTTTGCTGTGATTAGGGTTTTTTAAGATTGTAGGTTGTGGTTGCCATATTCTTGAGGGTGAGAGAAAAAGGTATTGTAGCCGCAATTTTGTACTCTGTATTCTTCCCTGATAATAGTGAAATCCCTGCAACTCCGTGGACGTAGGCAAATTGCCGAACCATGTAAATACTGTCTTGTGCGTGTGATTTTTTTTTTCTTTGGCGTGTGTTTTCTTTATTTTTTGTTTCTCACAGGTTGGGATTTTGGTCAAATTCCCTATAGCAATATGTTGGTAATTGAATGAGAGATCAGTAGTTTAATAATTGCTTAATTGTGTACATTGAAAAAGATGTGGTTGATAACGTTGATAGTGAAACTATCATATCATACAACGATTTCAAAATATAAAAACTTGTGAAGGAAATTTTAAAATTTTATGTATTTGTGCATTTTTTTTTTTTTTGTGATGTTATTATATTCAAGTCTTATTTTTATTAATTTTTTTTAATTACCACACTGAAAAAAAAATTCCTGGAGTCGCCATTGATGGTTAAATAGTATACTCAGCCATAGATAAAGTTTAGTTACAAAATAAAATGATTTTCCACTATTTATACAACAACATACTTAATTATAGACAAAATTTAGTTACAAAATTGATTATAGCTTAAGGTTACAACTTTACTCAATATCTTTTCATTGGAGGTGAATTTTGACAAATCTACCATCGAATTAAATTTTCACCTTATATCCTATATGCTTGCAAAATTTCTTGAAAATTAAAGATTAATAGCTATGTCATCAAGAAATTATTTAAATTGTAAGTTTTTGTAATTTAAAATTATACATAAACTATAGATCATATAGTAAATAATATCCGATTGGTACAAAATTTGACAAGTATATTAAGAGCATAAAAAATATACAACTCAATTGTTAGATTTTAAAAATATGTAGTAATGTTAATAATATTGAGTAAGATTGTAACCTTAAGTTACAACTAATTCTATAGCTAAACTTTGTTGTTATTATTTTTTAAAAATAAAATGGCTTTCCTCTATGGTTGAGTATGCTATTTATTCCACTTTTTTAATATTATTAATGTTCTTGTTATATTTAAGAGTAATTGTCTTACATTACTTAAGAGAGTTTGTTGTGTGTAGCCACGCCTTCCCTTAAAAGTTACTATGACTTTTAAGTAGAGTAGTGGTATGCTTTTGTGTTAAAACATCTTTCCATCTTCCTTGTGTGTGTATTTGTTTATTAAAAAAAAAAAAAAAAAAAAAAAAAAAGCTATATTTAGGATTGTCTAAGTAGACCCGGATTCAAATAAACCTGCATGAACCAAGTCGATCTGATCCAATATGAGCAAATGTTAACAAAACACGATCAACAATGAGTTGGCATAAAGAAAGACCGATTTAATCAATTTGGATGTCGGGTTTCATTAATGAAGACCCGTAATTATCGACTTGTATGATAATATATATTTATATATATATATATATGATAAAAAAAATGGAAAGCATATCAATCATCTTCCATTATTTTCCATTTTTTCTCTACCTTTTTGTCCCTCTCCTTTTCACTTTAATTGCTTGAAAGGCAGAGAAATGAAGGGTGGAAAAAGGAAAGGAGATTAGAGAAGGCATTAGAGAGCTACTTAGACGGTTAGACCCTGACTTGAAAAAAAGAAAAGAATTATATATATATAAGGGTCTGATTGGTAGGAGGATTTTTGTTTTTGTTTTCAAAACAGTATAATTTTTTTTTTTCAAAAAATTTAACTTGAAATTAGTTTTCAGATAATAATTTCTCAGTATATTTTATGTGTTTGGCTCCCACTTTTAAAATACTAAAAACAAAAAATAATTGTTTGGGAGACAATTTCTATTTTTATGATTTCAAAAAAATATTTACAAAAAGTACTGTGCATAATCTGTATATTACTTTTTTTGTGGATAATAATAAGGGAATAGAGCTAATTATTATTGTAGGGTCACGTTTTTTAGCCCAAGATCAAAATAAAGGAGACCTTGGATCTGTGAGCCCTGTACAATGAATTTGTAGAGAATGGGTCAAAGAGCTAGGCTTTAGCGTATGAACAACGGTCATCATGGTGCTCTGTACGATCAGGTTGGGACGGACTGGCTTCATCAGAGAGGATTGATCCTCGTCACGGTCTGGAGAGTCTTTTTTGATGCCTTCGGTGTGTTGGGAGGTCTCCACCCCGCCCTCTCTGTCTCTCTTTACTCCTTTTTTATAGTAGTTTTCTTTTTCCTGAATGGGGTCCCTAAGTTAGGTACTTGTCCCATCAGCCCCTTCTTCCAGTTGTTGGGAGTGGTTGTAAGGACAGAGAAGTATCACCATGTCAGGTATAAGACACTGAATGCAATAATGGCAACATTTCCTTTTAAACAATTTCGTTGTCCTTTTCTGCTGTAGTACTTTTCCTGCTTCGTGGGATGATAGGGAATGCCACTACCGGTGGCAGGTTACCCACTCCATCCTCGGCTACATTGTGCCGAGGAGGGCTCTCCGCATGGCCAAGGAGGGGCTTTTCTTTCCCGCGACCGAGGAGGGATTTTTCCCTTGGGCTGAGCCTTCAGCCCGATATAGACATCGACATGGGCCTACTAGTCTTTTACCCCCCACAATAGCCCCTCAAAATCCTACTGTCTGGCTCCTCGGGCGAAGAGGAGGGTTTTGGTGATATCGGG
Source organism: Quercus robur (assembly GCF_932294415.1). Classification (NCBI taxonomy): domain Eukaryota; kingdom Viridiplantae; phylum Streptophyta; class Magnoliopsida; order Fagales; family Fagaceae; genus Quercus; species Quercus robur. The sequence continues at coordinate 16,846,902 of NC_065539.1, forward strand.
CCTCTATCTCGGTTTGCCCCGTCAGGCCCTCCACTAAAGGCCAGAGCCTCTTCGTTTGCCTAAGGTACGTTCCTAGCTGCGAGACATTCTCTTAATCTATCCCTGCTACGTCCCTGTCGCTTTGGTATACGAGGCATGCTTTAATGAGGGTCCCTCCACGAGGCGACATAAACTCAACGGTTAAAGACCACTTTGGAAATTGAACGAGATTTATTTCGCTTGTAGTTCCTTTTTGGAGATTTGGGTGAATTGATTGCCACCAGGTTTGCCTCCTATATAAGAAACATGGTGGGAGGTCATTCCCCTTTATTTGCAAACCCTTTGAGCTTTTCAGGTTCCTAACTCTCCAATTGTTCCCAAAGTCCCTATTACCAGTGTGACTAAGCCTTAGGAGGCGAAATGGACAAGGCTAGGGTGAGGGTGAAGGAACCGCACCCTCTTTAGAAGCCTTAGGTATCTTCGAGATTCAGAATGGCCCAGTCAGGGCAAGGGAGACAAAGGCTCAAGACATTTCTTCTCCTTGATAAGGCAAGAAAGGAGCCTCTTCTTCCTTCAGCCAAAATCTGAAGCAGGTGGAGGTCGCATTAGATTTTCGGTGCGACAACATTGGGACCTCCATCCGGTGCCGTCTGCTATGCACTTGAGGGCTTGGACTTCCCATCTCCAGTACCATCCGTGCTTGCTCGATTGCTGCTAGAACGATACTTGCTCGATTGCTGCTAGAGTAGGTATGGGGATTTGGCATCCCCGCTTCTTCCTCTCTTCCATCACTGGTGCCATCCAGACTTGCCTAGTCGCTGCTAGAGCAAGGTTGTGGATCAGATGCTTCTACTTCTTCTTCTCTTCCATCATTGGTGCCATCCAGACTTGTCTAGTCACTGCTAGAGCAAGGTTGTGGACCAGGTGCCTTTGCTTCTTCTTCTCTTCCATCGCTAGTACCGTCCAAATTCGCTGCTAGAGCAAAATTGAAGGATCTATCGTCCCCATGTATTCCCCCCTTTTTTTTTATAGTTAGCTTATGATATAGGCTTGTCTAAGCCATTTAATGTATATTGTACTATCTCTTTATCTAATAAAAGATGGTTTTATCGCATTTTATGCATCCTTTCTTTTCTGCAATAATTATTTTGTGAATGGATGTGTTGATGTCTTTTCTTTCGAACCGTACTTAGAACCGATGCCCTTGTCGGTAAAGAGTTATTACTTTGAACTTATCGAAACTCACGGGCACAACAATGCCGACTTTACACAGGTTAACTATATAAGACTATCCGGGATAACAGCTGTACGTTCTGTATTGCGAACGGGGTGACTGCCTAAGGACATGTAATCTAAAATAAACTGCCCGAGGAAGTCGCTGGGTACTAGGGTTCTTTTCTGTATTCCCTATGATACTCGTAGCTTTAACTTGTTTTAGGTGTCTGGTCTGAGGACCAAGGCATGACTGTACCCGGTCTAAACACTCAGAAAGGCATCATTGTGTGTTAGCTTCCATAAGGCCGAAGGGCCGAGGACCATACAAGACCTCCATTCCGCTTAAGACTTAGGCTTTTCTTGAAGTTACTAGTTTCCCATAGGTTTGAGTCTAAGGACCATGCGATAACTTGGTTCTATCTAATACTGAAACTCTTAGAGTGTCTAGTTTTCCCATAGGTTTGAGTCCGAGAACTATGCAAGACCTTGGTTCTGTCTAGTACTTGGCTGTTGGAGAGTCTAATTTCCCTATAGGTTTGAGTCCGAGGACCATGTAAGATCTTGGTTCTGTCTAACACTTGGCTCTTAGAGTGTCTAGTTTCCCCATAGGTTTGAGTTCGAGGACCATGCAAGACTTTGGTTCTGTCTAGCACTTGGCTGCTGGAGTGTCTAGTTTCCCCATAGGTTTGAGGTCGAGGACTATGCAAGACCTTGGTTCTGTTTAGCACTTGGCTGTTGGAGTGTCTAGTTTCCTTATAGCTTTGAGTCCGATGACCATGCAAGACCTTGGTTCTATCTAGCACTTGGCTGTTGGATTGTCTAGTTTCCCCATAGGTTTGAGCCCGAGGACCATGCAAGACCTTAGTTCTGTCTAGCACTTGGCTATTGGAGTGTCTAGTTTCCCCATAAGTTTGAGTTCGAGGACCATGCAAGACTTTGGTTTTGTTTAGCACTTGACTGTTGGAGTGTCTAGTTTCCTTATAGGTTTGAGTCCGAGGACCATGCAAGACCTTGGTTCTGTCTAGCACTTGGTTGTTAGAGTGTCTAGTTTCCCCATAGGTTTGAGTCCGAGGACCATGCAAGACCTTGGTTCTGTCTAGCACTTAGGCCTTTGGAGTGTCTAGTTTCCCCATAGGTTTGAGTCTGAGGACCATGCAAGACCTTGGTTCTGTCTAACACTTCAAAAGATTCCGGTTTAGCCCTCGGTTTCCCTGTCCGTGGGGAATTCAACGAACCGAAATTTTAGGGCTCTTGAGAGTTAGCCCCTTGACAAGTGCATGGGGGCGCATATCTAACGTCCGAAGCCCCTAGAACTGCGCTGTCTAGCGGTCCTCCCCTCGTAGTGAGCACTTCAAAGCGTGACCCAAAACGGAGGCTGAGCTATGACAATGGCGATGTGTTCCTGGAAGTGATGGGGGGCTTTTGCGCAGCTCACACCACTGCCAAAATGGTCCTCTCAAGGGATTCTTGTTGATAGGAGCTTGACCGTGACTAACAGTCATATTCCCCAACGCACAAGTTTTTTCCACAAATGGCGCCAATGAATTTGTAGAGAATGGGCCAAAGAACTAGGTTTTAGCGTATGAACAACGGTCATCATGGTGCTCTATACGATCAGGTTGGGATGGACTGGCTTCATCAGAGAGGATTGATCCTCATCACAGTCTAGAGAGTCTTTTTTTATGCCTTCAGTGTGTTGGGGGGTCTCCACCCCACCCTCTCTGTCTCTCTTTACTCCCTTTTTATAGTAGTTTTCTTTTTCCTGAATGGGGTCCCTAGGGTAGGTACTTGTTCTATCAGCCCCTTCCTCTAGTTGTTGGGAGTAGTTGTAAGGACAAAGAAGTATGACCGTGTCAAACACAAGGCACTGAATACAATAATGACAGTCTTTCCTTTTAAACACTTTCGTTGTCCTTTTCTGTTTTAGTACTTTTCCCGCTTCATGGGATGATAGGGAATGCCACTACTGGTGGTAGGTTACCACCTCCATCCTCGGCTACATTGTGTCGAGGAGGGGCTTTTCTTCCCCGCGACCGAGGAGGAATTTTTTCCTTGGGTTGGGCCTTTGGCCTGATATAGACATCGACATGGGCCTACTAGTCCTTTACCCCCCACAATTATTATCATTATGATACGTTTCAAATTTGAAGTGCGAGAATTCTTTTTGTGATAAAGATAATTTCCTTAATTTAAGATATAAAAGAGTTTGGACAAATATGTGAGGTTACTGTTTTCAATTTATTTACAATTATATTATTAAAAACATTTTCTGTATCCTGAAAACACCCCTTAGTAGTTTTCAAAATCCTATTCTAAATCAGGAAAATATGATATAATTTTTTGAAAACTGTACTTAGAAAATATTAATCAAACAATAAATTCAAGAGTGGGACCCACTATTTTATGGATTGCAAAATAAAAAACTATATTTAAATACTCTTACCAAATGGGCCCTAATATTTTTTATTAGTTTAATTTTCCATTAAAAATATTATTGCAAACCCTAATCACATATCAACCTAACCCAAAGCCAAATAACAACACAAATCAGTCCATTCCAAAATCAAACAACAACATACACCATAGATCTCTCTCTCTCTCTCTCTCTCTCTATATATATATATATATATATATATATGGCTATCTCTATATCCCTGAATTTAAGAGTAAAACGTGAGTGTTTATAAGTTGTGAGTGTCTCTCTTTTTATTATCAATTTATATTTTGTGTGTGTGTCTGTCCAATATGTGTGTTATTATAATTATTTTTGTTATAATGTTATTTGTGTGAATTATGATGTGTGTAAATGAGTGCATATATAGTATAAATATAACATAATTTTATATAATTTAAACATTATGAAATATAGAGGATTTGTTACATGCGTGTATATTTTTATAATGTTATAATTATGGTTTTGAAACATAGACCGTTTAAAGAACCGGAGTAGAGAGAGGTTCAATGTTTTTAAATTCAAACTGTGATGATGTCATAATTAATTTAATAATTATTTAATACAAAAATATATTTTAAATATGTAAAATTATGTAATTTGACTAAATTAATATTTACATAAGTTCAAATATATCTTAATTCAAGATAAAGATGATATTTGTTATAATTTATTGCATAGATTTTGTAGATATTCTCTTACTATTTAAAATATTTTAACAAATTATATCTAAAATATAATAAATTAATATGACTTAAAAAATTTAACTAAAAGAACTCAAGATTAAAAAAAAAAAAAAAAAAAAAAAAAAACTCAGAGAGTCATGAGATCTCATGAGACATTGCTTTTAAGTTTATAATAAATAATTCAAAATATCCAACACCACTCACGTTTCCCAAGCCATCAATATTATCAAACCCCTCTTTACTTTTCTTTTCATTTTTAGATTTGCCTACAGAGTACGCTCCGTTTCCTTCTCTCGCTTATTTCTCAGTCACTCTCTTCAGTGGTTCCCAAAAAAACAGAACTGAAGCCTAGTAGTCTAGTAGAAGTGCAAAACAAATCCTCTCTGTCTCTCCCCCGCTCCTCTCTTTCTCCGCTGCCTCTCACTCTTTCTTAACTAAGCAAATAGATCCGGTGGATCTCTTCTCTTATTCTTTTCTTTTTTCTCAGCAGATCTAATGTGAGAGATCTTGGCTTTGAAGACCGTCAAACCCGTGTCTGATTTTGAAAACCAGGCGATTTGACCGCGGTTCAAGAGGTTAACAGAAAAATGAAGATCTCCGGTTTTGTTAGTTTGAAAAACTGGACATGTTAATGGTTCACGGTTAACCCGCTTCAACCGGCCGGTTCGGTCCGAATTTTAAAACTTTGGTCATACTAACTTTTTGTTATCTACCGTTTTCGCTCCCAAAAAAAAAAAAAAAAAAAAAAAAATTGTTATAAAATTAGTGATTATTAAGCATTGATAGGTTAAGTAAAGATTTAGTGTATTATTTATGTATGTAACAGGTGTGACTGTATGAGTCAATAACTAATACAACATAAGTGAATTGAGTTTTGTCATTTAGTTTAAAATTTTTTTATAGAAACAATGATATATACTTTTTATAAAAACAATGATAAATATATAGATAATGAAATAACATAAAATAAAAGTGTAATATAAACTTTATAAAATAAAATTGTCACATCTATCCACGTTGACAATAGATAATAATAACTTATAATAAACTATTATATAATAATTTGATAATATGAAACTCAATGAAGAAAATTGTAAAACTTCATATATTTTAGATTTTTTTTCTTAGTGTCGATAACTTGATATATTCAAATGACCTGTATATTAAAAAAAAAATTATTTAAGTTTTGACAAAATTTGGTAACAAAATTGGCTACAACCTCATTTTTAAAAAAGATTAATATTACAACATATTTTGTAAATCTAATCATTGGATTGCATATTCTTTACACTTTTAATATATATGTCAAATTTTGTGTCAATCAAATGTCATTTATTATATATGATCCATAAAGTAATTTTTTATGTATACTTTTATACTATAAAAACTTGCAATTTTAAAAATTGATTGATGACATAGTTATTAATCTTTGATCTTCCAGAAATTTTGCAAGTATGGAAAATATAAGAAGAAAATGTAATTTGATAATGGATTTGTCAAAATTTATATCCAATAAAAAGATATTGAGTGAAGTTGTAGTCTTATACTATAATTAATTTTGTAATCAAACTTTATCATTTCTTAGAAATCCCAGGGAAAATATTCCACCCTCTCCTCCCATCATAAGATAAATTTTATTAAAAGGAGTGCTCAAGCACGCTAGGGTTGAGCCCATACTCCTGTTGTCTTTACATCATATAAATTACTCCACTTTGAAGCGTGCACTGATTTTTGATTCCTCGGCTTGAGCCCACTAAAAACCTTTACTCCTGCCAAGCAAATTTGGTGGCGCCGCCCCACACTCTTATATGCTATAAATTTGCGACCATTTACATAGAATTGCTCTCTGATAATTCTTTTTTTAATGTCAACTTCTCTTATAAATTAAGTCATATGAGAAACAGAAACTAGTGATTTTAGAGTTGAAAGCACTAGTGTCACGAGAGGCCCTCATCGTCAGAGGCAATGCCCATATTCTCCTTCTGGTAAAAGATACCCTTTACTCAATGTGGTTTACGTGTGTCACAAGACCATATAAAGTCACAAAGTCACATGATGAGGTATTTGGCCAGTCACCTTTGTAATTTTGCGGTGGTGTTTCACAGGTTCGTTTTTTTTTTGAATTCACCATATCGTTTTTCGTTAGTCATGTCTTGCTATAGTGGGTTTTGACCTGAAAGCTGAAATACTCAACGTATAATAGTTTTTTTTTTTTCTTAAAAAACGTTTTCCCCATTCAACACCTAATATAAACAACACTGAGAATTTTGACGCTCTTTCCGTAATTAATAAGTTTGCTTCCCATGTCGTATGGTGGAATATATAAATATTTATACGTATAATATGACGTTGTTATGTTATAACTCAATATAATTATCCTTTCTCAAAAAAAAAAAAAAAAAAAAAAAAACTCAATATAATTATGTTAAAATTATTAGGATAATTTAGTTATAAGTAATTTTTTATTAAATTTTTAAGAATTTTAGAACACTACTCAATTAAAACTATATTACTAAACCTTTTAATAAATTTAAAAGAAGTTCAATTCCTTTTTTATAATTTATTATAGCTTTTAATATAAATAAATTTGATTATTATTATTCAATTTTGATGATACGAGTGAAAATTTTATTTAATTCATCCCGTTACAGGTATATAAAATTTATAAAGAAAGAAAAAGTAAGGTGCGTGATTACGCATACATCTTACTTTTTTCTTATTAGTATCTAGAAGTTCAATCAATTATTCTGCAGTTTTAAGTCGACTGGAATTACAAACGAGTAACTCAGCTTGAAAATTGAATTAGTCAAGTATATTAAACGAGTGGGGATCCATCTATCACGGAAATGCAAATCTTAACAGCTTTTTTTTTTTTTAAGGGAAATTGCAATAACTAAAACTGACTAGGAGTTATATATGTGGCAAACTATTATTGAGTCCGTGGTTATAGGTTGACAAACCTTGAACAAATGGCTGTCTCGTGTGTGTCTTAGATGCATAATTGATGTTCAAGACATATGTCCTAAAGTACTCAAGAAGAACCAAAAGTTTTGGATTCTCTAGTCTACACATTAGTCAATTGTTCGAGATCTTGACACATAGCTTACTAACTGTGGCGGCTCCAGCTAAAACATACCAAATAATGCTTTCAAACCACTAATAATCAAAATATTTACTGAAGTTGATCGATTGAGAATTATGCAACTCGAATCTAAATTCGATTCGTTCAACCATCCAATTTACTAGGCTTTATGATACCAAACTAAGGTAAGCATTACCTAGTGATTGAAGATTCAAGATTTGGTGATCAAAGAGAAGTTGCTGCAATCAAAACACAATCAAGTTGTTTTGAAGAGTCTTTAAGACGTAGAAGAATTCAAGTTTTTGGAGTTGTGTGTCAACAAGTACAACATAAGGTAACTGTAGATTTCAGGTTAAGCTTATCATAAAAAATTTCATTTTATTGTTGCGGATATGCTTCCTATTATTTATTATTTGTGATATGGTTGTATTTGTTGATTAATGTCAAACTGATTTTCCGTGCATAATTGATTAATTAATCAGATTTGATTTAAAATTAATTAATCGGTGACTCCAAAGTCCAAACTTTAAATTAATTAATCAGAGTCTAAATTTACCAACAACTATAACTAAAAAGTTTATTATATTAATGTTTTTGTCAAATCAGACTTATGTCTTGGGATTGGAAAATCTCAACCTATTTGGTAAATTATCCAAATATATAACCAGTAAGAAAGCTGTTATTTAGTTACCAGAAGCAAAATAGGAAAGTTATTGAATTATATTGCTTGTGTTTTTATACAGGAGAAATGCTATAGACATAAATTATTTTACGATATTTTTTCAAAGAAAGATGCTACGTCTATAATATTTTTACAACAAATCACAGGTGATTAGTTGTTATTGGTTCAAATTTCAAATTAACGCTAAGATTACCCTTTTGCCCCAACAATAACAACTAGTAACAACTTACCACTTAGGATTTGTTGTAAAAATGTTATAAACATATCAATTTTCTTTTACAAACTATTAATGTGACAAATTCTTACTAGTTTTAATTTGGGTTTACCACTAATATCACATTTTTATTTACCAATAATTATTAGACAATGTTAAAGCCATATCAGCAACTTATAAAAATATTGTAAAATAGTTTGAATTTGTAGCATTACTCTTTATACAGTTAACACAATGAGCTTTAAAAGGCTATTATTTAGTTTCTATTTTGAATGTTTGTTTGGCCTTCCATAATTTTTGGTAACTTATTTACTAAATATGAGAGGGCAAAAAGAAGAATAAAGCTAGATAAAGACCAGTTTATTCATAAAAATAATCTGGCTACCCAAACCTGTCAAAATCTGGTACATAGCCACAACACCCGCCCCAGATGAAATATTTTTCAACCAAAAACTACACTATTGTCAATACCGAACACCTTCCCCTAACGAATTCGTTAAAATTGTCAAAAAGTTGGCACATAATAACAATAACATGACCTACATATGGAGTTCCACTGTCCCTTCCTGACTCCTATATATGACCACGTGATATTTTTCTGTAAGACTCAAATTAAATTAGCCTTCTCATGCTTTGTGTAATTTCAATTCAAAAGACTAGTCCGGTCCAGCCCCTCAAGAGAAACCGTGAAACAAAGAAAAGCTGAGGTTAGCATTTCTTGCACTGCATATATTATATAGTAGAAAATAAAACAGTCAATGTGAAAGAAAGAGTAACATACATTTCAATTTTCAAGCAGCCTTGATGTCCTTCCTTTTCTGCAGTTATATAAGCGGCATTTACTTAGCATTATATATACATGCACGTTTGGCAAGCTATCAAAGCCAGTAACGATTATACATATATAGAAAACCATATTGGCATATTCAATTCAGGTACTTTAATTTTCTTAAGACTTGGGGCTTGTTTTCCTTTCCCTGTTATGGATTAACAGATTTTGTTGCTATGATATATTTGCTTATTTCCTTTTCTTTTGCTATAGTTCTTCAACCTATTTCTGCTGTTCTTTCCAAAATAATAGAAGAGTACTTTATAAAACTCTCATTGTTTTGCTTTCATGTAATTGGTTTTTACAGGTCTTTACATATATGGAGAAGGTAAACCGGATTTGGAAATGGGGATCTCTTGTTGGCTGCTTAGGAGTGATTTTCCTGTTTGTGTTCTTGCTTGCTGATTCTTCGGAGAAGACACCATTGAGGTTCTTCCCTAGACTTTTGCTCCCTCTACTTTCTATAACGTACGTACTTGCCCAAAAATAACATATATGATAAGCATTATTTATGGAGAGAGAGAGAGAGAGAGAGAGAGAGAGAGAGAGAGAAGTGTCGGGCAGAGCAGAATTCTGTAGGAACGTGAAGATAGACCGAGAGGGACTGTTGAGAAAGGTTAATTAATTTGATTGGTGGGAACGAAGGCAACATTTCTTTAGCATATAGTCACGGAGTCTTAGAAAACACTACTGGTGCATTATAAATGTTTTTTGTTGTTTAATTCCATTTACTTTTTTTTTTTTTACCTGAATTTTGTTTTTTTGCTGGAAATTAGAGAGTGGGTTAAAACTTAGGCCTAGGTTAATATTCATAGCAATTCAATGTTGTGATGACTCATAGCTTCATTGGTATGTTACTCCTCGTTTTCTGTGATAGAAACCGTAAAAAGGCCAAAAAAACATAATAGGCGTGTGACATGTAACGACAAGTTATCCTTAAAAAGAGAGAGAGAAAAGAGAGCAAGGTCACATGCTTCAACTTCTACAGTTGTTGCTTGTCATTTTACCACCTACGACAGTATTATTGGTATCCATTGCTATGAATTCCGCCACACAACACAACATAGCAGAACAATTCTTTTTTTCTTTTTTTTCCCAAATATGTATGGGTGATTGCAGCTCCGTTTGGTTGAGTATCTTAAACATATATTTTTAAATAATATTACACTTATTTTTACATGTTTTTTCACTAACACATATTTTTAAAAAATATAAACAACGTTACTCAAGCTCATCTACTAACTCCTCTACTAAACGGACCCTACATTTTTCTATTTAAAAATCATATTTCATTGTCCATTGGGATTGTTTATTAATCTTATCACCACCCTGTAGTGAATGCCGGCCAGTATTATTATGATATATGAGTTGTTTTTTTTTTTTGAAAAGATGATATATGAGTTGTTGGCCTACCTTTTACAAAGCAGCAAATATTACAAATATTTAATTACTCCTTCCCCTATGCAATATGCAGGAGACTTCTATCATCAAAACGCAATGTCCGAGAACCAAATCTTGATGTAAAACTGATTACCCACGATCGTGAGCAGGTAAATATATGCGTCAGCTTTGTCCACATATTCTAATTGTCAAAAAGACAAACCCAGCTGTCTGGGTTTTAATGCATATGGACTCGATTTTATTCTTTGCTGATATTATTATGGACACAAAAGTTTGTAAGAATTAAAACTCGAAATCAATCGCATAACTCACCGAATTAGAATTCATATACTTAGAACATTTGCAGTTTCGAGCATATGAGAAAGGGGCTATCGATTCATTTCACTTGCTACACCTAAATATAAAAATATTGGAATAATTAAGTAATCCATTTAAAATTCCACATATTTTCTCTTTTAATTTTCCTACATGATAATGTGCTATGATTTTTTTTTTTTTTTTAAATTTTTTTTCTGATATGATACATCTTTTAGGTGGTGGTGAATAATGGCATCGTGCGAGTCATTTTGTCGAGGCCTGACGGTCATGTCCTGGGAATACAGTACAATGGAATAGATAATTTACTTGACAGAGAAAATGAAGAATATGATAGAGGGTATGTACAATTATCACTTGCTTTTAATTTTGGGAGCGCAGCATCAGTAAATCCAAATCTTTGGATATTGCTATGAATTTTAGCTCAAATAATGTTATATTATTGATTTTTCATTTTTTAAAATTGACCAATGAATTTATTAAACATTTTTCTTATTCATTACAACTATTTTTATTTGACCTCACAATTCAACTGTTGACCCATATTGTGACCGAAAGTCATACAAAATCCCCATAAAAAAGAAAAAGAAAAAAGAAAAAAGAAAAAAAAAGAAAGTCATACAAAATCGAAGTCCAGACGTATCAAAAATGTCAAGGCCCAGGACCAAGTTAACGACTTTAATTGATCATATAGGCCTAGAATTCTGTTAGCGTGTGTATGAAATTAACAGAAGAAAAACTCATAGTCATAGATTTGGAACATAAGAAGTCTCCAAATACCCAGTATGTACGTAATTGAGAACTAAAGTCTGCATAGAACCTATAAAGTCTAAGGTGTTAGCTTTGAAATATAAGGGAACAATGATTTTGATGAGTTTTTTCTTTATATTTTGCTATCAAAGATTAGTCTTTTTCTAAGAGGATACCTTGAATTGTCTAAACAAGGGAGAGAGAATGGAATTGGAATTTTCCACTTCTTCACATTCAATCGATTCTCTTCTGCACCAATTACATGGATTTTTTTTTTTTTTTTTCCAAACATAAATGATAGCCCTTATACTTGTCCATCATACACACACTTAGTCACACACAAGAAAATGACCATTAAGGACACAGCTTTTTTATTTTATTTTATTTTATGTGAGATACAAAATTTATTTTAATCTAATTTAAGTGTATATATATCTAAAGTTTTCTTCTGAAAATTTGAACTCTGACCCTTGCCTTCTCACCTCACAAAAATTTATACTTTTGAAGTGATCATTACGTTAAAAATGCGCGGTGACAAACACAACTTTAAAATACATAGAAAACTACACAGCATTAATATTTTAACATGGGGTTGATTTAATTATTTGGTGTCAGGTATTTGGATGTTGTATGGAACGAACCAGGAAAAGATGGTGTCTTTGAGAGGTAAATTTATGTCCCCTTTGGCACGGATATGATATGTAATCTTTTGGTAGGTCTTCCCCCCAAAACTGAAATCAGGTACATGAATGATTTGCAGAATAAGAGGAACAATATTTAGAGTTATAACTGCGAACAAAGACCAAGTAGAACTTTCATTTACATCCACATGGAAAAGTTCGCTCCGTGAAAAAGTTCCTTTCATTATAGACAAAAGGTGCGTATGTTAGGCCCTTATTAATAATAATAGGGCAGTAATTTTAGTCTACAATTAAATATAGTATTAATTAATCTAAAATTTAACTTTATAGGTACATATTCCGGCGTAAAGTTTCGGGATATTATTTCTACGCAATATTTGAGCGCCTTGAAGGGTGGCCTAAGGTTGAAGTGGATCAAATTAGGATTGTTTACAAGCTCCATCAAGACAAGTAATTATAAAACATGTTCATTTCATTTCATTAGGTTATGCAACACAATTCAAATTGCCAATTCAGCAAAAAAAATAAAAAAATAATTGCCAATTCTTTGAACTACTCTTTAGGGAAAAAATAAAAATAAAAATAAAAATAAAACTTTCTTTGGCAATTGGCAAAATTGTTGATGTTGTGATATTTGAAATTAATGGTCAGATTTCGGTTCATGGCGATATCCGACAGTATGCAAAGGATCATGCCATCGGCGGAAGACCGCGCCAAGGGTGAGCCCCTCGCTTACCCTGAAGCTGTTCTTTTGACCAATACAAGCAATCCTAAATTAAGAGGAGAGGTACCCAAAAATCCATTTTGATTTACAATTTTCTTTTAACCTTTTTTTTTTTTTTAAATTTACAATCAAATCTAATATTTCAAAGTTTTTATTTTTATTTTTCTTTATATTGTTCTCTATTCTGTGGTGGTGGTTATATATATCTTTTTTTAAGTACAGATAATTTGTTGATTTTTTTTTTTTTTGGGTAAAGAGAACGTCCTAGATATACAAGTACTTACACACACTCTCTCTCTCTCTCTCTCTCTCTCTCACTTCATTGTTTTTTGGTATTTATTTTGTGGGGTATGCCTTTGGCTTTAGTTCATACTTTTGAGAGAAGAGAATATAATGGTAGAATTTGAGTTTGAGACCCGTGATATTGTATTGGGGGGCGCAGGTGGATGACAAGTACCAGTACTCGGTGGAGAACAAAGACAATAAGGTTCAGGGGTGGATATGCGAAGATGACCCAGCCGTGGGATTCTGGATGATCACACCCAGCAATGAGTTTCGTACATCGGGTCCCAACAAGCAAGACCTCACTTCCCATGTGGGTCCCACTAACCTCAATGTAAGTCAAGTCCGCTTGATCCCATCCCATCTAAAATGGCAAAATCTTCACTGGCCAGTTGCCAACCACATAGGACTGTTTTTCTTCTAAATAATAATAATAATAATGAAGGAAAATGTAACAATAGAGTTTGATTACATCTTCCCAACTCTATTTAATTTTTTTTTATATAATTAATGTGAATTTTACAAGTTCATAATTAAATTACATTTTTTTCTTATATCTTTTATAATTGTAAAATTTTCAAAAAATCAAAAATTAGTAATTACGTCATTTTTATAATATAAAATTATGCATAAATATTACGTTTATAAATCGAATAGTAAATAATATTTGATTTACAAGAAATTTAACATATATTTTAAGAACAGAAAAAAAAAAAAAGTAATTCAACAATTAGAATTTTAAAATATTTATCCATATTAGTTTTTTAGAGGTAGTTATAGATATTAGCTACAAACTAGTTTGAGCAAAACTTTGTCCAAAATGTTATGAGTATTATATGTCTTATTTTCTCCATAAATATTTAATCAATTAAAAAAAAAATGTTTGCTATGATGATTCATCACTAGAAAACTAGCTTCTTAAGCCGTGTTATGCTCCACAAATTAAGGGCATTCAACATATTTGTCTTATTATAGAATATTCATAATTCTAGTTTGTTGGTGCAATGTCCAGATGTTCGTTAGTACTCACTATGCTGGGAAGGAAGTAGGGATGAAATTTGCAGAGGGTGAGCCATGGAAAAAGGTTTTTGGTCCTTCATTTATATATCTTAACAAGGTTTCCAAAGGAGAAGATCCCCTTGAGCTTTGGTCAGATGCTAAATTGAAGGTATTATTATTAAGTTAAGGTGTTAAATTTTCTTTGAACTTTAAAATATTAATTAACTAACTCAAGTAACTTTTCAGTATTAATTAATTAAGTGGTATTAGTCAAGAGTTTTGTAATTTAACTGGTATATTTTAGTGTTTCCAATGGATACATCAATGATTAAAATCCCCCCACTACCAATTATCTAATTATAAAAATAATAATGATACTTAATCATGGTTTTAAAAACCAAACCGGTTACTGAACCCTTTTTTTTCAAAATTCTCGATTCTACCCTAGTTTTTGATCGGTTTCACTGGTTTTAGGGGTTTTTACCAGACCGGACTGACTCCCGGTTCCTGATTGAATCGACCGGATTGGTTGGTTTGATTTTTAAAACCATGTACTTAATATTTGTTCTAGAATGGAGTATTATGTGGAATTTATTATTATTTAAGAGGAATGAATCTTAAATTACTGTGCTCTAAGAGTACTCAAAAAATTTACAACTAACTCTTACTCGTTTTTATTTTTTTTCAGATGCTTACTGAAGTCAATAGCTGGCCATACAATTTCACCCAATCGAAAGATTATCCTACTTCTCATCAACGTGGAAGTGTTGCAGGTCAATTGCTAGTCCGTGATAGGTATTTCCCTTGGCAATTACATGATTTGATCTAAAAATTAATCCTCCAATAATATTGCATAGATAAGATGAGTTTACTTAAATGGGTCCAGTTAATGGATGCTTATTTATTAATAGATTATTTTGGAAAACTTTTAATACCACTTATTTATAAGAAATATAAATTAAAAAAAAAAAGAACTTTCATAAAAAATTAGTTGTTTTTTTTCCTTTTTCCTTAAAATGTTTCTAAAACTATTTCCTAAATCAATGCCTTTAGGCCATCGTTAAAGTTTCCCTAATTAAATCAATATTTAGGTACATTAACGAGAGACTAATGTGGGCACAATTTGCTTATATTGGTTTGGCCGCTCCTGGAGAGAAGGGATCTTGGCAAAGAGAAAGCAAGGTACATAATTTCTCTAGTACATAATTTTCCCTTTGGATTAGGAAAGGTAACCAACCACTAATTTTAACTGTAAACTTTGTTTCTTGTTATTTTCTTTTAGGGTTATCAATTTTGGACCCAAGCCGACAAGGAGGGCTATTTCGAAATTAAAAATGTTCATCCTGGGGACTATAATTTATATGCATGGGTCCCTGGCTTCATAGGGGATTACAAAGCTGCTACCACGATTACTATTACGGCAGGTGAATTAAGCATATACATTATGCACGAGCATGTTAGAGTATTAGTCAAATAATTAAATTCATCATTTCTTAACAATATAACTTTTTTGGATGATTGGTTATTTCTCATGGTATTGAAATTAAACTGTGTCTCCACTCTACTTAAAAATATTCCCACATGTTGGTTTCCAGTAATGAAGTACGAGTTTAGGTGGATATGCGAAGGAGAATGTTAGAATATCAGTTAAATAATAAAAGTCACTATATCTTAAGAGTTTAAACTTTTGGAACAATCGATAATTTATTATATCAAACCGGAACTGTGAACCCAAGAGATGAGTCTACTATAACTTCATTGATGTCCAATATTGCAGGTGGGAAGGTACAATTGGGAACCCTTAGATATGGGCCTCCAAGGCAAGGTCCTACCCTGTGGGAAATTGGCATCCCTGACCGCACCGCGGCTGAGTTCTATGTACCAAACCCATATGCAACACTCCTGAACACCTTGTACACCACCACAACATCTAGCAAGTAAGTCAAAACCAACATTCAAACATTTCTATTGCAATCTTAACAAAATTTCATTGCTTACTTATAGTTAATTAATTAATTAATTAATTAATTTTTTACTTACAGTTTTAGGCAATATGGCTTATGGGAAAGGTATTCAGATATATACCGTAATCAGGATCTTATCTACACTGTAAATGTCAGTGATTATAGTAAAGATTGGTTCTACGCTCATGTTAACAGGTATATATAATTGTTGGTTTCCTTTTTTTTTTTTTTTTTTTTTCACATTTCTTTATATGTTTCCAGTATTTCAATTTTTTTTAAGTCATTGTTCTAATATTGCATTTCAGGCGTACAAATAATCGGACATACGAAGCAACTACGTGGCAGATTCATTTTGAACTTGAAACTATGTACAACAATGTTGGAAACTACACACTCCGGTTGGCCTTGGCTTCAGCCACCAACGCTGAATTGCAGGTTTCAAACTTATATTTTATTTATTCTATACATTTTTTTTGTTATTATTAATATTATTGGTTAATATCTAAAGTATCTAATTTACAATTAAGAATTTCGCTTACATAAAGAATAGTAGTACTCATTACTCACAAAACAAGCATGCACATAGCAAAGGTGCTACTATTTCTCATAATTGGAATTTAAAATTTTAAATGATATAATAGTTTGAATTACAACATTTATTCTAAACATAAAATGTATCCATTTCAAATGAAAATAATCATCTTCTACTGTTCAAAGCCACTTTTTTTTTTTTTGTTGATTTTTTGCTTATAGTGTTATTTTGTGACTGGATTACAAGGTTCGGTTCAACGATGCCACAACCTATCCTCCTCACTTTTCAACAGGGGTTATAGGCGGGGACAACGCCATCGCGAGGCATGGAATTCATGGGCTATATTGGTTGTACAACATTGATGTAGCAAGCAATCTACTCCAAGAAGGAAAGAACATAATCTTTCTCAGACAGTCAAGGAGCACGAGTCAATTTCAAGGAGTCATGTATGACTACCTTCGTCTAGAAGGGCCTCCTGAAAATTGATCGTGTAGAAGATGTCACATATTGATTTCTCTCTAGGAAAAATACCTTGATGCATATACAAGTACCATGTAGAAAAGTAGCCATGAGAAGTATAGTATATAAAGCCTTTAGGCAGAGAATCAACCACGACAATTTAGTTCAAAAGGGAAATGAAATTTTGTTGTTATTACCAAACCCACCTCATTCAGATATGTTCCTTCTTGTATGTCATTGAAACCCCAACTCCCTTACAAATCTCTAGGAGATTATTGTAACAATATCAGCGAGGAGATTATTGTAACCTGTTGTACAACATTGCTCAAAATAATACAAATAATAAACTTGATTCTTTGTATACAAGCATTATATAGTTTACACTCGACGGTGATTCAAATAATTAAACACACCTAAGACTACATAAAGCCAACATTAAATAACCATCATGGGCTTGAAAGCCCAGAGCAACAGAAGCCCGAAACAAATTGACCCGACCTAAATGCGCGCCCCCCAAGGCCCAAACATGAGGTCCGTTTCCTATATTTTAGTTAATTATATTTCGAGTTTATCTTTGAACTTTTTTTTTTCTTCAATTTAACTCTTAATCTTTAGGGTTTTTCACAATAACCACTTTTTGACTTTAATGGCTGCATCGATCTAATTAAAATCGCTTTCCTTATCCTAGTTTTTATTTATTTATTTTTAAATTATCCGTAAGTCAATTACTCATCGGGTTCTCTAATCATGAGTGGCATGGTAGAAATTTAACCAAATGGGAAGCCCATTTTCCTGCAAGGTTACAATGAAGTCATGGATTTCAATTTTTACAATAATAAAATCAAAGAAAGTTCAAATTTTATTGAAAAATGTTATCGATGTCATTAAAAACAAATTTAGAGGCTTTCATTATAGAATTCATTCATCTAAGATAAAATTACAACAACAACAATAAAATGCCTAACAAACAAACAAACAAAGACAAAACAAAACAACTCCAACTACATGGAAAATGACTACTTCTCTAACTTTGATTTAGGGGATTAGCTTAGGACATTGGAAGATGTTGGGTACATATATGATCATATCCATCACCTAACATCTTTTTTTGAGAACCCATCACCTAACATCTAATAGCCAATAGTAAATTACTCATATGACATCGACTATCAAATCCATTAATTACCTGCATTAATATTTCAACCCTAAAAAATTGGTCTAGTGGATTCTAATATCTTCTGAGATACATGAGATTCAAGCCATCTAGGATTAAAAACCAACAAGAAATTCCTCCATGACTTCTTAATCCGTATGTATAAATATTTTTAACTGTGCTAGACATTTTTTGGGGGGGGGGGGGGGGGGGGGGGGAAGGGAAAGCCCCTAACTTTTTCAAAAAGTTTTGACTTATTTCTAATACTTAAAAAAAACAAACTAGAATCTCCTTTTGTTTTAATAAAAAACTGTCACATCACCCACTAACTAAATAAAATGTGGAAATTAAAAATCACTACCACTTGTCATTGTGTTTTTAAAATAAAAAGAGACCTCCAGTTAAAAAAGTATTGAAAATAAGACAAACTCTTTACAAAAATGTTTCTCTCTCTCTCTATTTTAATGTCAAAAATTCAAAATTTAGAATAAATTTTAGGTAATGGAGGTAATGACCCTCTTAATTTTTTTTTTAGTATAAATACTCTTTAATTTATTGTTGTCTCAATTATTTTTCTTTTAATATTGACTTTTTTTGTCATATATACATTTTGCTTTTCTAAAAATGCCCCTCTCCCTCGATTTTAATGTCAAAAATTCAAATTTTAGAATAAATTTTAGGTAATGGAGGTAATGGCCCCCTTCATTTTTTTTTTTTTTAAAGTATAAAAACTCCTTAATTAATTGTTGTCTCATTTATTTTCCTTTTAATATTGACTTTTTTGTCATATAGAAGTCATTTATTTAAGGAGCTATATATAAATAAATCTCTTTAGAAAAAAAAAAAAAAAAAAAAAAAAAATCCAAAAATAAAGTCATACGCATTTTATATTGAGATAATTAAGAATACCATAATACAATGATACATTTAACTTGGTCTTTCTTCAGAAAAATTTCTAACCCCGCCATTGCATGAGTTATGTATGTTATCTTCTTTGAATGTTGTTGTTGTTGTTGTGTTCAAAGGTATTGATGGTTGGTTTTTTTTCCCTACTAATTAAAAAGAGTCCAAATTTGATAAGGAAAATGTTTTACACCATCCAATAAGAGATTGCTACATCATATTTTACTTAAAACTCAATACATCTTACCACATATAATAACATCTCAATTAGGGCTGTCTAGACCCAACCAAACCGCCCGACGCCGACCCGATTCCGGACCGAACCAAAGGTTTAGTCAATTGGCGGCGGGTTTCCGTTTTCAAAAACCGACACCAGCGAGTTGAGTGGCAGGTTTGCTTCTCTAAAACCCGAGCGGAGCTATATAAAAAATCAAGCCAAATCCTATGAGATCTTAACCAGATCTAGTGGGATTTAGCCAGATCTGGCCAAATCCTAGTCATTTTTAATGAAAAAATGCAGATTCCAACGAAAAAAATGCAGATTCTAGCGCCTTTTTCCAGATTCCAGCAAACTTTTCTAGATTTCGATGACTTTTTCTAGATTTCAATGACCTTTTTTTACAAATTTTGATGACTTTTTTTAGATTCCAACAATCGACCAACCCAACCGACACTCACCTTCACCTGAAATCGACTTAACCAACTGATTTCGGTGGTTGATTTCCGGTTCCTCCGCCCTTCACCTAACGCCGGCAGGTCAACTCCGGGTTGGGTCCAAAATCGACCCAGCCCGATTCATGGACAAGCCTAATTTCGATATACTCACAATTGACTTGGATTTTCATTTAGAATTAATTGAGTGTGGTTGTGTCTATTCTATAATATATAATAAGATGATATGGCATGTTAGGATTAGAGTGTGTAAAAATTGGGTTTTACATTATATCCTTATAAAATTTAATCCAAGAAAGTCAATTCTGTACCGTATCGGCTAATATGATCAGAATTTATCGTACCAGTGCTTAGGCTAAAATAGAAACACCGATATTTCATTCCACTCTAAATACCGGGATGTACCAGCCGTTCTGAGAAAAATATCGGATATCAGCTGGTAAAGTGTAAACTAATGAAAACAAAAAAAATACCCAGGATCCTTGCTGTCACTTCCACCTTTCCAGTAGCGAAGTGTGTTGGAAAAATACATGTTTGTATCGCATACAAAACATATACACTGGAAAATTAACGGATCTACTTCATTCGCAGTTGATAATATGTACAAAGTAAATTTCAAAATATAAAAACAAGAGAGTGTACCTTGGTGTGGTGAAATTCAAAACCAAATATTAGAAGTACTTGGGAACACTTTTAATCTTCACTCCAATTCCACTTATGCCCAAGAAGTGTGGTCTCTGAATCAGTTTATATGTGTGTGTTCAAGGGAGAATAAGAGAGTGCTCTACACTCATATACAAAAACCATTTCATTCTCTTTTAAAATTTTGTATGTTTCTCTCCTTATAACTGAATATCTAATTGAGCTAGCCTTTTGGGCCATTCCAATTGGGCGTTAGCATGTGGCTTGGAGTAGGACCAAAAGGGAACAAACAAGACACTAGCTCTAATAGGCCTTGGGCTTTTCAGTCAACTTTTGACAAGTCCAAAGTTACCATTAATTATATTTAATATCATTATATAACTATAATTGCACTCTAAGCCTTATTAATAAATTATATCCCAAAACTTTATTATACATGCAACCCCTTCATAAAATATTCATAGTAATACAAAGTCATGAATGTAAATTGCCACTTTGAAGATTACTGCATCTTAACCCTTGAGTACCCAGTTTAATCCTTTAAGTTATTCATTATGTATTTTTGAAATCCAATTTCATAAATATATA
Source organism: Quercus robur (assembly GCF_932294415.1). NCBI lineage: Eukaryota > Viridiplantae > Streptophyta > Magnoliopsida > Fagales > Fagaceae > Quercus > Quercus robur. The sequence continues at coordinate 16,868,066 of NC_065539.1, forward strand.
CTTTAATAACTTCTTACTAAAGTGGTTAAGCCTAACACTCTGAATAATCAAACCCATTAAACTTATGTCAAGGGAATATTTTATATCTTTGTTAAAAAATTATGAATTCCATCTTGAGAATATATGTTCCATCAACACTAAATATGGCTGCCCAACATACTGAGGTTTTAATCGTGACTTTAGATGTCACTTCTGATATATCAAAGCAACCTACATTCATGATTAGGTCCATTATTCTCTTAAGATTAAGAGTTCATGTAAATAGAAGTCGTAAGATTTATTATTCATTTGACAGTTGTTAGGAGAATAATAAATCTCATAGTGGTCCAGTTCAATATGTCTTAACTCTTAAAACATATCAACATACCAATTAGAAGTCTCCACTTTCATGATCAAGACAAATCATCTTAGTTGATTGTCATAATCTTCATAGATGAAATGCTTAATTTCATCACCCACTACGAACTAAAATTCTGAATTTACAAAGAACTTGTGATATATATCTTTTGTGACTAAATCACTAAATCACATAATATGCATCTCATGTACTAAATGATAATGTCCTAATATTCATATTACCATTATTTTAGATAATAATAAAACAACTTTATTAATTATAACATTAAGTCATACATAGCATCATACAATAGGATTTAAAAGGAACTATCCTAACAAAGTGGTCACCGATTATCCTCCGTATCCTCTTTGTCTTTGGTTCTTCTTCTTCATCACCTTTCATCTAGACTTGCTCCACTTCTGCCTCACTTGTTACTAAATATTGTTTCTTTAAATTTTCTTTACCTTTTCTTTTTTTCAAAGAAGAGAATTCACCTTTTGTTAAGTGTGGAGGTGTGTCCTGACAGTGACACCCACTCGAGTGAACTTGGCCAAATTAAATTTCAAATAGTTTTTTCTTTTTAAAAGGACACAAATTTCAAAGGTCTTGACAATTCAAATTTGTATTATGGCCAAAATGTCACAATAGCTCTGTTTACCGAAATATATATCAATCTACCACTATTTCGAAAATATATAGGGATTTACCAATTTTTGGGTACTTGAGTTTGGGGAACTCGAGTTTTCGATGGTACTCGAGTTCCATGGACTCGAGTTTCATAAAAAATTTTCCGACAATTTTGAAGACAATTTTTTCAAAGAACTCGAGTTTCAAAAAGATGGTAGATCCATACATATTTCCAAAACAGTGGTAGATTGATATATATTTCGGTAAACAGTGATATTTTGCCATTTTGGCCCTCATGTTATTACTATAAGTACAAGTGATCTGCCATCTTTATACAACTACAAACTTGTATTATTACTATTATTAATATAATTATCACCATGTAATCTATTAAGTATTATCTAAGTACATCAAATTTATTTTATTCATTATTAATGAGCTAACATTTAAATCAGAAAGTTAACATATTAAAGCGTAGATATAAATTTATTATTTTAAATATTTGTAACAAATTATATAGATTTTGACTAATATATATATATATATATATATATATATTAGCGGTAATCCTGAAACGGTACACCGGTATTAATCAGTACCAAAATATTTCATTTCCTTAACCAAACCGAAATGACCTCCACTATAGTATTGACTCCCTTGATTTAATCTCAATTATAAAACTAATACATTCATCCCCCTCTACCTTGATTTAAATTCCATTGTGTTTCATTGCATTTCAGTCATATTGAGCTAGTAGCTTTACTCTCTCTCTCTCTCTCTCTCTCTCTCTCTCTCTCAAAGTGTTAAACATTTGTGTCCATATATATATATATATATATAGATAAATTGGGTTCAAGTTGCACTTGGTGTAACTCTAAACAATGGTATACCACCCAATAACTTATTATATAATTCATATTTTGAAAATAGTACCGTTGAATTACATGTTCTATATGTTCTTAATATTTATGTCAATTTTCATGTTAATTAGATGTTATTTACTATATGATTCACAAACTCATCTTTTATGCATTGTTTTAAACTACAAAAACTTGAATTTAAACATTTGTTTGGTGACATAACTATTAATCTTTGATCACCTTGAAATTTTGCAATCATAGAGAATATACAAAAATAATGTAATCTAATGATGGATTTGTCAAAATTCACATCCAATTAAAAAATATTAAGTGGTGTAATATTGCTTAAAATTACACCATGTGTAATTTGAGCCTAATCATATATATATATATATATATATATATTAAAAATAGTTGTAACACTGACAGTACCATAACATATACCAATATTGAATTTTTTTTTTTTAAGTAAACAATAATACTTATTAGAACACACACGAAAATAATAATAGTGTTTTAAACCGGGTTTATAATACATTACATAACTAGAGTACATATTGAAATATTTAGTTCCAATAAACCAATTGGAAACAACCACCAAATTAAAATTAACAATTTAATTATATTTGGAAAATATTATGTATTTAACAATATGGATGATAATACATGAAGCTTTGTAAAATTATAAATTGATGATAAAAAGGTGCAAGTGAGGAAGGGAGGCTTCTAAAATGTCAAAGTAGAATATTTACAATGGAAGAAACGTTTTATTTTATTTTATTGTTTTATTTATTGTTTTTTTAAATGTTTGAGACTCCAAATGTGTGGACCCTTCAACTCTTTTTATTCTTTCTCTATTTATAAATTAATAGTTTTTGTTTAGGTTTAAGTTTTTTGTTTTTATTCTTAGAAGAGGTTTAAGCTTTTTTTTTTATTTTTTATTTTTTTTTATCAGAATAATTATCAATGAAATATTATAACTACCCTAACTTGTTTTTACTTTTTACCCCTTTTCAAAGAGGAATTGTGGAAAATATACTGGAGATATCTCATATCGTGCCTTGCCAAACCATTCAAACCCTAGGTTCCAAGGATGATCCTTAAGTCACAAATTTCAAAATATGAACTACCCTTTTTTTTTTTGCTAAATAATATGAGTTATGAGCTACCCATTTCAAATTTGGGTATCATCGCACATCTTTGGTACGATGGTCGCTTCAGAAGTATAAATGCTTGTAGAGTGTGGGTTGGGAGGGGGCAAGGACCAGAATTCAAGTTTATAGAAGAGAGCTTCACAGTTAAATTAGGCTAGAGTAGAATTTCTATCTTGTATTTAAAATAAATAAAAAAACTTTTATTATAAACTCATAATAGTTGGTACAACAAACACTTTTGAGTACGACTTTACTTAAGACCGGAGCTAATGTGAACTCTTTCCTTATTGACAATGTCTTCGCTTGCAATATAAATGTACCTCGTTTTAGATATGGCTGCGGGTCCCACATAATGTTTTCTATCAAACAGTCAGGCAAGTTGTACTGATTGGTTTGGGAACACTTTATTTATTTATTGCTAAAAGTGTGTTAAAGTATTACTTGTATCTTTAGAAAAATGAGTAAAAGTGAGAAAATATTAAAAAAAAAAAAATTTTGAGGTTGTGTTTGGTAACTATTTTTTTGTATTTTCCTTTAATAATCTTGTTTTTGAGAATGAAAATAAAAAACAATTTTATTGTGTTTCCAAAATTAAAAACACGTTTGGTTAGTTCAAAACAAGAGTAAGTATTTCACATTTTCTCCTATCAATGCCTATTTACTACTACTACTACTAATAATAATAATAATAATTTTATTTTTAATATTATTATGTACAATGTCTAGTTAATAATAATAACTAAAACAATAATATTATGTAGAATCAATAATAATAATATAATGTTTCTCAAAAAAAAAATAATATAATATAATAATAATAGTATACAAATATATTGATATGTGTCTATTTAGATATTTTACAAAGTAAAAAAGTGAAGAGGTAAGGCCAAAAAAAGGCCATGTGACTTGAGCTGGTGGAGATTCGAAAAGCCTTCAACTTCATGTCTATTTGGCAAAGATTATTTTTGTCAACTTATTTTACTATTTAGCTTATTTTTGCTATTATTCATGAGTCCTGCTACACTTTTTGATACTCTTCAAGGGTTCTACGGTACTATTTCAGCTAACTTTTACTTTTATCTACAATATTTTCAGCAAAAAAAATTTATTTTCAACAAAATAAGCGGATTCCAAACGGACTCTCAATTGGCAGTAAACAAAACAAAAACAAGAAGAATACAGAGGCAAAGAAGAAAGGGAAGAAGAATAAGAATATACATCGATGGTTGGTTCAACAATGGTGGTGCGGCAAGGATGATTTCATGCATGACGAGAGGAGGTGGAGGAGGGAGAGAGTGTTGTGGGTATGGGTTTGCCTGCACATTCTAAACATTTTTCTTGTGCTTATGGTTTTGTTTTTTATTATTTTTTTCCAGCTAGGATTCGAAACCTAGACCTCATTAAGTGTACTTGATTTACGGTTTTTGTTTTCTATATGTTTTGAGTAACCAAATAATTTTTTGGCTGAAATATTATTTTCGTCCTTATACTTTCACCTCATTTTCATTTTGGTCCTTACTTTTTTATTTTACCGCTTTTAGTCTCTAAAATGAAAAACGCATTCTATTTTAGTCCCTACCATTATCTCACTAACAGAAATTGTTTACATGGCAAATGGAGTGCACTGTTGGCACACTAAAAGCTGATGTGACCATTAAAATAATAATAATAAAAATTTTATTTGGCATTAAAAAATGACACGTCAGCATTTAAATTTAAAATTTTAATTTATCAATTTTAACTATATAAAAAAATTAAAAACAGAATTAAAAACTAAAAATTATATGAATTAAGATCTAAGTTTATCTTGAACAAAAACACCAAGAACACAAACCCTGATTTAAATACAAGAAGAATATTTTCCTTTTTAGTTTCCTTTCATCCTCTCCTTTTCCCACACAATCCCATCCTTTCCTTTTTCATTAAACCCACACAATCCCATCCTCTCTCAGTCTCTCTTTTCCTCTCTCACATAGCCCGATCCTAATCATCCTCTTTTCCTCTCTCACTCTCATTGAGCCGATCCCAACCATGGCTGAAATTCATTCACCTTCTCTACCTTGTCCTCTCAAACCCACACCCCAGGCAAACATGAGCAAGAAGAAAGCAACGACGGCTAAGAGAGTAGGTGGTTTTGTTGTCAAGTCTGAGGTTGATTTCGTTTGGGTTTTATAGTTTTGAATTTGAGGTTGGAGGTGGTTTGGTTTCAGCTCTAAGGTTTGGATCCGAGGTTTGTGTTTGGTTTCTTAGAAAGTATAAGAAAATTTGGGTTTTGAGTTTTGTGTTTGGGGGCCGAAAATCTAGGTTTGATTTTTGTGTTTGATACTTTGGTGGTGTGGGGGTTTGAAATATGGGTTTGAATTTAATTTTTTGGGTTTTAAATTTTTGGGTTTGTGTTCTTATTCAAATGTTTAATTTTTTCATGTTTAATCTATCAATTTAATCTGGGTTTGTCAAGAATGTTGGCATGAATTCTAATTTTGGGTTTCGGCTCTAAGGTTCAAAATTTTTGGGTTTTAAATTTTGTGTTCATGTTTGATTTCTTGTTCATGTTTAATCTGATGTGGATTTGAAGTCTAATCTTGAGTTCTTATTTTCTGGGTTTGTGATTTTTGGTTGTTATTTTTGTGTTCTTAAATCTGGGTTGGTGTTCTTATTGTTCAATTTCAAAATACACTTAGATCTTAGTTCATGTAATTATGGGTTTTTAATTCTGTTTTTAATTTTTTTTTATTAAGTTAAAATTGATAATTTTAAATTTTAAATTTAAATGCTGACGTGTCATTTTTTAATGCCAAATAAATTTTTTTATTATTATTTTAATGATCACGTCAGCTTTTAATGTGCCAACAGTATACTTCATTTGCCACGTAGATAATTTTTGTTAGTGAGATGACAGTAAGAACAAAAATAAAACGCATTTTTTATTTTAGGGACTAAAAGTAGTAAGATAAAAAAGTAGGGACCAAAGTGGGAATGAGTGAAAATGTAGGGACGAAAATAGTATTTCCGTCTAATTTTTTTCTTGTAAAAAATAGAAAATAGCTTTTGAAAATAGAAAATTAGTAAAAAAATAGTTACCAAACATACCTTAAGATTTTAATAAGTTGTACATAAAAACTAAAAGCCGAGATTATAAGTTGATGCCAAATAGAAAATGTCACTGTACTATTAGCTTTTTCTCAAATTTTTTATGGGATAATAAAAATGATAGTTGATTATAAAATAAAAATAAAAATAACAGTTGATTAACTTTAAGTTAGATATTCCAATATTTGTTTTTAAACAATCTCGGCTTAAGTTTGTTAAACTTTAATACATATTTTATTTTTGTAGAATGTACTATGAATTAAGCTATAAAATACTTAATTTATATTCTGAATTGTGTTTATACACTTTATAATACAGTTTTATTTTTTTTAATGACGAAGGAAAATTAAAACAACTCTCATTGTTGATAAAACTCTTACAAATAATTGACTCCACCTAGAACAGATACCAAGTAATCTAGGGGGTTTTCACCCTAATAAAGTACTGTTTTATATATTACTAGTCTCGTCACACGCACTTTGTGTGTGCGATGATGCTCTTTTGTTTTTTTTGGTCTAGAGTATGTGAGATTGGGAATCAAGGAAACAGGAAATTCAAAAAAAAATTAAAATTAAAATAAAAGAAAAATTAAATAAAAGAAACCGTTGAGTCTTGATAAAGTTAAAAAAAAAAAGTTGGAACATGGTCTTAAGGGAAATATCAAAGTGAATCAAGAAGTTTTTTTTTTTTTTTTTTATTTTATAATTTTTGGATAAGTTTTTTTTGAAGACATGCATTGTAGGAGAGTTTCCTACTTTGTAAGCATTTTACATGGAGTGGGAGATATATTTTTACTAAGTTATTCTCAAGTTTTGTTCCTGTTAAACCTAGGCTCTAGGGGAGTTGGGAAATTTAGACCCCGATTGATAGAATTAACAAGTTTTAAACCCAAGTTGTTAATTAGATTTATTATGAATAAACATTGTTAAAACAAACATACATCAATATCATTTCAATATCATGCACAGCGGAATAGTAAATAAGATAAGATATGATAACTTAGGAAAACCAATTAAATAAACTAGTTTCACAGTAAAAAACCTGGGGGGAAACCTTCCCGAAAAGCAATTCACTATAGTAAAGAGAAGTTTCAAATCTAGTACAAAACCTTTGTCCCTAGACTCTACAATCCCCGTAGATAAACTTACAGCAAAAACCTTCTACCGCTTCAGAACTTCTGAACTCTTCAATATATGAATGCCACCCTTTTGCACGGATCCCAGTCTGTGACTAAACAATGATGCACGACTCCCAGTACGTGACTAACTCCAGCAACTTGAAGAAAATGTTGGCTACAAAGCTCTTCACTTCATTAACAATGAAGACCAAAAAGTACTTGGTTACAAAACCCTAAGGCGCAAAAGACGCAGTAACTTCTTGCAGAGAGAATAAGGCACTGGGTCACTTTCTGCATGTGTTCTCTATGTATGAAGGCCTTTAAAATAAGCCTTATATATGTCTAGTGTTCTGAGAAAAGAAACCCTACACATACATGTCAGCATGAGCCGAAAATCAGATTTGAAAATTCTGATTTCGTAAATCTCTACAGATTCAGCTTCTGTCGAGCTTTCTTCATTAAGTCTCGATAGATTCTGCTTCTGTCAAGATTCTGTCAAGTGTTTGTCGAGCTTTAATGAACAGTTTTTCTTCACTTGTTTTTTGATCCAATCTTCATGGTTTTTATATTTAGCTTGAACAACATGCTTCTTAAAGTACTAAACCCATCCTAAATCTACCCAATTACAAGTAAAGTGTATTTTTTCAAAAGATTAGCCAATTACATAAAATATGTACTTAACAATCTCCTTCTTTGGCAATCTGTGACAAAACCACAACAAACAGATGAATCATGAGAGAAGTCTTAAATCACTAAACTCATAACCACTTGTTGTATTACAAATAAATCTAACCCTACTACAAACTCTTGAAAAACTTTGCAAAAAGTGAGTTCATGGCATGATAGACTTTAACAATCTATCTTTCTGAAACACTTAAACAAAACTCATCAAGGCATCTTATGTGAAACATAAATAAGGGATTGCATACATAAAGAAACATGTGTATAAAGAGAGAAAAGAAACAACACATGTAGAGGTAGGAGAAGAAAAAATACATCATATATATATATATATATATATAAGATAAGCACAATGTATGTAAAAATGGTCACAAGACCGATGTACAAGAAGCTAAAAGAAGCTCTTATAACAACGAAGGAGGTAAACACTCTCCCCAACAAGCTGAAACATAACTCCTCCTTACAAAGGCATGTATTTCTCCCCCTAACATGTAGAATCTTAAAAAGAAACCACATTTTTCCCCCTTTTTGTCATGATTGACAAAGGGTACAAGAAGCTATAAAACTTCACTCAAGAAACATAAAGATGATCAAAGATGATCAAAGGGGCACAAGGAATCCATATAAATGCATGAATGTAATGAAATAAGATGCTATGGATGACAAGATAATAGAAAGATGCAAAACATGTGAAAAACAATGCATGCAAGAGGGTCCCGATAGATAGAGAAGCTATTGAGCTTCTATTGAGAAGAAGCCAACCTCGATGGATCGAGAATCTATCGAGGATCTATCGGCTAGATAGAAAGTTTCTCGATGGATTGAAGAAGCTATCAAGATTCTATAGAGAAGAACTTCGGAAATCTCGATGGATCGAAATTGTGTTAAGATCTATTGAGAAAAGAAGAAAGAAGGGCTCGATAGAAGGGAATTTGTCGAGAAGCTGTCAAGCTTGAAGAAAAGGAGTTTTTCAAAGAAAGGAAAAATACATAGAGATGAATGCAACAAGCAAGCTACTTAAACATAGATCCAATCAACATATTAAGCTCTCAAAACATCTCTCAACATATATGCAAAGAATTCAAGATCCAAAACACACACACACACACACACACACAATAAGTCTAACCAATTTGATATTTCAAAAACAAGTTAAGACAATTTAGTGAGCATATATTAAGACATGTATTCCTTGTGATGGCCAAATCACATTGTACCTGCACATGTATCAAAAGTAGTAAAGAATTTATGTGTTGTGTGTGAAAACATAGCAAGAGTGCATAAGTGTTTCATATCATGACAATTTGAGATATGAGAAAATCAAATACACTCACACATAATCATAACTGCTTGATGGGAACTATCACTTTCGAGGTACATTCTATAACTCTCACATCTCCTAGAAACACACTGGCAACCATATTTAACAGCATTTTGATTCTTTTTGCTTTTATTTTTCTTTGCATTTTTTTCCTTTTTGAGCATATCATGCATGGACATATAAGAGAGAGAGAGAGAGAGAGAGAGAGAGAGAGAGAGAGAGAGAGAGAGAGAGAGAGAGAGAGAGAGAGAGAGAGAAGAAATACCCATTTATGTAGGCTTAAACATCATAATTTTGCTATGCCGAAGCATATAGATGTTATACATAATTGGCGGGCTTTAGTGGTGAGATGGTTATTTGTGCATTTCTCTTAGGATTTTTAGTCCTTCCCGTAAAAAAGAGTGATATAAGTGTTAAGTATAAGAGATTACTTAATTGTACTCATCACAAACACGAGCCATAAAACTCACTTGCTTAGTTGTGCATTGAGATGCTCATCTAAGCTATAAGAGATACAAAGTTTAGAAAACCTTGTTTCAATGGCCATCCAAGGTGCACAAGTACCAATAAACACAAACACACACTATTTTTGTATTTTTATGATTTTTCTCTTTTTATTTAAAAAAAAAAAAACTAAACTAAACAACCAGACAAAAACTGACAGACAACATCAAAGCATGAAAGAAAGATGTAGAGGCATGAAAGCATGATTCCTAAAGCAGATAGGAAATCAAGCAAGAAAGTATTACTATAGATAGAAAGAATTAAAGTAAAGGACAAACAGAAAAGACAATTAAGTCTTAAGCACCTTTCTCACCCACACAGCATGAGTCATGAAAGCATAAAAGAAAGATGCAGAGGCAAACATGAAAGCATGAAAGAATGAAAGTCCTTATTAATAGAATTAACAATTTTTAAACCCAAGTTGTTAATTAGATTTATTATGAATAAACCTTATTAAAACAAACAAACATCAATATCATGTCAATATCATGCACAGTGGAATAGTAAATAAGACAAGATATGATGACTTAGAAAAACCAATGAAACAAACTAGTTTCACAATAAAAAACCTGGGGAGAAACCTTCATGAAAAGAAATTCACTATAGTAAAGAGAAGTTTTAGATATAGAACAAAACATTTGTCCCTAGACTCTACAATCCCCGTAGTTGAACTTATAGTAGAAATCTTTTACCTCTTAAGAACCTCTAAACTCTTCAATTTATGAACGCCACCTTTTTACACGGACCCCCGTACGTGACTAACCAAAGATGCACGGCTCTAGTACGTGACTAACTCCAGTAACTTGAAGAAGATGTTGGTTGCAAAGTTCTTCACTTCATCAACAATGAAGATCAGGAAGTACTTGGTTACAAAACCCTAAGGCGCAAAAAACGTAGTAACTTCTTGCATTGAGAATAAGGCACTAGGTCACTTTCTACATGTGTTCTCTATGTATGATGGCCTTTAAAATAAGCCTTATATATGTCTAGGATTTTGAGAAAAGAAACCCTACAAATACATGTTAGCATGAGCCGAAAATTAGATCTAGAAATTCTGATTTGGTAGATCTCGACAGATTCAACTTCTGTTGAGCTTCTGTCGAGCTTTAATAAACATTTTTTCTTCACTTGTTTTTTGGTCCAATCTTCAAGGCTTTAATACTTGGCTTGAACAACATGTTTCTTGAAGTACTAAACCCATCCTAGATCTATACAATTACAAGTAAAGTGCATTTTGTCAAAGGATTAGCCAATTATATAAAATATGTCCTTAACAAGGAGTATTTCTGAACCACAGAAAAGTCTAGTCCAAAGAGGAGAATTCTCTTATAGATACTTTAGATTATTCCAATAGAAATATAATATAACATAATAAAAAAACCATATAGGTATCAGATTTTTAATACATCCCTCGATTGACAAATTCTTGGCTTCTTGATTTCTTTTTTTGGCATTCAAAGATGCCTGCCCCAAGATGTGTCATAATATAAATATTGAGTATTGACAATCATTTTGTACTTTGACAAAGATATGGTATAATATTGTGAATGTTTTTTAATGTTCTTCCACTTGCTATAATTAATTTACACATATACTCTCACGCCCCAAACCCAACAATACAGATAGGCATGTGACAACAGCCGCACTCTTATAAAGTTTTCACCTTACAAATTTGCAAGGCCTTCTTAACAACTAAAAAATTATCCTCAAAGAAAAGTCCATTAATAAATCCACAATCATCCTCAATAATGTAGTTGTCAAATGATCTCCAAAGTGCCAATAGAAACAACAATCCAAACCACATGACCGTTAAACAAAAGATATACTAATTATTACAAGGTCATCTTATTTCAAAAATTTCTAATCTCCATTCAAGCGTACACCCTTAGTAAAAGTCTTAAAACTTGCTATTCTTCATAATCTAAAATTGGAGGGGAAATTGGGGGGACCCCGGGGGGTGGGGGTGAGTTGACAACTCAATAAGTAACCAAATACAAAACCCTTTTTTTTTTTTTTAGAGAGAGTTTCAACTTATTGTAGGCAGGGATTGAATCTCATATTTCTTATTCAGTTATCAGAGACTTTACCAGTTGAGCTAACTAGAACTTACTTACCAAATACCAAACTAGTTGAAACAAGTATATAGATTGACAAAATAATATAAATTTATGAGATCAAAATATTTCACATATGTCAAAGCTATAATATATTATGGGTTTTCAAAAAATAAACTAAAGAAGTCTTATGAACTTAAAATAATTCATAAATTCAAACATATTCACATTCTTAACAATCTTATATATTTATGACTATGGTCATGCTATATTTCTGTGACTAGGCATTAGATTCAGAAGAAACTAGTTTCGTGTTAATGAATGTTCCCCATTAGCTAGGTCCAGAAACACAAAAGGCTTGTGATGCCCCAAATAGAACTAGTTTCGGTACCAATGAATAACCCCATTTGGCTGGGTATTAGAGTCAAAATATAGTCATATTGTCCAAAATCATATATATCAAACCAGAGTTCAATAAAAAATATATCTCATTCAAATACATATATATAAAACCATATATTTAGTAATCAAATATATTTGTGACAATTCTTTATTCTTTACTTTAAATCAGTAGTACAATTGACAGAAAAATGTAACAATTATAAATAATATATAGTAGTTAAAATACATTATAACGGTACCTGACAAGAAGATAAACTGCTAAAAATATCCAATAATTTCTAATTATTAACTCTCCTCATAGAGGAAAAAATAGCATCACAGAGGGCCTATCCATATTTTGGAACCATAAAAAAAAAAAAATATATATATATATATATATATTTTTTTTTTTTTTCTTTTTTCTTTTTTCCCTTTACCTTTTGCCACTAATAGTCCCCTAGGAATAAAGCCTATAGAATACATATAGCCATATAGGGTCAAAAGTCAATTGTAAAAGAACACCACCTCAAATTCTTCTATACAAGGAGGTATACCATGCATCCAATGCGTGGTGTATTTTCTCCTTCTACACGAATGCACCTTCCCTTTTTGTTTGTTTGTTTGTTTTTGTTACATGTGATTGCCTATCAGACTTCAAGCCTACACTAGATGACTTTTCCTATTCAACCAATCCAACACTTTGGTACAACTTCTCAAAGAGAAGCCTGTGCAGAAACCAGACCTACCATACCTAATAATTTGCAATTCTATCTAGACTTACACGCAACAATGGGCATAAAAAAATATATTAAATTAACGAGACAGTAATAGGTACTTAGTGTCCAAATTACAGAAAATCTAATCTAAATCCTTCTTTGTTTACATCATAAAAATCATTGGATATTTAGATAGTCTTACTACTAGCCAAAAATACCCACCTAAAAATATTATAATTTCATATAAAGCGTAAATTTGATGAAGTGTGCCGTCAATCCTTCCTTACGTGAATTTACTGAGAAGTTCTCCTTTAAAAATATCTATAATTATACGCTGACTTAATTAGCTTATATATAGCTGTGGTTTCAACCTAATTTTTTGAAAACTTCCTTAATAATATTGAAAGCTCAAATTAGTGTGAAACACTAATGCTTGTTTAGACCCAAAATTTTAAAATTATGAATAAATTGCTTTTACTCTAACTTATCTAAGTGCGGAACAAGAGTAAATGAAGCACAATAAATTGGAATTACTCTAATGCACGAACATAAGCAATACACAATAAATGTAAAGCACAAAGAGTAAGGGAAGAGAGATGGAAACACAAGATAACATCAAGATGTGTTATTGATGAGGAAATCGAAGAACTCAGCGAAAAACCTCTCCGCGACCCTCCAAGTTGAAATCGATCCACTAGTGAATAAGTTGGAGTACACTAATAACAAAAAACCTGAACTACTCTAATGCATGAACATAAGCAATACACAATAAATGTACTATGTACGTGTGATTTTAGGGTTTCTTTATCGCTAGTGAAAGGTGGTGCTCTCCATCTTCTCCTAGGACTATAGAATCGTCGTCTCTTTCTGGAAGAGTTTTGCTGTACCCTTGGAGTAACACGGTTACCCTAGGGCTTTTGTCTTTTATTTTATTTTCTTTCTTACGAGTTGTTGGACACAAGCGACTACTTCATGGACGAACTCACCAAGTAGTGGTCTGGCCTCACCATCTCTCAGAGAGAAGTTCCCAAGGTCCGGTTACAGAATGAGATGGCTGCCTCTGTCTCCATTATCGCTGCCAAGTTCCTTACCAAAAGGGCACTTAACCCTGAGGCCGTTGCAGTCGACTTTACGCCTATATAGAGGTCCAAACGTGGTTTCAAAATCAAGAACTTGGGAAACCATATCATGCTCTTTTCTTTTGACAATGAAATAGAGGTTGATACTATCCTTGCTAACGCCCCATGGAGCTTTGATAAACACTTGATGATTTTGCAAAAATATGATGGGGTTAGTAAAATTGAGGACTTGGACTTCAATAGCACCCCGTTCTGGAGTCAGTTACATGGTCTTCCGATGAAATTTATGACTACGACAGTGGCAGAAACATTGTGTGAACCTACTGGGCAGATTTTGAAACTCCTAAACGCAAAGACTAAAGAGTGTGGAGGTTTTATGCGAGTTCGGGTTATGGTGGATATTTCACAGCCACTCTACCGTGGGAGGATGGTTACACTTGATGACAATAGAGAACTCTGTGTCTCTTTCAAATATGAGAGACTACCCAACCTTTGCTACTGGTGCGGTCTCCTTATACACAATGACCGTGACTGTGATCATTGGATTGAGAGCGAAGGATCACTTACAAATGCAAACAAGGAATATGGGGCATGGCTGAAAGCTTCACCATGGTCTAGAGCTCGTAAATTTGTCGTAGAGGTGCTCGGTTTTTACTCAAAGATAAAGGCTGAACATACAGGCCAACGGCGGTTCGATGAAGTAACAAACTCAATGGCGGCTAGGGTTACGCCGCTCACACCACCCTCTGATTTGCCACAAGCCTAATATGGTAACTCCCATTTTGTTTCGGTCATGGCTGCTTCTTTCCAAAATAATTCTATTTTCGTTTCTATGTCAATTGACTCTGTTCTCGTAGAAAACAATACGACTGATCCCACACCCCTCCACACAGACCCAGGACCTATTTCCACCTTGAACTTAACCTTTGACAAACAATTAGAAGCTATAGACCAGGACTTGATGAAATTTGATTATCCCAGGCAGGTCTCGCCTCTTACACCTACCCCACAATATCATATGTCTTCTCTCCATCACCATGAACAAGACGTTGACACCCCAAACCTTATCACAATACCGTCTGACCCCCCCACCCACACACTCCACCCATTCCTCCAACTCAAATATTCCAACCAACCCAATCTCCCCTCCCCACCCGAGCCATATCTCATCTTGGAAAAGAATTCTCAGAGCAACTGTTGCACACACACAATTTGAGCACATTTAGTGGTAGTAAATGTGCTCTAAACGAGGATTAGCCTGAGTTACCAAGTAAACGTCATGCGGTTTCACAGGTTGGGGAAGAAAATACACAGATATTGGCGGAGGCTGGTTATCAGCCCTGCCAGGAGCAATGAGTCTCTTAGTTTGGAACTGTCGCGGGCTTAGGAACCTGCATACAGAAGATCAGCTTTTAGATTTTGTGTGGGCAAAAGATCCCTCTGTTGTGTTTTTAACTGAGACATGGACAGATAAAGCAAGGCTAGAACAGGTTCAAAGACGTATTCAATTTAAAAATCTTTTTGTTGTTCCCCGTTGTAGTAAGGCGAGAGGGTTGGCCATTTTGTGGAAAGAAGGATTTCCTTTGGAAGTTGTGAAGTATTCAAAGAATTACATTGATTCGGTCATCAATAAGGGCAAGGAGAATGCCTGGAGGTTCACTGGGTTTTATGGAGAACCGAACAACACTAAGAGACAAGAAGCTTGGTCAAAGTTGAGAGCTTTAAAAAACCAGGGGTCTTTACCTTGGCTGTGTGCAGGTGATTTTAATGAAATCACACATCAATCTGAGAAGTAAGGTGGGCATTCTTGGCCCCATCATCAAATGCAGGCTTTTAGAGATATTCTTGATGAGTGTGGTTTTATGGACCTTGATTTTGTTGGTTTTCCAGCAGCTGAGAACCATGCTATTCGGTTTGGAGACTCAAGCCGCATGAGGTTGTTGGAGGATGACGTTAATCAACTTCTTGATAAGGAAGCCAAAATGTGGAGGCAGCGATCCAAAATTGCATGGCTCCGTGATGGTGATCACAGTACTGGGTTTTTCCATAGCAAAGCCTCTCAACACCGTCGGCGGAACTATATTAGCAAGTTGCATGATGCTAATGGAGGATGGTGTTCAAGCCAAGATCAAGTTAATGCCACCATTGTAGACTTCTATCATAATCTCTTTACCTCGGGTAGCCCTAACAATTTTAAGGAGGTTATTGAGACTATTCCACATGTTGTAACTGATGAGATGAATGAGATGCTTATGGCTGAATTCCATATTGAGGAAGTAGAGGTTGCTCTGAAGCAGATGGCACCTTTAAAAGCCCCCGGTCCGGATGGTATGCCTCATTTCTTTTATCAAAGTTATTGGTCCTTACTTGGGTCTAATGTGTCAACCACTATTTTGCACTATCTCAATTCGGGTTCTTTCCCCCAAGCCCTTGGCCATTCTTTTATTACATTGATTCCTAAGGTAGAGGATCCCACATATGTCTCTGAGTTTAGACCTATTAGCTGGAGCAATGTTTTGTATCGTATTTTTGCTAAAGTTCTCACTAACCGGTTGCAAGCTATTATGCCTAATCTTATTTCAGAGCATCAAAGTGCTTTCTTGTCTGATAGGTTGATTTCAGATAATATATTGGTGGCATTTGAAACGCTACACTATATGCGGAACCATAATAAGGGGAAATCTGGCTTTATGGCCTTGAAACTTGATATGAGCAAGGCATATGATAGGGTGGAGTGGGAGTACATGGAAAGAGTGATGACAAAGATGGGTTTCCATGCTTGGTGGATACAATTAATGATGATGTGTATCACTACAGCCTCTTACTCAATGCTAATTAATGGGGAGCCCCATGGGCATATCACTCCAACACGTGGTTTGCGCTAGGGAGATCCATTGTCCCCCTACTTTTTCCTCATGTGTACTGAAGGTCTACATGGTTTAATTAGTAAGGCAGCCCACAATGATGACATTCGGGGTGCATCTCTTTGCCGGAATGGACCTAGGATCACTCATCTATTTTTTGTTGATGATAGCCTCCTTTTTTGTAGAGCTAGAGAAGAGGAGCGTCAAAGCTTGCTTGAAGTGTTGGCAAAGTATGAGAAAGCTTCTGGACAGCAAATCAACCGTACTAAGACAACTATTTTCTTCAGTAAATCCACCAATGCAGACACTCAAATAACAATTCAAAATTTGTTGGGTGTTAATGCTGTTCGACACTATGAGAAATATCTTGGACTTCCCTCATTAGTGGGTCGTAATAAAAAGGAAAGTTTCACATACATCAAGCAGCAAGTATGGAAAAGAATTCAAGGGTGGGAGGGTAAGTTACTCAGTCAGGCTGGTAGGGAGATACTAATTAAGGCGGTGGCGCAATCCCTCCCAACTTATACCATGGCATGTTTCAAGCTTCCTACTTCACTTTGTCATGAGCTTGAGAGCATGATTTGTTGATTTTTTTGGGGGCAAAGGGGTGATAATAGGAAGATTCACTGGGTAAAGTGGTTGGAACTTTGTAAGCTCAAGACAAAAGGCGGTATGGGGTTCAAAGATTTGTCTCTATTCAATGATGCGTTCTTGGCCAAACAAACTTAGCGCTTGCTCCATGACAAGTCATCTTTATTCTACTGTGTTTTCAAGGCAAAATACTTCCCTGATACCTCGGTTATGGAGGCAAAAATTCTAGCCAACTCTTCGTATGCTTGGAAGAGTATTATGAAGTGTAGGACGGTGATTAAACGAGGAGCAAAATGGAGGATTGGGTCAGGCAGGTCTGTCCATATTTGGGGTGAGAATTGGCTGCCCAACTCAGGTCATCCTAAGGTCCTATCACCACGGGTTAAAGGGAGGGGAGTGAGTTTGGTGGTTGATTTGATTGACCCGGCCTTTAAGGAGTGGAAGGTGAATGTCATTGATACTCTATTCCATGACTCTGAAGCAGCCATTATAAAAAATATGCCTCTCTGCAAAACCATACAAGATGACATCCTAATTTGGCCTTTTACCCCTGATGGAGTCTATTCTGTCAAATTTGGATACCGGTACTTACATGAGCTACAGCAACATGGCTTACCTGGACCCGTAGACAATTCAGTGCTCATCCCCTTTGGAAGAAAATTTGGGGGCTTCAAGTTCCAAACAAAGTCAAGCACCTGGCTTGGAAGGCTTGTAAGGATTCTTTGCCAACAAAGACTAATCTAGTTCACAAAAAGGTCATTACTGAGGGTTGCTGTGATGCTTGCAAATTGCACCAGGAGGATGTGGTTCATGCTTTGTTCCGTTGCCCAGCCTTGCAATCCGTTTGGAGGTCTCGAACTCAATGGAACCACAGCACGCTTCAGGCGTGCTCCTCTTTCACTGATATATTTGAGTTTATTTTTGCAGGTAATAAGAAACCCGACCTCTTTGCTGCTGTGCTATGGACTCTATGGAATAGAAGAGATAATTTGCACTTGGGCAAGCCTACACTCTCACTCGGTCAGGTGGTGGATTTTGCTCAAGACCGAATCCTGGAGAGAGCTTCTTGCAACGCTGCTTTTCAACAACCATGACCCCACCAGGTAGCGGCTTGGCAGGCACCAGTTCAACATGCTTATAAAGTCAACTTCGATGGTGCGATATTTGCAAAAGACGGACTTGCTGGCTTGGGAGTTGTGATTTGTAACGATCATGGACTGATCATGGCTTCTCTTGCTCAGCAAATACCATTACCCGGTTCAGTGATAGAGGTGGAAGTCTTGGTTGCACAGAAAGCATTGGAGCTTACAATTGAGCTTGGCTTTGACAACATCACTCTTGAGGGGGACTCTGAAGTTTTGATTAACTCCTTAGCAAAGGGCGGCAATTCTCTGGCTCACTATGGTCATTTACTTGCAGACATTCATGTCCTCATGACTCGATTTTCATCGCTTAGTTTATCTCATGTTAAAAGAAATTGTAATAGTCTAGCACATGCCTTAGCACACCGTGCATCCTCTACCCTTGATTTGTCAATCTGGATGGAAGAAATACCACTAGACCTTAACTCTGTATACATGGTGGATTTGAGTGGCCTTAATTAATAATATTTACTGTCTTGATTCTCAAAAAAAAAAAAAAAAAACCCTCTAAGCCTAGTCTACCCAATGTACTTGAGCCCTCCAAGCTCCTGCTACCAATGGACTTCTTAGAGCTTTGCCTTCACTAGCTTTCTGGATCTCGCAACACCACCTAATTGCATCCGCCAAGTCTCACCGGCTTCTTTTTGCAAATCCCAAATACTTCCCAAGCTCCAAAATACTCTCTACACTTTGTATAGGTGTGGGTTGTGTTTGAGTACAAATATCCTCTCAAGATATAACAATGGGAGAGGGGAAGGAGAAAAGACTACAATGATTTCTTACTAAAAGATGAGAAGCTCTCTCTCTAAAAATGGTGGGTGTGTTATGTTGTAGAAACCTATCTAGGGTTTTCTCTCTGAATAGCCTCATTTACTTTTGTGGGTAATAAGGGTATATATAGTATGGGTGAAGGGTAAGAAAGTTACACTTAAAATCCTCCAAACAGAGAGTTTTGCGAGTACCTCGCGAGATGGCATTTCTCACAAAGTACTCGCGAAATGCAACCTAGCACTTAACTCTTCAATTTCTACCATGTGCTTCTCATATGGCCTTTTCGCAGAAACCTTTACTCGCGAACTTCTTGTGAGCTAGCTGTGAAACTGCACTGATCTTCATTGCATGCTTGATACTTCACCAACTTTTTACTAAACCCAATACAGTAAAATCCCACAAAATACGGGGAAATAAATTAATGCAAATACAACACTTTTTGTTATAGAATAAAGTTAACATAAATCATAGTTATAAATTACAATTTTACAAATATTAATTATAAAATTAACCCCCACAAAGAGATTTACTTAAATACCCCACCTTTAAAGTGCCTCTCTCTCTCTCTCTCTGTCGGTCTCTCTCTCTCTCACACTGGGTATTACATATACCTTAGCTAATCCATTACGTCAATGAAATGCTTTATTTCTTATTCATCAGCAGGAAAAAAAAAAAGGTTCTACATCTTTCTCCTTGACTTATTCAGAGAGAGAACCTCACTACCTCAGGTACCATCTGTACCTACGTTTCTTTCTGTATAAAGAGAAGCAGAGTCAAGACCAATTCATCGTACTTTTGCTCTTCCACTTTGTAAGCAATAACACATCAGTTCTCTACTCTTCACTCAAATGGCAAAGGTACCACCAGAGGAAGAACACCCTGTGAAGGCTTTTGGGTGGGCTGCTAGAGACCAATCTGGCCATCTCTCTCCTTTCAACTTCTCTAGAAGGTAACGTTCATGAATATTCGCTTTGTATTACTATCAAGAGGAGTGTATACTACACGCACAAACTTGCACACATAGTACACATATAGTCCTCAAAAAGGAGAAAAATAGTGACTTGATTTTACTTATTTTTGGAAAGTGTATGTACTACTAGCCTTGACGAGGAGTTGATGATTGTGTTGAAATGAAAAATTAATGCAGGGAAACAGGGGATGAGGATGTGAGGTTTAAGGTGCTGTATTGTGGAATATGTCACACCGATCTTCACTTCATCAAGAATGATTGGGGCTTCTCATTCTACCCTCTTGTTCCTGGGTAATTTTTTTTTTTTAAATATTTCCTCCTAATATTTTTGAAATTTATTAGTCCTGTTTGTTCCTTTCGGCGAAGGAAAATAAAATTCTGGGCTTTTCCCGTACTTACAAATTTACGAATCTTTCTTTGTGTGTGTTTATTTGTTTTTTTTTTTTTTTAAATAGGTATCTAAAATTGATACATTTTTTTTTTTTTAATGAAATCCAAAATGGATACGTTGATAATGGATGCCATTGTAATATAACATAGGGAGAGAATAAATTAAATAATTCCCCAATATCTTGGGATCATTTCAAATTAAACCTTAAAATTTTAAAAAAATCAAGAACTTTTTTTTGATAGACGAAGGTATCTAGGTTTTTTTGAATATTTGATTATTTCTTTAGATGCCTAAGATTTTATTGATATAATGAGATTTTAAGAACCACTAATACAACCCCTTGAGATTTAAATCAAGAACTCTTTTAAATCGTTTTGATTCACACTCTCAATTAGTCTCTATTAACTAATTATTTTTATTAAAAAAATCACGTGATTTGTGACTAAAATTTATTCAAAAACAATAAATTCTTCATGTGAAATTATAGAACTCTAATTAATAAATTGTATAGAAATTGTGAAATTACATATTAATTAATCATTTTTTTTATTGTGATCTAACATTCACAATAAAATTATACATTATATAAGTTTATGTTCAAATCATACTTTTTTTGAGAAAGATGTTCATATCATACTTGGAAATATAATATAACATAATAAAAATTGTGTCCTAAACACTGTGGTTGCAACAAGTGATGCCTTCTCCTTTTTTATTTCATTTTTTTTTTCTCTCCTTAGATCATGTGACATATTATAAGCATATTAAAATAATTACTCTAAGTGAAACTCTGTTATCTATTTATTTTTAAAATTTTGTGTTTTAATAATAAAAATTTTCATGAACACATTGTACTTGCAGTCTAGCTCAATATTGTGATCCATTTTTTATTTTTTTATTTTATTTTAATCGAAACTTTTGTAAAATTTAAGTTATGATTTGAAACCACAATAAACTATAGTGAAATTATGAAATTTGTTTAGTCTTTAATAAAGGATAGTCGTTAGGCACAAGGACAGTGTAGTAATTACCTTCCATTGAAAAAAGATAGTCATTTTTTTTTTAGAGAAGGGTTGGAAAAAAAAAAAATCAATTGATGCAATCTTAACTTTCAGTACATAACTTTATTATAAAATATAACATATGATGTGATCGACCCAATTTTAAAAAAAAAGTATTTTCTTACTTAATACATATCATACTTTCAGTACACAACTTTATAATAAAATATAACATATGATATGATCGACCCAATTTTTAAAAAAAAGTATTTTCTTAATTAATACATATCATACTTTCAGTACACAACTTTATTATAAAATATAACATATGATGTGATTAAGCCAATTTTTTTTAAAAAGTATTTTCTTACTTAATACATATCATGGACTTTGACTTACAACATTGCATCTTTTTCCATCTAAACTATGTAACCATCCAATAGCGGAACCTCTTGGAGGCTAGGTAGATCAAGGTGGACAAGGCTTCTCTCCAAACTAATTTTGAGAGAAATTCTTTAAACTGCACCTATATTTTTTTATTGAATATGAATTTTGAAAATCCAGCTGTTAAATTGCATGTTCTTTATATTCTTCACGTGTATGTCAAATTTCGTTCAAATAAAATATTATTTACTATTCGATTAATGAACCTATTTTTTATGCATTATTTTTTATCACAAAAAATTGAAATTGAAATATTTGATTGATGACATAGCTATTAATTTTTTATCTTTTTGCAATTTTGTTAGCATGGAGGATATAATATGAATATGCAATTTAACAATTTAATTTTTTAAAATTCATATCCAATAAAAAGATATTGACGGATTTTTGAAGGGTTTTTCTTCAAACTAATTTGGAGAGAAACTTTTTCGGCTAGGGACCTCCAAGCTTTTTGAAATTTTTAAATTTTTTATACCGATATATAGGTATAGTTATACGTAATTTTTAAGAAAATTACACTTAGTCCCCTCATTTTTTTTAATAGTTATGTTATATAAGCATATCTATAGACAACAGTGAAACAAATTAAGTCATAATCCTCTCAAAATATATGTCAAGTGATTATGATGATGATGATATATATAAAGCAATAGAAAAATATACTAGGTATTAAATTCAGTATAATATGGTTTTTTTTTTTTTTTTTTTTTTTTTTTTTTGTTTGGGTTGTTGTTGTTGTTGTTGTAAACTTTCACAATTCATCTCCAAGTTTTTTTCATTGCTTATTATACTAATTAGTTTTCAATTGTTTTGATTACGTCTCTATGATTGAGCTAGGTTTGATTTAATCAAAACAATTTTTTCTAATAAGTTTTCGTCAAATTGTTAATCATTGAGTTTTATAATAAGTTTTCTAATAAGTTTTATATATAATATTCACATGACTTGTTAATCATTGAGCACATGATATGTGATTAGCAAAAACAAAAAAAAATTCATTTATATAATTTTCATTTATGTATAAAAATCTCAAAATAACATAAATATAAAAGAATTCTTTCCATTATTCCAAATATAAAAGATAATAAATGACAAACTTTTTCTTTAGGCTTGCATCACATACTTCGATTTTTAGTTTAAAAGTTCATTGAATTCCAATCATAATATTCCAAGAGCAATGGATGAAAGTGGTGTGGTTAATGCATCTAAGTTCCAAATCAAAAAAATTCTGATTAAACAATTTTAAAACGCATCGGCCGATGTGATTAGAAAAGAGATAATGTTGGACGTATATATGTATATATATTTTTAAATTATTATAACAATTTAAATGTTATACAAAGAGATTATTTTCTAAGAATAAGAATACACATTAATTGTAAACATCTTAACAAAGTAATATATCATAGTTCAATATGATAAGTTTTATAATGAACATAACTTTGAGAATGGAAACAAGAAAGTTTATATTTTGAAATCTCACAAGTAAAAATTGACATTGGAATTTTTGTGTCGAAGGCACGAAATTGTTGGGGAAGTGACAGAAGTAGGGAGCAAGGTGAATAAAGTTAAAGTTGGAGACAAAGTGGGCGTAGGATGCATGGTTGGTGCATGTCACTCCTGCGAGAGCTGCAAAAATGACCTTGAAAATTACTGTCCCAAAATGATACTCACTTACAATTCCATTTACCATGATGGAACATTCAACTATGGTGGCTATTCAGACACAATGGTTGCTAATGAGCGCTACATAGTTCATTTCCCAGAAAATATGCCACTTGATTCTGGTGCTCCACTACTCTGTGCTGGGATCACAGTGTATAGTCCCCTGAAACACTTTGGTCTAGCCCAACATGGTAAGCATATTGGGGTTGTGGGCTTAGGTGGGCTTGGTCATGTAGCCGTCAAATTTGCTAAGGCTTTTGGGGCTAAAGTGACTGTAATTAGTACCTCACCTAGCAAGAAGGATGAAGCTTTGGAACATCTTGGTGCTGATTCCTTTTTGGTTAGCCGTGATCCAGACCAAATTCAGGTATATTTTTAGCTTATATTACTTTCCATCTTTTAAACTCATGCTCATAATGGTTGTACTTTGAGATATTGGGTGTCGATGATGGATACATATTACATTTGTGCAGGCTGCCATGAACACAATGGATGGTATCATTGATACTGTTTCTGCAGTGCACCCCATTTTACCATTGCTTGGTCTATTGAAGTCCCATGGAACGCTTGTCATGGTGGGTGCACCGGACAAGCCACTTGAGCTACCAGTGTTTCCGTTGATTTCGGGTAATTGCTTATTAAGAATTTAAGACCATGATAAATTTTCCATTATTACCATTTTTTGTGCTTTGCAACTTTTCATCTGAAAAATGCAAAGGCTTTTTCTACCATTTTTACAAGAAAAAAAAGGGTAAAAATCGAGATAATAATAAATGTGATTAGTATCATTTTGCTAATAAAATAAATAAATAAATGTCGAATTATGCATTTATTCATTTTTTTTTTTATATACAAGAAAGAATTCTAATCTAACCTAATCTAAGTGTATATGTGTGTAAAGTTCCTTCCTGAAAACTTAAACCCCAGTCCTTATTACCCCTCTCACCCCACAGATACTTATACTTGTGGAGTGACCATTGGGCCAAGGGTACACGGTGGTCTGGATTAATTACAATATCACTAGTATTACTTGTTCTTATTTCTTTACTTTATTGTTTTATAAGTTTTGGCCTTAGGAAAGGGTGGAGAGAAGTTTTAATTTCCCCATCTTAAGATTATCCAATAATTCCATCCATTAAGATTACTCTTAATTAGAATTTTGTTTAGATTTTTCATTATTAGTTAAGAGAGTTACTAAGATTTGGAAAAAAATTCAGGAAGGAAGATGGTTGCCGGGAGTAGCATTGGTGGAATGAAAGAGACGCAAGAGATGATTGACTTTGCAGCAAAACATGGCATCACGGCAGACATTGAGGTTGTTTCAATGGATTATGTGAACACCGCAATGGAGCGTCTTGCTAAGAATGATGTTAGATACAGGTTTGTCATTGACATTGGAAACACCTTGGCTGCTACCAAGCCTTGAAGAAATAGCTTTGTGTCTTAATTAATTTTCTTTTATTGTTTCAATGTTCCATGGTTTTTTTGGTTGGATGGGGTGGTATTGAATTTATTATGTTTTGCTGGTGTCTCTACCATAAGCCTGTCCTTCAAACTTTCATATAATGTGTAATAAATAAAATAATATATATGGATGTTTTTGTTGAAAGATTTAAATTTAACTAGGACAAGTGAGGACAATAATACATGTAACAAAGTGTTTTCTTTCGTCACTATAAAGTTAAAATATTATTTTCGTCTCTAAAATTTGTATGAAATTTTTTTTTCTCTTTAACTTTCTAGATAATTTTTTCAATAGTTTAGCAGTAAAAAATGGATAAATAATTCTATAAAAATGAAATAAAAAGGGAATTTTTTTAAGTCTAAAGATAGATAATGAAATATTTTTAATAGTTTAAGGAAAAAAAAAAAAAAGAAACTTTCAAAGTCTAACTACAAATTCTACTAGATAATTGGTCATTCTATCATTTGAACAAAAATGTGTAAGTAAATTAAGCTCTCAAGTCTAAACCATGACAGGCAGGGTTCTAATCAAAGTTTTGTATTTCGTTTTGACCGCTGTTTTGGGTTGTCTATAATATTGGAGTATTTCAATATCAATGTATTCTAATATATTAATGTTTCGATATTACCAAACATTAATCCTGCCGTGTTTTTCACATGATATCAAAGCCTTCTAAATCTGTAAATTCTACTTCAAATGCCACTGCAAATTTAAGCACTCTGCACCTTTCTTCTTGTTATCTAACATGTCAAATCTAATGCCTATCAAGCTTGATTCAAGGAATTACATTCTCTAGGAGCATCAAATTGTTAGTGTATATTTGTCATAGATGGTCACACCATAATATGGTGCATCATCACACATGTTATAACTCTCACTTGGTAAATAGTATTGCTTCACATGTGCAATAACATCCAAATTTGTCTTTTTTGGTGACAAAATTCTGCAATTCACCTTTGAAATGTTTCTTCAAAAAAAAAAAAAAAAAACCATTCATGGACAATTTTTTCAGTAATTTACACATTCCCCACTTAGAATTAAAAATTGTCCTAAATAAATAATACCGTAAAATAAATTCAAATATTTCCAAAATAGTAAAGAACAGTTATCATACGTACACGTACATAATACAGGCTCTATTAATTTCAAGCAAAGACACTTCGAAGAAGTTATCCATTATCATTTTTAAATCCTCAACCATTTTAAGCCAAACTCAGTTCAACCAATGCAATCTTTAGAGTGCCTGAAACAATCCTGGGTCTTCACAATTAATTTGCACCTTCCAAATCTTGCTTTCCATCAGAAAAACAATGCTTTGTAGTCTATACAGTGACGAAACCTGGAATAGATTTAGTTGAGGTGTTGAACTCATACGGCAAAGAGTACGCATCTAAAACCACAGTTCCACAATTACAAACCAGAACAACCAACCCCCATTTGGTTAGCTGAGCATGTGCAGGCAACTAAGGATTATTTTTGGTGTGTAGTATTCTCTTACCAATGTTTTGCTATTTGGTGAGAGCTGTGGATATTGTAAAGATTGGTTAGGAGTCTACAGTATTAAATCTCATAGACACTATGTGCACGGCATTCCACAAATGGTGGTTGATGTCGCGGAAGCTTGAAGAAAGCACACACGATACTCTCTTTAATGGACAAAAACTAAATTGTTAGTATTTGTGTAGTAAAACTCGAATTCACGAGGGGTTCCTTGAATCTACAAGGTGATAAACTGAAATCTACCAAAGAAAAGTTTGAGAAAAAAAACTATGCTATTTTGTTGATGATAATCTATTTTGCCTTTGACAACTACAAAACATATAAAAATACTGAGAAAGTAAAATCCTAAGACAATTAAGAAACGTCTGAAACCCTAATTCGTAAGAATTACGAGATTAGGTGGCAAAATACCGAAATTTACCAAAAATGACAAAATTGAGTTAAATGCAAAATTATATACTACTGACCTTAAGAGTTATCCCAAAATTAGCGGGACTTTATTCTAAATTTGGAGCAAAAAGACAAAAATTACTATAAACGACCAAATCATAATTTTCGGGGCCTAAACGGGGGAATTTGCCAAAATCAAGGGGTACATCATGGCAAAGGAACGACTATTTCTCAGAAGAACGTTTCCCTTCACCTTGCCAAATTAAATTTCATGCAATTTTGACTCCATCGCCCAAATGATTTCTACTAATTTTTTTTGCCTTGCGCGATTTTAGGCATGCTTGGGAGTCTAGAAAGTCCATGGCGATTTGTTCTAGATCAGTGGTAAAATGAAAAGGGAGAATGCTAAGTATAGATAGGATTTAATTGTTGTTCACCTTTAACCATTAACCCATGTTGCAAAAATTTGCGTCCTGATACATGTTGCATATTGAGGTGTAAATTTATCAGGCTTGCAAAGCTAATATGTCAAAGTCAATAAAAAGTCAAATGCTTCACACACACACACACACACAATGAGTGCTTTAGTTTAAGTAAAAGGCACTACTTGTTTCTCCCAAAAAAAGAAAAGAAAAAGACAATGACATTACTTGGCAGTCTTGGCACTTATATTAAACTAGCGTTAAACCCACGCAATGCACGGGGTCATTTTACTTATTAGAAGGCAATGAAATACATTAAAATTCTTCTGGGGCATGTTGTATAATTTAACTGATTGTTAAAATAAACCTACGTTAAACTTTATTTACAGAAACAATATTTCATAACAATTCTAAAATAGCTTTATAGAACAACTTAACATAAAAATTATATACATAAAAAATCAATAGATAAATATGTGGTACAAATAGATAAATATAAGGTTTGTTAAGCAAGATGAGGTTTGGAAAAAAAAAAATAGAAGTCTATCTACATCTTGTGATAATGATGAAGACACAACAGGTATTGATAAGGGTAATTTCTATCTTCACCTTCTGATCATGATGAAAAAGCAACCACCAACAACCTATTATGATATAGCACATCAACCTATTATAATATAGCACATCAAGGGAAATAATTAATAAATCAACCAAAGAATAAAACATACATACATTCCAAAATGTGGATGAGATGTTGAATTTTGGAACTCAATTTAACTTATGTCAGTAGATGCATGCAAGGCAATGGTGGTTAAGATGTGTTAATTGCATGGAATTTTTTGGGTTTTTGTGGAAATGGTTGTTTGGTTTTGTGCAGTGGTGGTGGTGTCGTGAATGCGATGGTGGCTCGCTGTGGTGGTGGTGATGTTGAGAGGAGAGAAAAAAAATAAATATTTAAGTGAAGTAAGAAATAAAGTATTGAGTCTAATGTGTGCATACAAAACTTGGATATCTAAACTAGAAAAAGTAAAGTTTTTTGGGTTAGTTTCGCTAAAAATTTGAGGAGGCTAATTTTAGAACCTTGTTTTGCACTGAGACTCTCATTTATTTCATTCTCTCCCATGACCCATTTGCCCACCTTACTTGTATTTCACCCATTTTCCCTCACCATCTTCTCCCCCCTTTCTGCCACCATTGTCTTTTCTGGGTAACTTTATTTTTTGGTGCTTATATTGGCATATTCATTGGAATTATATGTTTATATTTTAAGCTTATTAGAGTGCACTAATATTGTATTATAAACTTGTCATAGTTGTAAAGAGAGATAATATATATGTAATTGTGTCAACTCCGTACTCATATTCACCAAAACTCAATTAATTAATATTTATTTTTAGGTATATTTAAATATTTTTGTACATATTTTATGTTTATTTTAAGTTTTAAAATTAAGTAACAATATATTACATTCTATTGTTTTTATTATCTAATGTTTGATGTTTCTAATGTTTCTTTTATATATATATATATATATATATATAAATGATATCACAGACCCACATATGACATACCCATTATCAGCAAAAAAAATAAAAATAAAATAATATATATACTCTTGAGTCACAAACCCATGAGGGCCAAGACAATGGGCCACACCACAACAAAACAAACAAACCCATTCTCAACCAAAAAAAAAAAAAACCCATTCTCTGGTCTTTGAGTCACAGACCCACAACAAACATGAGCCGAGCCGAGCCGAAGGGCCCGAGGCCCAAAACCCAAAACGAAAAAACAGAGAGAAGGGAAGGCGAAAAGGGAAAAAAAAAAAAAAAAAAAAAAAAAAAAAAAAAACCTCTCGGCGATTCCGATTTCCGATTCAGAACAGAGGCAAGCGAGAGGCGAGGTAGAGAGAGTGAGAGTTTGAGAGACTTACCGGCGGCAAGAAGAAGGAGGAGGAGCTCTTGTCGTGGGTCTGTCTGTGACGGCAAGGTCAGAGCAGAGTGGAGACTTTTGAGAGTGAGCGACTGAGAGAGTGATAGATCGGGTGAAGGTGAAGCAAAATTAGGGCTCTTATATGGTCAGAAATCATCCAGGTGTCAAAATTCTTCTCTCTCTTCCTTTTTTTTTTTTTTTTTTCTCCAGTATCCTATCCGATACTCGCCGTATCTCGGACGTATCCGAGCCGAATCGGAATTAAAAAATGATTTTCTTCGACTCGATACTCTTCGGGTACGTTCGTACCGGTATGCCACCCGTATCCGTATCGGATACCGATACGATGGCATTTTTGCCGTATCGGTGCATCAGAGTATTAGATATTGATAATGACCAATATTTTTGAGTGTATAATATGACCCATTTCTCTTTCCTTGTGATGCAGATTTCAACTGAATATTACATACTTCTTCTTCTATTGAATTCCTTTGTGTTCCGAACCTGTTAGAGAATTCAAAAAGCTTTTACAAAAATGAGTGCAGGTACTCTCTCTCTTTCTTTTTATTGTCCTATGTTTGGCTGCTTAGAGAAAGCAGAGAATATGAAATATGCAATTCTGCACTTCTGTTTTGTAATGTTTTATGGGAAAAAAGTGTTTAGGAGCTCATTCATGTAAGATAAACAATCATAGTAAGGTCAGCTAAGTGGAAAATGCCAACATTTCAATCTTTTTTGTGCTTCTTTTGGGATTTGGAGGTCATAGGGAAAATGGGTCCTTTGAAATATTGCTATATTGGGACTTTGATGCAAAAAAGAATGAAAATTGTGGATATGAGATTTGATAACAGTAATTCCAATTTGCTTAGGGATAAGATACATGCATTTGTGGTTTGCTTGAAATTTTAAGTGTTTATCTTCATTTGTATTAGAAATGTTTTGTGTTTCTTATGTAGGAAATGTTCTTATATATTTCATCATTTGTAGCTTAGAGCTTCTTTCTTATTGGATCTTTTAGATAGTGTTAGATGAGAGATTAGAAGGAAAATTATTATTGATTTCCATGAGATTCCAGGTAGGAAATAGCACTATAAAATAGTTGTGGCAGAAAAAAAACATTGGTTTTCATCAAATAATCAGATATGCAGTCATGAAAAGCAATAACGATTAGACTGCAAATTGTAGATGACAATATATATATATATATATATATTGAGAATAAAGTTGCCTAGAAAGATAAATTGTAGATGACAATATATATATATATATATATATTTAAATTTGTAAGTTTGCTTTTCTCTTCTGTAATGGTAAAGCATACTAGAATTACTAAAAAAGAAAAAAATGCCCCTTTTGTCCTTAAGCCATCCCCCCCCCCACCCCTTCCCAAACAAAAAAAAAATCAATGGAGTTTTCTTTTTGTTTGCATGCTAAGAAAACTGAGGAAAAGAAGAGTTAATATAAATTTGACTTCTTTGTGTTTTGGCTTCCAATAAACTGGGAAGTTTTGGCTTAAGGAAGAAGAGAAGTTTTATCAATGTGCTTGTGGGCTTAGATCTTTTGTTGATTAAGTAAAAATTAATAAAAGCATATTTGTTTCTAGGAAGTTGTATGTCCATGGCAACCTCCCCAATGAGAGTATTTGTGTATGATTATTTCTAGTGATCTTGCTTGGTTCTTATGGAAATTCTGACTTATGAGGTTGAACAACATCTTCTTATGGGAATTTTGGCTTGAGAAATAATTATAATTCTTTAACTCTTTTAATAGTTGTACTCGTGCCTGTATACCTAGAGAAACCAACACAATATAGAAATATTTTGCTAGCCTTTGTAGTGATACTGATATAGGCTGAACTATTGTTCTGTTGTGAAGTGGATGGAAAAGTGATTCCCGTGGTGGATTCATTTGGGTTTTTTTGAATAAAATTCTAAATTTTTGAGAAATTTTTTTTTTCTTTATGGAACCCTATCATTGAACGGATGGAAAAAAGGCTTGCAGGTTGGAAGCAGTTATATTTGTCAAAAGGGGGTAGACTTACTTTATTGAAGAGTACCCTATCAAGTCTTCCTACATACTATTTATCTTTGTTCACTATTCCACAACATGTGGCGGACAGATTAGAGAGGATTCAGAGGAATTTCCTTTGGGGGAGATCTAATGATGTTTTTAAATTCTCACTTGTTGCGTGGGAGAAAGTTGTGTGGCCCGTGGAGGTAGGTGGCTTGGGGATCCGGAAGATTGGGCTATTTAACCAAGCTTTGCTTGGGAAGTGGCTATGGCGATTTGGGAATGAGTCACACATTTATGGAGGCAAGTTATAGCTTCCAAATATGGGGAGGCCAGTGGGGGATGGTGTACTAGAGTTGTTAGAGGGACGCATGGATGTGGTATGTGGAAGAACATTAGGAAGGGGGTTGAGAGCTTTTTTGGTCATGTGTTGTATGCAGCGGGTGAGGGTTTTCGTATCAGATTTTGGTATGACCCTTGGAGTAGCCCTACTGCCCTGAAGGATTTATATCCGGCTATGTTTGCTATTGCTATGGATAAGTCAGCTATGATTTCTGATACGGTTGACTATGCACCGGATGGGGGTGGTAGAAGCTGGAACTTACGTTTCCGTCGTGCTTTTCAGGATTGGGAGATAGGGATCTTTTATGATTTTTTTGCGCATATCTCATCCAAGCTACCTAGAGGGGGTGATGACACCATGATATGGCAATTGAATCGTAGTGGTGTTTTTGATGTGCGCTCTTTCTA
Organism: Quercus robur; assembly: GCF_932294415.1. Lineage (NCBI taxonomy): Eukaryota > Viridiplantae > Streptophyta > Magnoliopsida > Fagales > Fagaceae > Quercus > Quercus robur. The sequence continues at coordinate 16,900,295 of NC_065539.1, forward strand.
TTTCTCATTGCTAGCAGCCCCGTTGGTGTCTTTTCCTTGGAAGAGCATATGGTGTGTTAAGATCCCTAAAAGGGTGGCTTTCTTTTTATGGACAGCTGCTAGGGGTGGGATTCTTACTATAGACAACCTTGTTAAGAAGCATTTACCTCTTGTTAATTGGTGCTGCCTTTGTCGATGTGAAGAGGAAACTGTGGATCACTTATTGATCCATTGTAAGTATGCTCATACCTTGTGGAGTGAAGTCCTTTGTTTGTTTGGGGTTCAGTGGGTGATGCCGAAGAACGTTGTTTTTCTTCTCTCTGCATGGTGGAATTGGTTAGGGAGTCACACTTCAAATGTGTGGAATATGGTTCCAGCATGTCTTATGTGGTTAATTTGGAAGGAGCGCAATGCCCGAACTTTTGAGGATATTGAGAGACTTGTAGACTGTGTGAAGTCTTTGCTGCTTAGGACTTTGTTTGAGTGGTCTCGTATTTGGGGGTTTACACATTGTCATTCTTTGTTTGATTTTCTTAATTCTGCTAGTCTTTCTTTTTGATTGGTTTGTATTTTTTTCAGTGCAATGAGTTTACTATCGTAAATCCATTGTACTTCTATTATCAATAAATTTGTTATTATCTATCAAAAAAAAAGAATAGCTGACAGATGGAAGTAATTAAGTTTACAAATTTTACTTTCTTCTTTCGTTTTCCTACTGTTATTATGCAACATCGAATAAAGGCTGTAAGTTTTTATTATTCTGATTATTTTAAAATATGAATGTTAATGCCCACCATGCTAGAAAACAAGGTTCAGTACTCCTATGTAAGTGAATGACGTCTTCTCCTTCTTTTTCTTTTCTTTTTTTTTTTTCCCCTGCAATTGTCTTTTGATAGGAATGAACCGATCACAAGGGCTCTCATCTCTGAAGCGTAAACAGCCTGACTCAAAATCACCTATTGAATCTTTGACAGAACATGAGTGTATCCTTTATAATCTGATCCGAAGCAAGCAAGACATGGCTATTTGGACAAGAGACATGAAATGAGCAACAAACATCCCCGACAATGTGTGCTTAACAAATCCCTCAAAGCACTTCAAGCTAAGAAACTGATAAAAGAGGTTGTAACCATCCAAAATAAAGGCAGAAAACACTATATTGCGACAGAGTTTGAACCATCAAAGGAAATCACTGGTGGAGCTTGGTATGTTGAGGGGAGCCTCGATACAGAGTTTATAAACTTCTTGAAAAAGCTCTGTGTGAAGATCATTTATGAGCAAAAGATTGTTACACTGGAGGAAATTTTGGACACAATAAGGAGGAGTAGAGCCTTCAATGTTGAGTTCACAACTCAGCAAATTGAAGAGATTGTGAATGCTTTGGTTTTGGACAATGAGATATTGGAGGTGAAGAGTACTGGAATGGGGGAGTTTAATTCTATTCCTATTGGGAAAGTTTGTTATAGATGCGCAAGCAAAGCAGGCCTTAAAGCGGAACCGAAAATTGGGGCCATGGCTTCAATTCCATGCGGAGTTTGTCCACAGATAAGTCTATGTACACCGGATGGAATAATTTCCCCAGCGACCTGTGTATACTACACTAAATGGTTGGATTTCTAACTTGCTTGTGTATCACTGCAACGTTTCTGAATCTAAGATGAGTTTATAAAGTTCTTCTCCTTTCCTTTATCACCTTTTTGTTTGGGGTATAGGCTGCATAATTTAGTGCCTCACGGTTTTGTCTATGAATTCAAGGTAAAAACTCTATTTGAATTTTCTATTACTTCTTGCATCTCTTTTTGGATTGTTGGTGACAATTACAATGCAGCAATTCTGTCATTTTCACATGTTTATGATGGCTTGAAATTATAATTAAATCATCCTGACAGCTTCTTAGGATTTGTTATTTCTGCTTTAGTCTAAAGATTGATAAGAGTAATTTTATTGTGAAAGGAATATTGGGGAGCAAATTTGAAGGGATAGGATTTTCTTTTTCTTTTTCTATTGCATTTAAAGTACCACTTTTGATATGCTGAGCTGAATTAGCGAATTTTGGTTGTAAAGAAACTCAAAAATGAACTAAATCGGTTAAGTTTTTCCTTTTAAAGAAGGAAATCCTTCATAAAACAACTTGAACTTGACATTGTCAGAATGCTAACTGCAGTAATTCAGGTTACTTATATGAACTAAATAATCAATGCAAGGAAATCCTTCATAAAACAACTCAACATTGTCAAAATGCTAACTGCAGTAATTCAAGTTACTTAAATGTACCAAATCATTGATGTATGTTTACCCTTTCAATCAGGGAAATCCTTCTTGAGGCAACTTGACATTGTCAAAATGCTAAATACAGCAATTTAAGTTACTTGCTATTACCTGGACAGCTGGCTGAGCTAATGGGAGAGAATTTCACGAAGGATTTCCTTCTTTAAAAGAAAAAAATTTATGTGTAATCCTTATGACTGCTGCCAATGCAGCTTGAGTTTTATCTTATGTGTAATTTTCATTAGAGATTTGAAAGTTTTAATGATTTCTGCAGAGGATTAGGATTAAAGTAGATTCAATAAAAATGATGTCAAAGGTAGTCCCATAAAAGTGATGCTATACTAATCATAATCTACCATCTCACATGTGAAATTTTTGTGTCTATAGCATTGTTGAATAATAAATCTTGTTTAGCTGTTGTGGTTAGATACCATAAAGGTGAGTGCAAAAAGGAATGAGGTTGAAAGTGTCTTGCAAACAAGAAAATCTTTAAGTTTGGGGATGATTGAAGACATAGCCATTGAAGAGGGCTTTACTCAAGGAGTTGCCAAAGTGGGATTTGAAGACCCAAGGAGCTCAGTCTGCTGGGAAATTCTGCAAATCATGGAAGATGTAGAGGGGCGCTGTGGAATTTCCTTTAAACCTTTAAACCTACTACGTAGCGGTTGAATTATGACTTTTAATGAGTGGAGGAAAATATTGTCCAACTTATATGATGGGTATTTAATATAGTTCAAGGAACCATAAACGTGCAATGAATTTGAATTAGAAGTAGGGCTCGGTAAAACCTTTCACAGTGCCAAACATTTGTCACTAACTAGCCAAACATTTGTCATTTGCCTTGAAATGATTCCTTCCTAAAAGGGAGAGCTGGAAGACCCAAACTTGTTTAATCTTGCTCTGTTTATTTCAATCTTTTGTGAATATAGGTTTTCACTTTTAAAAAAAAAAAAAATTGGTAGTATGAAAAAAAAAAAAAAAGGTCGACCAAAAAACCTGTTAAAATATAACTCATTTTAAAGTTACTATTAAAAACAACTTTATCTCATTTTGGAGCAACTACCAAATATAGAAAAATAAAATAAATTTTCACATTTTCTTGTATTTTGTGGTATCAAAAAAGATATCTAAAAAAGATTTTATTTTTGGTCAATGAAAAACCCTATTAAAGTATGACTCATTTTGAAGAAAAAATTCTATCTCATTTTAAAGTCACTAATAAATTTAGAAAAATGATATAGTTTTTCAAAAAATATAATTATGTTTTTTTTGTTGGAAAGCATTAAAGTCGACACAAACATAGTAAAATATTACTGTAAGAATCTAAGACATAAATTCTAGTTTGTTATTCTTCGTTTCCCAGCTGACTTGGATAAAGATAAACATAGGTTTACTTGTGTCCATCCAAAACCAAAAGTCCCTGTCAAAAAAGACTGACTTGCCCTACTAAAAAAGAAATATGGTTATTTATTGTACCTCTAGTAAAACTCATAATTCATATAAATAAATTAGACAAGACGCAAAGGGGACAAGAATTTGACTGATCTACCCTTGGTTGCTGGAAAGCTCTCTACTCTAGTCTACGTATATTATGTACCTTTAGGATTATTCCAAAGATCATACTGCTCCTCACACAGTCACTCTTGGGATATAGCTCATAGGAATTTGGAGGAAATGGTGAAAGCAGTGACTTTTTTGCTCTTTTTGGCCTTCCTCTTCACATTCTCACAAGCCAAGTCAATCATTCCTCAACCCCAGTAGTTTAGATCCTTCAAGATCAACAATACCCAGGTATGAAAATACTCCTCAAAGATTCCCACATGGTGCTTTGATCTTTTTCTAAAAAGATAGATCCCTTTAGAGCAAGAGTCTTTTTTTTCTTTTTCTTTTTCTTTTTTGGTTCAAAACAATGGACTTAGACAGACAGAGGTTAACTTGAACAAAATTATTTTATTCCAGTAAAAAAACCAAAAAAAAAAAAAAAGGTTATGTCACAATTTTTAATTTATGTCTCTAAAATAAATACTAATTTTCTTGTAGAATGTAAAGAGCTGCTCTTACACAGTATCAATAACGACAAGCTGATCATCAACCAAATATACAAGGGATCAAATCAGTCTTGCATTTGGTGATGCTTATGGCAATCAGGTTCTTCTTAACTCTTTTTTTTTTTTTTGTTGAGAAACAGGTTTTTCTTAACTCACTGTACACATTACATACCCGCACATAAAATAATTAATGTATAAATGTAGATGCAAGTTAGTTCAACAGACCAAGTTTCTTATCGTCCAATAAAATATTTTGATTTTGAATATCGCATGTACCAAAAATTGTTTTGATTGATGATAAAAGAGCAGTCATGACAGGTATAAATGTATGTACATGACAATTTTGTGCACATTAATTTAAGTAGATGCATGTATATATGTCATGAGAATCTAGAATGGATAATTAATTAATTGTGTAACTTATTACCGTTTCTTGGATGTAATTACCATTTGTTTGATGATCGGGTGTATGCACCAAGACTGGATGATCCATCAACAGGAACGTTTGGGAGGTGCTCTAGAGATACATTTCAGATATTAGGACCATGCTCATACCAAATCTGCTATGTCTACCTCTACAGGAGTGGATTCGATGGTTGGATGCCTGAGAAAGTGACAATCAATGGTTATAACACCAAGTCTGCTACATTTTATTACAACACTTACATTCCTAATGATGTTTGGTATGGATTCAATCTTTGTAATGGAGCTTCAGTCAGTACAATATAGGAGGAGAAAGATGTTTCTCCCTATTTCATTTTGGGGCTTGTCAAAATTGGTTTCTGTTTGGTCTTTTGATCTTTACTAACCCTCACTTGTCTTGGGTGCTTAATTAGTGACATATGAACAAAATAAATCATTAATAAAAGTGTTCATTATCATATGCAAGTGCTTTTGAGGAAGCAACAATACAATTTCAACACAGTTTGGTTGTCATACTGAATTTCTGTAATTTTTCATTAAGTATAAATTAAAAAGTTTGTGATATTGACCAAATAAGAGTTATCATGCTTCTATCAAAAAAAAAAAAAAAAAAGTTATCATGCTATCAACAACCTCGTTGAATTATTTGCATTAATTTAGAAGGATCCAATACAATTATTAGCATTAATTACTACAAGTACAAAGTGCATATAATATGTTTGCCACGCCACTACAGTAAGATTCTTCTGTCCACTTGATAAATCTGATTTATAGTCCACCCCTTGGCCCTTGTACATCTGCGAAACCAGATATAAAGCCAACTGATATTGGGAAATGCAAAAAGAGCATCTCCCAGCGGTTTTTTTATTTTTTAACAAGCGCTTATTGCATTGTTCATGAAACATGAACAGTACAAATAGGCAAATGAACAATATTTTTGGTGTGAATAGTAATTTGGAAATTATTTTTTTTATTATTTTCAGTTTTCAGTTTCAGTTTCAGTTTCAGTTTTCAGCAAAATAAGCAGTATAATTTATTTGGAAGTAAAATATTTTCTATGTAAATCATTTTTAATAAAATATTTTTAGATGTTTGGTATAAGTTACATATAAAATATTTAAAGCACAAACCACCAAAATTAGCAGCTCCAACTATCGAAACCATCGGTGACCAGATTATCGTTTTGGATGCAAAACTGGCAGCTCTTGTGACTTGACCCTTAGTATCGGCCATCTGAGTGGCAACTCCAACAATCAAATTGGCGACTTGGACGATTGAATTATTGGCATTGGTTGCCTAGCCCATCAAATTGGTGACTTAGCCACCAGATGAGGAGAGGACTACTAAGTGTTTAAAGGTAAAACATTTTACAGTTTTTTACAAATGATTTTAGGCTTAACTAAAAATATTTTTTACAAGTTTAACCACATTTTACATATAAAAAAATACTTAAAAATAAGAAAATATTTACTTTTAAAAATCATCCAACCCACTGCATGATTCAAAGGAAAGAGCTGATTTTACCCCTATGAACCAATCACAAACAAATTGCTCTCTTATGCTGAAGCTCAAATTAGACCTAAACCAACAAAAGTATCAGGTAATGTTTGGTAATGTTTTTAGCTTTCTATTTGCAGAAATTTGTTTTTAATAAATAAAAAAAGCACTTGGTAAGTTGGGAAAAAAGTTTTTCGAAAATAAAAAAAAGATTTTATTTTTGGAGCTGATATATATATATATATATATTTATATATATTTTCGTGTGTGTGTGAAAAGAAGGAACTGATAGTACAATAGTTTTCTGAGACTATATATATATATATATTCTTTTTTTTTTTTTGGGTAAACGATGCTTGGAATTAACTAACGAACAAAAAGTCTATTACAACAAACAAGGCCAACTTTATCTCTAGCCAGCATTTCAGCCACCACATCCGGTGGGTCAAACAAAAAAAGAAAATCAGTTACATCAAGTTCAGCTCCCATCCTTGCAAGCCAATCAGCGCAACCATTTGCTTCCCTAAACACGTGCGCCACTGAATAGTTAAGGAATGTTTGAATCAGATCCCTACATTCAGAAAGGAAAGGTTCAAGCATTAGATTGACCATAGAAGGCGTTGAAACAAGCTGAACAATAAACTCAGCATCCATTTCAATACAAATGTTCTCAATCCCCATTTGCTTTGCCATGGTGAACCCGTCCTTCAGAGCCCAAAGTTTTGCCACTGTGCTTGAAGTGCTGCCGACTATATATATATTCAAAACTGCAACTTGAACTAAGAACGAAACCACTGCCACAAACCCAACTAATTTAGTACCCTTAGTTTTTTACTATGGACATTTTGCAACTAATTCATCAATGGAAAGATTTCCATTTCGCCATTAAAGGCATGTTTGGTACGTGAGCTTAAACACATGTTTTCAGTTTTTAAACAACATCACACGTATTTTCACACACTTTTCACCCACACGTATTTCAAAAAAAACTGAAAACTGTTGTTTAAACATACATATCAAATGGGCCTTAACTTTTTACGGATCTATTGTTGTTCAGAGGCAGGATGCTCTTAGACAGGTCATAAATCTTATATGAGAAGCAATAGGTTTAATTAGAGAAACAATTTAGACAGGTCGTAAATCTTTAAAATAACAAATAAATATTTAATTGCAAGCATGACCATATGAAAATTAAAAGCATACACATATGGCTATATGGATAGACATTAATGTTGCATCGTTTAATTGCTTCTTTTGAATATGGTTTGCACTTTATGACATAGACTTTAAACCAACAAATAATAACTCACAATAAAATTTGACATCTCTATCCATTAAAAGAAATTAATTTCATCTTTAAATAAAAATTACATGTATGACCTAATAAAAATAAAGGACCAAATATGTCAAAGTAAATAAACCCAAATAAAAAACAAAACACGTGATTTATGAAAATCAGTTAAATTTTTTAATTAATTTGATGCTCAAAACTTTAATGGCATGCTTAATAAATGAAACCCAAATGGTATATTTAGTACGGATTTTCTAAGGAAATACTCTAAACTTTTAGCATGGGTTCCATAGAAATTTAAATACTTTTTCCACAATTAAAATGCAAAATGGGTAATTTCATTAGTTAAGTGCTACCTCATTTGATTCAAGTTCAATTTTTGCCCATGACGAGTTAAATTAAAGGGAATTTCATGATCTTAAACATAATTCCAAAATTAATCCAATCACATTTTCAAATTTCAATTAAAGCTCAATTAAATTTAGCCAACCGCATTAAAATTGATAAAAAAATTAACAAAAAAAAGAAAAAGAGGTTTAACTATTAAAACCATGAAATCCTTTAATTTACAGTTAAAACTTCTAGCAAAATTTATAGCCGAAAAAAAATACAATATCACCAACTAGTACTGCCAATTGCATTCGTGCTAAGAAATTTGTAAAGATACCACTCACCAAATTGCTAACACTATACTCAAAATTTGTCAATATTATGTTTACACTAATATGATTGTCACATTGTTCTACTTCTATTGGGTGTAGACACCTCATTTTGTACCACTTACGACTCGGGCCCCCATTCCATAATGACAACATTACTCTGAGGTCCAAGGTTGATTTAGGGCCCAATCTTGTGAAAATTGACTTGAAGAATTATTTATGGAGAAAACAAAATTATTTTTGGAAGAATAAACCTATTTTTGGAAAAGAAAGGCTGCTAGAAACCTTAAGTGTATGAACGCATACACGCGTATGCTCACACACACTTGAAGCATGCATACACATACTTAGGGTATGCACACACATACCTCGAGTATGCGCACGCAGCTAGGGTTCCAAAATTATATGAAAGGAAAGTGCCTGGGAGCTACCCCACACCCTTATTTTACCACTATATAAAGCCATAAAAGGCACTTTTTCAATGGGGAGGCGAATATACGCAAGATTCACTAGAAAATAGTGAATCAAAGAGGGAGTTTTTCATAAAACATCCTCAAGTCAAGTTTTATTTGGTTATGACCTATTTTGGTCTTGACTTTTGAGTTCTAAAGCTTACTAATCGGCTGGTTTTGTTGTTGATTAGATTGACTGAAGGGAATGGTCAAATCAAGCTCTAGGGATTTCTTGTGTTGAGGTATAGGTTCCAACTTTGGTTCTCCACTTTTTCTTTGTTTTGTTGTTTGTTTATATGTTTTATATGCTTTAATATGTTTTAATATGTTCATGTTAGTTTAGGTTTACTTTGTGTTCATATTAGAAGCATGATAGGTAGTTAGTTTTCTTATTTTCTTCTATTTTCTTTGTTGAGTTGCTGGGTTTAGGGTTCTAGGCGTGTATTTGTACGCATGCTTTATGCATGCATTCGCATACAATTGGGATGCACACGCATACTCATGTCTAGAAACCCTAAATCACTTTTTTCTTCGTTTTCTTTTGTTTTCCTTCACATGTTTGGCCTCTGTTTTAGTATACCTTTCTTATTTTAAGCCTCTATTTATCTGCTTTAACATGTTTTGTTCTTTTTAGTGATCAGATCTTAATTAGGTTTTTTTTTTTTTGTTGGTTGGATACCATGAACATACATATGAATATGAACATGCATTGATTTATAAGTGTTGTGATGTAGTAAGGTAAGTGAGGTAATTCATGCATAAATCACATGAACATGCATTTGGATGTTTGAGTTTTGAGTTGCTTAATATGCTTGGTTGAATATCATGAGTTTAATGCTTGGATATTTAGATGTGTTTACTTTGATCTGCCTTTTGATGCCGTTGTTTTGTTGGTTTGTGTTGAATACCATGATAGATGAATGCTAAGCTTAGGGATGATATGCCATGTTTTCTTGCTTTAGATGCATGTTAGAACGTGTGTGAGTTAGAAGACCCTTTAATGAGATTAAGATTTGGACCATAATGAGTGGAGGCTAACCCACGGGTCGAGTGGGGTTGGACACGTGCTCTAGTAAATACCAGTCCTTCCACAAGGGAGCTATATTTATGGTTCCTAGACCTAATTTAGGTGGCAACTCCATTTACACCCTCCGCCATGGTCCACCCTAAGCCAAGGCGTACTTCCCACAAGAATCCCAAAAGCTCGTTGCGGGCGTTTGCGCCCACATTGGGCCATGATAGACTATTGCCTTAAGAGTAAGGAAGCTCTGCCCATATAAGCAGGTACGCTATCCAAATTCCACCTCACTATGACATGAACATGCATACATACATATATTAAAATATTTTCATATTGTTATGTGTAGGGGCCTTTTGTATTTTTGGGCTAAGGCCCATTCTACTGTGGGTCGAAGAGTTAGGCCTAGCCCACTATCTTCGTAGGACCTTGTTAAGGGGCCAGTCTTTGCACAAGACAAACATCCCAAAAGAAAGACAACAAATAATATATGTATATATGTGTGAGCACATGAATATATATATATATATATATATATATATGTATGTTATGGCAGAAAGATTAGTCAAAAGAGCCGTTAGTAATTAAACGGAGTTAAAGCAGTAGAACGTAAATAATAAGTCTCCCATAGGAAGTGAACTAAAGAGAGCCCAAATCCCAACCTGGACAACCTTAATGCTAAATTAAACCATAAAGTTGTTCATTTTGGAGAATAGGTCTAGATAGCTACTTCTTGTCTTGCTGGGAGTACAAATAGTGGGTTTGTTACATAAAAAAGGGAAAAGATTTTCTATTGATGCATGCGATTTCTTTTGTATGCACTCTTCTACCTTTCTAAGTCTTACTTCACTCTCTTTTTTTCTTTCTTATTTCCTTTTCAATTCTTTGTGTTTCTTGCCTTAGTCGTCGTCCATCTTCCTCTTATGGTTATTGTTCCTATTTATACTGAATCAAGCCTACATGATTTCTCTCTATTACCCTTGTTACTCACTAACCATTTTTGTCTACTGCGAACACCCATCAGAAGTGCCCACTACCCTTCTGGCTGTTCGGCCTCCACTACATATGGGCACGCTCAATGTTTTCTCTCTCTTCCACTACCCATCCCACAAAAATTCTTATCCATTCCCTTCTACCGTATATCTTTCTCTATCCTTTGATCGGTAAAACCTTAGGTCTCTCTCTACCTATCTCTCTAGCATGCATTAAGTGGCCCCAGCCAGTTTACTACCTATTTTGGGCCAAGATGCCTTCCCAGCAGAGCAATTCCTAAAAGAGGTCCTGGCTAGATACTAGAAATAGACCCTTTCCCCCCTCCACCAAACCACACCCTCCGTAATTCCCTTGACCATGGGTCCACCCCCCTTGCATTAGCTGGGTACAAATTGGTGGTGCTCCGGCCATAGCATTGTTGTCTTATTGCTTCACGTTTTGTCTTCTTCCTTTCCCACGCAATTTCTGCCACTGCCATTGGATGTTGTCTCGTTTTATTCTTTTTTGAAATTAATTCCCTTCACTTATGTTTGCCCCTCACGATAACAATGTGGGCTTGTCTCATCTTCCCCTTTTGGGCTCGTGGACCCCTCAAGGTATTTCCTTTATTATTTTCTTCTAACTCCTGCTGGGCCGACCCATTGGGCCTTTTTTTTCCTCTTCCATTCCTCTTGGAGCCAGTCAAGGCCTATTTTCTTCTCTCTTGGAGAGGGCCATCTCACCGTGGCTGGCCCTTCCCTACTGCTCATGGGCCATTGTATTCTATTCCTTTCTTTTTTATGGGTATTCCTTTTCTCTGGGCCTTAAGGACATGGTCCTATTGTTCCTGCCATTATTCCTTAGTCTTTTCTTTCTTTCTCTTGGCTTAATTTGGGCTTTTCTGCCATTGGGCCCTTGTTATCAAAAATGGGTATTAATATTGTGTATACCCCTCTATAACATTATAGTCTTGCATACATGCATGCTCCCCTTTCTCATGATCTCTTTAGCCAATGGTGAAATTCTACAGCTATGCTACCAAAATTATTTCTTAACCCTAGTTTCATGATTTTCCATTAAAAATCAAGTTTTCAAAAACTCTTTTTTTTTTTTTCCTAAGCAATTATGCTTCCAAAATCCTGTCTCAAAATTGATTTCCTAATCTCCATTAAAAAAAAAATCTAATCTTTCGAAACTTTCTTTTTAAAGCAATTATATGTTGCCAAAATTCTATCTCATTAAAAAATTTTGATCTTCCAAAACTCTCTTTTCAAAGCAAATTTTTTTTTTTTTCAAAAATTCTATTTTAATTCCGGTTTAAGGGTTTCCCCTTTTTCAAAAAGCCATCGACTAATGAAATTGTGAAGGAGGTTCTCCTCTATGTAATCACTTGGTTCAAACCTCATCAATCAAATAACCACATTATTCACAACAAAATGATGGGAACTTAAGGATGGCTAGGACTTCCCATCATAACATGGGAAACATTGAGATTTTCAGTTTATCTCAACATTAATTCTTGTAAGTCACTGGTTTCTCAAAAAGGTTTTTAACCTAAAACCATTTTTTCCCCTTTAAAATCAAGATCCATCAGTTTTCTACTTCATCTCCATATTGTGCATCTATTGCTTTATGATATGTTGCATATTGGTATACAATTAATTAATCTGCTACATAATACACAATTAGGGTCTAAACTACATGTTCTATTTCTTCTTATAATTGAACCTAATTCCCCAAATATGGCTCATAAACATAATTTCTTACACAATATTTTAAAATGAACGTCTCAAAATTGATTTCCTAATCTCCATTTAAAAAAAATATGATCTTTCAAAACTTTCTTTTTAAAGCAATTATGTTGCCAAAATTCTATCTCATTAAAAAATTTTGATCTTCCAAAACTCTCTTTTCAAAGCACAATTTTTTTTTCTTTCAAAAATTCTATTTTAATTCTGGTTTAAGGGTTTTCTTCAAAAAGCCATCAACTAATGAAATTGTGAAGGAGGTTCTCCTCTATGTAATCACTTGGTTCAAACTTCATCAATCAAATAACCACATTATTCACAACAAAATGATGGGAACTTAAGGATGGCTAGGACTTCCCATCATAACATGGGAAACATTGAGATTTTCAGTTTATCTCAACATTAATTCTTGTAAGTCACTGGTTTCTCAAAAAGGAACCTAAAACCATTTTTTCCCCTTTAAAATCAAGATCCATCAGTTTTCTACTTCATCTCCATATTGTGCATCTATTGCTTTATGATATGGTGCAGATTGGTATACAATTAATTAATCTGCTGCTTAATACACAACTTGGGTCTAAACTACATGTTCTATTTCTTCTTATAATTGAACCTAATTCCCCAAATATGGCTCATAAACATAATTTCTTACACAATATTTTAAAATGAACGTATGCATTGACTAGTATATTGTGCATATGCCTAAAAGAAGTTATAATAGTTTACAACAAGGAAAAAAAAGTACCAAAATAGATAATTTATTAATCAAAGTGAGATAAAAATGGAAGGACAAATTGTGATGAAGGTTCACCTATTTCTAAACTTGATCTTGATAAAATAGAAATGTCATTCCAAGGCCTCATTTCTTCATTTCTAAAATAATCAAATTCTTCAAAATTTGGTTGATCATGATAAACTATTTGAACTCCCTCCAACTCCTTCACAATCTCTGTCATCGTAGGTTGTTTCTTTCCATACAAGTGCAAACATCTTTGTGCAAGGTTAGCAATTGCCATGACTTCATGTTTATTACCGTCCTTCCTTACTTGAGTATCAAGTATATCAAAGAGATGGTTTTCTTTTACTGAATGAATGAAGTATGTAGATAAATTTCGATCTTCTTGTGATCTTGTTAAAAAAACTGGCTTTTTTCCAATTAAAAGCTCAATAAGGACTACTCCAAAACTATAAACATCACTTTTTTCTGTAAATTGGCTTGTTTGAAAGTATTCCGGATCCAAGTGCCCAAAAGTACCATATACCAGTGTGGTTACATGAGTTTGGCCAATGGCCACTGTTCTTGAAGTTCCAAAGTCTGCTACTTTTGCTCTATATTTTTCATCAAGGAGTATGTTTGAAGATTTTATATCTCGATGGTAAATGGGTAGTGAAGCTGCTGAGTGTAAGTAAGAAAGAGCTCTTGCAACTTCTATGGCAATCCTTAAGCGCATATCCCATGTTAGTAATGGAAACTCTTCATTCTCTTCATGAATGTACTGAGAAAGTGTCCCATTAGGAATGAATTCATAAACTAACAAAGGAACTTTTGTCTCTAAACACCACCCAAGTAGTTTGACCACATTTCTATGGTTGATTTGGGAAAGAATGATAATCTCATTAATAAATTTTTCAATATTTTCCTTATCCACTGTGTTGCACTTTTTAATTGCCACAATTCTTCCATCAACTAACATTCCTTCATAAACTGTACCTTGCCCACCTTTACCAAGTATTCTGTTTTTGTTAAAATGATCGGTCGCATTTTTCAACTCCTTTGAATTGAATAATTTTATCCTTTGAACATTGTTGTCATTTGAAGATAATTGTTGTTGTAATAATAAACCACCATTCTCTTTGAAGAATTTTTTCTTGAGCTTGATTTTGTTTCTTTTCTTTATCATTTTGTACAAGCACCATATAATAGCGAATAGAAACAATGCCCCAAGGCTTGAACAACTAACTGCACAGGTTAAGAAAATTAAATAGAAATATCACATCAACCTAAATTCGGATTATATAAAATTATGAATAAGTGTGAAATAGATTTGAACAGAAGTACAATGAATTGTAAATATCTTTCTCATGGTTTAAAAGAAGTTACTATTTTTTTTTCTTTTTTTACATTAATATTTCTCATAATATCCTAGAATATAAAATGGTGTTAACTTTTTTTTTTTTTTTTGATACAAGATAGGATTTCTACTCTAGCCTAATCTAAGTGTATATGTGTGAAGCTCCCTCTTGGAGACTTGAACCCCGGCCCTTGCCCCCCACACCCTACAAGCATTTATACTTGTGGAGTAACCACCGCACCAACCTAAATTCAAATTATATAAAATTATGAATAAGTGTGAAATAGATTTGAACAAAAGTACAATGAATTGTAAATATCTTTCTCATGTTTTAAAAGAAGTTACTAATTTTTTTTTCTTTTTTTTACATTAATATTTCTCATAATATCCTAGAATATAAAATGGTGTTAACTTTTTTTTTTTTTATACAAGATAGAATTTCCACTCTAGCCTAATCTAAGTGTATATGTGTGTGAAACTCCCTCCTGGAGACTTGAACCCCGACCTTACCCCCTACACCCCACAAGCATTTATACTCGTGGAGTGACCACCGCACCAAGGGTGCACGGTGGTTAAAATGGTGTTCTTGGTGCGGTGGTTAAAATGGTGTTAACTACTAATTAATTTCTTAGGAAGAATTAAATTTATTATTTTGCTTCATGGAAACATTTTTTATACATGAAATTTATTGTTAGGTATTTGATTTTTCATGCAAGTCTATTGTGTTTTAAGGGGCTTATGAGTCCAACAAAAATTTCCCCGTTGCATGGCTCCAGCTAACTTTGCAACATGTACCTGGCAGTCCTACCTTACATGAGTTTAAACACCTAATTGGCGAATTCTTATTATAGATTATAAAATTTACTACCAAAAGAAATTGTATAGTGGTGCTCATCAGTAAAATCAGCCTTCACTATTTTCTAGGACTAACCAAAATACTTCACTCATTTCTCCTTTATTTTCTTCCCTTATTCAAATACCTCACATCTCCTGTTATATGTTGACTTTGATCAAAGTATGATGTCAAATTTTTTATCCCTTTTTAGTGAAAAATGACTGAAAAAGATGAGCTAGCTTGTCCTCTCTTCGCACACCAGATTCAAGCTTACTGTAAAAATCTATATCATAATAGATTAAAAAATCTAAATTGAAATGAAGAATTATGCAAGTTTATAGAGAGAAATTGACTTCTCAAGATAGATTTGTAATATTAGATAATAGACAACCATATTATGATTTAGAACATTTTTAAGGTAAAAAAAAAAGCATGTAAGAGAGATGAGGAATGCAATTCAGCTAAAAGTCTGAAACTATCAAATTATAAAATGCATGATTTATCTTTTAGTGATAGATTATCAAAAGAACAAAACTTAAAAGCTAATGTACTTCTTCATCTTCTAAGCATACATAAATTTAGTAAACTAAAAGTGCATGAAATATAGTTGTTTTATCCGTTCTAGCTCAAAGAAAGGTAGGATACCCAAGTGGCTTAGTCATTCCCTTCCATGATCCATTGAACTGAGTAAAACCAATAAACTAAAAGTACAATTCTATTTTCCAAGTAAAATAAAAATTAATCCATACAAAAATTTAACTAAAAAAAAAAAATATGCGAATGAATGGATGTTAGAATTGTATATCACCATAGAATTACAATAATGGATGAGAATTTGTGTATAGTCCCTCTTGTCAAGGACTTATGGTATAGCACCTCTCTATCACATAACTATGATCTTGTTTTTATTTTTACTTTATTCATTTTCTAAATTTATAGTCTATAATCTATGCCAAGTGCCTTCCAACTCAATTGGCTGGCATTGTTTTATGTTTTTAAGATATCCAAAGTTCAAATTCTCTTTCTCCTGTTGTAACTATCGAATTATCAAAAACAGTAAAGACATTTAACTTTTGATAAACCTCATAATATTGTGCCATATAGACTTTTGAGACCTCACAATTTTACACATAATTATTTTAATATATACTTTTTAATTGATTTTGAATCCTATTCTATATTTAAACCATCCATTAGAATTTTCGCACATCATATCTTCTATAAATGCTAGAATATATAATTTTATAAATAAATAAATTTACAATAAATTCTGATTCCTAGAATATATAGTTCACAAACACAATCATAAAATAAATTCTAATTGAGATCCACTATAATTATCAACTTTTTACTCAAAAAAAAAATTATCAACTTTAATAGTTTGAATAAAAATATATATATATCATATTATATAAATTGTTATATGCATTACATAGGTTGCCAACTAATATTTATAATATTGAAGGCATTTGAATTATGGTCCACCTCAAATACTTTGCCAAATACGCTTTTGAGACCGCACAATTTTACACTTCATTATAATATTTTTTAATTGAATTTAATTTTTTTTCCTATATAAATCTAAACCCATCATTTGAATCATGGTACATTATATTTTATTTTAATGGTAGAATATATATAGTTGTATATACAAACACAATAATAATAAATGTCTATCAGTAACTATCATGATTATCAAAATTTCATATTTAGACTAAAAAAAGTGAAAAAAAAATATATATTATACTTAAACTTTTTCGTGCATCACACGAGTTAAATCAGTATAAGGCACATCTATAACGGTTTAAAAATTGACATACCTATAATGGCTATCTTCACTGGAGATTTTGGCATGTTGCAATGGTAGCTACCTTGTATATTCACACAATCCGACTTGTTGGGACATTGATTGAGTGTCTTGCTTTCGCATTCGTTTATATCTGATTGAAATATATAAGAAATCAAATTACAAATTAGAATCAGCAGCCAACAAATATTTTACAACTAATGCCCCTGCCTCAATTGAATTTGAATTTTTTTTTCTTATTTAATTTTTGGGTGAATTTCTTTTATGTATTTTTTTTATTAATACAATAAATTTTATCACACCTATAGTGATTACACTATTATCTCTTCTATGTTTTCGAAATTCATTCAAAAAAGAAGAAAAAAAATGTTTCTTATTTAATCAATATATTTTAAGATTCAAAACCTATAAAAAGTAAATGGTACGTGAACAAAAGGGAAAATAAAAGTAAAAAGAGAAAGAAAGAACATTATTATTATTTTCAAAAGCAATATTAAAAATAAAAAATTAATATGAAATTAAATTCTTTATTCAGTAATTTATTCTTCTTCATAAAAATTTGTGTAATAAGAAATCAAATTTGGGATAATTACCTAATAACATTGTTTACATAAGATGTACTTGGTGTTTAATCTGACTAGTCGCTAACCCGTGCGATGCACGGGATAGTTAAACAAAATTTATACATATTCACCTTTATTGGTACAATCATTTGAAAACAATTCTAACTAATACCCAAATGTAAGAGACACATTGACTTACTATTTAAAGTAGCCTTTTGAAGAATTTACACATATTGCGCAATTGAGCCTTAATTTCTCATCAACGATTAGAAATATAAACTGCAAATATATAAATAAAGACCATGACTTGAGAAGGACGCATTAAACTTCAAATTAGTGTAGTAATGTTACTTTCTCAATCTTTGCTCAGTTGTAATAATAATATAGAGGAAATTCAAAACATGGAAAGAAAATAAAAATTACAACAATTAATTCCATTATCTTTCATGCTATACTTTGTAATTGTACGGAATTAAATCAACTCAATTTAAGTAGTTGTAATAAAATTGGCTTCTACTATTCTCTATTCTATAGAGATATGAACATATTGGATTTCTCAAACCCGGTATTGCAATAAAATGATTTATTATTGAAAATAAGAAACAATTAAGCTCATCCCTTAAAGATTTACCTCTTGTACTTGGTAATTTCCATTCAAACTTTAAAATAGATTATTTGCCTTACCTAGATGTTTTCCTTGTGGTGAGGACAAATAAAATGAGACAGGTGTTGCATGACCTTCAAAGCAAAAAAGCTTTCTTCTAGTCAAAAACAAAACTCGTCAAGAGGAGTAAGAGAGAAAGAAATTACTCAATGAAAAACCATGGTGAATGGAGAAAATATTTTTGAACTTACAAAGATCCACACAAATTTTAGCCATAGGTGCAAAATGCCAAGTTAAGAAATATAAATATTGATCTACAGGTGCAATTTTTAAATAGAAAATAGCAATTTCATGAACAAAAACCCTAGCAACCAAATAGAAAAACTATAACCTTGATTTGATTTCTCATTTATCAATGATGGTGATTGGAGAATAAGTTGATTTAGTCCATAAGAGTGGCCCTAAGTAATTGCCGATGGCAAGTGCCAAAGATAGTAAGTAAATCAAATCAAAGAAGGAGAGAGTATAAATTATTTCACGAAATCAAAGATCTCTTTAGATCCCATAAAATTTAAAATAAAGAAGAAAATCTCTCTATAGCTTAAGAAACAGAATATAATAAAATTAAAGAGAGAAAATTTTCGGAGGACAAAATATTATAGATAATTTAAAATAATTTTGGTTTAATTCCTGAACACCGTAACTCCATAAAATTCATACTAATAATAATATTTTATGATTGCACAGACTATTTTTTTAGAGTAGTTGATCTCAACATTGGCGTGCATTTAATCTTTCACTAAAGCAAAGGGAAGTAGATCATGTGCATACATCTTTATGAGCAATTTTTGGCAGTCAGGCGTAACAAACATATAACCATTTTGTCCTATTCCTACCATCTAAGAACATATCCTCTCTTATAAGTTGATGATGCCAAGTTTTAACATATCCTCTCCTCTTTTTTTTTCTTTTTTTTTCCCCAAAGAAATAAAAGGACTTTAAAGACATGTCCAATTTGGTAAAATGCAAGTGCTTCAAGCCATAGAACGATTTAATGAAAATTGCAACTCCATGAATTGAATTTGCAAATGGTATTAACTATTGGCTATCAATGCGATTATTAAGCCGTACCACATTGAACATGTTTCTCTATCAAAATATATAAACAAACTAACCTTGCAAAAGTTGAACTTTATAAGCTAAAATCTATACCGTGAGTTGTAGATCTTGAATGCTATACCGTGCGTTTAGAGCTTCCTACATCTGGAGAGGGAGAGTTTGCAGAAACCAAAGAAAATCTCTCTATAGCTTAAGAAACACAATATACTAAAATCAAAGAGAGAAAATTTTCGGAGGACAAAATATTATAGATAATTTAAAAGAATTTTGGTTTAATTCTTGAACACCGCAACTCCATAAAATTCATACTAATAATAATATTTTATGATAGCGCAGTTAGAATTTTGGTTTAATTCTTGAACACTGAATTGGAAATTGATTATATGAGTATTCAATGGTGAACAAAGTATTATGTATTAATTAATATATAAACAAAACTAACCTTACAAAAGCTAAACTTTATAAGCTAAAATCTATACCGTGTGTTGTAGATCTTGAATGCTATACCGTGCGTTTAGGTGTATGTGCATGCAATTGTATGCGGAGAACATTTTCTGTCCACACCTGTTTAATTGAACTCACCAATTTTGATTGATATATAAGTTAGTGCAAAAATATTTAAGAAGCAGGCTGGATTGAGCAGCACTTACAACAACTCGTGTGAAGGACAAGTGCATGCAAGGCATTCATGCTGTGCCTTCCAGCGTAGGAGCAGTCGTCTGGAGCTACACTTAGGATATGACAAACCATCTTGTTAATTAGTACATCACATGTAAAATATTTTCAGTATCCACGGTGAGGAACAGTGCGGATTCTCCAGCATTAAATCGTTCTATGGCTTTATATTTCTTCACTTGAGAGAGGGGTAAGGTTGCTAGGGTTTTGAGGAGTTATAATGTTTTTAAATATTGTGCTGACGTGGAAAATTGTGGTGCCAGCAAAGGCTTTGGTTTTATATATATATATATATATATATATATATATATAGGCTATTAAGAATATTTGAGTCCCTGAATGTTGGGAGGCATCCCTTATTTTATAGAGGTGTTAATTGCTTAGAAAATAAGCTAGGTTTGCTTAAAAATTAAGTACAATCAGCTTAAAAAATAAGCAAAAAACGTATGGGGAAAATCCTAAAAAAAAAAGGAGATTTGGATAAGAATAAGCTGATTTTTTAGATCAGAACCAGTTTCAGTATTTTGATCATATATCTTTACTCAAAATTCAAATTAGATGAAATTTTGGCAGCTGAAGGGAAATTCGATTCTCTACAACTTTTCCAAAAATAGCCTAGTCCAAATTTTGAGTTCTACTATGCCAAAAGTGCCTTAGAACATGAATCTGAAATCTGCTACTTGATTAGCACGTTTTTGAAGTGTTTTCCAACTCTAAAACTGTATTTGGACGAATTTCAGAGTTATTTTCATGATAAACCTCATTCCAAAGTGATAATTATGACTTTTAAAATAATTATTTTGAATATAATTATCCCAAAAGCTTAATTATCCACAGTTTTTAAATATTATAAGCTTATTTGTTTTAATCTCATGCAACAAATCTCATTTTAAGAAAAATACTCCACTAATCACATAAATCCATTTAATTAATTTTAATCATTAACCAATCAAAATTAATTTCAATTAATCACACGTGATCGGCTTCACCCCACACAATACATGCAAACTGGGAAAACTTGATCTTGTGATATATTTCAATTCGATGGTCCGATTTAGAAACCGGACATACTGTTGTGACCATTAGAATCTCAAGATCATTTTTATGATATGCAATAGACAAATTAATGCATGTAATGAAATCATGATTTTTGGGGTACGTGATGGTTACTCCAGTCATCTTCCTTGATTAAATCAAGGGTGCAAAATCGAGTGTCTACAGTATTTTTGCACAAATTTTATCTTTGTAACTAAGTTTCTATTGCTTAGTGCCATATGTGATTTTTTTTTTCTTTTCTTTTTAAAGCCTCCATGTGTGACTTTCAAGATATTTTTTCCCACAGTGCCTATATGATTTAGAAATTCATATAATACAACCAAATACCAATAGTTCATGTGAGTTAATTCTAAAAGAAATAAAGAAGTACAATCCACTTGCAGCCAAAGAAGAACAAATGCAATATTGTTCAATTAATAATTGGAGAGAAAATTAAAACACCACACAAAATTTTAAAAAATATAATTAACAATGAAGTATGTCATGTGACAACATTCCAAGAGTTACATGTAACTGATCGTAACTGACAAGAGGGAATAAAAAAAAGGGTTGTTCAAATTTTCAAGCTATGAGATGAGATCTAATATATAACATATTAACTTCCGTTTGTTATATGAATTATATCTTGTGGGGCCAGAGAATTCGTGGCCCAGGCCCACTCTACATTAGGGCCCAAGGCCTAAGCCAAGGAGAGTTATTGTCGAGGACGCATAATGAAAACCCAAAAAAGGCACAAGGGTATGACCGAGGACGATCTTATGCTCAGCACCACACAAAACGCCTGAAGAAAAGGACAAACTCAGTACAGGGGCAGGACAAGGGAGAAAGCTGCCAACATCGTAATACAGAATCCTGCATCTGACAGGCCCATACTCCAAACCATGCTATTTAACTTTTCCAACCACCCCCAACCACTCTAGGTATGGATTGACAGGACAAGTCTACACCCCAAAAAGTAAAACTTACACGTGGACACTAAAAGGGGAGAGGAACACTAGTATAAAAGGGAAAGAAGGCGAAGGAGAAGGAGAAGGGGATCCCCGGAAGGAGGGAAAAAATCCTGCAAAAGGGAGAATGGGAAGGAGACTGTGCTCCTCGGACGCAATCCAAGGACTTAAATCCTACAACTCATACCAATAGAATGCTTAGCTAGTCAAGCCAAGTCCTCCCATGTAAAAGCTTCCATAAAAACCATGATTAAATTGCTGACCTGTGACCAAGGTCCTGTCTTTCAAGCCCACTCTCTACAAATTACATTGTTAGGGTCCTTTACCCACGAGCCCAATGTCATTCTTGGGTCGTTAAATAATTGTGCCCTTACAATTAGCGCCGTCTGTGGGAAGGCTTGCGCGTTGGCACAGGTGGCGGTGGAGTTAAGCCTCTGTCAAACGAAGGTCTGCGAAGGTTCCTCCATTTCCAGCGACATGCTGTTGTTGCTCCGACATAAATTTCCGCTAGGGGCTACGCCTCGCAGTGCCAATGGCACGGGCAGCTCTAGGGGCTTCCAACATCAAGCTAACTCTCCCCACCTTGGTCGAGGGGCTAATCTTCGAAAAATAAATAAATAAGTAAATAAATAAATAAATGAATACAAGTTTTGGACAGAACCAAGGCCTTGTATAGCCCTCGGACTCAAGCCTCTGGGGAAATCAACTACTTAGAAGAAACGATACAAGTTTTGGACAGAACCAAGGCCTTGTATGGTCCTCGGACTCAAGCCTCTGGGGAAACCAACTACTTAGCAGAAAAAATATAAGTTTTCGACAGAACCAAGGCCTTGTATGGTCCTCGGACTCAAGCCTCTGGGGAAACCAACTACTTAGAAGAAACGATACAAGTTTTGGACAGAACCAAGGCTGGGGAAACCAACTACTTAGAAGAAACGATACAAGTTTTGGACAGAACTAATACCTTGTATGGTCCTCGGACTCAAGCCTCTGGGGAAACCAACTACTTAAAAGAAACGATACAAGTTTTGGACAGAACCAAGGCCTTGTATGGTCCTCGGACTCAAGCCTCTGGGGAAACCAACTACTTACAAGAAACGATATAAGTTTTGGACAAAACCAAGGCCTTGTATGGTCCTCGGACTCAAGCCTCTGGGGAAACCAACTACTTAGCAGAAAAAATACAAGTTTTGGACAGAACCACGGCCTTGTATGATCCTCGGACTCAAGCCTCTGGGGAAACCAACTACTTAGAAGAAACAATACAAGTTTTGGATAGAACTAAGGCCTTGTATGGTCCTCGGACTCAAACCTCTGGGGAAACCAACTACTTAGAAGAAACGATACAAGTTTTGGACAGAACCAAGGCCTTGTATGGTCCTCGGACTCAAGCCTCTGGGGAAACCAACTACTTAGAAGAAACAATACGAGTTTTGGACAGAACCAAGGCCTTGTATGGTCCTCGGACTCAAACCTCTAGGGAAACCAACTACTCAGAAGAAACAATACGAGTTTTGGACAGAACCAAGACCTTGTATGGTCCTCAGACTCAACCTGGATGTTATATGGCCCTTAGACTCTACCCCGGAGAGGAGTTAGCCATTAATAGTTGGGTTAGTCCCTAGACTGAATGGAATCCCCAGTCTACCCTCGGATCCTCAATACCAGGGGAATTGATGCGGTTATGATAGGGCCAGGTGTTATCAAAAACACGGCCAAAGTCCCTCACTACTCGGCAACCCTCTTGGATGGTTTATTTCGAATTTATCATTCTCGGACGGTTGCCTCACACGCATTACGAAGCGCTCAGCTGTTGTCTCGGTTAGTCCCATAAGTTTAATATACTGTAGGTTCGCATTTTTATATTCGATAATGTCGATAAGTTCAAAGTTAATAGCTTTTTGTTCGAGGGTTTCCTGCCCTAAGTATCATTAAAGGAAAATACACATGTAGTACACCCATTCACAAAGTAATTGCTGCAAAATAGAAAAGTATATAGAGGGAAACAGATTCATCTTTTATTAAGACAAAGAAAGAGTACAACGTACAATGAAAGAGCTTGAATAAGCTTATGCTAGAAACTAACTACACAAGCAAAAAGAAAAGGTACAAGGAAGTGAACAAAAAACAGAAGAGAGATGCAACAGTTCTAAAACGGTGTCTACGAAAACCATTCCTCAATACTTTTACATGCCCATAACTCGGGCAACAAAAGAGCCCAACTTGGGGCTAGCATCGTTGAAGAAAAGGTGCAGAGAGCCCAACTTGGGGCTAGCACCGTTGAAGAAAAGGTGCAGGGAGCCGGAAGTTGATGAGCCTCCATGTTAGCCACGCCTGCGATAGAGCAGACGGCGCTGATGGCGAAAAACCTTACTTCTGACGCACCAAGAATCTGATGCGACCAGAACCTGTTTTAGATTTTGACTGAAAGAGTCAGAGATACCATCCCCACCTTATCAAAATGGAAGATTATCTTGAGTCTGTGTCTCCCCTGTCCAGACCGCATCACCTTGAGTCTCAGCAGGGTCCGGTGCCTTTGTGGCGGGTGTAGTTCCTTCACCCCCACCCGCGCCTCAAACATATTGCACTAAGGGTGGATAGCACTGGATATGGAGACTGTGATTATGGCTGAAGGATTATGATTTTGCAAGGAGCCGAAGGGTTTATGTGTAAGGGGAATAACCTCCTATCCTACTTATATAAAGGGCAAGGTGGTGACGTTTAATTTATGCAGGTTTCCAAGGAATGCTACGGACAAGACGGTTTTGGCTCGGTTTCCAACACCATCTGCAACCCTAAGATTTGAAGATCCTCGTGAAGGTGCGTCTCGAGCACTGAAACATCAAAGGACACCGCGTGAGTAAAAACTAAAGGGATGCCTCTTAATTCGGCACATCTTCCATGCAAATTGAAAAACACAAACATCAGTAAAGTACAGAATTTGAGCGAGCCATGATGTGGGCCCAACATCACCAAAACCCTCCTCCCCAACTAAAAGTCGGGCAGCAGGATTTTGAGGGGCTATTGTGGGGCCAGAGAATTCGTGGCCCAGGCCCACTCTACATTAGGGCCCAAGGCCTAAGTCGAGGAGAGCTATTGCCGAGGACGCATAATGAAAGCCCAAAAAAGGCACAAGGGTATGGCCGAGGACGATCTTATGCTCAGCACCACACAAAACGCCTGAAGAAAAGGACAAACTCAGTACAGGGGCAGGACAAGGGAGAAAGCTACCAACATCGTAATACAGAATCCTACATCTGACAGGCCCATACTCCAAACCATGCTATTTAACTTTTTCAACCACCCCCAACCACTCTAGGTATGAATTGACAGGACAGGTCTGCACCCCAGAAAGTAAAACTTATACGTGGACACTAAAAGGGGAGAGGAACACTAGTATAAAAGGGAAAGAAGGCGAAGGAGAAGGGGATCCCCGGAAGGAGGGAAAAAATCCTGCAAAAGGGAGAATGGGAAGGAGACTGTGCTCCTCGGACGTAATCCGAGGACTTAAATCCTACAACCCATACCAATGGAATGCTTAGCTAGTCAAGCCAAGTCCTCCCATGTAAAAGCTTCCATAAAAACCATGATTAAACTGCTGACCTGTGACCAAGGTCCTGCCTTTCAAGCCCACTCTCTACAAATTATATTGTTAGGACCCTTTACCCACGAGCCCAATGTCATTCTTGGGTCGTTAAATAATCGTGCCCTTACATACCTTATTGTTCAATGAGTTTTATTTTTGTGTAAATATATATTTCATAAATTTAAAAAAAATATTAAATACATTTTCGTGATATTATTTCATTTTCAGTTATAAAAGTCCATTAAATATAATAGAAAATCTAAATTGAGTTTGAAAAATATGTTTGCTAAGTACTTTTCAAAGGAGCATGAAATGAAATTTCATTTCATTCGTATATTTACAAATAAATAAAATAAAATAAAATGAGTGAATTAAAGTAGTGAAAACTAGACGAATAATATGCGAGAAAATGAAAGCTTGTTGGTAATTACAGTAGCTGACCTTGACATCCCATGGGAAGATAAGGATTTCCTTGGTATCCTTTAAGGCAATAATAATATTTGGTCCCGTATCCTATCAAAAAAAAAAAAAAAAAAAATATTTGGTCCCGTAAAGTGTAAGATACCCTTCTGAGTTCCGTCTTCTCAGCTCGTTTGGATCCACGGTAATAAAGTCAGATGCTGTCCACTCCAGCACCACAGGAACGTATTCCAAAAACTGCACATTGTAAGTGATATCTTCTGAAATCCACCATTTATCATCTGCAAGGAAGGCATATTTGCATTCTTCACTGACTTTATTTTCTTCTTTTATGCATCTGAAACTTGCATTAAGTACTTGAATCCCAGAAGGGATTGTGATCATGCAGCAGTTGATGCCTGAGCAGTGCTTAAGTTTGATGTCCTCTATCATGCTTTTATCAACGCAATTCGATTTGCATCCAACCGCCACATAGGATTGATGCCGGTCATCATGGCGAAGTTGTCGCAACCAACTGAAATGAATCTATCCCGATAAGATGAGAAGAAAAAAGGACCACCTGAGATATTCACACCACCAATATGGCTGGAACTCCTATTCTTACAGTTGGAAGAAATAATTGGCATATTGACTCGAACGAGTCCCGGATCATTCCAAAAATAATAATGAGTAAGATTGATTTCCAGGACCTCCATGCCAATGCTGGGTAGGAATGCTTTAAGAGAGCCGCCAGTTTCATTGCAAACAATTTTGAACCAGTAATTCAAGTAACATTCGGTAGTCTTTCCAAACGGGTATGGAATGTAAATATCTCCACAGCTATCAGAACAATTGGGTTTTGCTATAGGTGCTGCAGCTTCTGCTAACTCATAGGTGGTCAGGAGAAGAAAGAAAGAAATTCGCATTACCACTTGCACAGCCATTTCTGGGTGTCTATAGTTCAACAAAGCAAACCAGCTGGCCTTCATATATAAACCAATATATGTAGCCTTACAAGAAAAGTACTCCTATATCTAGAACCTCGACATTAAGTGGACCCAAATTCAAGGCACAAGAACCAACATGACATTTTTTTCGTAGTGGGTGGAGGTTTTAATAGTTATATAAATGCCCGTGAAACAGATTAATTTTTCTAACCCGGAAATACTATTGAGTTTTTATTTTATTTTATTTTATTTTATTTTTTTATTATCTTGCAGTGGGTGGAATTTTAATGAAACTTTTGGTTTTTTTTTGGTAGTGGGTTGAATTTGAATGACTTATATTTTTTCTAACCTGAAAATATTATTGACGGTTCTCTGAGAATGATTTAAATATTTTCTGTAGCTACTTCCAGGGTTGGTAGAATGGCAGTAGAATTTAATATGCAATTTTTATTGCAGAGCAGGCATAAATATCTATCATCAATGATACTGCGTTGAATGGACAGGAGCCAATCCAATAACATTGCGTGAAGTGCAGGGGCAATTTTCCTCACTCTATCAATCGAAAGATATCTGTTAACTATATAAAAAGAGCCAACAGACTTAGGAATGGTATTTTGGTTTAGTCAAGTTCTTGGACTCATTCTAATGCTACTAAAAAATATTTCATACTTATTCAAGACATTTGGCCAATCTAGTGAGATGGATTTCTTTTCTTCTCAAGTACACCAATTTGTTTTTGTTTGTTTTATATTATATTAGCTATATAAAAAGAGCAAATGGCTTGAAGTTACAATATTTTTGGTTTGTTCAATTTGCATTGTCAATCGAAAGATATTTGTTAACCATATAAAAAGAGCCAATAGGCTTAGGAATAGCATTTTGGTTTAGTTAAGTTCTTGGACTCATTCTAATGTACTAAAAAAGCTTTCATACTTATTCAAAGCATTTGGCCAATATGGTGAGATGGATTTTTTTTTTCTCAAGTACACCAATTTGTTTTTGTTTGTTTTATATTATATTAGCTATATATAAAAAGAGCGAATGGCTTGAAGTTACAGTATTTTTAGTTTATTCAACTTGCACTGTCAATAGAAAGATATTTGTTAACCATATAAAAAGAGTCAATAGGCTTAGGAATAGTGTTTTGGTTTAGTCAAGTTCTTGGACTCATTCTAATGCTACTAAAAAAGCTTTCATACTTATTCAAAGCATTTGGCCAATCTGGTGAGATGGATTTTTTTTCTTCTCAAGTACACCAATTTGTTTTGGTTTGTTTTATATTATATTAGCTATATATAAAAAGAGCGAATGGCTTGAAGTTACAGTATTTTTGATTTGTTCAAATTGCATTGTTTCACCAGAAGCATTTTTTTTTTCCTTTTCGAATGCGTAAAGTTACAGTAGTTTAGCTACACTAATTTTGGTTTGTTCAATTCACAATGTTTCACAAAAATTTTAACACAACAAGTTGACACAATATTTTCACAATGGTTGAGGTGTTAATTTCTTATAGGTCAAAATAAAATAATAAAATATCACTAGCCACATCATATGCGCTTCATGCGTGCGACGAGGCTTTTTGTTTAGTAGTCCTATTTTGCAGCAAAAAAAAAAAAAAAAAAAAAAAAAAAAAAAAAAAAATAAAGAAAAGAAAAGAAAACCAGTGTTTTTAATTTTTTATATATAATTTTTATATTGAGAATCTAATTTATAAGTGAATAAAGTAATTTGAAAATCAATAGAAAAGTGGCCCTATTTTTTTGGTGATGTTTTACTAGGAGTTAGAGTTGTATTTTTACAAGATTTCCTTTATTTTTGTCTCTAATTAAACATAGGGGAATAGGGGCTTTTTTGAACCAAAAAAATGAGGATCTCAAATAGGAGAAGCCCCTTAAAAAGTAGTACAGATATTGGAACCAACAACAACTAAAAATAAAGGTATTGTGTAAAAAAAGTGCTACATCCACAACATTCTCCACAACACTTTCATAACAAACCATAGATGGTAAATTGTTATTAGATCTAATTTAAACTTGATAGTTAAATTATTTTTTGCCCAAAAATAACAACCTGTACCAATCTACTGCTTATAATTTGTGATGCAAATGTCATCGACATAACATTTCTATTGTGAAAAGTTTAAGACATCTTGTTGTCATAACAATATTTTCAAAACTACTGAGCTATCAATTCTTTACAAGTCAAAATAAAATATAAAAGAGCCAATATGCTTAGGAATAGTGTTTTGGTTTAGTCAAGTTTTTGGACTCATTCTAATGCTACTAAAAAATCTTTCATACTTATTCAAGGCATTTGGCCAATCTGGTGAGATTGATTTTTTTTTCTTCTCAAGTACACCACTTTGTTTATATTTTCTTTTATATTATATTACCTATGTATAAAAAGTGTGAATGCCTTGAAGTTACAGTATTTTTGATTTGTTCAACTTGCAATGTTTCACCAGCCACTTTTTTTTTTCTTTAATTGCGTAAAGTTCCAGTAGTTTTGCTACATTATTTTTGGTTTGTTCAATTTGCAATGATTCTCAAAATAGTAAAATATTAACACAACAAATTTGCTCAATATTTTCCCAATTTTTGAGGTGTTCATTTCTTATAGGTCAAAATAAAATAATAAAATATCATACTGGAAACAATCACAAATAAAAATAAAGTTATTATGTAAAAAAAGTGCAACATCCACAACATTTTTCACAACACCTTCATAACAAACCATTGGTGGTAAATTGTTATAGGTTCTAATCTAAAGTTGCTAATGAAATTACTTTTTTTATTAACAATAACAACCTACTACTTCTAATTTGTTTTGAAAATGCCGTAGAAATAACATTTCTGCTGTGAAAATTTTAAGACATCTCATTGTCGTCTCAATATTTTCAAAACTGCTAAACAATTTGTTCTTTACAAGTCAGAAAAAATATATTAAAATTGCCAATAGGCTTAGGAATAGTGTGTTGGTTTAGTCAAGTTTATGGACTCATTCTAACGCTACTAAAAAAGCTTTCATACTTAGTCAAGGCATTTGGCCAATCTGGTTTTATTTCTTTAATTGCGAAAAGTGACACTAGTTTTGCTACATTATTTTGGCTTTGTTCAATTTGCAATGATTCTAAAAATAATAAAATATTAACACAACAAAATAGCACAATATTTTCTCAATTTTTGAAGTGTTCATTTCTTATAGGTCAAAATAAAATAATAAAATATCATATTGGAAACGATCACAACTAAAATAAAGTTATTATGTAATAAAAGTGCAACATCCACAACATTTTTCACAACACCTTCATAACAAACCATAGGTGGTAAATTGTTATAGGTTCTAATCTAAACTTGCTAATGAAATTACTTTTTTTATTACCAATAACAATCTACTACTTATAATTTGTTATGAAAATCTCATGGAAATAACATTTCTGCTGTGAAAATTTTAAGACATCTTACTGTTGTCTCAATATTTTCAAAACTGCTAAGCAATCTGTTCTTTACAAGTCAAAAAATATATATTAAAATTGCCAATAGGCTTAGGAATAGTGTGTTGGTTTAGTCAATTTATGGACTCATTCAAAATGCTAATAAAAAAGCTTTCATACTTATTCAAGGCATTTGGCCAATCTAGTGAGATTGATTTTTTTTTCTTCTCAAGTACACCAATTTGTTTTTCTTTTCTTTTATATTATATTATCTATATATAAATGTGCGAATGCCTTGAAGTTATAGTACTTTTGATTTGTTCAACTTGCACTGTTTCACCGGCCACTTTTTTTTTTCTTTAATTGCGTAAAATTACACTAGTTTTGCTACATTATTTTCGGTTTGTTCAATTTGCAAAGCTTCTAAAAATAGTAAAATATTAACACAACAAAATGGCACAATATTTTCTCAAATTTTGAGGTGTTCATTTCTTATAGATTAAAATAAAATAATAAAATATCATCATGGAAACAATCGCAACTAAAATAAAGTTATTACGTAATAAAAGTGCAACATCCACAACATTTTTCACAACATTTTTCACAACACCTTCATAACAAACCATAGGTGGTAAATTGATATAGGTTCTAATCTAAACTTGCTAATGAAATTACTTTTTTTATTACCAAAAACAACCTGTTCTTTACAAGCCAAAAATAAATATTAAAAGTCCCAATAGGCTTAGGAATAGTGTGTTGGTTTAGTCAAGTTTATGGACTCATTAAAATGCTACTAAAAAAGCTTTCATACTTATTCAAGGCATTTGGCCAATCTGGTGAGATTAATTTTTTTTCTTCTCAAGTACACCAATTTGTTTTTATTTTCTTTTATATTATATTATCTATATACAAAAAGTTCAAATGCCTTAAAGTTACAATATTTTTGACTTGTTCAACTTGCACTGTTTCACCACCCACTTTTTTTTTTTTTTTAATTGCGTAAATCTACACTAGTTTGGCTACATTATTTTTGGTTTGTTCAATTTGCATTGCTTCTCAAAATAATAAAATATTAACACAACAAAATGACACAATATTTTCTCAATTTTTGAGGTGTTCATTTCTTATAGATCAAAATAAAATAATAAAATATAATATTGGAAACAATCACAACTAAAATAAAGTTATTATGTAATAAAAGTGCAACATCCACAACAGTTTTCACAACACCTTCATAACAAACCATAGGTGGTAAATTGTTATAGGTTCTAGTTTAAACTTGCAAATGAAATTACTTTTTTTATTACCAATAACAACCAACTAGTTAAATTTGTTATTAAAATGTCGTGAAAATAACATTTCTACTGTTAAAATTTTAAGAAATCTCATTGTCGTCTCAATATTTTCAAAACTGCTAAGCAATTTGTTCTTTACAAGTGAAAAAAAAATAAAAAATTGAAATTGCCAGTAGGCTTAGGAATAGTTTGTTGGTTTAGTCAAGTTTATGGACTCATTCTAATGCTACTAAAAGAGCTATCATACTTATTCAAGGCATTTGGCCAATCTGGTGAGATTGATTTTTTTTTTTCTCAAGTACAACAATTTGTTTTTATTTTCTTTTATATTATATTATCTATATACAAAAAGTTCGAATGCCTTGAAGTTACAATATTTTTGATTTGTTCAACTTGCACTATTTCACTAGTCACTTTTTTTTTTCTTTAATTGTGTAAAGTTACACTAGTTTTGCTACATTATTTTCGGTTTGTTCAATTTGCAAAGCTTCTCAAAATAATAAACTATTAACCCAACAAAATGGCACAATATTTTCTCAAATTTTGAGGTGTTCATTTCTTATAGATTAAAATAAAATAATAAAATATCATCTTGGAAACAATCACAACTAAAATAAAGTTATTACGTAACAAAAGTGCAACATCCACAACATTTTTCACAACACCTTCATAACAAACCATAGGTCGTAAATTGTTATAGGTTCTAATCTAAACTTGCTAATGAAATTACTTTTTTTTTTATTACCAATAAGAACCTACAACTTATAATTTGTTATTAAAATGTCGTGGAAATAACATTTCTACGATGAAAATTTTAAGACATCTAATTGTCGTCTCAATATTTTCGAAATTGCTTAGCAATCTGTACTTTACAAGTTAAAAAAAATATATATTAAAAGTCCCAACAGGCTTAGTAATAGTGTGTTGGTTTAGTCAAGTTTATGGACTCATTCTAATGCTACTAAAAAAGCTTTCATACTTATTCAAGGCATTTGGCCAATCTGGTGAGATTGATTTTTTTTTCTTCTCAAGTACACCAATTTGCTTTTCTTTTCTTTTATATTATATTATCTATATATAAAAAGTGTGAATGCCTTGAAGTTACAGTACTTTTGATTTGTTCAACTTACACTGTTTCTCCAGCCAATTTTTGTTTCTTTAATTGCGTAAAGTTACACTAGTTTTGCCACATTATTTTTGGTTTGTTCAATTTGCAATGCTTCTCAAAATAATAAAATATTAACACAACAAATTGGCACAATATTTTCTCAATTTTTGAGGTGTTCATTTCTTATAGGTCAAAATAAAATAATAAAATATCATATTGGAAACAACCACAACTAAAATAAAGTTATTATGTAAAAAAAGTGCAACATCCACAACATTTTTCACAACACCTTCATAACAAACCATAGGTGGTAAATTATTATATGTTCTAATCTAAACTTGCTAATGAAATTACTTTTTTAATTACCAATAACAACCTACTACTTCTAATTTGTTATGAAAATGTTGTGGAAATAACATTTCTACTGTGAAAATTTTAAGACATCTTATTGTCGTCTAAATATTTTCAAAACTGCTAAGCAATCTGTTCTTTACAAGTCAAAAAAAAATATTAAAAGTGCCAATAGGCTTTTGAATAGTGTGTTGGTTTAGCCAAGTTTATGGACTCATTCTAATGCTACTAAAAAAGCTTTCATACTTATTCAACGCATTTGGCCAATCTGGTGAGATTGATTTTTTTTTTCTTCTCAAGTGCACCAATTTATTTTTATTTTATTTTATATTATATTATCTATATATAAAAAGTGCGAATGCCTTGAAGTTACAATATTTTTGATTTGTTCAACTTGCACTGTTGCACCAGCTACTTTTAGTTATTATGTAAAAAAAGTGCAACATCCACAACATTTTTGACAACACCTGTAAGGTTGAATTTTATCAACCATCTTGTTGGCTTTATTCCGTGCCAAATTTGCTTGTATTTTAGCAATTAGTAACCTTGTATTTAGGTGGAAATCATGTAAGGGTAGTGAGTGAGAGAGTGTGAAGAAATGCTCAAGATTGTGTAAAGATGCAGAGACTCGCGGCTGGAACTTGCGGGTGACTCGCGATTATCAAGCTGCCAAAGTTGGCAAACGTGTGAAGCATGTGGGGGAGCTAAAGAGTCATGCCAGCTGTTGCACTACAGGACAAAAGTCCCAGGCTGGTTAGGCCGTTAGCTCGCGGCATGAACTTGCGACTCAGCCCAGTCGCGAGGCCTAGTCGCCAGACCACCCTTTTTGGGAAAAACTGACTTTTCACATTCCTTCTCTCCCTACTATATATAGATCCTTATACCCACGATATTTAGAGAGCTTCCAAAGAGAATTTTGAGAGAGAAACTGAAAGTTCAATAAGTGTATAAAACACCTTGAACGTTTAAACCCCCAATTTACAAATTACCAATTCAAGCTTAATATCAAACAATTAAAGTGCGGAAAATGAACATAAGCTTAATACAGAATTGATAAACCATCTAAACCAAATAAAATCACATCCACAGCAGAAATTAAATGGAAAAAATTAAGGGAAGAGAGATGCAAACACAAGGACAACACTCGATGTGTTATCGAAGAGAAAACCAAAGCCCTCGGCGTAAAACCTCTCCGCCGCCCTCCAAGCGGTAAACAATCCACTAAAGAATGTAGTTGGGATACATGAACAGCAGAACACCCTCCAAGCCTAATCTACCCAATGTATCTAAGCCCTCCAAGCTCCTACTCCAACGAGGTTACGCCGAACCTATTTCTTCTTTAGCTTGCCGGATTCAGCTACTTGACCATAGCATCTGAAAGTTTAAATAGTTTAAAAACACCCTTGAACATTTAGACCCCCAATTTACAAATTAACCAATTCAAGTTTTATGTCAAATAACTAGTGTGCGGAAAATGAACAAAAGCTATAAAACAGAATTGGAAAACTATCTAAGCCAAATTAAAATCACAACCCACAGCAGATAATAAAAGGCAAAGATAAAAGGGAAGGAAGATGCAAACACAAGGACAACACGCGATGTGTTATCGAAGAGGAAACCAAAGCCCTCGGCGTAAAACTTCTCCGCCGCCCTCTAAGCGGTAAACAATCCACTAAAGAATGTAGTTGGGATATATGAACAGCAAAACACCCTCCAAGCCTAATCTACCCAATGTACCTAAGCCCTCCAAGCTCCTACTCCAACGAGGTTACGCCAAACCTATTTCTTCTTTAGCTTGCCGGATTCAGCTACTTGACCATAGCATCTAAAAGTTCAAATAGTGTAAAAACACCCTTGAACATTTAGACCCCCAATTTACAAATTAACCAATTCAAACTTTATGTCAAACAACTAGTGTGAGGAAAATGAACAAAAGCTATAAAACAGAATTGGAAAACTATCTCAGCCAAATTAAAATCACAACCCACAGCAGATAATAAAAGGCAAAGATAAAAGGGAAGAAAGATGCAAACACAAGGACAACACGCGATGTGTTATCGAAGAGGAAATTGAAGCCCTCGGCGTAAAACCTCTCTGCCACCCTCCAAGCGGTAAACAATCCACTAGAAAATGTAGTTGGGATACATGGACAGCAATAGACCCTCCAAGCCTAATCTACCCTGTGCACCTAAGCCCTCCAATCTTCTTGCTCTAACGAGGTTGCGCCGAACCTTTTTCTTTTCTAGCTTCCCGGATTCCGCTACTTGACCATAGCATCAACCAATGTAGATTGGTTCCTTCCTAACTGCTTCCCAGAACACCAAACAGCCCTCTCACGGTAATGGATATGTGAGAAAAAGGTTTTGGTAAAATGCCTCTCAAGGATTTGACAATGGAGAGGAAGAGAGTTGAGGAATTTGAAGAGACTCTTATGTAAAGATTGTAGATGAAACAATCTTGTTTTACTCTAGGGTTTCTCTCTCAAAATTCTCTCTAGAAGCTCTCTTTCATTTGTGGGTATGAGGGGTATTTATACTGGGGTGAGAAAAGAATGTGAAACGTCAAGTTTTTCGAAACAGGGGTGGCTCGCGGCTTGGACTCGTAGCTTGACTGAGTCGCGAGTTCCAGCAGCGCGATAACAGAAAGGCCAATTGTCCTATTTTGTCCTGTAGTGCTCCAGCTAGCATGACGCTTCAACTTCTAGCATGCTTGGCATGTGTGCTGCTTCTAGCGGCTTGCAGCCGCGAGTCACCCGCGAGATCAAGCCACGAGACTCTGTTTTCTTGCACACTCTTGAGCATTCAATCACTCTATCTCACTCACTACTCTTACAACAAAACCCACCTAAATACAGGGTTACTAAATGCTGAAATACAAGCAAATTTGGCACGGAATAAAGCCAACAAGATGGTTGATTAAATTCAACCTTACAATCTCCCCCTTTGGCTATTCCGTGACAAAAACCTAAAACAGACTCTAGACTTAACATGTGAGTTGGGAACAGTTGAGCAAAACTCACTCACACCTAACTCTAGAAGCTGTGAAGCACTTGAATCATATGAACATGAAACTCCTGAAACACAACAATACACCATGATCATTGTATGCAGAAAAGTATAAAATGCATATAAAACAGGCAATATGTGATCAAGCAAAGATGGAGTTAAAAGACAAATCATAGCTTGATCAACCAAGTAATCACTACAAGGTAGTGAACACAATGCTCATTCATACTTGGAATGAACACTTAAACATACAAGCAAACAAGAACAATGCAAGTTACTTGTATGCCCAACACTCAACCAATGCATAATACACTAAGTATATGCATCTAGGAACAATCCTACAAGGGCACAAGAGTGACAATACATAACCAAAAAATGCATGACATTTGGATAGAAGTACTGATTTAACAAAAACATAGAGGCTGCATAAAGTATGGTACAAACCATAAAGCCTACAATAAAAGAACATAAACCCTAAAAGCTTACAAAAGCAACATGGATACAAAACACAATATATACTGAATAACATCAACAATATATATATAAAGAGTAAACCAAGTTTCAAAACCATCCATGTGTTAAGAGTTAGAAACACAACATACACTGAAACCACAGTGTATCAAACCCATAGCAACAATAAAACCCAAAAATATAAACAAAGATAACAAGATGGACACTGTTTTTGACTACTCCCCCTCAACATATTACTTCCCCTTAAGAGCTGCTTCTCTGCTTCTCAACAAAAACTTTATATATCTCCCCCTTTTTGACCGGAATGGCCAAAGGGTCACTGTCCATGCTAGGTGGTGAAGCTGTCAAATTTTGCTGACAAAATATCAATCTAGTCCTACATGGCTGCTATCCTCTCAGAGTGCTCGGTCTGGACCCCTCTGATTCCATCAAGTCGTTCCAGAATGATTTGAAATGCATCTGGAGGTATATCTGAAGAAGTTGATGCTCTAGTCCTCTTGCCACTCCTCCTGGGTGTTGAGGTTGATGCCTGACCTGCTGCCTCTGCCTCAGTCTCCATTGGAACACCCTCTCCTTCATCACCTTCATCTTCTTCACCTGGAAGCCGAACACTTATCCTTTTGAAGGTTAACTTGTTAATTGCAGAAGGTGTGGACATGGGACTGATGTCTCATGGGATTGCAACACCCTTCTTTCTAAAAATCCTCATGAGCAGACTAAGGAATATCAGTTTAGGCCTAGAAGTGGTTCTAGTCTCATCCACAATAGTGTCAAATATGTGGGAACTGATGTCAATGAATGTCTTTTCCTTGAGGTCCATCAGAAAAATTGCTCTTGCACTGTTAATTGTAGTCAACTTCCTTATGGGATATAGGTTGAATATCATGATAATAGTGAGACACCTCATGTCCATTGGAAAAACTGTGGTATTTAGGCACTTCCCTTCTCTCTGTCCACCTATCCTCTGTTGTACAGTTTCAATAGACAGAATCCTATCTTTGTAGTTGACAAACTCTTGATCTTCTAACCCTTCAAGCCCTAGCACATCATCAATGTCATATGCATCTAAAGTGAACTCTTTACCTCTAACCCAGCAGCTTAGTTCATCCTCCCTTATCATACCATTGGAATAAAACTCCCTAATCAGGGGTTCACACACAACTGGAAGATCACACAGAAGCTTTTCCCATCCTTTCCCTTCAAAACAGCTGGGGATAAAAGTGTCTCTCAAATCCTCCAAATCCACAAACCTTTCTTGAATAATTCCTGCCTTTAAAAAGAAATCCTTGTATCTCTCAAAATGGGAAACAGACTTGAACAGGTTAGGGTCCATTTTCATTCTCTTATCTGCTTTCTTTGCATGAGTTTTCTTTTTTAGGGATGAAGGAGCCATCTGTGAACAATCAGAAAAGGCCACAACAACATAATACAATACACGTGTAGAACAAATCAGTACTTTGTTAGTAATAAAGACAAAAATGAAAGGACAATCCTCATAACTTAAATCAACCACACAGATGAACGAACCTAAAGGTGGATACACAAGAACAACTAGCATTATGCAGGAGAGTATTAAAGCAGCAGAGATTGAAAACACCCAAAAGACAAATATATGTCAATGAGACATACATTTTGATGAGTATGAAATGACCCAGAGAACATAAGACAGATGCACACACCAGATGAACAAGCACATAGTCAACACTATAAACCCAACAAACAAAACAAGAACATTTTGAATCAACACATCAAAATAAGATCAGACAAGATGGGTAAATGATAGATAACAAACCCTAGCTAAGCACATGATGAAGACCAAAAACCAACAACATAAACAAGTTCAAAATAAATCAATAGCCTCCACTAGCTAAGCACGGACAAAGAGCAACAGCCGAAACAAAAACCCAACTCAAAACAGTCAAAAATGCGAATATTCAAGAGGGAAAAACACAAAATCAAGTAAAACAGAGTTCAAGAAAGAAAACGCATACCTGTTACTTGAAGATTCTGAGTTGAAAGGAAGCAACAATGGAGTTCAAAATGGGTTATACAGAGCGTTTGGGAAGGAGACAGTTGAGAGAGAAGATGAACAGTCACATAAAGTTCGAGGGAAAACTGAAAAAGATTTTAAAAACTGCCCTCATTGTGTAAAACACGCGTTTTTCGCGGCTGAGGTAAGTCACCAGATCCACCCGCCAAAACACTTCAAGACAAAAGTTTTGAAAAATTTTCTAAGTGTTTTTCGCGACTGGAAGTCTTACTCGAGAGGGAGTCATGAGCTGAGCCGCGAAAATCTCTGTGTAC
The DNA here is from genome assembly GCF_932294415.1 of Quercus robur. Lineage (NCBI taxonomy): Eukaryota > Viridiplantae > Streptophyta > Magnoliopsida > Fagales > Fagaceae > Quercus > Quercus robur. The sequence continues at coordinate 16,939,227 of NC_065539.1, forward strand.
CCCTCGCGACTGGACCTTCCACTCGTGAACAAATCACCAAAATTGACCTACGAGCTCGCGACTATGGCATGCGACTTGACTTACCCGTGACTGAGTCGCCAAAATAGGGCAAAAATGATTTTTGAAATTTTCAGTTTTTGAAGAACAAAATACTTTCCAAAAACACTTAAAACACTCAAAAATCTTTTTGTGCTTGAATCAACAAAGATTGAGCATGTGAAAACACATTTCATCAAGTACAATCACACAAATGAATATGGCATTTATTGAACATAAACTTGTGTGTTGTGTGTGGATATTAACAATGAGATAGTCCTTAGTCTAATGTGAAGTTTCAATGATCAATTCAACCAAGGCATACACAATTAGCACTAGATCATGTGACCCATCTCAATTATAGAAGTATGCATATATGACCTCCCACTATACTTGATAACATATCTTGGAGCTTTACATTTGACTCCACTTTCAATCATAACATTTGATCTTTTTGGTCCTTTTAAGACAGTCACCTCTCATTGTGAGAGTGATATTTGATATTTCACCTTGATTAGATAGCCTTTGGCTTATTGAATAAACATTCACATAAATTCTTGGTCGCTTTCCCTTTTTCCTAGTCAAATACTAGTATGTGCGACAGGCTTTTACAGCTCAATATCTCTTTTCATTTGGAGATTTACATTTGGTGAGCTCTTTTTAGCAAAAAAATAAAGAGTGGGAAGATATATAGGCACAAGTCTATACAAGTCTCAAGATCAACATAACCATTCACTAATCATTCATGACAAGTTTGAAGATCTATTTACAACATTCACATAGATTTCAAGATTTCTTCCACCGTGATAAGAGTGCAAAGAAACAAGCTACGCTCGAAAATGCATAAAGTCATTAGCACAAAGGTACAAGGCAAAACAAGTTTTGAGACAAAACTCAACAATGTCAATCAAACTTTTTGATTTTCTATTTTTTATGTGATTTTTGGATTTTTGACACAAAAGAAGAAAAAGATTGATCAAAAACAAAAATGAACAAAAGTATGCACAAATAGACAAACACACAACTATCAACATAATCAATAAGCAAACAATCAAACTCCGTCACAAAGCATAGGAAGTATTGATGCATGGACATGTTGTAATGCTTATGCATGAGTACCCTTTTTCACCCACACGTCACTTGCGTTTGGGGTGATTTCCTTATAGGATTGGGTACGAGAGTTAGGGCTTTCAAACCTTCGTGTGAAGCTCTCCAAGCAGTTGGTGAAAGCACCAATCATCTTCATCACGTCCATCATTCCAGTATCACCACTTTGATCTCTTGATGGTTCAACATCCCAATTTCTCCTATCATTTCTAGGTCCTCGTGACCTTTGAGGAGTTGCTCTATTCTTTGCTCTCAGCTTTTAACAATTTGGCCGAGTATGCCCTTAAAGTCCGCAATGATGACACACATAGTCGGGATTCAGACCTGCCCACGGATTGATTACATGGTTTCAACAACCGTTCGTTCCCCACATTCCTCTTCTCCTCTATCTTGGGCTTCTCAGTAGTAGGGCCAACATCAGTTGATTCTTTGGCTTTTATAAACTTCACTTCTTTAGTGATATTGCCAGATGTGCTACTTCCTCTGGTATATCCCAATCCGGATTTGTCTGAAAGGCTCTTTTGAGATGAAATAACATCATCTAGCTTCTTGGTGGTGACCCTCTCTATTTTAGCATTTGCTTGCACAACCTCTTGCTCAAGAAATCTCACTTTTGTGTAAGCTTCTGACAGCTCACCGTTCAGTGTTTCTATCTCACATTTGGCCTCCCTATATCGAATTATGAGACTTTTATAGTCCTCCTCTGCCTTCTTCATTTTTCTCACAACTGCCTTGGCCACCCTTGTGTACTCACCTGACTTCTCTAGGAGTGAGTTATAATTCTCTTAAAGATTGGTTGTGCTTTCATCTTCTTCAGCATCTGATTCTTCAACAACTCCCAATGATTCTTCATCACTATGTTCTCCAAGTTCTCGTACAAGTAGATTCAACTCGTTTGAAGACTCAACATGGGCAATAGTCATAAAAGTTGAATAGTTCCCCTCTCCATCACAGCTTTCTTCAGAATCTGAGTCGGATGAATCCGAGTCACTCAATGTCGTGGCATACACTTTGCCTTTCGATTTCAAATAATTCGGACATTCTTTCTTAAAGTGTCCATGCCCGTTGCATTCGAAACAAGTGACACCTTGTGTAGATTGGGACTCTTTTCCATCTTTCTTTTTGAATTCCCTTTTCTCTCTTCCTGAACTTTGGAATTTTCCTCTATCACCAAATTTGCCATTATTCTTGAATTTCAAGAATTTTCGAAAATTTTTTACAAGGTATGCAACATCTTTGTCAACCACATCTTCTTCCGATGAGTCATGGTCTTCCACCTTCTCATTAATGATCTTAAGAGCAAGAGATTTACTCTTCCGTTGATTGGGCAGCGACATTTCATAAGTCTGAAGAGAACCAACCAACTCTTGGACTTTTATGTCATCAAGGTCCTTGCTCTCTTCAATCGCTGTCACTTTGGCACGAAAACTTTCCGGCAATGATCAAAGGATCTTCCTTACAATTTTAGAATCCTCCGTTTTCTCTCCCAGATTGAACTTTCTTACAATGACCTTATTCAGCTTGCTATAAAAAGAGTCAAAGGACTCATCCTCACTCATTTTTAACTCCTCAAACCGAGTGGTTAGCATCTGCAGCTTGGTGTCTTTTACTTTCTTCGTGCCTTCGTAAGTAGTCTCCATCTCTCACGCTTCTTTGGCAACGGTAATATGAGAGATCCTATGAAATTCATCTGGAGACATACCACAGAAAATGGCATTGAGTGCTTTACTGTTAGCATTAGATGCGGCGAGTGCTGCCTTATCCCATGTGGATTTGGCTGCCTCAGGTTTGGTCCAACCTATCTCAACAGCATCCCAAACAGATTCATCAATGGAACACAGAAATGCTCTCATGCGAACCTTCCAAAAGGCATAATTATTACCATCAAAATATGGAGGTGCATTTAGGGATTGAGATCGATCCATCTCAAAAGGGAGTCAAGGATCACACTATGGTAATGAAACCACTAGAAGTGTACCCGCTCTGATACCAATTGAAAGTTCAAATAGTGTAAAAACACCCTTGAACGTTTAGACCCCCAATTTACAAATTAACCAATTCAAGCTTTATGTCAAACAACTAGTGTGCGAAAAATGAACAAAAGTTATAAAACAGAATTGGAAAACTATCTAAGCCAAATTAAAATCACAACCCACAGCAGATAATAAGAGGCAAAGATAAAAGGGAAGGAATATGCAAACACAAGGACAACACGCGATGTGTTATCGAAGAGGAAACCGAAGCCCTCGGCGTAAAACCTCTCTGCCGCCTTCCAAGCGGTAAACAATCCACTAGAAAATATAGTTCAGATACATGGACAGCAATAGACCCTTCAAGCCTAATCTACCCAGTGCATCTAAGCCTTCCAAGCTTCTTACTCCAACGAGGTTGCGCCGAACCTTTTTCTTTTCTAGCTTCCCGGATTCCTCTACTTGACCATAGCATCAACCAATGTAGATTGGTTCCTTCCTAACTGCTTCCCAGAACACCAAACAGCCCTCTCACAGTAATGGATATGGTGAGAAAAAGGTTTTGGTAAAATGTCTCTCAAGGATTTGACAATGGAGAGGAAGAGAGTTGAGGAATTTGAAAAGACTCTTATGTAAAGATTGTAGATGAAACAATCTTGTTTTACTCTAGGGTTTCTCTCTCAAAATTCTCTCTAGAAGCTCTCTTTCATTTGTGGGTATGAGGGGTATTTATACTGGGGTGAGAAAAGAATGTGAAACGTCAAGTTTTTCAAAACAGGGGTGGCTCGCGGCTTGACTGAGTTGCGAGTTCCAGCCGCGCGATAACAGAATGACCAATTGTCCTATTTTGTCCTGTAGTGCTCCAGTTAGCATGACGCTTCAACTTCTGGCATGCTTGGCATGTGTGCTGCTTCTGGCGGCTTGCAGCTGCGATTCACCCGCGAGGTCAAGCCGCGAGACTCTGTTTTCTTGCACACTCTTGAGCATTCAATCACTCTATCTCACTCACTACCCTTACAACAAAACCCACCTAAATATAGGGTTACTAAATGCTGAAATACAAGCAAATTTGGCACGAAATAAAGCCAACAAAATGGTTGATTAAATTCAACCTTACAGCATCAACCAATATGAAATTGGTCCCTTCTTAACTTCTTCCCAAACACCAAATGGCCTTCTCACAGATATGGGTATGATGAGAAAAGGTTTTGGTAATGTACCTCTCAAGGTTTTGACAATGGAGAGGAAGAGAGTAGAGGAATTTGAAGAGTCTCTATGTGAAGATTGTGGATGAATCAATCTTATTTTTCTCTAGGGTTTCTCTCTCAAAATTCTCTCTAGAAGCTCTCTGAATATCGTGGGTATAAGGGTATATATGTAGTAGGGTGAGAAGGAATGTGAAAAGTCAGTTTTTCCTAAACAGGGTGTTTTGGCGACTTGGCCTCGCGACTGGGTTGAGTCGCAAGTTCAAGCCTCAAACTCTCACCTCTTTGTCCTGCTGCTGCCGCTGCTACCGATCCACGCCTCTAACCTAACTCGCCTTTAGGTCAGCTGTCTCTATCTTCTTCATCTACATGCTTGGGATTTTTTATTTGGGGATGTGTGTGTATCTATAAATATAGAATAAATAAATTTTAGATGCAATAATTTTTTTGTTGTTCTTGTTCAATGAATATTTCTGTCATTTGATCTCAACAAACTTATCCATGCTTTGGTAAGTTGAATTGATGAATGGATAGAATAGTGCAGTAAATTCAGAGCATCCATTCATTTTGATTTGGATTTGAAACTTGCTTTCTACCTTATTTTTATTTTTTTGCTTCATGCCTTATTTCAATGAGTTGTGAGTTACTCAATTTTGATTCATATAATATTTGTTGTGAGTTAAGGATTGGAATGTATTGGGAATTTTCTATTTGTAGGAATTTATGTTTTTGATATAAACGTTAGTTTGGGAATATTCTGTGTGCAGGGAAGTTTACATTTTTTTTTTCTAATTTTATGAAGTCACGTAGAGACATGTAGTCATGCAGAGACCTAACATATTGCACAGGTATCATGAATGGGGATATAGATATTGACTCACAACTTTTGAAAACATCTCAAAATACTCCTATGTCAGTTTTTGATTCTCCACCTCAAGTTGAAAATGCCTCTTCTACAAAAGAAAAATGGGGCTCTAACTTTAGTGTAGAGGAAGATCAACTCCTAGTATCAGCATGGCTCAATAGTAGTGTTAATGCCATACATAGTAATGAACAAAAACAAAATACATTTTATCAAAAGTTTGGAAATACTTCACGCAGTACAATACATTTGGTTCCACATGTACTGCTATCTCCTTGATAAGTCGTTGAGGAATGATTAGTGAAAAGACAAATAAGTTTTCCGGGTGCATGGCTAAAGTTAACGCACATCATCAAAGTGGTATAACCGAACAAGATAAGGTATAAATTATATTGAAATAATGTTAACATACCCATTCACCAATAGTTTGAAGATACTAATCATATTATATTTCTTTTAAGTTTTTTAGATTACCAATGCGAAGGTTTTGTATAATCCTTCTATGCAAGTGTTACGTGAACAGAGTGATGGATTTATGTCATACATTGAGAGGTATGGACGCATTAGAGACTGAGAAATTCATTCTTAACTCCAGTTGGACCTCATTGAACATTTATGGTAATTGCAAGGCGAGTCGTAGGAACTTTCTTTTTTATATGTTGAGAAGCATGAGTCATAGTAACTTGTGCGAGTGTATGAGTTTTATTATAATTTGGTTTGAGTTATGTATGTGAGTAATCTATGGACTATATTGTTCCAGCTATAATATGTGTTCTATTTTATATGTTTTCTTATAAAGTTCCTCCATTTCATAGTTCACATTGTTCTAAGATTGCTTCCAAACAATTGAGATGATAATAGGTTATCATGATGATTGAGAATTTTTTTTTAGTCAAAAGATAAATTTGTATACATATAATTTGGAGTTAAAACAAAATATTATTGTTATACAAGATGATTATTTGCTATCATGATGATTGAGAAATTATTTTAGTAAAAAAAAATGTATAAGTATAATTTGGGGTTAAAAAAACCACTTGTTAACACTAGATGATTATTTGCTATCATGGGGCAACGATGGCGGTGGTGACGGCAGTGGAAGAGTCGGTGGTGGCGACGGTAGTGGTAGCGCTAGTGATTGCGGGTGGTTGTGATTGCAATTGATGTATTATTTTATTGTAATAGATATATTATTTTATTGTGATGTTTATATTATTTTATTATGTTGAAAGCTAAAATAGATCCACTACTGCAGCATGTTTTGTAAAATGAGTAGATAAAATAGATAAAGTAACTTTTTGTGGTGTCAAATAACTAAATTTTTAATTCCACTACTATGGATGCTCTTATTATCTCCATGGTTGGCATGTCATTTCACGTTTGGCACTTACTTATAGGTACCATACCCACAAAAGATAGTAGGGGTACCTTAGAATTTCCCTTTAACATGAATCACTAAATTAAGTTTTAAACATGAATCATAAGTAGAATCATAAACATGTGCATTATTGTGTGTGGCTTTTTTCTTTTTTCTTTTTTTTCCTTTATCTTTTAATAACTCTGTCACTTTTTTTTTTTTTTTTTTGAGAGGAATAACTTTGTCACTTAATTAGTTAATTTTGATAAATTGAATTTAGACCAAAATTAGTCTCCTAACGGAGATAATTTTACAATCTGAGCCTAATTGATTCCGTTTATTTTTATTTTTTTAATATTGCTTATTATATATATATATATATATATATTTACTATATTTTACGTATGCTCTGAACTGACCCCTCACCTAGTGTTGTTAGAGCACTCACAGCAATGGTGCTATATAGGTATAATGGTATTTTTTAGCTCTCAAACACCAAAAAACCGTGAAGCAGCAGTGGAGCTAAATCTTTTTAGATTTAGCTCCTCAGCTATAGTGCACATCTATCTTTAGATGTGCACTATAGCTCAAAGGTTTAAAAATAAAAAATAAAAAATTATTACACTTCTCTCTCCTCTCTCATTAAAATAAACATTTCCTTTTCTCTCTCTCTCTCTCTCTCCGGCTTCTCTTCTTTCTTTTTTCTTCCTCAATTTTTTTTTCTTTCTCTCTAGCTCGCCAGCCAGCTCCCTCATCTCCCTCATCCCTCAGCTCGCCGGCCAGCTCCCTCATCGCCGACCTGTTCCGCCTACCTAGCTCGCCGACCCACGCCAAGCCCCATTGCCAAGTTCGTGCCCTTCCGCCGGCCTCAACGTCACCAGCCTAAGCTGACCCAAGCCCCAAGCCGCCGATCCACGCCTCCGACCCACGCCTCCGCCCAGTCCTCCGATCAAACCTACGCCATCTCTCTATTCTCTTTGCTGTGATTGAGTTTGTTTGTTTGTTTTTTTTTTTTTTTTTTTTTTTTTTAAATGTAGTTTCATAAGGGTTTGGTGGCTGTGGTGGTGGTGGTTGATTTTGGCTATGGGTGGTGGTGGATGATTTTAACAGTGGGTTTGTGGATTTTGGTTGTGGTGACTGGTGGCAATAGGGTTGTGATTGTGGTTGTGGTTTTTTTTTTTTTTTTCTCTCTCTCTCTCTCTCTCTCTCTCTCTCTCTATGTTGTGTTGTGGTTGCCAAAGTAGAGTGGTGGTTGTGGCCGGTGGTGGGGGTGGCTTTGGCTGTGGCTGATGGTAGAGGTGGTTGGTGCTGTGTATGTATTTTTTGGGTAGTGAGATATATTATTTTATTGTAGTGGTTATATTATTTTATTGTGATGTTTATATTATTTTATTGTGTTGAAAGCTAAAATAGATCCACTGTTGTAACATGTGTGTAAGTAAAATAGATAAAGTAACTTTTATTGGTGCTAAATAGCTAAAATTATAGATCCACTGCTGTAGATGCTTTAAAGAAAGCCAAATATGATATGCTATATATCTATCTCATATGGTAGGCCCGGTTTGTTTGGATTCCATTTCTTGTTGGTATGTGTTTGTATTAATTATCTCCCAGATTTTATCATAATTATTATCTGTATTCAAAACAAACAAACAAAAAAACAAAATACTTGATTAAAAAGAAAATGAAGAAGTCGGTGGAACAGAATCCATGGAAGGTTAGGATATCCTTGATAGTTTGTGGGGTGCTTTTTTATTTTTTATAATTTGATAGTTGAGAAACAGTAAATTTGAATTGTACTAGGGTTAAAAACATATCAGAAATGCCGATTAAACTTTAATACTCGTTACCTTTGAGGGTTAAAGTTACCTATTCGCAACATCAAAGTGGTTGAATCCCTCGTTAGAAGTAATGGAATTACTTCATAAGTTTAAAAATCATGACTTCGAGTACAATTTTAATTACTTTTTCTGCGTGTGTTTAAAACTATGGTCAAATTGAAAATTACATCTTTAAAATTTGAGGGTGTTTAAATTTTACATTTTAAAATTTTAAAATTTGAATTTTACTTCTCAAAATTTGGGATATTTAGATTTTACTCCTCAAAATTTGTGAGTATTTGAATTTTACACTTTGAAATTTTAAAATTTGCATGTGTAAAATTCAAATACTTCTAAACTTTAGGGAAGTAAAATTTAAATTCTGAAATGTTAGTGTAAAATGCAAATATCTAAAACTTCAAAATGTAAAATTCAAATTCTAAAACTTCATGGCGTAAAATCCAAATATCCTTAAATTTTAGAATTGTAATTTGTAATTTTTCCTAAAATTAATTATGTGTAATAAACACTTTTTAAAAAAAAAAATTATATGGAGGAGAGACGTCATCACTGATCATTATAAATTACTTCAAAAGAGGTCATTCAAAATATGGAATAGTTTCAGTAAATATATATATATATATGGAATAGTAAAATAACACGACTTTGACTGTTTTTTTTTTAGAGCAAATACGACTTTGACTGTTGATAAAGTAATAAGGAGATATTTTAGAGAGGACAAAATTTTTATCCAAATTAGCTGGGAACAAAGTTTCTTTCCCACTGTGTGTGTGTGTGAGAGAAACTTCAAACGACCATCTAGTTGAGACCTTAAATTCCAAACGTTTATTTATGAGTCTCAACAACTTTAGACTAATCAAAAATATGAACAAAATTATGTTCTCAAAATAGGAAGAAAATTTTATAGGTTTCTCATTTCAGGGATAAATTGTTCTTGTAGGGGCGATTTTTGGGGCCCAGGCCCAGCAAGTAAGTGGTTCTGGCCCAAAAGTCCCCAGACAATGAATTTGTAGAGAGCGGGTTATAGAACTAGGGCTAGACGAAGTGAACGTCAGTTAGATGTATGCCATGCAACATATTGAACGTGAGAATATTCCATTCTAGTTCACAGGATATTGATTCGAGGGGACGTATAAGTGCACCTCTTGCTCTGGTTACAGATTACAGAATTCTTTCACCTTTCTCTCCTTTTTTTCCTAAATTCTCCGATCCCCACTTCATGGGGATTTCCTTCTCTTATATAGCACCCTCAAATTGATAAGGGCCTTACACTTGTTAACCATCTGGACTTTCACTTGAGTGCCTGTCCCATCGGACATCCACCTTATCTTTCCGTGAGTTGCACTGGCCAAGATAACACTATTCACCTGTCTTCTCTACATTAATGCGGCTGGAAAAGTAGCTTCCTTGCATTTAATGCGGCAACTGTGGTTGCCTCCTGGACGTCTAACATTTTCCTCTTGCTTGGGATGGTTCCTCACTGTGTGCAGGGTGTACGTTGGACTCCCATTTGGTGTGTCCGAGGAGGCACTCCTCCTCGGACGCCCCTTAAATAAGTCCGACCCAACAGGATTGGGCTGGAAATCTTCTGGCCCCGTTTCCCCTTCTTGTCATGGCTAGACTCCGCGCGGGGCCCAAAGCCCACTATTGACTTGTAAATTTCACCCCTACAATAGCCCCTCAAAATTCCGAGTCCTTCTTTCTTGTCCGAGGAGGAAAGGCGGGATTTTGACATTTATAGGACGATTTACTGTGGATTCCTGCTTCACCCATGCGGCGGTATGCTTCTCACGTGACTCATTAATGACAGAGGCGTTTAATGACCCAGGAGGCGCTAATTATTGCTTTTAGCGGTTTTATATCTTTTAAATCTGACGGTTGGATGTTAGATCAATGGTTGGGATCATTTCTGTTTCCCTAGGTGGGAGTATGTCTGTCCAGCTTCTCCCGGATACATAAGATTTTTGAAGGCATTTCCTTCTCATTTTTGGACAAGCATCCAAGCACTCTGAGCACTCCCACACTTTCCCTTTCAAAGCGTTCAAGCCTTCGCAGTCGTCCCCTTGAAGATTTCCTGCAAGTTCCTCACCCGTAAGTGTGCACTCCTTTTTCCATTGCCTTTTCCGGCGTTATTCCTTAAGTAAATCGTCTTCACGTCACCTAGGATTAGGGGGATGGGTAAGCTTGACAAATTGGTAGATTCCCCGGCCGGTATGGAAGGCTTCAGGGCCAAATACCGTATTCCGCCAGAGGTAGGTCTAGAGTATTGTTCTCTGGAGGAGGTCTTAATCAAGAGAAGAACGGGGCAGGTTGCCATTCCAGTGATAGCCTTTGTGGAAGGAGGAATGACCATCCCTATGGGGAGGATAACTAGGGATTATTTGCGTGGTCATAGGTTGGCCCCTCACCAATGCGTCGTGAATATGTTCTGGATCCTGGGGTGCATAGAGGTCCTGAACAGTCAGATGAACCTCGGCCTTACATGGCGTGACATGGTTCATCTATATGAACTGCACAGCCTCAGCGACTCATATTACTTGAAGTCCAGGTCCGATGAGGTGAGGTTGATATCCTGCCTTCCCAAGTCCAACAAAGGCTTGAAGGATGACCTTTTGATCGTCTCCGGACAGTGGCACGACGGTCTTCACTGCCCAGTCAAGGCAGGAAAACCAGGTGGGGCACCATAGAGTTAGATCCCTTGGAAAGGATCTTAGTTTTGATCTTACCCCCGTTTTTTTTTATTGTTTCGATTATGACTTTGCTTGTTTGCCTCCTCGGATTAACATAACCCTCTTTTTGGACCTTGCAGACAAGGCGCATACGACTCCTCGGCTAAGTTTGGTCAACGTCCAGGCACTCAATTTCCTTCTAAGGTCTGAGATTTACGTGAGTGCAGACGGGCAATTGCGGGCTGCGCCTCTGATTTTGGACTACGTGCCCCTTACTCGTGCTCTAGTGGAGCTCGGCCAAGCAATCAGGGCTGGTAGTCCGCGATTGGCACGGATTGACGTCTCCGTACCTGGTTTTCTTGCCTCGAGAGATTTACCTCCCGTCCAGCTGCCCGCTCAGCGTGCCTTTCCCGCAGTAGTTGTCCTAGCAGAAGAAGCCGGCCCCTCGCACTCGTCTTTGGAGGATCAGATAGACCAGTTCCACTTCGCCGAGGAGGGAGAGGTGTCGGCCAGGCCATTAGAGCTCTCAGATTCTGATTCTGACTTAGATCGCGCCTCGGCAGCCCCTGACCTTGGTTTAGTAACCGCACAAGTTGGTACCAGCCAAGAGCTTGAAGAAGAAGGAATGGACCTGAAACAAAGATCTGGTCTCAGGGGTCTCATTGCCAATAGGAACAAAGGGCAGTCCTCCAAGGATGTCCTGAAGGAGCAGCCGACCTCCAAGGCTCCACCTCCTCCTCCTCCCACATTGGATGCGGCATTGCAGCCTATGCCCAATTTAAGGCGAAAAAGGCCTGTGGGGGAGTTGGAGGAGGGTGAGGTTGGCCAAGAAAAAACCAAACCTCAGAAGAAAGGCAAAGAGACCAAGGAGCCCAAAGAGAAGAGGACCAAGTCCATTGATAGCCGAGACGAGGCGGCTATTCGGAGGGAACAACGAATATGGTCGCCACGGCTCGAACTGGATGGCGCTCCAATTTCTTGGGATGCAACCCTGTGGGAATCCCAACGACGGGAGGCGTCATTCTTGGCTGAGGCCCTGCAGCAGCCTCTTCTTTTGCCTCGCGACATGAACGGGCTCCGGGATACTCGGCAACCAGAACTCTTCATGTCGCTGAAGAGGGACATGGCAATGGTAAGTGAAAACTTTTACTATCTCATTCTCTTTGTAAGCGACTAAATTTCTAGTTTGAAATAAATCAAACAAGTAAAATAGTTTCACAAATGCGAATTTTGTATTGATGATTGTGTGGTACAATTCTCTGGAATTACAAAAGAGTGATCCTCTGATTCGATCTCCTTGCAAAACTTATTGATTAGATTTATGGTAATGTGGATTTGACTTGAACACAAAATATCCTTCAATTTGGTTGAGGGATGGATCGAAGAATACTGAAACGGAATTACAATGAATCTCTGGCTATGAGCTTGTTTAGAAATCCTTTGTTCTTCGCGTTCTTCGTGTTCTTCGTGCGTTCTTCGTCTTCGAAGGTTTGTGGTGGAAGTTCTTCGGAGCTTTAGAGGCTTGAATCCGTTGAGCTTCAATGATTTGTGATTTGTTGATGTTTTCGGACACTTTTGGCTTGATTCCCATGAACTTTAGGATCTAGGCAGATGATCTGGATGATTCTGCTTCGAATGTTCTTCGATTTTGGGGTTGAAGTTCTTGAAGTTCTTGAAGGCTTTGAGGCTTGATCTTCGCAGAGCTTTTTCACTTCTGAATTCTGGTCCTCCTAAATGTCTCAGGAAGGCTTCTATTTATAGGAGTTTTGGGGTGGGTGAGCGATACGTGGCGGAGCTTGATTGGTGACACATGTCACAGCTTGATTGGTCCGCTTAAGTCATCGCTTACACGTGCGAGGTTGCTTGAGTAATCGCTTACACGTGCGCTGATGCGTGATTGGTTCTTGCATGACACTTGGCAAATTTCTATTGGCTTCTGAATAGTGATAGCAAAACCTAGCAGCAATATATGGTGCTCTGTAATTGGCTGTATTTTGTGGACTTGATAATGTGACGTGTCAGCTTGTGATAGGTCGAGAATTTTCCCTTTCTGCAAATGCCCCCTCGAGACTCGTTCACGCACACAGTCTCGGAGTGTGGTGTGGGAATGAGTTTCGAAAAAAAAATGGATTTTTGGTACTTGACTCTTTAAGTGAAGTAGTTGAAGGTAGTGGAGCTGTTGAAGGTGGTGGAGCTTTCAGAAGGATGAGATAATTTCCGAAGAGTAGACCCACCCATATGAAAGGCTTTGATGAGACCGGAAAAGGGGTCTGCAAGTATTTGAACGTACTTGCATGATGGAGCCTTCTTAGCAGAGATTAAGTTGAAGTACTTTCAAAAGAGTATTTTGGATCGTTGGCGGCGATCACAAGATGTTGAAGATGGGGAAGATGAGGGAATGGTGGCTGGATACAGCATGCAGGGTCATGGAGCTAGCCTCGTTTTCTTAAGAACTTCTGGTGAAGTTATTTCAAAAGATCACGCTTTGGATTACAACGAGGACAAGTGGGAAAGTGGTTGAATGCGCCTGCGTAATTGTATCACTCAAGTTAAGTTGAAGTAATTTCAGAAGCTTATGTATTCTGGGTATGCTGGTAGTGGCAACGAAGAAGATGGAGATGGAGCAAAGCAGATGAGCAAAGCATACACCACCATGGTGCTGGCCCTGTATGCTGGGACCCTTCTAGTGTAGATGTTTATGGGAAGTACAACTTTGGATATGGGACTGACTGTATGCTGAATAAGGTCCGGCAGCAAGTAATTGAATGTGCCTGTGTAACGGGACCATGCTGACGGACGTTAAGTTGAAGTAATTTCAGAAGAGTACTTTCTGAAATTCTTCAAGCTGATTTTAAGTTGGAGTAATTTCAGAAAATGAGTTTTGAGGTACCAGCAACGATGACCTTTGGGTCCCATAGTAGTGGGGACATGGAATAAAGCTTTGATGACCATTTACCGGCACCAAAGGCTGAATTCTGATGAGCTGGTGCCTTGGAGGTTGTTTTAAGTGTTGGATGGAAAACAATTTGTAGGATACCCCAACACTTTTTACCATCTTCATCTACTGCCACTTGTTGGAAAAGCACAGAAAAAATGAAAGATGGAGCTAACTTGTGAACCTGGTTAGGAAACTAGACAAGTTGCTGTTTGTGCCGAACCACTGCTTCTGCTGGAAGACCAAGCAATTGGAAAGAGACTACAGGAGCCCTGAGGTTGGGAACAGGTGTGTCCGCTGGACTTGGATTTCCTGGCCAACCAAGTCCACGGAAGCATGGGAGGGCGATGCAGGCCTTGTTACGAGTAATTTTATGGACAAAGGTGGTTGTTAAGTGGAGAAGCAAAGTTTGTTTGGATCTCAAAACTGCAATGATGTTGTAAATAGGGTTTCGACCGACCAATGGGAGGATTGATCTCAAACCGATTATGAAGCAAAATCGGTTGCTAGGTGTTGAGAATGATGAGGTCATAGTGAGAAATGGTTGTGAAAAGGAGGATTTGAAAATCTGAAAGAGGCAAATCTTCATTTCATGATTCAGTGTTTTTTTTTTTTTGGATGAGTTTTTGATGAACCCGGCCCTCCTATTTATAGTAGAGAGATGAAGAATGGTAGGTAGGTAGTTAAGAATGGTAGTTGAGAATTTTTGGTGAGAATGGTAGATGGGAACGGTAGGTGGAAATGGTAGGTGGAAACGGTAGGTGGGAACGGTAAGTGGGAATGGTAGGCATCGAATGAGAACGGTAGGTTGAATTAATGACCCAGTGTAACTTCAAGTTCCGACACACTTGTGAGAGTTCATTTGTACTTGGAGAGAGAAGTCTTGATGAAGTCTGGAGAATAACCCTGAGGAGATCCCAATTAAGTGGATGAATCTCAAATTTTGATCTCAGGAGTTTAAGTTTTGGACATCGTCAGTACTTCAAAGATGTGGGTTTGATTGGTGATCACCAAGTCCAAAACCAATAAGTGGATTTCAAAATCAGAATCTTCGTGAAAGTACGAATAGAACAAACTTTGCTCGAATGTCTTGATTCTTGGTCAAAGTTCACTTCAAAGCCAACAGTTGTAGAATCACATTATTTGAGAAATTTTTGGATTCTCAAATGAAGAAATAGACCCCAAATTTGGAATGTACACGAAAAATTGAGAAAGGCAAGTGTGACTTGAAAATTTTGACTTTAGGTTGATTTCAACATCAAAGTCAACTGTCTTGGAATTTGAGATATTTGTGCAATTTTCGAGTCTCAAATGATGAAACGGACTCCAAAATCGGAATGTACACGAAAAATTGTGCAAGACAGGTCCATCTTAAAAATTTGACGTTTGGTCAACATTTGCACAAAAGTCAATTTTTTGGAAATTGGACGTTTGCACAATTTTCAAGCCTCGAATTAAGAAATGGGTCCCAAAATCGGAATGTACTCGAAAAATTGAGTGGGACAGGTCCGTTTTTAAATTTTTGACTTTTTGGTCATGGTCAAAGGTCCGCTTGGTCCAAGCATTTTATTTTATTTTTTATTTTTTGTTTCAGGGGGTTCGGATCCGGGTCAGACCGGGTCGGTCCGGGTCAAACCGGGTCAGACTGTGTTGGTGATGACGTCATGGATGACGTCACTTATCTTGGACGCGTGTGGCACGTGCACGTGCGACACGTGTGGCACGTGCACGTGCGACACGTGTGGCACGCTTGAGGGAACTCCGGCGCGTGGGATCTGATGGAGGCGCGTGTTCGTTGAGGCGAACATTCCGGATGCGCGTGTAGGCGCGTCGCAGCGCTTTTGATCTCGAAATTTTTGGGGTTTGTACTTCGAAGGCCGTAGAATCTAGTGGTGTAATCAGTTTTCTAAAATCACCGGCAGATTTTAACAGATTTGAAAGACTAGGCCGTGGGTCTTCGCGAATCCGGGGCGGTTCGTGGTGGCTCCGCTGCTGAAGATTTTTTTTTGGGTTTTGTACACCAAAGTCCTTAGAAGATTTCTGTGGGTTGATTTCTTTGTGAAATCTTGTCAGAAACTTTAGAAATCCAGAATGGAGTCCGCACACATTGTTGGATTTGTTGCCACCTTGGTCTACTTTGGCGGGGGCCATTCTGACAACGCTTGACAATCCAGGCAGGGAGTGGTTCCAGAGTAACCACTGAGTGTCGCTGTTGTCCTCAAGGAGTTGGTAACACAGTAGAACAAGAAGCTTCCCTTCGTCGGTCTAGGATGGGAGACTGCAAGCATTGCTGGACTTGTCGGCACCTTGGTCTACATTGGTGGTGGCCGTTCTGACAACGTTTGACAATCCAGGCAGGGAGTGGTTCCAAAGTAACCACTGAGTGTCTCTGCTGTTCACAAAGGAGTTGGTGACACAGTAGAACAAGAAACTTCCCTTCGTCGGTCTAGGATTTCATTCACAGTCTAGTGTCATAGTTTCCGAGGTCTAGTGTAATTTTTTTTTCTTTCTGACAGCATGATACATTTATGGGCTTTTACATTTCTGATTTTTCAAATGGGTACGTCACCCTTTGAAAATATGGCACTTTTAACTTTTTACAGGTGTTCTTGTTTTGTTTGCTAGCTTCTATGGATCTCTATATAAAGCCACTCAGGACATGCACTAACTCGTACAAACGTAATCTCTAATAACAGAATACTCTATAGTAACATAATACTTTGTATGGAGACACCATGCCCACCCCCGTTTTTTTTTTTTAATTAATTAATTTATTTTCTATTATTTGAGTTTTTTTTTTTTTTTTTTTAGTACACAGCTATCATGATGCTCTTTTTTAAGGATTCGAAAATTGGTGAAGGACCAACCTTGTTTATTTATAAGAAGAAAGATGACAAGGATGCGAAGCCTACGACCTTGATTGTTGGTCCGCCCACAATTGGAAAATTTTCAGAGAAATGGGGTCGTAACTCTTATCCTCTCAATTTGCCGAAATGGTCACAAGTTGTTCCTTCTAATGGCGGCTCTAACTTGGAAACAACTATCCTTCTTGCCTCGCATCACAAAAATGTTGCTAAATCAAAGCCGTACAACACTTTGGGACGAGAGATAATTGCCAAACATGCGGATTGGGATTTTTCCTTTAACGTGAATGGAGGATCTTCTTACTTCTTCCTTTATTGGGATTGGCTAGAAGATGTGCTCAGCCGGTGTAAACAGCTCCTTGATGTGACCCACCTCTACAGTGCGGTCTTTGCTTCCTTGTTCACATATGATTATGATGAAAACCTCATGAAAGCATTTTGTGAGTGTTGGAGTCCGTCCACTAATACCCTCCATACCTCCGTTGGGGAAATTTCCATCACACCATGGGATCTTTCCATTCTTGGTGGACTTCCTTGTACCGGTGCATTTTATGATGAAGTAGTACCCAATGCGCAAGAGCTAGATGGAATCAATGACCAAGGACGACCCTATCTGCCGTACAACTGTCGCTACCTCTTCCTAGCGTATCATCATCTTCAAAATCGGCTGAAGAAACAAGGGAAAGTAAGTGTTCGCGACTGGATTACTTTTTGGTATAGAGGAAATAGCAAGTATTTGGCTCCCAAAAAACCAGCGAGACGGACAACCATTCCCAAGTATAGTCAGAATCCCTCGGGTGAGATAAAGGAGCATAGGCCATGGCTTGATAAAGAACACGGGGTCTTTGTGGATCTTCAAGTTGAAGGTGATTTAAAGGAGGAGACTTATTTATCGGCGCTTCTTTCCTGTTGGCTGTGCATATTTGTCTTCCCTATCAAGGATCAGAATAGCATCCGTCCTGGCACTTTCAAAATTGCTAGTTCCATAGCTAATGGTCGTTTATTTGGCCTTGCTTCCCCAATATTGGCTAGCATTTATCGTGGGCTTAATACCATTTCTTCCTCTTCTACCCCGAGCAAGTTCGGAGCTAGCTTTGCCATCCATTATGTTCATGCCTGGGTAGGTCATTTCTTCCGAAGCAATCGCCTCACCCATGACAAACCATCTGATGCTTTGATGACTAAATATTCTGGTGTGGGCTATGTCTCTCCGTTCAACGAATTCTCTGCACGCAAGCATATACGAAATGCCACCAACTTTCTTTGGCACCGAACTGCTTTCAAGAAAAACTACGACCAGACTTTTATTGACAATAATCATTTATCCATTCAGAAGTTCGACTACTTTATAAGCCTTCGCTCGGGGTACTTGTCACTTCGATGTGAAGACCAACATATTGTAGAAGCATACAGTCCTCACAGATTCAGTCGGCGCTTTGGATTTCATCAAGACATCCCAGGTGATTTGAAGGAAGAAATTCATACCGGTTCTTTAAAAGACCTCTGCCAATTCTATCAATCCTTCACTTGCTGCAACACAGATTCTAAGATATTCATTCCAGCTTTTGCCACAGACTTTGGAAGTCGAGTCAGACATAGCTACAAACAATGGTGGGAAAGGGTTTGCGGAAATGATTTTACCAAAGGAACAGACCTCCTAGCTGACATCGCCTCCTTCCCTGTTAAGCCACTAACATCCAACAAGCCTCAGAAGGGAAAGAGGGAACTACAAGACCCATACATTCCACAGCCTTTGTCAGAGTTTGCACGACGTCGTCTTGAAGATGATAGTCATTCAAAAGACTCATCTCGACATATCGAAGTCACCTGCAGTCAAGGCACCAAAGGTCTATTTGTTGTACCAGTTAAGGATACCAGTAAAATTTTTGAGGAGGAGGTGGGTAACGACCTGGGCTATAATTGGAAACAATCGAAGAGTCCAATGGAGGGTGTTGATGTAGAGATTTCTATTAATCATACGCAGCTTCTTTCAAATAGTGAGTCTTCTATTTCAAAGCCATCTGCGAAGAGTTCGGATCTCGAGAGGTGTGAGTTTGCTGATGTTGGTACGTCATCCAAATTTCCGATTGAGACAGAAAGGGCACCTCTGCCATCCCTGCAACCAGCTAAACCTCCGGAAGTCTCTGTGTTTCAAGCCAAGGCGCATATTTCTTCCGTGCGTATTAAAGGGGCTTCTATGCTAGGAGATGTTCTTCTAAACAGGCTTTCGAATCTTTCCGTAGACACCATCCTCCCAAAAGCTGAAGTACAAGAAATTTATAGTGGGGTTGAAAGTCTTGGAGTGGACCCTCAACACTTGCGCGAGAATGTTGACAAATATTGCGAGGGTCTTGCAGACTATTTGAAGATGAAGGAATTTCTGAACCAACGACCAAGTCCTGTCATCTTGTCTCAATGCCAGGCTAAAGTTGAATCCGTCTTTTCTAAAGCATCGCAGAAGAAAGCGTCTTTGAAGACTAAACTTGATGCTGTTAGATTGAGGATGGTTGACTTGAAAACTGAGCTTGTCCAGTTAGAGCAATTATTGTCTCAAATTAAGATTCATCAAGTTGAACAAGACAATGTTGTGCAAGACTTAGAAGAACAACTTGAAGAAGTCAAATCTACCCCCGTTCTTGAAGACCAGGATATGGAGGCTTTAGAGAAGATACGAGCCCTTCTGGAAGATAATCATTCTAGCTTGAAAGATTTGAAATGGATGTCGTAATTTCTTTTGTTTTAATTCCCTTCATATATGTCAACATGCTTTCCTCTTGTACTATTTTCCTTTCGTTAATCAATAAAGAAGACTTTATTTTCTATTCCTTCATTTTTTTTTTCGAGACTGAACTTAGCAAAGGATACTAAGTTGCCTACGTACCCTTGAGAGGGATCAAGTCATCACGTAGTTCAAAAGATTTCTTTTTTTTTTTTTTTTTTTTTTTTTTTTTTTTTGCAAAAAGGGGGCGCAGTGTGTAATAGTGGGTATCACCACTGATTGAACCCGAGACCTCGGCCTCAAGGGAGAAATGGGTGTCCAACCGCTACGCCACACTCGCAATTGTTGACATGGAGTGGGATTAATTTCTTCTTATTGGCACACTTTCAAGCATAGAAGCATTTGAGGAACTTCCCATTGATGGGGCCGATCCTTACATTGTCATTGTTGATCAACTTGTGAGCTTGGTTAATGTTTGCCCCTTGCTTGAGAGTTGGAAGTACATCATAAGCAACGGTCACATGGTTTAACCTGACAACTTCATTGAAGTCTAGATCAATCTTGTTTTCTTTGGCAAGAAAAAGGAGGGCTCACGTGTGTAATCCTCGCCCCACGCCCCACAATATTTTATGGGTACCAATTGCGCATAGTGGGTATCACCATTAATCGAACCCGAGACCTTGGCCTCAAGGGCAACATAGGCATCCAACCACTACGCCACACTCGCAAATGGTGACATAGAGCCGGATTCATTTTTCTTTATTTGTACACTTTCAAAGGTAATGGGAAGACATCATGTACCCTTACAGCGTTATGGTGGGTAGTTTAAGCTCTTACCGAGTAGCAATCCTCGATTTTCAAGCATAGAAGCGTTTGAGGAACTTCCCATTGATGGGGCCGATCCTTACACCATCATTATCAATCAACTTGTAAGCTCCATTGGTGTAGACTTCTTGCACAACATAAGGTCCATCCCATTTTGAAGTGAACTTATTGCCTGTACGATGAGTTGTGATGATAGGTCTTCGAACGGCAGGGACTAAGTCACCAACTTGGAATGATCGTGGTTTGACTATTTTATTGAATGCGCTTGAAAGATGAGCTTGATAGCATTCAAGGCGTTGTTGGGCCTCGAGCCTTTTTTCATCAAGTGCCTCTAATTCTTGCAACCTGAGCTTGGCATTTTCTTCTCCAGTCAATCCTTCTTGAATGGCAATCCGTAGTGATGGGATTTGGCATTCTAAAGGAAGGACGGCTTCCACTCCGTAGACAAGGGAATATGGCGTTGCTTGAGTAGGCGTTCGAAATGTTGTTCGATATGCCCATAATGCTTCTCCGATTCTTTCATGCCAGTCTCGCTTTGTCTTGGATACCACTTTTTTCAACAAACTGCCAAGTGTTTTGTTAAACGCTTCAGCTAGTCCGTTTGCCGGGGCATTATACATGGAGGAGTTGTATTGTTTAAATTCAAACTTCTCGCATAGCTCTGTCATCAGCCTATTGTAGAATGGTTTGCCATTATCAGTTATGATATACCGAGGGACACCATACCGATAGATCAAATGAGTTCGAATGAAATTGACCACCATTTCTTTCTTCACTTCCTTAAGGGGTACAGCTTCCGCCCATTTTGAGAAGTAGTCAGTTGCGGCCAAGATGTACAAGTGGCCACCGGATGACTTTGGTAATGGCCCTATTGCATCAAGTCCCCATGCATCAAAAGGCCAAGAAGCTACAGTTGGGTGTAAAGGTTCTGGCGGTTGGTGGATGAAGTTTGCGTGATACTGACAAGCTTCACACTTTTTAGCACATTCCATAGAATCTTGCACCATTGTAGGCCAATAGTAACCCATTCGTTTGATCCTATAATGTAACTTAGGACCTGACTGATGTGCGCCGCATATTCCAGAATGAGCCTCCTCTAAGGCTTGTTTAGCCTCCTCCTCTCCTAAGCAACGGAGAAACAATCCATCAAATGAAAGGCGGAAGAGAGTGTCTTTATAGTAAATGAATCGAGCAGCCCTCCGCCGAATTTTAGTCTTGTGGCGTTTATCATCCGGGAGTCTTCCATGTTGAAGGTATTCAATGATCACTTGTTGCCAATCTTCTTTTTCGACAAGGCATACAGAAATGATGTTGGCTTGCTCTTCTTCTTCTTCTTCAACCACGAGAGGTACCACCCACCTTTGGGAAATAGCGAC
This sequence comes from Quercus robur, assembly GCF_932294415.1. Classification (NCBI taxonomy): domain Eukaryota; kingdom Viridiplantae; phylum Streptophyta; class Magnoliopsida; order Fagales; family Fagaceae; genus Quercus; species Quercus robur. Next base: position 16,960,993 of record NC_065539.1, read on the forward strand.
TTTGGTTGTCTCTTCTTAGGATAATGCTAAGGCAGTAGCCAAATTAGCTAAAGCATCGGCCTGTCTATTCTCCTTCCTCAGTATATGCTCCAATGTGATGACTTTAAAATTTGCTAGCAACTTCTTCGCATATTTGCAATAGGGGATGAGGTCTTCTTTCTTGACGTCATATTGCTCCAAGATTTGGTTGATAACTAATTTGGAGTCCCCCAAAATCTTAAGTTGTGATATGCCCATCTCAATAGCCATCTGGAGACCGATGATCAACGCTTGATATTCAGCTACGTTGTTAGAGCAAAGTTCACTTAATGAGAATGAGTAAAGAAGTATATGCCGTTGTGGAGAAACAAACACTACACCTGCCCCCGCTCCTTCTTGACGTGCAGCCCCATCGAAAAACATCACCCATGGTGGCATTACTTCAATGTAAAACACATCTTCATCTGGGAAATCATCAGAGAACTCCCAATCAGACGGAACTGGGTGATCAGCTAAGAAATCTGCCAATACTTGTCCTTTGACAGCTTTTTGTGGAACATATGCAAGGTCATATTGCTGAAGCAAGACTGCCCATCGAGCTATTCGATCCGAAATCACTGGCCTGGAGAGGACATATTTGATTGGGTCTGCCTTTGCTATCAAACGGACCATATATGCTTGCATGTAGTGCTCCAGTTTGTCTATGGCAAAGAAAAGAGCAAGACACATCTTTTCAATAGGAGAATAATTTAATTCAGCCCCATTGAGAGTTCGACTTAGATAATAAAGGGCTCTTTCTTTCCCCTCTTTATTTTCTTGTGCCATAAGAGCACCTAGAGACCTTTCTTGGGCCGCAATATACAGCACCAAAGGCTTTCCTGGGATAGGAGCACCTAAAACTGGAGGATTAAGTAAATATCTTTTAATGCGTGCAAAAGCATTTCTACAAGCCTCATCCCATTCAAAGTGCACATCCTTTTTCATCAATCTATTGAAAGGTTGACATCGACCAGCCAAATTCGAGATAAATCGTCGTATGTAGGCCAGTTTTCCCTGCAAGCCTCTAAGTTCTCGCAGATTCTTAGGCTCTGGCATTTTCTGGATTGCTTCAATTTTGGACTGGTCAATTTCAATACCGCGGTGCCTCACAATGAAACCAAGAAATTTTCTAGATGTTACGCCAAAAGCGCATTTGCGGGGGTTCATCTTAAGCTGATACTTTCTCAAGCGGGTGAACACGGATCGTAGATCTGCCAGATGGTCTTCCCTCCTTTTTGTTTTAACCACCAAATCATCGACATAACACTCCACGTATTTATGAAGTACATTATCAAAGATCTTCTGCATGGCCCGTTGATAAGTAGCACCAGCATTCTTTAGTCCAAAAGGCATCACTTTGTAACAGTAAATTCCCTTAGGGGTACGGAAAGCTGTAAGCTGCTCATCCTTAGGATTCATTCGAATTTGGTTGTAACCCGAAGATCCATCCATGAAAGATAAAGGTTCATGACCGGTAGTGGCATCAACCATGACCTCAGTGATGGGTAATGGAAAATCATCTTTGGGACATGCATTGTTCAAATCACGGAAGTCAACGCACACTCGGATTTGTCCATTCTTCTTCTTGATAGGGACGATGTTAGCAATCCATTCCGGGTACTGCACTTCACGAATGAAGCCTACTTCAATGAGCTTATTGACCTCGGTTTCTATTTGAGGGATAAGCTCTGGCCGAAAGCATCTTTGAGCTTGTTTGACTGGGCGCACGCCTTTCTTTACTGCCAAATGGTGTAGAGCAATACTCGGATTGAGCCCAGGCATTTCCTTGTAAGTCCAAGCGAACACATCTTTGTACTCTACTAGGAGCTTGAGGTATCCTTCTTCTTCTTCAGGGGTAAGAAGCGCACTGATGAAAGTTGGCCCGGGTTCTTCAACAGTTCCTAAATTGATCTCTTTAAGTTCATCAACTGTAGCTTGTCCTCCATCTTCCAAGGCTGGAGGAGCTTCATCGACCTCTTCATTGGTTGCTTCAGCATCTGACAGTGTACCCTCTTCTATTGTAATATGAAACGAGGATGATACCTCTTCAATTTCCTCATCATGGACGGGTGACTGACTTGTATGTACAATCGTTCGTCTTTTGACTTTGAGCGATCCTTCAGTGTTGATCTCCAAGGTAAAGTTACGTTTCATGCGTGAAGGAATGCTACTGCAGATCTCATCATTGGCTTTCTTCTCCCCTTGAACGTCAAAGTTTATTGAACTTTGAGAATGACTATCAATAGGCCTTTTCGTTGCCCCCAGTCGATCAAAGACTGATTTACAAGCAAGAGCGTCCCGATTTGGTGTTAAACAAGTTGTATTTAACCTGTCGAACACTGTGATTCGTGATGACGAGGCCTCGATGCGATCAAACACTGAGACATGGGGTGAAGAATGGTCTTTTCTTTGATTTGAACTTTCGCCGACCTCCACCGTTATGTATTGAGAACTTGAAGGATCGCTTCTTTTCTTGATCCATATCTGAGCTGGTTGTTCGGGAGTATAACCTAATCCGGTCTTTGGGATAGGAATTGTATGCCTTTTAAGCCGCATTTTCCTTTGTGTTTTGCTAAGGCCATGCATCTTTTCTCTAGTGGCTTCTGGAATTAGCTTCCCTAAGTCTTCTTGTTTTGAGAAATCGTAGCCTGCTTTGGCTAACAGCCTATATGCCTTTGGGTCGAACCATTCTTTCGTCCGCTCACTTGGTAGAATACCATGCTCTATCGGACTTTGCGAAGACCTCACGAATCCATTTAACGGCTTCGAGGGCAAAGGATTTGTGGATGAAGTTAAAGGCATGACATGATTTTCTTTCAATATGGCTACATCCTCCATCGTGAGCTTTGCAGGTCTCCCCATGTCTTTTGTAGGTTGAAGGCATTCCGCGAATGGTGATTGTCCATTCTTGCGATGTGATAATGGTATATACCAGAGGAATGGTTCTGGACCTTTCTTTGGGGAAGAGATGTCCTTTTTGGCGATGAATTTAACATGCTCATTTTCATCTTGTTTACCTTTCATAGACGGGATCTCAACTGGAAGAACCTCGCTAGAAATGTCTTCTTTTGCATAAAATTTTGCATCAGCAAAATGAGCTTCGGTTTCTGCAAAAGGCTTTAAATCGGCATCGACCTTTTTTATTCCATTTTGAAAGAACTTGAAGCATTGATGCAAGGTTGATGGCACTATTCCATTTTCATGGATCCAAGGACGTCCTAACAACATGTTGTAGGTCGTCTTAGCGTCAATGACGTGGAACAAGACGTTGCTTTTCAATTCTCCAATGGATAATTCTAGGTGGATTAGGCCGATTGCACGTTGTCCTCCTTTATTAAAACCTTGGATGACCAAACGACTGTGTGATAATTCTTCCATAGTAAAACCCAGTCGTTTCATAGTCATTTTTGGAAGTATGTTAACGGCTGAACCTCCATCAACAAGGATACGCTCGATCCTTTGTTTATGAGCATAACCAGAGACAGAGTGGGCGATTGTGGGGCTTAGAGCCTAACAATAGATCCTCATCAGTGAAAGTCAAGTCTAGAGAGCATGCGTAACATCCTTGTGTTTGTTGAAGCGTATTGGTATGAGGGGCGTATATCTCTGGCTCCTCAAGAGCTCGGGTGAGCACTTCTTTTGGTGATGTGGAGGATTGCAAGGGTTCAACTTCATCGACCTGAGATTGGAGTTCCTCCAAAGATGACAAGGTCTCTTTTGGATCATCATGGTCAACGTCCTCCTTTTCGTCCTGGATTTCGCAACAAGAAACTGTGTGGACGGCCTCGGCTGAGTCATTTTGAAAGAATTTTCTGGGGAAGAATTCTTCCAATGTGATGAGCTTTCGAGATTTTCGGGTTTGTGCTGAATCTTCATATACTTTTGTTCCCAGTCTCCTTTGCCTCTTATCACTCATTCTTTTTGACCAAGGCTGAATCTGGTTTTGTGCTCTTTTGGACTCTTGGGTGATCAAATGAAGAGGGAATGCTCATTTCTTCTTCCATCTCTTGCGAACAACCATTGTCCAACCTTCTTCCTCATCCATCGTTGACCTTTTATCATCATTTGAATTATAATGAGGTGCTTTTTGTGAGAGCTGAACTTGAACCGGTTCTAGAGAACCAAAATGGATGAGCGTGGTATTTGCCTCTTGCTTAGTATTTGGAGACAGGGAACTAGGTAAGCCACAAGAAAATGTGACCAGGTTTGACTGAGCAACATCATTAAAATCCAAGTCGATTTTCCTTTCCTTGGCTAGCTTCATGATGAGTTCTTTAAGAACAAAGCATTTTTTGGATTGGATGACTTATGATGCGATGATACCTACAATAATTCGGGTCATCAACTTTTCTCATCTTTTCCGATCGTTTGCATTCTGGCAATTCAATTAATTTCAACTTGAGCAGTTGTTCTAGCATTTCAGGCATACGGCGTTTAGGAAAGGATAGACCTTTTGTTCCCATTCCTTAAGTGATGAGCGACGCGTCTCACGTTGTTAACCTCCTTCAGGCCTCTTTTCATTGGCCTTCACATTTTTTGTTGAAATTTTGATTGGGGCAGGATTGACATTCATTGAGTCTTTGATATTACTTTTTGCATTCCTGTCATTTTTCCTTGTTTCCCGTCTTTCTTTCCTTTCTTCAGGTACGGGAGGTTTCATATTTCCATGGCTGGAAATACTTAATTCCATATCATGCGCACGAGTTGCCAACTCTTCAAATGTTTGAGGCTTTACTCCTTGAAGGATGTAAAGAAGTCCCCAATGCATGCCTTGGATGCACATCTCTATAGCAGATATTTCAGCAAGTCTATCCTTGCAGTCTAGACTCAAAGAACGCCACCGATTGATATAATCAACGATGGGCTCATCCTTCCACTGTTTAGTATTGGTAAGCTCCATCATGCTTACTGTGCGTCGTGTGCTGTAGAATCGGTTGAGAAACTCCCTTTCAAGTTGTTCCCAGCTATCGATTGATTCAGGCTCTAAGTCTGTATACCAATCAAAGGCATTCCCTTTTAGTGAACGGACAAACTGCTTTACAAAGAGGCCTCCTTGAGTCCCTGCATTCTCGCAAGTTTCTACAAAGTGAGCAATGTGTTGCTTAAGGTTTCTTTTGCCATCGAATTGCAAGAACTTGGGAGGTTGATACCCATTTGGCATTCTCATGTTATCAATGCGCTTTGTATAGGGTTTGGAATATATGAGAGAACTTGTGGAAGAACCTCCATATTGTGCTCGAATGGTATTTGTAATCATATCCTGCAGTTGTTGGACAGATATTGAGGCCATTGAGGTGGAATGTCCATGTTGAGAAGTGCCTTCACCTCCTTTTCCTTTATCACCCTTGGCGTTTTCTCCTTTGAAGGTAAAGCCAGGTGGTTGCTCAGGGCCAAGACTTGATTCACCCGAATCTTGTACCTCCAGCTTATTCATTAGGGTTGCAATTTTGACATCCTTTTCTTCAAGTGCCTTTGTGAGAAGGATGACCCTTTGTTCCATTTCAGCCATCTTTTCTTCCATGGTAGAGGTGTTAGTCATCATTACTGGCATGACCTCTATAGATGACGGGGAAAATGATGAAACAGGATGAGTCAATGGTACTTCACTCCTTAAGTTTCTCATCACGGGTGAAGAGTTGATAGAAAAGGTCTTTGTTGGGGATGATTCGTTACTGGTCTCCAAATCTTTCGAGGCAGATGAATCTTTAATGGTAGCTTTCCTATTTGCAAGAAAGTCCAGAGAGGTGACAGCAGGAGGTTGGCTTTCTTGTGTTGGTTGAGGTTGGAGTCGATCAAGAGCTTTGGACCGACTGCGAGTGATTGGGCCGACATACTCATCAGCACTGGAATCATCAACCACTAACTTTCAGACATTCTTGCTAGAGGCCATTGAAGCTAGTAGCAAAATGATGTCGAATTTCTTTTCTTTTGAAGGAGGAAGAGATGAGAGGCAGAGAGGTCCCACCGGGCGTGCCAGAATTTGTAAGCGACTAAATTTCTAGTTTGAAATAAATCAAACAAGTAAAATAGTTTCACAAATGCGAATTTTGTATTGATGATTGTGTGGTACAATTCTCTGGAATTACAAAAGAGTGATCCTCTGATTCGATCTCCTTGCAAAACTTATTGATTAGATTTATGGTAATGTGGATTTGACTTGAACACAAAATATCCTTCAATTTGGTTGAGGGATGGATCGAAGATTACTGAAATGGAATTACAATGAATCTCTGGCTATGAACTTGTTTAGAAATCCTTTGTTCTTCGCGTTCTTCGTGTTCTTCGTGCGTTCTTCGTCTTCGAAGGTTTGTGGTGGAAGTTCTTCGAAGCTTTAGAGGCTTGAATCCGTTAAGCTTCAATGATTTGTGATTTGTTGATGTTTTCGGACACTTTTGGCTTGATTCCCGTGAACTTTAGGATCTAGGCAGATGATCTGGATGATTCTGCTTCGAATGTTCTTCGATTTTGGGGTTGAAGTTCTTGAAGGCTTTGAGGCTTGATCTTCGCAGAGCTTTTTCACTTCTGAATTCTGGTCCTCCTAAATGTCTCAGGAAGGCTTTTATTTATAGGAGTTTTGGGGTGGGTGAGCGATACGTGGCGGAGCTTGATTGGTGACACATGTCACAGCTTGATTGGTCTGCTTAAGTCATCGCTTACACGTGCGAGGTTGCTTGAGTCATCGCTTACATGTGCGCTGATGCGTGATTGGTTCTTGCATGACACTTGGCAAATTTCTATTGGCTTCTGAATAGTGATAGCAAAACCTAGCAGCAATACATGGTGCTCTGTAATTGGCTGTATTTTGTGGACTTGATAATGTGACGTGTCAGCTTGTGATAGGTCGGGAATTTTCCCATTCTACACTCTTGTTACGCATCCATTTATTCATCATTCTCTTTAATTAAGCCTTTACTTTTCTGGTGCAGGTCACTCAGCAAATCTTCGTTGCTGAGGAGTGGGCCAAAAAGGCACGTGAGGACCTTCATAATAAGGCTCAGTCCCGCTGTGCTGCCGAGAGGACTGCTGGCGACCTCAAGAAGGAAAACGATGGCCTGAGCCATGAAGTAAAGGAGGCAAAGAAGGGTCGGGCGAGCGCGGAGGCCGGCCTTAAAAACGCTACTAAGCAGGCTGAGGATCTGCGCCTACAGCTCCGCCAGTCCGAGGAAAATCTCGTGACAGAGAAGCAGGCGGTTTCAGATCTCAAGGCTGAGCTTGCGAAGGTCAAGGGGGAGGCCCGTCTGGCTAGGGAGGCGGCCGAGAAAGCAGTAGCAGCCTCTTATGATCGCGGGGTCAAGGACACGGAGGTCAGGCTGGCCGAGGAGGTGGCTGCTGTATGCAGGGAATACATTACCCTGTCTTGGGGTGTAGCCTTGGACCGGGCGGCAGTCCCAACTGATTCCGATCTCAGGAAAGCTGAGAATGTCTTTTTTCCTGAGGACATTCCTGAGATCCCTGACATGGTTGCGCCTGAAGAGCCTCTCCCAACGAAGGCTTTAACCTCGGACTCTGCTATGCCTGAAGCTGAGGATGCGCAGCCGGCCGTAAAAGACAAGTTTCCCGAGGACAGTCTTTCAATCAGGGAGGTTGTTGCACAAGCTAAGGAAACTGTTCCGAGGCCCCAACCAGCAGACGACCAACTCGGGCCTGCTCAGGGATCAGATTTAGGAATATAGCGTAGGATTTCACTTGTTAAACCCTTCATATTTTGTTCTGTTTAATGGTTGTAAAAGAATCACTTTTGGGGATTTTAATGAAAGGTGTCGTTTCCTTTTATTCTTGTTGTCTTACTTTCTCTTTTGTTTTCATCATGAATGGATGTTTATTCTGCCATTAACTGTTGAAAACCAAGCATGAGTGAATGAATGTGTAAAAAATGATAGTCGATAATTAGACAAAATGGTAGCGATGCTAATTTCCCCCAAGTTTGTGGTCCGAGGAGCCAGGCAGAACTTGGGTTCTGTTTAACACTTAGTGAAAATCGCTGCGAGGTTAATTTCCTCCAAGTCTGTGGTCCGAGGAGCCAGGCAGGACTTGGGTTCTGTTTAACACTTAGTGAAAATGGCTGCGAGGTTAATTTCCCCCAAGTCTGTGGTCCGAGGAGCCAGGCAGGACTTAGGTTCTGTTTAACACTTAGTGAAAATGGCTTCGAGGTTAATTTCCCCCAAGTCTGTGGTCCGAGGAGCCAGGGAGGACTTGGGTTCTGTTTAACACTTAGTGAAAATGGCTGCAAGGTTAATTTCCCCCAAGTCTGTGGTCTGAGGAGCCATGCAGGACTTGAATTTTGTTTAACACTTAGTGAAAATGGCTACGAGGTTAATTTCCCCCAAGTCTGTGGTCCGAGGAGCCAGGCAGGATTTGGGTTCTGTTTAACACTTAGTGAAAATGGCTTCGAGGTTAATTTCCCCCCAGTCTGCGGTCTGAGGAGCCAGGCAGGACTTGGGTTTTGTTTAACACTTAGTGAAAATGGTTTCGAGGTTAATTTCCCCCAAGCCTGTGGTCCGAGGAGCCAGGCAGGACTTGGGTTCTATTTAACACTTAGTGAAAATCGCTTCGAGGTTAATTTCCCCCAAGTCTGTGGTCCGAGGAGCCAGGCAGGACTTGGGTTTTGTTTAACACTTAGTGAAAATGGCTGCGAGGTTAATTTCCCCCAAGTCTGTGGTCCGAGGAGCCAGGCAGGACTTGGGTTATGTTTAACACTTAGTGAAAATCGCTTCAAGGTTAATTTCCCCCAAGTCTGTGGTCCGAGGAGCCAGGCAGGACTTGGGTTCTGTTTAACACTTAACCCAAGTAGCTGTACAGTAATACGGTGTCAAGGATGGTGTCTTTCATTAATAACAGTACATTTTCAGGTTATTTACATTCCATGGGCGTGGTACTACATGTTCATCCAAATCTTCCAAAAAGTATGCCCCTATGCCGGCTACGGAAGTGATACGGTATGGGCCTTCCCTGTTTGGTCCAAGCTTTCCCCATGCAGGGTTCCTCGCGGTGCCCAGGACTTTCCTCAGCACTAGATCCCCGGGCGCCAATGGCCTTGACTTCACCTTGGCGTCGTAGCCCTGTTTGAGATTTTGCTGATAGTATGCTAGGTGGACCATTGCCCTTTCCCTTTTTTCTTCGAGGAGATCCAAGCTTTTTTCTTGAGGGCTGTTATTAGCAATGGGGTTGAAGGCAGTAGTCCTCTGTGTTGGGAAGTTTATCTCTAGTGGGATGACAGCCTCGGCTCCGTAGGTCAATGAAAAGGGGGTTTCTCCCGTGGACCTGCGAGGCGTGGTGCGGTATGTCCACAAGACGTGGGCTAATTCTTCAACCCACCTCCCTTTCGCGTCATCCAACCTCTTTTTCAGTCCATTCATTATGGTTTTATTGATGGCTTCCGCCTGTCCATTACCCTGTGGGTAGGCCGGTGTGGAGTATCGATTGATAATTCCCAGCTCATTACAGTATTCTCTGAAGGCTTTGTTGTCAACTGGAGGCCGTTGTCCGAGATCAGGGTGTGCAGGGTCCTGAACCTAGTGATAATATTTTTCCAAACAAACTTCTTGACATTGACGTCCCTGATGTTTGCCAGCACCTCAGCTTCGGCCCACTTTGTGAAGTAATCGGTGCCGACGAGAAGAAATTTCTTGTTCCCAGCCGCTTTGGGGAATGGTCCTAGTATGTCTAGGCCCCATTGTGCGAATGGCCAAGGGCTGGACAGTGGGTTAAGTTCTCCGCCCGGCTGATGTATGTTCGGGGCGAACCTTTGGCATTGGTCGCACTTCTTCACATATTCCAGAGCCTCTTTATGCGTGCTCGGCCACCAGTAACCCAGCGTCATGGCCCTGTGGGAGAGGGACCTGCCCCCCATATGGCTTCCACAAATCCCTTCATGTAACTCCTCCAGGATGAGTTCTGTAGCCTCTGGGTGCACACACAGCAGGTATGGCCCCGAGAACGAGCGTCTGTAAAGTTTGGAGTCCTCGGACAGCCAGAATCGAGAAGCCTTCCTCCTGATTTTGTCAGCCTCAACCTTATCGTCCAGCAAGGTGTCGTGCTTTAAGAACAGCACCAGAGGGTCCATCCAGCTAGGTCCTGCCCCGACGTTGTGTACTCGAATTCTGTTGGCCTTCTCTGTTGTTGGGCGGCAGAGATCTTCAACTAAAATGACCCGCGGAAGGGGCTGAGCCGAGGAGGTGGCCAGCGTTGCGAGAGAATCAGCATGGGTGTTCCCACTCCTGGGTATATGCGTTAAGCGGAAGTGATTGAAATGGGTCTGCAGATGTTTAGCCCGGGCAAGGTACTCTTGCATTCTTTCATCCTTCGCCTCCAATTCCTCGTTCATTTGTCCCACGATGAGTCTCGAATCTGAGAATATACTTACGCACTTTCCACCCAATTTCCGGATCATTGCCATCCCCTCCAACAGCGCCTCAACGACTTTTCTATGGTTATCCCTTCAGGAGAGACTAGAACGAGCCCCACCCCTGAGCCCCTTTGGTTCGCTGCACCGTCGATGTGTGCTTTCCACCAATTATGTTCATGCTGAGAGACTGTGCGGATCAGTTTCTCATCAGCACTTGGTGATCCCGACATTTCCGTTCCTTCTAAGGTGGGCTCCGCAAATTCAGCTACTAGATCAGCGAGGACCTGACCTTTTATGGCGGTGCGAGGCATGTATCTAATGTCGAAGGCGCCCAGGATCGTTCCCCACTTAGCAATTCTACCTGTGTAGTAGGCGCTGCGGAGGACGGATTTCAGCAGAAGTTGAGTTAGCACAACTACTGTATGTGCCTGAAAATAGTGAAGGAGCTTCCGCGTGGCTTGTATGACGGCCAAGATAGCTTTTTCAAGGGGGAGGTACTGGGTCTCTGCCTCCTGCAGCGATTTGCTCACGTAATACACGGGTCGCTGCATGCCGTTGTCTTTTCGGATTAGCACTAAGCTCACCGCATGAGAGGCTATTGCGATGTATGCGAACAACACTCGTCGGCATCGGGACTGGACATGATCGATGGTCGGGCGAGGTATTCCTTGAGCTGTTGGAAAGCTAAAGCACACTCCTTAGTCCACTCGAAGCCCTTCCACTTGTGCAATAGGAGGAAGAAAGGTTTGCATCTGTCCGCTGAGCGGGAGATGAAACGGTTTAAAGCAGCTATCATGCCGGTAAGCTTCTGGACCTCTTTGGGATTCCGAGGGGGCTGCAGGTATGAATGGCTCTTATTTGGTCAGGGTTGACTTCTATTCCCCTGTGGGTCACCATATAGCCTAAGAACTTTCCTGACCCCACCCTAAATGAACATTTGGATGCGTTCAGTCGTAGCTTGTACTTTCTCAGAATTTGAAAGACTTCACCGAGGTCTCTGATGTGGTCGGCCACCAACTTGCTCTTTACTACCATGTCATCTATATACACTTCAACGGTCTTACCCATCTGCTGTTCAAACATCCTAGTCATCATCCTCTGATAGGTCGACCCGGCATTCTTCAAGCCGAAGGGCATCACCTTATAATGATAGTTTCCAACTGAGGTGACAAAAGCGGTTTTTTCTTGGTCTTCGGTAGCCTGGGATATCTGATGGTAGCCTTGGAAAGCGTCCAAAAAACTCATTTGAGGGTGTCCGACAGTCGCATCTACCAATCGGTCTATCCGTGGCATTGGAAAAGGATCCTTCGGGCAGGCCTTGTTTAAGTCCGTGAAGTCTACGCAGACACGCCATTTCCTGCTCTTCTTCTTTACCACGACTGTGTTGGCTAACCATTCGGGGTAGAATACTTCCTTGATAGCCCCAGCTTTCTTCAATTTTGCGACCTCTTCTCTCACAACGTCTGCATGTTCTTTTGACGGCCGCCGAGGAGGTTGCTTCTTTGGTGTTATAGTCGGGTTAACATTAAGGTGATGGCATATGAGATCTGAGTCAACCCCGGGGGCCTCATAGGGATCCCAGGCGAATACGTCCTCATTCCGTCGAAGAAAATCAATTAGCGTTGACTTCTTCTGTGGCGGTAATTCCGAGCCGATCTGAAAAAACCTCTCAGGGTCTGATCCGACGAGTACTTTCTCCAGCTCCTCACAGCTCACCTCCATGGCCGGTCCTCCACTACCCGCAATTGGGACCGAGGTCATTGATTGCTATAAGCCGTTCTCAGCTGAAGTGGAAGGTTCACTATTTGGTCGTCGTGAGATTGCCGACACCATGCATTGTCTAGCCATTCCTTGGTTCCCTATTATTTCTTTGACTTGACCTCCTGATGGATACTTCACTTTTTGGTGCAAGGTTGATGGCACAGCCTCTAGTGCATGAAGCCACGGCCGGGCCACAATAGCTGTGTAGGGGGAGTATGCATCTACGACAATGAAGTTCACCTCTACCACGTCTGAGTCTGTTTGCACAGGTAGCCTAATCATGCCTTTCGGGATGACGATTTTTCCTTCAAAGCTGACCAGAGGGGAATCGTATGGCGACAGGTCTTCTGGCTTCAAGTTCAACCCCTTATACAAATCATGGTACATTACCTCCACGGCGCTGCCTTGATCAACTAACACCCTTTTCACGTCATAACCTCCTATTCTGAGCGTGACGACTAGGGCATCGTCGTGGGGTTGAAGGGTTCCTTGCTTGTCTTCCTCCGTGAACCCAATTAATGGCGTGGCACTCATTCCGACTCTCTTGGATTCCCTTCCGTTTGGCTCAGTCGGGAACCTGCCCACTGACATTACTCTGAAAGGGCCGGAATCGGTCTTCCCAGGTGCGACAAGAATGACATTTATTGTGCCAATGGGTGGCCTCAATGTGCCTTGTCTGGTTCTGACATTTGACTGTTCCTACCATCCTTCAGGGCGGTGCAATAGATGCCTCAACTTCCTTTCTCGGACAAGCCGATCCAAATGGTTTTTCAGATTCCTGAAATCGTCAGTGGTGTGACCTGGCTCCTGGTGGTACGCGCAGTACAGATTCTAATTGCGTTTTAAGGGGTCGCCCGCCATCCTGTTCGGCCACTGAAAAAAGGGTTCGTACTTCACCTTCTCCAGGATCTTATGTAATGGTTCTCGGAACACAGCATGGACTGCCTGAGCCCCAGTAGGTCCGGACTGTTCCACGTAGTCTCTCCTCGGCCTGTTACTGCTGTTAAAGCGGTCTGACCTGAAGTCCCTCCTCTTTTGAGGGACAACCTTCGCTTTACCTTTCCCCATCTGCTAGTCCTCCTCGACCCTTTTGTACTTGTCAATTCTGTCCATGAATTGGCGCACGCTGGTGACTGGCTTCCCAGTGAGGGACTTTCTTAAGCCATGTTCTGTCAACAAGCCCCTTTTGAACATACTAATCGCGACGACATCGTAATTTCCTTCTATCTCGTTATACATTTCCCAGTACCTTTAGCGTCTCTCCTTCCTGCATGGACACGGATAGGAGGGAGTCGAGGGGCCGAGGGACTCTAGTGCTGGTGATGAAACGGGAACCAAAAGCCTGCGTCAGCTGTTTAAAGGAATCTATAGAATTCGGCTGGAGGGCATCAAACCATCTCATCGCCATGGGTCCCAAGCTGGATGGAAACACCTTACACATTAACGCCTCATCCCTGGAGTGGACGGCCATCCTCTTATTGAATTGGCTTACATGCTCTACTGGGTCGGTCTGACCATTGTATATGGCAAATGTTGGTTGATGGAAACGCCGAGGAAGCACTGCCCTCTCTATTCTATGCGTGAACGGCGACTGGGAGATGCGATCCAGGGCCTTGCTCATGGCATCGTTGGCCAGGCCTTGGTAAGATGGGCTTTTGTGGCTGCGTTTGCGAGGCCGCTCTTCCTCATAGGAAAAGGTCTCGCTCGAAGGGGTTCTTGATCTTCGCCGGTATTCGTTATCCTCATCACTGCTAGTGCCCGAGCCGGGTGAAGGTCGTTTCTGCTGTGCTCGGCGCAGCTTCTTCTTCAGATCATCAATCTCTTGTTGTAAAGCCTTTCGATCGTTTTGCTTATGAGATGCATTATCCTTCCCTTTTGAGCGGCTTCTACTCATGTGAGAGGTGTTCACACTGCCCTCTCGTTGATTATCTTGGTCCTTCCCTCATTCGAGATTTTAAAAATTGTCCTGCCGTTGAGAATCTGTACGTCCGGTTTGGCGCGGACCTGATCCTTCCATTTCTTACTATTTCACTTGTCGAGACACAAGTTCTCCCCACAGACGGCGCCAATTGTAGGGGCGGTTTTTGGGGCCCAGGCCCAGCAAGTAAGTGGTTCTGGCCCAAAAGTCCCCAGACAATGAATTTGTAGAGAGCGGGTTACAGAACTAGGGCTAGACGAAGTGAACGTCAGTTAGATGTATGCCATGCAACATATTGAACGTGAGAATATTTCATTCTAGTTCACAGGATATCGATCCGAGGGGACGTATAAGTGCACCTCTTGCTCTGGTTATAGATTACAGAATTCTTTCACCTTTCTCTCCTTTTTTCCCTAAATTCTCCGATCCCCACTTCATGGGGATTTCCTTCTCTTATATAGCACCCTCAAATTGATAAGGGCCTTACACTTGTTAACCATCTGGACTTTCACTTGAGTGCCTGTCCCATCGGACATCCACCTTATCTTTCCGTGAGTTGCACTGGCCAAGATAACACTATTCACTTATCTTCTCTACATTAATACGGCTGGAAAAGTAGCTTCCTTGCATTTAATGCAGCAGCTGTGGTTGCCTCCTGGACGTCTAACATTTTCCTCTTGCTTGGGATGGTTCCTCACTGTGTGCAGGGTGTACGTTGGACTCCCATTTGGTGTGTCCGAGGAGGCACTCCTCCTCGGATGCCCCTTAAATAAGTCCGGCCCAACAGGATTGGGCTGGAAATCTTCTGGCCCCGTTTCCCCTTCTTGTCATGGCTAGACTCCACGCGGGGCCCAAAGCCCACTGTTGACTTGTAAATTTCACCCCTACAGTTCTAAAACCCATTTTCAGTTTAATATTTTTTAGAACCGCCCCAATAATTACAGGCAGTTGTTCTAAAACCAATTTTGTATTTCTGTTCAACAATTTTATAATCGCCCGGATTACAGATAAGTTACTATATATAAACCATTTATTTTTAATTATTTTTTTTCAGAATCATCCCTTTCACGGATAAGCAATTCTAAACCATTTATTTTAAAAAAAAATTTTAGAGCCACCTCTGTATAAATATTTTTTTTTTAAATCAAACTCTTTGAATCCCCCTAGTTGAAAAGTTCAAAGATTACTTTTTTTTACTGATAAGGTAGCATGCAACAGTTTAGAGATTACAAAATGCATGTTGCTTCACAGACGTTCCCTTTCATGAATAAGAAGTTTATTGACATTGGTGTTCACTTTTGCAAGCTCCATCAATAATAAGCATTATATTTTTCTCAAATAATAATAATAATAAGCATTATATAAACACCCCATTTTACAATTATCATTTAACCTAACACTAACCAAGACAATAACATCACTTTAAGTTAAACTAAAAGGTAAAATCGTCATTTTGACGGTTGGGTAAAGAAGTGCTTAAACACTTCAAGTGCTTAAATCGAACCACCAGATTTCAAGATCAAGCCACATCAAACTTTTCAATGAACAACACAATAATATCAGAGTTGGGTACATTATATAGTCAAAATGCAATAATCACTCAAATTATCATTAAAACAAGAGGGAAAAAAATAAATCGAAAGGGCACATAAATAGGATAGGGATCCTATGTCACAATCCTGATTGGGAAACAAATTGATCTCATCAGCACTATGTGCCTCCGATGTGAAATTTTCAATTTTTTTTTCCCTGTAAGTTTGAATTTTATCAACCATCTTGTTGGCTTTATTTTGTGCCAAATTTGCTTGTATTTTAGCAATTAGTAACCCTGTATTTAGGTGGGAAGCATGTAAAGGTAGTGTGTGAGAGAGTGTGAAGAAATGCTCAAGATTGTGTAAAGAAGCAGGGACTCCTGACTCGATCTTGCGGGTGACTCGCGGCTTGAAAGCCGCCATAAGTTGCACACGTGCCAAGCATGCCAGAAGTTGAAGTGTTATGCCAGCTAGAGCACTACAGGACAAAAAATACAGACTAGCCGTTTAGTTACCTCGCAGCTTGAACTCGCGGTTCAGTCAAGTCGCGAGACCAAGCCGCCAGCCAGCTCTATTTTGAAAAAACTGACTTTTTGCATTCCTCTCTCACCCTAGTATATATACCCCTTATACCCACGAAATGTAAAGAGTTTCCAGAGAGAATTTTGAGAGTGAAACCCTAGAGAAAAACAAGATTGACTCATCCCCAATCTTCACATAGAGACTCTTCAAATTCCTCTACTCTCACCCTCTCCATTGTTACATCCTTGAGAGGTACATTACCAAAACCTTTTCTCACCATACCCATATCTGTGAGAAGGCTATTTGGTACTTTGGGAAGCAGTTAAGAAGGGACCAATTTCATATTGGTTGATGCTATGGTTTATAGCGGAATCCAGTAAGCTAAAGAAGAAATAGGTTCGGCGTAACCTCGTTGGAGTAGGAGCTTGGAGGGCTTAGGTACACTGAGTAGATTAGGCTTGGAGGGTCTTCTGCTGTTCATGTATCCCAACTACATCCTTTAATGGATTATTTACCGCTTGGAGGGTGGCGGAGAGGTTTTACACCGAGAGTTTTGGTTTCTTCTTCAATAACACATCGTTGTGTTGTCCTTGTGTTTGCATCTCTCTTCCCTTAATCTTTGCCATTTAATTTCTGTTGTGGATGTGATTTTATTTAGTTTATATTGTTTATCAATTTTGTTTTAAACTTATGTTCATATTCTGCACATTAATTGTTTGATATTAAGTTTGAATTGGTAATTTGTAAATTGTAGGTCTAAACGTTCAAGGTGTTTTATACACTCATTGAACATTCAATTGGTATCAGAGTAGGTTCACTTATATTGGTTTCATTACCTGAGTGTGATCCTTGACCCCATATTGAGATAGACTGGTCTCAATCCCTAAATGCACCTCCATATTTTGATGGTAGCAATTATGCATTTTGGAAGGTGCGGATGAAAGCATTTTTGTGTTCTATAGATGAGGCTGTTTGGGATGCCGTTGAAATAGGTTGGACAAAGCCGGAGGCAGCCAAATCCACATGGGATAAGGCAGCCCTCGCGGTGTCAAATGCTAATAGCAAAGCATTTAACGCAATTTTTTACGGTGTGTCCCTAGATGAGTTCCATCGGATTTCTCATATCACCGTTGCCAAGGAAGCATGGCAGATTTTGGAGACCACTTATGAGGGTACAAAGAAAGTTATGGACACAAAGTTACAAATGCTGACTACCCGGTTTGAGGAGCTCAGGATGAGCGAGGATGAGTCCTTTGACTCTTTCTATGGTAAGTTAAATGAAGTGGTCATCGACAAGTTTAACTTGGAAGAGAAAACGATGGACTTGAAAGTTGTACGAAAAATTCTTCGTTCATTGCCGCAGGGCTTCTGTGCAAAGGTGACTGCAATTGAGGAGAGCAAGGACCTTGATGAAATCAAAGTCCAAGAGCTGATTGGTTCTCTCCAAACGTATGAGCTTTCATTACAAATCAAAGAAAGAGCAAATCACTTGCTCTTAAGACGATAAATGAAAGGGTAGAAGCTCACGGTTCATCGGATGAGAATGTAGTAAAAAAGGATGTTGCCTACCTTGCAAAGAATTTCTTGAAATTTCTAAAGTTCAAGAATAGTGAGAAATTTGGTGATAAAGGGAAATTCATATGTTCCGGAAAGGAGAAGAAGGACTTCAAAAGGAGAGAAGGGAAGGAGTCCTAATCTACTCAAGGAGTCACTTGTTTTGAGTGTAATGGACATGGTCATTTCAAAAAGGAATGTCCTAATTACTTAAGATCAAAGGGCAAGGCATATGCCACCACTCTCAGTGACTCAGATTCCTCCACCTCTGATTCGGAGGACAGTTGTGATGAAGAAGGGAATTTCTCAGCATCCATGACTGTTGCTCATGTTGAGTCTTCGAAGGACTTGAATTTGCTTGTGGAAGAGCTTGGGAAGCATAGTGATGAGGAATCCATGGGAATTATAGAAGAATCAGATGCTGAAGAAGATGAAGATACAACTGGTCTTCAAGAGAACTACAATTCACTCCTTGAGAAGTCAGGAGAATATGCAAGGGTGGCCAAGGTAGCTGTGAAAAAGATGAAGAAAGTTGAGGAGGACTATAGAAGTCTCCTAGGGAGATATAAGGAGGCCAAATGTGAGATAGAGACACTAAATGGCGAGCTAACCGAAGCTTACACCAAGGTGAAATTCCTTGAGCTTGAGGTGGTTCAAGCAAATGCCAAGGTAGAGCAAGTATCCACAAAGAAACTTGATGATGTCCTTTCCTCTCAAAAGACCTTCTTTGACAAAACCAGATTAGGATACACCAGAGAAAGTAGTTCAGCTGTGAACATCTCCAAAGAAGTGAAGTTTGTGAAGGCCAAAGAGCCAGTTGTAGTTGCCCCTATTGTGGAGAAGGCAAATGTTGAGAAAAAGAAGAATGTAGCTGACTAGCAGGTGTTGAAAAAGCCTCGTAATCAATCTGTGGTCAGGTCTGAAGTTAGAGCAAAATCTCTTCCACGATCGCAAAGAGGTCTTAGAATGAACCATGTGTGTCATCATTGCGGACTTCAAGGGCACACCCGACCCAATTGTTCTAAGCTGAGAGCATTGAGGAATGCAAGTGATCAAAGGTCAAGAAGACCAAGAAATGACAAGAGGACTTGGGCTGTTGAGTCATCAAGAGATCGAAATGGTGATCCCGGAATGATGGACGTGATGAAGATGATTGGTGCATTCACCAACTGCTTGGAAAGTTTCATTAGAAGGTTTGAAAGTCCTAATTCTCGTACCCAATCCTATAGGGATATCACCCCAAACGCACGTGACGTGTGGGTGAAGAAGGGTACTCATGCATAAGCATTACAACATATCCATGCATTAATACTTCCTATGCTTTGTGATTATGCTTGATGGTTTGCTTATTGATTATGTGAATTGAAAATTGTTTGTTTGTTTTTGCATTCTTTCATTTAAAATGTTTTTACATTGTTGCTTTTGATCAATCTTTTCCTTCTTGTGTGTCAAAAATCCAAACACCACATAAAAAGTAGAAAATCCAAAAAAATTTGATCGACATTGTTGAGGTTTGTCTCAAAATATGTTTTACCTTGTACCTTTGTGCAAATGGCTTTGTGCATCTACGGGCATAGCTTGTTTCCTATGCACTCATATTATTGTGGAAGAAATTTTGAAATCTATATGACTGTTGTAAATAGATCTTCAACCTTGTCATAAATGACTAGTGAATGATTTTGTTGATCTTGAGACATGCATAAACTTATGCCTATATATCTTCTCACTCATTTATTTTATTGTTTTTACTTAAAAGAGCTCTCAAATGTAAATCTCCAAATGAAAAGAAATAATGAGCTGCAAAAGCCTGTCGCACATACTAGTATTTGACTAGGAAAAAGGGAAAGCGACAAAAAATAAAATTGTATGATGCCCAAAAATCCAAAAGCTAACTCATCAAAGTGAAATATCAAAAATTTCAGGCATCGATCTCACAATGAGATGTGTTGATTCCAAAAGATCAAATGATATGTTGAACATGGAGCCAAATGAAAAGCTTCAAAGATATTATACTCAAGTTTATGTGGGAGGTCATATATGCATATTTCTATAATTGAGATGGGTCACATTATCTAGTGCTAGTTGTGTATGTCTTGATTGAATTGATCATTGAAGCTTCATATTAGACTAAGGACTATCTCATTTTTGACATTCTCACACAACACACATGTCTATGTTCAATGAATACCATATTCATTCGTGTGATTGTACTTGATTAAATGTATTTTCACATGCTTAATCTTTGTTGGTCAAACATAAAAAGATTTTTGAGTGTTTTAGTTGTTTTTGGAAAGTACTTTGTTTTTACAAAAACTATCAAAATTTTCAAAACCAGTGTTGCCCTGTTTTGGCAACTCAGTCGTGGGTTGGCCCAGTCGCGAGCCCATACAGAGATATTTTGTGACTCACTGGCGAGTAAATGCCCCAGTCATGAAAAATACTTAGAATATTTTTCAAAAATCTGGATTTTCATGTTTTTCGCGACTCATGTTGGCAACTTGTTCACGGGTGGAAGGTCCAGTTACGAGGGGTATATAGAGATTTTCACAGTTCAGCGCGCGACTTCCTCACGGGTAGACCTTCCAGTTGCGAAAAACGCTTAGAAAAATTTTCAGGAATCTTGTTTTCAAAGTGTTTCACGGCTTACCCTAGCAACTGGCTGGCGACTTAACTCAGTCGCGAAAATCGCGTGTTTTGCACAAATAGGTCAATTTTTAAATGTTTTCAGTTTTTCCTCGAACATTTCTGACTGTTCATTGTCTTCCCCATTTAAACTCTCTCTCAAACTCCTCATATTATTCTCGAAAAACCTCCATTTTTGCATCATTTCATTCTCAAATCTTCAAGGAAAAGGTATGGGCTTTCTCTTTCTCACTTCATATTTCATGATTATGGTTTTGTTTTCTTGATTTGTGAGTTATTTTTGTGATTTGAGTAATATAGTGTTCGAACATGGGTTTGGTTTATTTGGTTGAGTAAGTTTGATTGAGTGTTGGTGATATTGATTGAGATGTTTTCCTCAATTTTTTTCTGATGTTGTTTGGGTTCTGTGTTGTGCCTCATAACTGTGTTGCTCTGTACATATCATGTTCATGGTAGAGTATCACAATGACAGTTATTTGTGACTATGTGATGCTCATTGATTACTTTGTTCTGAGTTGTAATTGATCAACCATCATCTTTGAACACCTACAAACTTCTTAAATATACAATCCATAAGTGTTGCTTATGATTACTTGATGCTGACTTGGTTCAAGTTCTGTGATTGTTTGAGTGAGTTCTCTCTCCGAATTTCATTTGGTTTACATGAATCTAATCAAGTTGATGTTTGTGTTTGCTGGTGTCGCACTTGGTTCTCTGCTGTGTGTCTTGTCTTTTGCAGATGTCACACCGTTCATCTAAAGGAAAAGAGATTGAAATTGATGTTCCATCCTCTGTTGCTAAGCGGACTCGTCGCTCGACTCAATCGTCTCAAGACTCAAACAATGAAAGATTCAAGACTCCTTTTGATTCACAGACCTACTCAAGTATTTTTATAGATGCTACTCCTATTGTGGAATGTGTAGTAAAATTTGATACCTTAGGAACAACATTTATTCCTAGGATTTTTGAAGCAAGAGATTGGGCTGATCTGGTCGGGAATTTCGAGGACCCAGTTGATGAATTAGTTAAGGAATTCTACTCTAATGCCAGATACACCGGAGTAGAGTTGAAATGTTGGGTAAGAGGAAACGAATTCTCCATTGACAACGCCCTAAAATGTATACTTGTTATATATTTATATGGGCGTTATCTCCTTATTACTATACTTAATTTGTATAATTAAGCCATGATTTGCATTAGTCCCTATTATTTATCTTTACATAATTTCTTGAATAAGATGCTATTCATTGTGTGTAATTTTCTACTTTCAGGAAATCATGTGAGAAAGATGAGTTTACAGGAATTTGTGAGAGAATGGAGGCCAAACTAAAATTAAAGTGGAGCTAAAGGACCATGCTTAAATGTCTAAGGAGGTATAGCTGGAGTGCTTGGATCGTCTACCATGATTAGAAGCTTCAAATAAGGAAAGAAATCAAAGAGGCAGAATCTGAAAAGGAAAAATCTGATTTGAGCACTGATCAGTATTTTGGGCGTATCTCTCTCCTCAAAAATCCAATTGACACAAGGCTAGATGGGTTAGAACCGTGACTTAAATATCTACAACTTTCCAGTTTTGAGTTTTTCGAAATTCTCAAGTTTTGAAGGCCGAAATTAACTCACAATTTACTGCTGTAAACCTGGGCGGAAATTAAAATAGAAAAAGTTTTATTTTCTTTGGACACTTAGACATTAGGGTTTTGAGAAGGGAGGCTGGGTGAGAACGATTTTTGGGGAGAAAACCTTGTATTTTCCTTTCTCTAATGGCAGCCTAAACTCTTTGCTAGGGCTAGGGGTTATGTTTCTTCTATACGGTATGAATATTCAATGTGATTCTTTCTAAGATTTTATCTACAACATATTTGATTGTTCAATTAGATTTCTTTTGATGTATTAGTTCTTCCATGCTTTCAATAAGTTCAATAATGTTTTTCTTATTGTTTAGATGAATTTCTAATAGTTTCAAATAGAAATTAGGTTTTAAAGTGAATGAGTTTTTTTGAAAACTTTTCTAACCGTATTATCAATCGAGGTTATCATGCGTTCTTGAATTGTCTTAGTTCAACCGAATCATAAGTTTTTAATTGTATAAGAACAATCAATTATGAAATAGATATTTTCTTAGATCACAAAGAATTTCATATCGATATAGGGAAACACCCCGATGCCCTAGTATTTACATTATTGATTTAAATTAGTTATTATTATTATTCTTGTTAACAATCACCAAGCAAAAATATTTTTCTTATTCACCCAAATTGTTATTTAATTACATTGTCTTTGAATTTACCCCGCTCCTTGTGATTCGACCTCGGTACTCCGAGAATTATATTGCTACAATCTCCTGCACTTAGGAGTGAGCGAGCATCCATCAATACAGAATACATTGCAAAGGTTCTTCGCATCACCAAACCAGCAAATGTGGACCTCACTCCGTATGATGACAAATTACTTCAAGTACAAGACATTCTCCAAATTCTTGGGCCTGATCATGAGATTAGAAGCAAAGAATCATCTATAGGCACTGCACAGTTTTCACCTGAACTAACGACTCTAAAACTGATCATGTTCTCCAACCTCTATCCACTGTCTAACACCGCTTTCATAAATCTTGGAAGAGCACAATTTTTGTGTGATCTCATTACCGAAGTTCCAATTAACATTTGTGCCCACATCTTTCAGACAATTGCGAAAACAGTGGCTCGATCGACAGCACAAACTAGTATTCCTTTTCGTAGTCTCATCATGAAAATCATGCTTCTTGAAGGTGTCCGTCCACCAACAGATGGAACAATTATTTCACGTCCTCGACCAATTTCCATGATAACTTTCCATGCAAGCAAGAGTCACTCCTCTAAAACACCTAAGAGTGAGCCATTCTCCCATGCTACTCCATCTGGCCAAGATTTAGCTACACCTATGCATACCACAACTGTTTCCCCCATTCCTTCTGAGAAGCAAATAACTGGCACTCCATCTGCACCTAGCTCTCAAGATGATAGATAAGCACTTTAATCGAGGGGCTATATCAGCGTATTTCCAGATTAGAAAGATCTCTCTACTCCACCAACAATCACGTTCAAATGCATCTCACTGCAATTGAGACACAGTTAGATGCTATTCAACAAAAGCTCGAGGAAAGCCTTTAGCTATTCGTGCCAAAAAGGGGGAGAGATAGCATATAGCAAGGGGGAGATAATGTTAGGTTTTAAAGTCTTAGGATTTTATGTATTTAGAACTTTAATTTGTATTGTTGGCAAACCATGATAAAAACAATGTGTTTAGAAGTGTTTTAGTCTAGCTCAAAGTTATGCTTTTATGTAAAGTTGGAATCGAGTTAAAGCAGGAAAGCATTGTGCCTTTCGGCCTGGCTCGATCGATCGAAGCTCGGGCAAAATGATTTTCTGCAGAATTTTCCGACTCAGCCCTAGTTGTTTTAAAACATTTTTAGGGTTTCTTATTTGTCCTAAGTATAAAAGGAAAACCCTAGCCACGTTTTAGTGTTGCTCATAATTGCAGTTTGTGTAAATCTCTTGTGAGATCTAAAGGAGCTTTCCTTTACACAAACTTAGGGTTTTCAAGGGGAAGATTTATCTACGTCTTAATGATTAACTCAGTTGCTGCCATTGAAGCTTAAAGAAAACACAAGTGGGTGTGCTTGTATCTGGTGGTGAATCTAAGAAAGAAGGAGTCCGTGGATTCGGAGCTTGCACGTGGTCGTGTCAGTAAGTTCTACTGGTTGGTAGCAATAAGAAGTCGAGTGTAGGGGCTTGTAAGTCTTATTGTATGAACTTCGATTCTTTCAAGATAGTGGATTCAAGTTTACTTTGAGGATAGTTAGGTCAAATCCTCCCCAGGTTTTTACCGGTTTGGTTTCCTAAGTGATCATATCTTGTGTTATTTATTTTCCGCTGCTTTGCATGATATGATTTTTATTATTGTGATAACCTAGATTTGTTAAATTGGACTAAGTAACAACTTGGCTAATTACCTAAGTTAAATCAATTGTTTTAGGGGTCTAAAAACTATCAAGTGGTATCAGAACGGGTAGCTCTTTTGTTGTTGATCTTTTGATCACTGAGCTGATCCTTGACCCATGTTGTCATGGAACACAGACACTCTCTAGTTATTCCTCCTCACTTTGATGGGGATAATTATGCTTATTGAAAAGTAAGGATGAAAGCATTCCTGAAATCCATTGATGAGAGGGTGTGGAACTCCGTTGAATACGGATGGGAGAAGCCCACTACTCCTGTTAGTGAGTGGGAAACTTCTCAAAAAGAAGCAGCTGCATTTAATAGCAAGGCTATGAATGCGATCTTTAACGCTGTTTCTATGGAGGAATTTAAGAGAATTTATAATGTTGAGGTTGCTCATACTACTTGGAATATCCTCCAGATTGTGCATGAAGGCACAAAGGCTATCAAAATCAATAAATTGCAGCAATTGACTTCTAAATTTGAAAGCATTAGGATGTTTGATGATGAATCTTTTGATGAATTCTATGCTAAATTGAATGATATTGTTAATTCTGCTTTTAACTTGGGTGAAATCTATGATTAACCTAAAATTGTTAGGAAGATTCTTAGATCTTTAACTGAAGACTTTAGACCCAAGGTGACTGCCATTACTGAAAGCAAGGATGTGGACTCCATCCCTGTTGATGAACTTGTAGGATCTCTTCAATCTTATGAGTTGGATCTACCCAAAACTACCAAATCTAAATCAATGGCTCTTAAGTCAGTTGATGATGTTGAAGGTGGTGGATTTGATGATGAGCTCTCTGCTACAGAGATTGCCTACCTTGCCAAGAACTTTAGAAACTTTCTCAGGAATTGTAATAGAAAGGCAAGAGGCACAAACACTGCTGAACCTAGAAATTTTAGGAAGCATGATCCCACTAAGGTTAACAACAATGATAAACCTAGAGAAAAAGTAGGTCAATCTTCCAATAATTCCTTGGGCTCTCAGTGTTTTGGATGTCAAGGGTATGGACATATGAAATCTAAATGTCCTACCTATTTGAAGTCTAAGGGTAAGGCTATGGCTGTAACTCTTAGTGATGGTGAAGTTTCTGATAATGAGTCTGATTGTGATGAAGATGGAAACTTCATTGCTTTCACCGCTACTGCTGTAGTCGATGAGAGCATATCTATTGAAGAGAACCCTTCTGATGGGGAACTCTCTGAAGATGCAGATCTTCAAAAGGCCTATAATAAACTTTGCAAAGTTGCTGCAAAGGATGCTATGAATGTTGAACTTGGCCTGAAGAAAATTGAATCTCTTGAGCTTGAAAAGAAGAATTTGCTTGTTAAACTGTTTGATGCTAATGAACTTTTGAACAATGTGAAAACTGAAAACATGCTTTTACTTGATAAAGTTAAATCTTTGGAACTTGATTTATCTGTTGCTAGATCTGCTAGTTCTAAACTTGATCAAATGCTGAGTGTTCAAAAGTCATCTTCTGACAAAACTGGTTTAGGTTATGTTGAAAGCATCTCTGTGTCTGCTCCTCATTCCACAAAATTTGTTCCTTCATCTTCTTCTTCTGAACCTTCCATGAGTGAAACTGTCAAACCCCCTGTGAGTGAGGTTGTTAAACCCTTAGAAGGTTCATCACCTAGGAAGATTAGGGTTGATCTGAAAGAGTCTAAGTCTAAGAAGCCTACCCTATCTAAAGACAAGACACATGATAAGCCTGCATGAGTTTGTCACTTTTGTGGAAAGTCTAGACACATCCGTCCAAACTGTTATAGGCTACAAGTTGCAAAGAGAGCAAACAAACCAAAAGTACCTGTGCCTCAAGCACTTGATCCTATGGTACTTATTGGTGATTTGGTAAAGGTTTTAAACCTTTATTCCAATCTTGGAGTTGGTAATCATTCTCATGTGAATAAGAACTCCAATGCTCATGGTGCATCTAAAAGGTTTTGGATGTAAAAGACTCGAACTAACTGAGTCTTTTTGACATGGTCCTTGTGCTTCATTGCTCTACCCTTTGTGACCATTGTTCTTTGGTTGTGTTTTTGTTTTTTTTTTTTTTTTTTTTTTTTTTTTTTTTTTCTAGGATTTGCATTGCATAACTTTCATGAATTTCATTCTAGGTGTTTTTTTTTTAATAATAAAAAAAAAAGGAAGAAAAAGGAAGCAAATTTTGTTTTGTACTATTCTTCTTGGTTTTTGAGAACAAGGTTGGTCAATTTATTTCATGTAACATGTCTTTTGTACCTTATTTAGCTTTGATGAGCTTACTTATTGCACTTTACTAGTTGAAACTTTGTAGTGCATGTTGTGTGGGAAAGATGTTTATGGTTTTTGATTATTCTGTTTTAATCTTGAAGTCACATGTTTTTAAATGTTTGACTTGAACTTTTAGAGAAAGGCATAAATAACCATCTCACCACTGTTCACTAGCCAATGATGAACACCTTAGTGCATATCATAAGATTTTGTGCTCGAGAAAGTGTAGCACATGCACAAAAAGAATATAAGGTGAAGCCTCGGTTTAAATTGCTTAATACTTAAAATTGGTGTGTACTATAAGACTTGATGCCAAACTCACATGACTTAAAATTGGTATGTATATTATGAGGCATAATTCAAGAAACTTACATGATTGCAAGCTTATGATCTAAGAGATGTGGGAGTTATATGATGTAACTCTTTAGGTAATAGTCTCTTTTAAATTCTTTGTGATGAATTTTGTAGACTTTGTGATTAATTGCTATTCACATATCACCTCACATGTATCTCAAGTTTTTGCTAGTTGCACACACTACACAAGTTACTCTTTGCTAAACTTTGTACATGTTATTGTGTGTGTTTATAGTCTGACCAACCAAGTTTTGCAAATACTTTAAATTTTGTGCAAAATTAAGTTGTTGCTTGAAAATTTGTGGAGAATGCAATAAATTTTGTTTTAGGGATTTTGGGCTTAAAATTCTTGTTTTGAAAATCATATCATCACATACTCATGCATTTTGTTCTTAAATTTCAATGCTTTGAGTTGATTCTAAATGTTTTTCAAAAAAAATGTGTTTTTTCTCAAATTTGGTGAGCCTCTGCCCATTTCGATCGATCTATTCTATTTTTCGATCGATCGAAAATTTTAAAATATGTTTGTGAGTGTCTCTACCTGTTTCGATCGATCGAAACTAATTTTCGATCGATCGAACTTGTTTCAATTTTTTTAAGTAGAGTCTCTGTCTGTTTCGATCGATCGAGGTTGTCTTTCGATCGATCGAAACTCGTGAAACATGTTTTTTAAAAAGGTCAGATTGTCTTTTTCAAAAGGACTTTATCAAAAAGTTTTTCAACTTTTCTCTCTCTCCGACTTGGCTAAGGCTCCACCATAGATTTTTTGTCGTTTTCCTCCAAGTTTTTTGCAAGGTTTTTTGTCCTTGAAGGCTGGTAAGTCTCTTTTGCCCTTCCTTTTGCATTTTATTTCATGTTTTCATGCATTTTTCATGCATTGTTGTGGGTATTTTCGGCACTTTCTATATATTGGGGTTTTTGATGATTCAAACCGGTTTTGGTGAAATTGATCAATGGGTTTTTGTTCTCGGATGCTATAATGATGATTCTTGTAGTTTAATTTGATCAATTTTGTGGTTTTTGAAAAATTGGAAATTCTAGGGTTTGAATTTGATCCGAATTGGGGACTTTTGTCTAATTAGGTTAAATTGATGAAATTGGTTTGTCAAATTGATGTATTTGGTCATTATTTTTTGAATTCTATCATGTGTGATGATCAATTCATCAATATTTTTCAAATTAATCAAGTGGTTTTTCAAATTTTGGGGTTTTTGTGTTAATACCTCAATGTTCAAGCCAATTTTGTGAATTTGAACTTTTTGGACTTAATTCATTGCATTAGAACATGCATCATTCCATTTAAAATTTGTCATGCATCATATAGATTTTAATTCTATATTTTTTCTGTGCTAACTTGCAGTCTGCCCTTGGTTTTGTGTTTTTGTTCTTTTGCTCTGTTTTTTTGGTCCTTATCTTAGCACCATGCCTAGGAAAACTAGAGCCAATAGGACCTCTTCCACTTCCTCTGTGTCTCCCTCTAGGGTTGAGGAGTTTAGGAATGATAAGTGCAGAGAGGCCTTTGAGACTTTGAACCGTAAGCGTAAGATTTGGGCTGAGCGAGCTGTTGTCTTAGATGAGTTTGATCCGGCCATTAAGGCCAATTTTGAGTCTAGAGGTTGGTTACCTCTCTTAGAGATAGATTATCCACCCCCGACCGCCCTGATTAGAGAGTTCTTCTCGAACCTCTCTTGCCACGTCTATGATTCCAACACCCTTGTTAGGAGTTGGATATGAGGTGTTGAGTTCACCATTACCCCTAGGGTAGTGGCTGAGGCTCTTGGGGTTTCGGTTGTTCGGGAGCCTGACTATCCCTATGATGAATCACCCTCATTAGATGTAGTCATGTCATACATCACTGGGTCATCTACCCAGTGGGGTTCTGATCCTCGGATCACGTCCGCTGAGCTTACTGAGACAGCCTATCTTTTCTTTAGGATGGTGTGTCATTCATTGTTGCCTATTTCTCATTTCCACACCATCCCTTTAGAGAGATGTGTGTTTTCGTATGCCTTTGTTTCTGGAGCGTCTATCAGTTTTCCTCACTTGTTCCTTCGTTCTTTGAACGAGGTTCATAGGAGTTCTGCCGTAGGGCATGCGCTGATTCATCCTATTTTCATTTATAGGATTTTGCTCTTTTTAGGTCTAGATGGTGTTAGGCTCTAAAGTGTAGGACTTTATGTATTTAGAACTCTAATTTGTATTGTTGGCAAACCATGATCAAAACAATGTGTTTAGAAGTGTTTAAAGCTAGCTCAAAGTTGTATGTCAATGTAAAGTTGGAATCGAGTGTAAAGCAGAAAGCACTGTGGCTTTTGGCCTGGCTCGATCGATCGAAGCTTAGGCTCGACCGATCGAAGCTCGGGCAGATCGCTTTTCTGCAGAATTTTCCAACTCAGCCCTAGTTGTTTTAAAACGTTTTTAGGGTTTCTTATTTGTCCTAAGTATAAAAGGCAAACCCTAGCCACGTTTTAGTGTTGCTCATATTGCGGTTTGTGTAAATCTCTTGTGAGATCTAGAGGAGCTTTCCTTTACACAAACTTAGAGTTTTCAAGGAGGAGATATTCTCTACACCTTGATGATCAAAACAGTTGCTGCCATTAAAGCTTAAAGAATACACAAGCGGGGGTGCTTGTAGCTAGTGGGAATCCAAGAAAGAAGGAGTCCGTGAATTCGGAGCTTGCACGTGGTCGTGTCAGTAAGTTCTACTGGTTGGTAGCATTAGGAAGTCAAGCGGGGGTGCTTGTAAGTCCTTTTGTATGAACTTCGATTCTTTCAAGATAGTGGATTCAAGTTTACCTTAAGGATAGCTAGGTCAAATCCTCCCCAGGTTTTTACCGGTTTGGTTTCCTGGGTGATCATATCGTGTGTTATTTATTTTCCGCTGCTTTGCATGATTTGATCTTTATTATTGTGATAACCTAGACTTGTTTAATTGGACTAAGTAACAATTTGGCTAATTACCTAGATTTAACCAATTGTGTTTTAAGGGGTCTAAAAACTATCAAGTGGTATCAGAGCGGGTAGCTCTTTTGTTTTAGATCTTTTGATTTAAGAGCTGATCCTTGACCCCTGTTGTCATGGATAATTTGAAGTGTCTTTCTGATCATGTTTCTGCTCATGCTTCTGTTGATTTTATTGATGCCTGTGAAACTCTTCATAAGGAATTATTGAAATCTATGAAAATTGTTAAGAAATTCAAGGGAGAGTTAAAATTGGCTAATCTTGAAAAAGAGGAATTGATTGTTAGATTAGATGAATCAAATAAAAAGAATGAATTTTTGAGAAATCAAATTTCCTTTCAAGATGAGAAGATGAAAAGCTTGGAACAAGAGTTAGTTGAATCTAAAGCTAAAATTGAAAATTTGACTAGTACCAAGTCTGCTGTTGATAACAGAAGTGTTTCTGTTTCTCTTAAGCCTAAAACTGAGAAAGTTTATATCCCTCCTTTTAAGAGGAATAATAAAGAAAAGGCTTATTTTGCTAGGTTAGACAAAGGTAAAAGTTCTGATGTAGACGCTGAAGTTTCTAAACCTATGTCTAAACCTACTGTTAGAGAGCATAATAAATCTGTTTTTGTGCCTACCTGTCACCTTTGTGGTGTTGTTGGTCATATTAGACCAAATTGTTCTTTGTTGAGGCAAGAACCAAAGCCTGTGACCGGAAACCCCACTAGGAATACTGATGTTCCTAAATTTGTTCCTATTTGCCACTTTTGTGGTGTCCATGGTCACATTCGTCCTAATTGTCATAAACTGAAATTTAAGCATTCTATGTTTCAGTTTAGGATTTGTGATGATATTTCTCCTGCCATAAGTCCATATAAATTGTTTCATATTTTTTTGAAAAATTTGAGCTTGTTGGCTTGTGAAAGGAATTTGCAGGATTTTAGTCTTTCTCATAAGATTGGTGTATTTCCTCAAATACACTCTGCTTCACACGAATTTTCACCTACAAAGTTGAAGACTCATGCTAGATGGGTGAGAAAAGATTCTCCAAGGTGAGTGTTGCTAACTTGTCCCTAATTTAATTCTTTCAATTAATTGTGGACATGTTTTGTTTCTGTTTTTTGTCGTGTTTTTTTAGGTTGTTTTTTATTTTTAAAAAAATCCAAAAACATTGAAAAATTTCAAAAAGACAAAAATATTTTATTTTGTGTCTAGTTTTTCTTTTTGAGGATTACATGAATTATGATATCTCTCTTTTGATTTAGAACATGCTTGACATTGTGGAGAAACTTGAATAGTATGTGTTAAATAAGTGCTAAGTTATTTCTGATTTTTTGTGAGTATGTACTAGTTTGTACATATACTCATGGGTTAATTAAGAAATTGATATTTCTTGTTTGTGTACCCTCTATAGCTTAGTTAAGCACTGTCATGCATTGCATTTGCATTGTTCATTTAGCATAATATGTGTTTTTTTTGTTTTTGGTCATAAATTTTTTTAAACCAAAAAGATTTTTGTGTTTTGTATTTCACATCTTGGATTTATAATCAAGGATTGGCCATATTATTTTTACATAACAAGTTTATGTACCTTGTTTAGCTTTGATGAGCTTATTTATTGCACTTGACTAGTTGAAGATTTGTAGTGCATGTTGTGTGGAAAAGATGTGTATGGTTTTTTGATTACTATGTCTTAATCTTGAAGTCACATGTTTTTAAATGTTGGACTTGAACTTTTAGAGAAAGGCATAAATAACTATCTCACCACTGTTCACTAGCCAATCATGAATACCTTAGTGCATATCATAAGATTTTGTGCTCGAGAAAGTGTAGCACATGCACAAAAAGAACATAAGGTGAAGCCTTAATTAAAGTGCTTAATTCTTAAAATCTAATTAGTGTGTACTATTAGGCTTGATGCCAAATTCACATAACTTAAAATTGGAATGTACATTATGAGGCATAAATACAAGAAACTTACATGATTGCAAGCTTATGATCTAGGAGATGTGGGAGTTATATGATGTAACTCTTTAGGTGATAGTCTCTTTAAAATTCTTTGTGATGAATTTTGTAGATTTTGTGATTGATTGCTATTCACATATCACCTCACATGTATCTCAAATTTTTGCTAGTTGCACACACTACACAAGTTACTCTTTATTAAACTTGGTACATTATATTGTGTGTGATCTTGTTGTGGCCATCCAAGATTGAAAATTCCTTGATTTTGATGCAAAATATGTTTAAAGTTTGAGAATTGAGGACAATTTGATTGAAAAACTTTTAATCTCATACTCATGCATTTCATTCATGAAATATTGTGCTTTGAGGAGTTTTTGCATTAAATTGCTCTGTTCTTCAAAAAAAATTTGATTTTTCCATGCATCATTTATGTTTAGGATTCACATGAATTGCATTGTTTTTGTATCCATCTTGCAGTTTTGCAGTCATATCTCTCATTGTTTTTCACACATAACATGCATACACTTTGCTACATTGGGTACTCAACTTGATCAAAATATTGATTGATTAATTTTTGAGTTATGTACTTTCTAGTATATGCTATTTTTATTTGTGAACTGTAGAAAATATTTTTCTTAAGAGATATGATGGATAATCAATGTGCAAATATTTTCTCTACTCATGCAACTGTTTATGGGTCACATAGTGCCATGTTTGCATTTTATTGAAAGAGAGAATATTTTTCTTCATGTGTATCCTCAACTTAGTTTTTTAAAAAAAACTTGGTTTGTGTCTTTTTCTTTATCCCTAACCCCTTTATTTTTCCCCAAAACTGTTTTTCCCAAAACTTGTTTTGTTTTTTCTATTTTTATAGGGGGAGAATTTTTTTTAACTTTTGTGGTTCTTAGGGGGAGTTATTGCTCTTCATAGGGGGAGTTGTCTCTATTTTCTCTTACTCTATTGCGTATATTTTCTGTCTATCTTCTGATTAGGTAGTCTTTGTCAATACGTGACAAAAAGGGGGAGACATAGATGACCTGTTTGTTATGTTTAGAGGGAGTTAACATTGTTTTTGATGTATCTAACTTAGGGGGAGAGTTAGATTGCATATTTGTTGATTTACTGTTTTTGTTTTTCTGTCACACATGCGTTTATGCGTTTGTTGAGTGTTTCAGGAAATATACAGGTTGATTCAATTGAGCTGCTGTCTACATTTGCAACTGATGGATAGTAGTTAGGATTGAATTTGGTTTATGAGCATTATTTTGTAAAGAGCTTTTTATTTTGTAAACTTTGAGCTTCTAAGTTGTGTTTTGTCACGGATTGCCAAAGGGGGAGTTTGTTAGGTTCTAAAGTGTAGGACTTTATGTATTTAGAACTCTAATTTGTATTGTTGGCAAACCATGATCAAAACAATGTGTTTAGAAGTGTTTAAAGCTAGCTCAAAGTTGTATGTCAATGTAAAGTTGGAATCGAGTGTAAAACAGAAAGCACTGTGGCTTTCGACCTGGCTCGATCGATCGAAGCTTAGGCTCGACCGATCGAAGCTCGGGCAGATCGCTTTTCTGCAGAATTTTCCAACTTAGCCCTAATTGTTTTAAAACGTTTTTAGGGTTTCTTATTTGTCCTAAGTATAAAAGGCAAACCCTAGCCACGTTTTAGTGTTGCTCATATTGCGGTTTGTGTAAATCTCTTGTGAGATCTAGAAGAGCTTTCCTTTACACAAACTTAGGGTTTTCAAGGAGGAGATATTCTTTACACCTTGATGATCAAAACAGTTGCTGCCATTAAAACTTAAAGAATACACAAGCGGGGGTGCTTGTAGCTAGTGGGAATCCAAGAAAGAAGGAGTCCGTGAATTCGGAGCTTGCACGTGGTCGTGTCAGTAAGTTCTACTGGTTGGTAGCATTAGGAAGTCAAGCGGGGGTGCTTGTAAGTCCTTTTGTATGAACTTCGATTCTTTCAAGATAGTGGATTCAAGTTTACCTTGAGGATAGCTAGGTCAAATCCTCCCCAGGTTTTTACCGGTTTGGTTTCCTGGGTGATCATATCGTGTGTTATTTATTTTCCGCTGCTTTGCATGATTTGATCTTTATTATTGTGATAACCTAGACTTGTTTAATTGGACTAAGTAACAACTTGGCTAATTACCTAGGTTTAACCAATTGTGTTTTAAGGGGTCTAAAAACTATCAGATGGTTTTCCGTCTGGAGAGCCTGTTCATGTTGTTGCTCCCATAGGTGCCACCTTTCTTCGTCAGAGGGCTGCTCACTTGCGAGTTGCTCCTTCTCGTCCTAGAGGTGCGTCATCTAGTGGTGTTCCCCCTCCTCCCTCTTCTACAGGTGTTGATGTTGCTGAGACATCAGGTGCTGCTGATGATGATGATGTTCCTCCACCGACTGCTTTGGATAATTCAGACATTTGTCGCACGTTGGATCATGTCTTGACCGTTCAGGTGGCTCATAGACAGATTTTGGTGGACATGCTCGATGAGATCCGTGCCTTGCGTGCGGAGTTGGCACAGTTTAGACCACCTCCCTTTTAATGATGGATTCTGTTTGCCCTTTGGCATTCCGTCACAAAAAGGGGGAGTACTTTGTAGAGTTTTTGCTTTCAGGGGGAGTTTTATTTATTTTGGTTGGAGCTTGTGGAGTTTAGATTGTATCTAGGTGCTTCACTTTGTACTTTACATTTTTAGCTCTTGCCATGTTTTTGATGGGATATTCATGTTAGGGGGAGTTTTATGTTTTGTTGGTACTTTATATGTTTCTTGTTTCAAACTGCTTATTGATTTATATTTATGAGTTATTCATTGATATTTGTCTTTATTTGTGTGTTGTTTGAAATCAAGAAGTTAATTTGTTTACTTGAATTGTTTCCACACATGCGGTTATGCATTTTGTTTAGTGTTTCAGGAAATATACAAATTGATTCAAGTGAGTTGTTGTTTACACTTGCAACTGATGGATAGTAGTTAGGATTGAATTTGTTTTATGAGCATTATTTTGTAAAAGGTTTTTTATTTTGTAAACTTTGAGCTTCTAGTTGTGTTTTGTCACGGATTGCCAAAGGGAGAGTTTGTTAGGTTCTAAAGTCTTAGGATTTTATGTATTTAGAACTCTAATTTGTATTGTTGGCAAACCATGATCAAAACAATGTGTTTAGAAGTGTTTTAGTCTAGCTCAAAGTTGTGCTTTTATGTAAATTTGGAATCGAGTTAAAGCAGGAAAGCATTGTGCCTTTCGGCCTGGCTCGATCGATCGAAACTCGGGCAGAATGATTTTCTGCAGAATTTTCCAACTCAGCCCTAGTTGTTTTAAAACGTTTTTAGGGTTTCTTATTTATCCTAAGTATAAAAGGCAAACCCTAGTCACGTTTTAGTGTTACTCATAATAGCAGTTTGTGTTGCTCATAATTGCGGTTTGTGTAAATCTCTTGTGAGATCTAGAGGAGCTTTCCTTTACACAAACTTAGGGTTTTCAAGGAGAAGATTTATCTATGCCTTGATGATCAACTCAGTTGCTGCCATTGAAGTTTAAAGAAAACACAAATGGGTGTGCTTGTATCTGGTGGTGAATCCAAGAAAGAAGGAGTCCGTGGATTCGGAGCTTGCACGTGGTCGTGTCAGTAAGTTCTACTGGTTGGTAGCAATAAGAAGTCGAGCGTGGGGGCTTGTAAGTCTTATTGTATAAACTTCGATTCTTTCAAGATAGTGGATTCAAGTTTACCTTGAGGATAGCTAGGTTAAATCATCCCCAGGTTTTTATCAGTTTGGTTCCTGGGTGATCATATCTTGTGTTATTTATTTTCCGCTACTTTGCATGATATGATCTTTATTATTGTGATAACCTAGATTTGTTAAATTGGACTAAGTAACAACTTGGCTAATTACCTAGGTTAAATCAATTGTTTAAGTGGTCTAAAAACTATCAGATAACAATGTGCACACTGAAAAGGGGAGTTGTATGCTCAAGAAGAGGAATCTGATACATATACACTCACATATACTTTTGTTTTTTTTTTTTAAAGTCTAATTTTTTTCGTTTTACCTGTTTATAGGTATTTGCTTGCTGTTTATATAAACTCTAATTTTGTGTGGATATGGTTCTAATAGTTTAGTTTAAACTCATGGTTGTTTTTATTAAAACTCTTGAATCTTATGGTACTTGTTTTTGGTACATTTTGTACCCATGCTTATATAGCTTATAATTTGTACCCATGTTGTTTTTGTAAGCTTTTAGGGTTTGTTTCCTTGTGATTTGTAGGCTTTTATAGTTTGTACCATGCTTATACAGCCTTTATACTTTGTAGCCTAGTACTTCTAGCTAAATGTTATGCATTTTCTTTAAGTACTCTCACTCTTGTGCCCTAGTAGGATTTTGTTCCTAGATGCATATACTTTCTGTATTGTGCATTGGTTGAGTATTGGACATGCAAGTGATTTGCATTGAGCTTGTTAGTTTGTATGTCCGGATGTTCATTCCAAGTGTGAATGAGCATTGTGGTCACTATTTTATAGTGATTGCTTGTATGGTCAAGCCATGGTTTATTACTTAATTTCATTTTGCTTGATCGCATTGTGCTTGCCTCATATGCATTACAAGTTTTTCTACATACAATAATCATATTGTGTTATTGTGTTTCAGGAGATTCTTGTTCATATGATTCAAGAGCTACACAGATTCTAGAGTTAGGTGTGAGTGAGTTTTGTTCAACTGTTCCCAACTCACATGTTAAGTCTAGAGTTTGTTTTAGGGTTTTGTTACAAAATAGCTAAAGGAGGAGATTGTAAGGTTGAATTTTATCAACCATCTTGTTGGCTTTATTCTATACCAAATTTGCTTGTATTTTAGTAATTAGTAACCCTGTATTTAGGTGGGAATCATGTAAGGGTAGTGTGTGAGAGAGTGTGAAGAAATGCTCAAGATTGTGCAAAAAAGCAGAGACTCGCGATTGGATCTCGCGGGTGGCTCGCGGCTTGCAAGCCGCCAGAAGTTGCACATGTGCCAAGCATGCCAGAAGTTGCACACGTGCCAAGCATGCCAGAAGTTGAAGCGTCATGCCAACTGGAGCACTACAGGACAAAAAGTACAGACTGACCGTTCAGTTACCTCGCGGCTTGAACTTGCAGCTCAGTCAAGTTGCGAGGCCAAGCCGCCAGTTAGCTCTATTTTGAAAAAACTAACTTTTCGCATTCCTCTCTCACCCTAGTATATATACCCCTTATACCCACGAAATGTAGAGAGCTTCCAGAGAGAATTTTGAGAGAGAAACCCTAGAGAAAAACAAGATTGACTCTTCCCCAATCTTCACATAGAGACTCTTCAAATTCCTCTACTTTCATCCTCTTCATTGTTACATCCTTAAGAGGTACATTACCAAAACCTTTTCTCACCATACCCATATCTGTGAGAAGGCTGTTTGGTGCTTTGGAAAGCAGTTAAGAAGGGATCAATTTCATATTGGTTTATGCTATGGTTTATAGCAGAATCCGGTAAGTTAAAGAAGAAATAGGTTCGACGTAATCTCGTTGGAATAGGAGCTTTGAGAGTTTAGGTACACTGGGTAGATTAGGCTTGGAGGGTCTTTTGCTGTTCATGTATCCCAACTATATTCTTTAGTGGATTATTTACCACTTGGAGGGCGGCGGAGAGGTTTTACGCCGAGAGCTTCGATTTCCTCTTTGATAACACATCGTTGTGTTGTCCTTGTATTTGCATCTCTCTTCCCTTAATCTTTGCCATTTAATTTCTCCTGTGGATGTAATTTTATTTGGTTTAGATTGTTTATCATTTCTGTTTTAAGTTTTTGTTCATATTCCACACATTAATTGTTTGATATTAAACTTGAATTGGTAATTTGTAAATTGGGGGTCTAAACTTTCAAGGTGTTTTATACACTAATTGAACATTTATTCCCTAATGTGCTTGCTTCTCCAATCAACTTGAGTGAGAGCTTTGAGTTAAGATAGCTATGGAAACACGTAGTATGATTCAAAACTCCACTACCTTGAGCTCTCACCTCAATAATTGAGGGGTATCCCAACACAAAATGCACTACTATCCTCCTTACAGCACTCTCTAAAGGGTAGCTTTGTGACGAGACATTTGGTTGTTTGCATCTCTTTGCCATCGACAGTAGCACTCTCTACAAGAGCCATAGAATTTTGTGATCCAAATCCCTCTTTATTCATTCGAAATAATGACAGACTATCTTTATATTCTAAACGGAATATCCTATTTCAACCATCAAAAAAAGAAAAAGCACATCCTATTATAAAGTCCTATTTCAGCAAATCAATCACATGCAATTTTAGTCACATGATCTTCTCAATAGTCATGTAACTTGTGTAAATGATTTAATGAATCATGTAATTTAGGATATGCGAACAATATCTTATAAATTTTCATGTAAAGGAATTGAGAATACCATTTAACCCAATTTAGGGAAAAGGTTTTCCTAAAAATAATGATCTAACATGATAGGATTCTGTCATATAACTTATGGTAATTTTTCATATTTTTCTTAACTATTCCATTTTTTAATTTTGATAAAATTTATGATTTTTTTCTTAAAATTTTGAATATGAATTTCAATTATTCCATGAATTGTACGGTATATTAGAAAGCTTAATAAGATACAATTCCTAATTAAACTCAAATACATGTTGATCATCTTATCCTTTTTCAAGGACAATTAAATTCAACGTATATAAATCTTTGAATTTAATTAGACAAGTCTTTGAATCTATTTGAACAACTTAATGTACTGTAATTAAGGAATTGTATCTAAGTTTTATTCTATTACATTTTTTTTTTTTAATGTCTACCTTATTACCCCTTTTTTTTTTCTTTTTTTTTTTGAGATAACTGATAGAAATATTTTATTCATAGTAAGACCATTGTATACAATTGTGCTAAGATGTATGTAGTACATCATTATTAAGCCTGCTAGTTCCATCAAATAAGAGATAAGTGCCAAGCTAAGATGGAACGTGAAAACTCCTCCCAGTAAATGGCGCGGTCGGAAAAACGGAATTAGTCAGAATGCCCACCTGCCCTACATCTAACTATCGTTAGCTCACCCAATACGTCAGCCCAGTGCAAAGAGAAAAC
This sequence comes from Quercus robur, assembly GCF_932294415.1. Classification (NCBI taxonomy): domain Eukaryota; kingdom Viridiplantae; phylum Streptophyta; class Magnoliopsida; order Fagales; family Fagaceae; genus Quercus; species Quercus robur. The sequence goes on from NC_065539.1 coordinate 16,999,902, forward strand.
CCGACCATTTCCTCCTCATACCCTATAAATATATCGCACACAATTTAGGACCTTATTCATTAGCAGTTCTATCCCTCTCTAGTCTCTAGTTACTCTTTCAGCTTTTCTCTTTCTGCCTTCTTAGTTTCTTTCTAGTTGTGACAAAAGAGAGAAATGGCAAAATCACTAGAGGTTGAGCACCCCAAGAAGGCCTTTGGCTGGGCTGCCAAGGATACTTCTGGGCACCTCTCGCCCTTCCAATTCTCAAGAAGGTTCTCTCTCTCTCTCTCTCTCCCCTACTACTACTCTTGTTTGTTTCATTTTTCATTTCAATCTATAATTTCGATTCTCAAAAAGTACTAAGAAAATGGAAAATAAAGTATTTTGTATTTTGTAATTAGGCTTTGATTTTTTTTTTTTTTTGGTAGAGACTGTAATATGGGCTCCCTATGATTAATCTAAAAATAGGTATGTGAGTTGCAATTTTAAATGCGGTAAAAGATTTGAGTTTATCTTTCTCATCATTAATTGGTTTTAAGGTAGAATAACATAACTCATACTCCAACAAGTGTGTTTTCTTTATCACAAATTTATTTTGAGGTTGAGGGTCACAACTCAAAGTCCGACAATTTCACATTTAACCGTGTTCACACTTTTTTATTTTATGGATTAATTATGTACATCTCATATAAGACTATGAACATTATGTGAAACATTTTACCTCACATTAAGATTGTGAAGCAAGTTTCTATCTTTTATCTATCTATCTATATATATATATATATATATAAAAAGAGTGTAAAACAATAATGAAATGTTAACAGATGTTCTATATAAAGTATTAGTTTAGGAAATTTTTTAAAAAACTTTTAATAGAAAAAAAAATTAACTTTTCTGATAGTATAAAAATAATATCAAAACTTTCCTAAATGATTTAATAACAACTATCCTGAAGCACGTCTTAACTATATAAACTCAAAAAAGGCACATCCTGTACGCTGTAGTCATTATTTTCTATCATACTTTATAAGGTAGCATGCCTGGGTCAAACTATAAACTCAGCCACAAACATGAACTTTCGAAGAAAATAGCGTAGTCTTCTTTTAATCTTTTTAAAGAGCCAACCAAAATTAAACAGGATTATTTTACCTTAAAATTCATATAAAAATAGCACCCAAGTGCGAGATTATTCCGAAAGCTCATCTTATTTTATTCTTATTATCATTTCATGTTATTTGATCGTTGGGAGATTTTAGAGACGATATAACCAAAAAATCAATGAATTTATTTGATCAATTAAACATGGTGTGCATGGAGATATGTCCCCCCTTTTTTTTAGTTGAATTGGTGCTTATGCTTATGGTGATTGGTCAATAATTAACCAATAGTCTCCTATTGGTTTTATGGTTTTTTTTTTTTTGGGAATTTTATTTTATGAAGGTTTCATGGTATATATGTACTAAATTGATATTTTGGAACTGGCAGGGCAACAGGAGAGAAGGACGTAACATTTAAAATTCTATATTGTGGAATATGTCACTCTGACCTCCACATGGCCAAAAATGAATGGGGCATGTCTACCTACCCACTAGTTCCTGGGTAAGTTTTCCATGACTTTTAGTATTTCTTATTTTATATATATATATTCTCAAAAATAAGGAGTTGAAAATATTTTGACGTATGTGTTCAGTAGATAAAAAAGTAAAAGAAAAAATTAATTTTTATTACATAAAAAAAATTAATTTGGGTAAGATTTAAATTTCTTCTACTCTTGTATAAGAAAAAAAATCAAATTAGTAGAATGAAAACGGCTCAATCATTATTTCATTTTATTTCTTTACCTATCCATTTTATAAAAATAAACAGATCACAAAAAAGTAAAATTTTTATACCAATCATACAAAAAAGTAAATTTTTTATACCAATCATACAAAAATAATAATTTTTTCTACCCATCATAATTATTATACTAGACCTAATATTAGGCCTTATATATATATATATATATATATATATATAGGCATTTAGCAAGGTCTCTTAGACGATATTAGTTATCTAGAGACTTTGGCTTTATCCATTCCCAAGTTTAATCAATCAATCATCATCTGGTGCTTTTATAGCCATACAAAATACATATGACCCATTTTGTTAGCGCACCACTTATTTAACTATTCTACAAATCCAAGTTTCTGTAGCCTCCACATTATCCGTGTAAGATTAGTCTACTACAAATGAAATGCACAACCAGATTTTTAATTTATATAGAAGCTGTGTGCTGCGGTTCTAGGATTGCAGTGAATAATAGAAAATTGTTAGTATTGAACTTACAGTTGGAGACGACTTGAAACTCATAAAATCATGGAATCAATTGCGGATGAATTAGCACTTATATTGCACTTCTCTCAAATCTTTCAATTCAACATGCCAAGTTGGATGCTATTTCCTATGTGTCTGTTGGATGAAATCAGTGAATGGATTTTACTTAATTTCTAATTTTTTTTATTATCCCATATGGAAATCATGTGAACTGAATTCGACAATTCAGGCATGAGATTGTGGGTGTAGTGACAGAAGTGGGAAGCAAGGTACAAAAGTTCAGAGTTGGAGACAAAGTTGGTGTTGGCTGCATGGTTGGAGCATGTCACTCTTGCGATAGCTGTGCCAACGAACTTGAGAATTACTGCCCCGATATGATCCTCACCTATGGCGCCAAGTACTTTGATGGAACCATCACACAAGGAGGCTACTCAGACATCATGGTTGCCGATGAGCACTATGTGGTCCGTATTCCAGACAACCTTCCACTTGATTCTGGTGCCCCTCTCCTTTGTGCTGGGATCACAGTGTACAGTCCCTTGAGATACTATGGGCTTGACAAACCTGGTATGCATGTGGGTGTGGTTGGTCTTGGTGGTCTAGGCCATGTTGCAGTGAAGTTTGCCAAAGCTATGGGGGTTAAGGTGACAGTGATCAGTACTTCAGTTAACAAGAAGAAGGAAGCTTTGGAACATCTTGGTGCCGATTCGTTTTTGGTTAGCAAAGACCAAGATGAGATGCAGGTACTAATCATCGACAATTATATGTGAATGTAAGTTACTGTAATAACGTAATTTGTATCAAAGATTCTAACTTTATCGACCATATTAGGCTGCCCAAGGCACAATGGATGGTATCATTGATACAGTCTCTGCTATGCATCCCCTCCTGCCTCTAATTGGTCTGTTGAAGTTACAAGGAAAGCTCGTTATGGTTGGTGCACCAGAGAAGCCGCTTGAATTACCAGTCTTTCCTTTACTCATGGGTAAGAATGTGGCTTTTAACATTTTCTATATTCGAAAAGAAAAGGGCATATGGTATTGTTAATATAATAAGCATATAAGAAATTAAGAATCTATGTATAATTTATGACTGTGTTGTACAAGCCTAATTGCTGGCTTTAGTGCTTACTGATTGGAATTCATGTGGTGCTGTCATTTCATATTTTTTCATCAGCCCTCGTATGGCTGCTATAGGCTGCTATATCTGTTGTTCCACTGAGAATTTTGTATTAATAAGTGTTATGGAATAACAGGAAGGAAGCTAGTTGGTGGTACTTGCTTTGGGAGCATGAAGGAGACACAAGAGATGATTGATTTTGCAGCCAAACACAACATAACTGCTGACATTGAGGTTATACCAATTGATTATGTGAATACTGCCATGGAGCGTCTTGTGAAAGCGGATGTCAGATATCGATTTGTCATTGACATCGCGAACACATTGAAGTCAAGCTCTTGACTTTTTGCTGCCTACCTTTTGAGTATGGCTCACTGACAAGTTGATGATATGTATTCAGTTGTCTCAGTTCCATTATTTCCCTGTCTTGTTTTTCTGTTTTTTGAACAAGGGATCAATGTATTAAGTCTCATTTCTACATTGATAATAATAAATTTGATTTGCTTGTTTGCGTTTTAAATAACAGGACGTTATTGTGTCCCTTGAAATCTCTTTCCCCATTTTTAGATCAAGAATATGATTTTATTTTATTTTTTGCGTGATCATTATGGATACATAAATTCTGAAATTCTGTAAAAGTGAAAGTTTTGTATGCCGAGTAAGAACAAAAACAACAACAAAGGGAGAACCAAACAAAACAAAATTCGTAGCCTAGATTTACTCATTTGAAAAGGACTCCTACCATTGAGTTAATATATTATTGTTGTTAAAACTGATGAAGTTTGCTCAAGGCTTAAGGATTTATCTGCTGAGACTAGTGCAGAACAGCAGTCTAATAGTGGTGCAGGACAACAGAGCAAAGAGTTGTGGTTTGTAGCATTACTGATGCTAGTACAAACATAGCAGCATCTTCACTAGCAGTCAGCCACAGCAATAGTTCTAAGCAATTGTGCAGCAACCATTCAGCAGAGATATCTGATGCAGAGCACCAGTGGGCTTGCAAGGATGTACTAGAGACTATTGAGGCAGTACCTTATCATGAGGTCTTCATACACAGCTTTGGAGACTACGATACACGTGGCTTATAATGATTAGACTGTCATGTAATTCGTAGCCTAGATTTACTCATTTGAAAAGGACTCCTACAATTGAGTTAATATATTATTGTTGATGACTCAATTTGTTTTCCCCGCGCTTTATGACACACAAACAAACAAAGTCCGAACGCATGGATTAAACTCATTTGTATCTTTCTTGGTGAAGATAAAGCAGTTCAGGTTTGGAGGGCCTAAAAGGCATTTTGACACCCAACTTTGGGCTTCATGAGTAGCCTTCCAATAAGACTTGGAATGCTTGCAATCCCACGAGCGGTACAAGTGTATAAACTAAGTACAAGGAGAATCTCACTGACATATTAAATAAAATGATTTTTCTCATCAATCTTAAGACATTTAAAATATTGCAAATGGCCATAACCCCCAAGAATAAGACACCATGCAAAAACCAAACATTGCATCTATTGGGCGTGCATTCATCACTGTCAAACCTTGAAACTTTATTTGGTTGCAACTAAGGGAAAAGAAAAACTAACACTATGACTTAAAACTTTATTTGGTTGCAACTAAGGGGAAGAAAAACTAACACTTTGACTTTTCATGGCATGAAATTTACTATTTTGTTCAAGATTTTAAATTCATCTCTTTCAAATTCACGTGAATATAGAAGTAAAAAAGCATATGTATATATATATATATATATATCTTTTCATGTCCTTTCCCCTTAGAGCATTTGCAACAGTGGTACTAAAATTTTATCTTTTTAGCTTCACAAAAAGTTACTTTATCTATTTTACCTACATACATGCTGCAGCAGTGGATCTATTTTAGCTTTTAACACAATAAAATAATATAAACATCACAATAAAATAATATATTCACTACAATAAACAACAATTACAACCACCTGCAACTACCACCGCTACCGTCGCCACCGCCACTACTGCCGCTACCACCACTGTCGCCGCCGCCACCACCACTGCCGCCACCGCCGACTCTTCTACCGCCATCATTGCCACAGAAAATTCTAAAATACCGCCGCCGACTCTTCTAAAATTCCCTACACACAGAAAATTCCCAAACTTACATTTATATCATAACTTAAAATACTTAGAATTATATCAATAGAACATGATTATGCATATCAAAACTCAAAACTTCCCTGCACACAGAAAATTCCCAAACGTACATTTATATCAAAACTCAAAACCAAACTAACAATTTCTCATTAAAATGACCACAAGAAATGTGTGCTCTGTTTCTAGTTTTGTGCAACAGAACATATCCAACAAAATCCACCCAAATCAGAGCACACCATCTTACAAAATCCATAATCATCATCATCATCAATGAGAAACTACTGTATTCATCCATTAAGAACATTAATCATCATCATCATCACTCACACTTACCAAACCATAATCATCATCAATCTACCAAAATAATCTACCAAAATACCAAGCCAATAATCCAGAACAACAATAAAAAATCATATATCAAAAATAAAAACAGAGACATCCACATGAAGTGGATCCAAATCAAAAACCCAAAGTGGATCAGCGGATCGGCAGAAGAGTATACCCAAATCAAAAACCCAAAGCATCCACATGAAGATGACAGAGACTGACCTGAAGTGGATCGGCGGAAGAGAAGTGCGTTGAGGCAAATCGGCGGTGTGGGTCTAAACTTGACGATGGTCGGGCCGGTGACGTTGAGAGAGTGAGCTTGAGAGGCTTGAGATGAGAGCTGACAGTGAAATAGAGAGAGTGAATGAGACCGGATTTGAAAAAAAAAAAAAAAAAAAAAAAAAAAAAAAAAAAAAAAAAAAAAAAAAAAAAAAAAGCAAGTTGTACTGAAGTGAGCTTGAGGTGGACGGGCCGGCGATGACAGTGAGCTTAAGAGGAGAGATGACAGTGAGCTTGAGAGAGTGAATGAGTGCTCTGATCGAGAGAGAGTGAAATGAAAAAAAAAATGTTGTACCGGCTGTGAATAATTTTTTTTTTTGCTCCAAGCTACTGTGCACATCTATAGATAGATGTGCACTGTAGCCATTCATCTAAAATTTTTAAGTATGGCTCCATTGTTGTAGGAGTTTTTTTGTGTTTTGGTGGAGCTAAAATATCATTATAGTTATTTAGCTCCACTGCTGCGAATGCTCTACAAACCAAACTTACGAAAGCATATTAATTATGTTATTTTCTTTTCTTATTTTCTTCTTTCCATTCTGAATGTTTAAAATGTGTATAAAATACCTTGAATGTTTAGACCCCCAAATTATAAATTACCAATTCAAGTTTATTATCAAACAATATATGTGCGGAACATAAACATAAGCTAAAACAGAATTGATAAACAATCTAAACCAAATAAAATCACAACCACAGTAGAAATTAAATGGCAAAGATTAAGGGAAAAGAGATGCAAATACAAGGACAACACAACGATGTGTTATCGAAAAGGAAACTGAAGGCCTCGGAGTAAAACCTCTCCACCGCCCTCCAAGCAGTCAATAATCCATTAAAGAATGAAGTTAGGATATATGAACAGCAGAAGACCCTCCAAGCCTAATCTACCCAGTGTACCTAAACCCTCCAAGCTTCTTGCTCCAACAAGGTTACGCCGAACCTTTATCTTCTTTAGCTTACCGGATTCTGCTATAACCCATAACATTAACCAATATCAATTGGTCCCTTCTTAACTGCTTCCCAAGCACCAAATAGCCTCCTCATAATTATGGGTATGGTGATAAAAGGTTTTGACTAATGTACCTCTCAAGGATTTAATAATGGAGAGGATGAGAGTTGAGGAATTTGGAGAATCAAAGGATGAAGATTGTGGATGAGTCAATCTTGTTTTTCTCTAGGGTTTCTCTTTGAAAATTCTCTCTGGAAGCTGTCTATATTTCGTGGGTATAAGGGGTATTTATACTGGAGTTAGAAAGGAATGCGAAGAGTCAGTTTTTCCATAACAGAGTGGACTGGCAACTTGGTCTCGCGACTTGACTGAGTTGCGAGTCCAAGCTGTGAGCTAACTGAATGGCCAGTCTGGACTTTTTGTCCTGTAGTGTTACAGCTGGCATGATGGTTCAGCTTCTCTACATGCTTCACTTGTGTGCATCTTCGGGTAGCTTGGCTTCACTGCACAGTCTTGAATATTTCTTCACACTCTCTCACACACTACCCTTATATGATTCCCACCTAAACACAGGGTTACTAATTGCTAAATTACAAGCAAATTTGGCATGGAATAAAGCCAACAAGATGATTGATTAAATTCAACCTTACACATTCTTTTACCTTTATTAATTTCTTCTTTTCTTTCCCCTTAGTTGCAACCAAACAAAGTTTTAGTAGATCCAAAAGCCACAATTCCCCTTTTATAGTTTTATTAACCAACCAAATTGAGCTAGTTTAACCCGATTGTCTAGTTTGGTGCAAAATTAGATTAGTCCGTTCTCCCGAAAGTCCCTACTTGAGTTTAAAATATTCTTAATTCATCGAGACTCTCCAAGTGCTCTCTCACTTCTTAAACTGATCTCTTTTCATCTTTTATATTTCACTTTTTTCTTTTTTTTCTTTTTTTTTTTCTTTTTGAGAAGGAAGATGTTGAACTTTTATTAAGTAATTCCAGCTAAATCAGCTTGGAAGACAGGAAAACAATATGGTGGAATACTCTCCATCCACACAACAAAGTCAGAGATATGCTTAGCATACTTAGCTAGACTATGAGCAATCTTATTACCTTCTCTCTTCACATGAGAGTAACGTAATTGATTAAAAAACCTAGAACAATGACGCACATCCTTAAGTAGGACTCCACTATAGGACAGCACCTCTAAATTGTCAGCCAACCTTTTCATTAAAATTTGCGGATCCCCGTCTAGGATAGCAACTCTAAAACCAATATTAGAAGCAAACTAAAGGGCTTTACACGCAGCTAATGTTTCAACCTCCTCTGCTGAATACTCCTGATTGATTTGCTACGACATTGAAGTGAGAACCTGGCCAGCACTGTCATGAACAACAACACCAATTCCCAATTTTTTCAGCTCTAAAAAATTAGCTCCGTCGAAGTTTATCTTCATCGCATCTGCCTATGGAGGTTTCCAATGAGCTTGAGGTTGCGAAGGACGAGGTCAAGGCAAAGGATTTATGTCAAGGAACTCAACCAAGTGGGCTTCACACTCTTGCGCCAGCTGCTACAGATTACAGCAAGGCTGTTGCAGTCGGGTTTTGTTCCTTTGAGTCCATATTGCCCAGACCATAAATGCAAAAAAATCAGGCTTGTGGTGCTCCTTCATAATCCAAGAAAGTAACTCCTTAAAATCCAGAAATTGTGTGGACGTACGGCATGCCTACAACTCAGAGTCCGACCATACTACATCAAGCGTTGGGCACAACCAAAGAGCATGGAGAGTATGTTCATCAGTTTCACGGCATCTGTTACAGTGGGGGTCTTCAATGATTGTTCGGCGCATTAAGTTCAGCTTAGTTGGCAATGAGTTTCGGCAAGCTCTCCAAATCATTCTTAACCTTGTTTGGAACATGTAGCGACCAAATTACTTTCCACAGACTCGTGTCCAGCCCCTCGCCTTCATCCGGAACTACCAGCTCTGCCTCTTCCTTAAGGAAATGATATTTGGATTTACATGTGTAACTTCCATCCCTCGCCCAAGGCCAAAAACTGATATCCTCAGATTCAGCTTGTGCAAAAGGGAGTGATTTTATTAATTTAGCTTCTTGTGGAGCAAAAAAACCATCAACCATCCCATGATCCCACTGCCTTTTCTCTGCATCTATCAAAATGTCCACTGTTGCATCCTCCATTGAAGGGATTGGAGGTGATGACAGCAAAGGTGGATGTTTTCTTGGCAACCAATGATGCTGCCAAATTTTGACAGATTTCCCATTCCCTATCCACCACCTTGAACCTCTGAGAAGCACATCTTTACCCTGCAAAATGCTTCTCCAAGCATAGGAACCCGATCTTGAATGCTTCGCCTCCATGATTGAGCATGTGGGGAAGAATTTTGTCTTGAACACCTTATTAAAAAGAGAGTTTGTATTTTTTTAACAATCTCCAAGCTTGTTTTGCCAACAAATAGTCATTAAATAAAGCCAAATCTCTAAACCCCATACCACCCACTGATTTTGAGTTTGTCAACACTTCCCACTTCACCCAATGAATTTTTCTCTGATCTCCATGGTGGCCCCAAAAATTTTTTTTGATCAAAGCTTCAATTTCATTGCATAACCCTAATGGGAGCTTGAAACAACCCATAGTAAAAGTCAGAATAGCCTGAATGACTGATTTTAAGAGCACTTCCCTACCTGCCTGAGAAAATAGTTTCCTTTCCCAACCGTGCAGCTTCCTCCAAATTTTTTCTTTTATAAAATTAAAGCTCTCTTTTTTTCTCCTCACCACTAGAGAAGGCAAGCCAAAGTATTTTTCATACTCAGTGATTTCTTGAAGTCCCAAAGCTGTTTTGATTGCTTGCTTTACAGAATCTGGTGTGGCTTTGCTGAAAAGAATGGCTGTCTTATTTCTGTTAACTTTCTGACCCAAGGCTTGCTCATAGGATTCCAAGATTTGGAGAACCGTTTCACATTCTTTAGAGGCCCTGCAAAACAGAAGACTATCATCTGCAAATAACAGATGGGTTAGTTCAAGTCCTTCTCTACACAACGAAAAACCTTTTATATCACCCCTCCTTGCTGCACTATTAATAAGACCATGCAGCCCCTCCATGCATAGAAGAGAAAGTGAGTCTCCTTGCCTGATTCCTCGCGAAGGATACACCATCTCCTTTGGTTCCCCATTGATTAAGACTGAATAAGATACTGTCCTAATGCACACCATTATTAGGCCAATCCAATTTTCACAAAAACCCATTTTCCTCATCAAGTTTTCAAGAAAAGACCATTCCACCCAATTATAGGCTTTGGTCATATCAAGTTTGAAAGCCATAAAGCCATTATCTCCAAATTTATATTTTTTCATACTATAGAGGGTCTCAAAAGCCACTAGGATATTATTAGTAATAAGACGATCTTTTGTAAAAGCAAATTGGTGTTCAGTGATGATTGTAGGCAACAACTTCTTTAATCTATTAGCAAGGACTTTTGAAAATATCTTATACAACACATTGCACAGGCTAATAGGGCGATACTCAGTAATATACTCTGGATTTTTTATTTTTGGAATGAGTGCAATAAAGGTATGGTTAACAAGATGAGGCAATGTACTTGAATTTAGCCAGGAAAGGATCGAATTGATAATATTCTGATTCACCATTTGCCAAAAGTGTTGGTAAAACAATGGAGGCATGCCATCAGGACTAGGGGCCTTAAGCGGCGCCATTTGTTTCAAAGCTGCTACAACTTTATGTTCCATGAATTCTCTAGTTAGCGATTGATTCATCTCTTCAGTTATGACTTGTGGTATTTGATCCCATGTAGCGGCCTGATTTTCTGGAGTGGAGGTGAAGAACAAATTTTGGTAGTAATTTCGAATAATGGATTCAATATCTTCGGGGTTTTGTTTCCAAGAATTATGTTCATCCCTTATTCCTCCAATAGTATTTTTCCTATGTCTCTGGGTTGCTTTGGTATGAAAGAATTTTGTGTTGCTGTCACCATTAGACAACCAAAGGACATGAGACCACTGCTTCCACATCTGTGCTTCTCTGTCTAGGAGAATGTTTATCTCATGCTTGAGTTCTCTAACTCAAAAATTTAGGCCACTACTCACTGCTTCCAATTCAGCTTAAACCAACATCTTCCTCTTCCTTTCTAATTCCAATTTGACATTCCCGAAAATATTCCTGTTCCACCAAGCCAAATCTTTCCCACACCTTTCCACCTTTTTAATAATGGCATCTTCACCTACTTTACTGATTGAGGAACACCAAGAAGCTACAACTGTTTCCCCACAACGATTGTCTGAAAGCCACATCTCCTCAAATCTGAAGCTCTTTTTCCTTGGTGGAGGTTCCAGGCTTGACAAATTTAGGAATAAAGGAACATGATCCAATGAATCACATCAGAGGTGGTGGACACGTTACCCAGGAAATTTTTGGAACCAAGCATTATTCCCCAAACCTCTATCAATTCTTTCCCAGATTGAACGTCCATCTTCAAAGTGTCTACTCCAAGTGAATTTAGGACCGACAAATCCAAGGTCCATAAATCCACACTCATCTATCACATCTCTAAATAGCTGCATTTGATTACTGGATCGGATAGCCCCTCCCAATTTTTCATCTTGCCTTACTAATTCATTAAAATCCCCCGCACAAAGCCTTGGGGTATTTGGGTGGTGGTTTACACTGCGTAAACTATCCCAAGCCTCACTTCTTCTTGTTGTTTTTGGTTCGCCATAAAAACCTGTAAATCTCCATTCTTGCACAGTATTCTTATCGATACATACATCAATCTCCATTCTTCAATTGTTAAATTAATTGATGATTTCCAAAAAAGAGCAAGACCACCCCCACAGCCTTCCTTGGGAACCACCTTTTTTTTTTTTTTTTAATTTATTTATCAAAATCAATATCTTGTATCACTCTGTCTAGCCTTGCTTCGTCTGTAAGGGTACGTTTGGTACACTGAATGTGGATTACAACAGGAATGGTAATCTTTATTACCAGGAATAAAGGGTATTGTAATGGAATAACTAAACATATTCATTAGTTTGGTTGTGAGTTGTAACATTAAAATAAAACTTATGATCTATTTTAGGAAATATCACATTCATACAAATATATTTCCTAGAAAATAATATATTTTAAATTTTAGAGAGATGAGTTATTTTTTGATGATTTTTTATTTCCATAATTGTTAGGTGGATATGGAAAGTTTATTTATTTGGAAATATATTAATGTTAAAAATTATTACATCTACTAAGAAATAGCTATTACAACCTTTTTAGAGAGGAATAGTTATTCCTCATTTTAAAGAATAGTTATTCATAAGGAATGACTATTCCCTGTAATAAAAACATAACCAAACTATTGAATAGCTAAACCATAGGAATAACTATTATATTACAGTCTACCAAACATGCCCTAAGTGTTTCAGCTATAAACACTACAGAGGGATCTTTTGCCTGGATGATGTCTCCAAGCTCCTTCCCTGTACGTAGGTTCTCAAGCCCACGACAGTTCCAAACAATAAGATTCATGAGTCTTGGCAGGGCTGGTTGCCAGCCTTCGCCAATGAAAAAAAAATAATACTTCATCCTCCCTTAAAACCCACTTCTTCTTGCAAGGTAATTCAGAAGGATCACCAATCTGTGAAAAGGCTCTCTTCTCCGCACTTTGTCTACTTTGCCCACCCCTCTGTTTTCTACGTTTTCATGTTTAACATTCTCCGTGTCTTTCCTTACCAATCGGGTCCACTTTCGTTGAAGTTGTTCTAACTTAACTTACTCATGCTTCTCACGTGATTGACTAATGGCAACTTGGGAAATATTTCCTAATTTGGTTGGGTCATTAATGGGATCAAATTTACTCAGCGCCGAATCAATCTCATTAATTTTGACATCAAATAAATCGGATGTCCCTTGAATCTTGGAGCAATGAATTCCCGAAATTAATGGGCTGATTAAAGAATCATTGATTGGACTTTCACTGCATTCCCTTACGTTATGCGTTACTGTTGCGGAGTCCATAGTAACGGCTTCCTCCCTTAATTGATGGTGAGTAACGCGACCTGACTTCTCAGGTTTGTTTACCGCCACTAGATCAGAGTCAAGGATTGGGGATTCCTTGTTCATTATCATCAATTCTGCCTTCCCCTCAGTTTCCCGATGAAAATTCTTCACAGGTGAGCTCAATTTGGATTTATAAAATCCTGGCACAGAGATAACAGTTTTCCGTGACAGAACAAAAGGCGTAACTTGAAGAGTTGGACTGGACTGTTTTTGACCGTTAGTTAAACTGCCTTCGCTCTCCAACCAGAGGTCGCAGTCCCTATCATCATGTTCTAAATGTCCACACCAATAGCAAATATTGGGGAGGCGCTCATATTTGAAAAATATCCACATGGTTTTACCGCTCTCCACAAAAATCACCCAACCACGACACAAAGGTAGTGAGACATCCATCAGCACCCTTATCCTCATGAAGTTGCCTCCTTCAATTTCTGTAGGATCAGAGGAATAAATTACCTGACTGAGAACTTCATATATTTTTTCAGCAGCTTTGATATTCATGAAACGATATGGCAATCCATGAACATGCACCCAATACAATGTATTATTGAACCTAAGTTCTTCCATCGCCTTACTTTTATCATAACGCTGCATGATCACAAGGTGTTTGTCGAAACTCCAAGGTTCAGCCTGTAGCACCTTATCAACATCAACGGCATTCTCAAAGATAAACATAACTTTATGTTCTCTGACATTGCGAACCTGGAACCCATTTCGTAACCGCCACAGAGGAGTAAACGTTCTAGCTATTGAATCAATGTTGAGGGCCCTCTTCGTCAGAAACTTTGCTGCAATTATGTGGTCTTGAGAACTAAGATCATTATCTAAACAAGACCCTGGTCCTCCCTCTCTGACAACATAAGTTTAGTCCAATTTTGTGTTAAGTCCTCCATTGCGAATGTATCAAGCTTGTAATCTCAGATCAAATAGGAGAAATTCAAAAAGAAATAAAAATTGTTTCCCAAAACCCTTGAAAGAAAACCCAACTAGTCCACGGATTAACACTGTTAATACGTGGAAAAACAACAAGCCTTCAGAGTGAAGGAACCACAATTCTACTACCTAAGAGAAGTTAGAGAACTTTCTTAGTGATAGAGAAACAGTTATATTTCACTTAATATCTCACAAGAGACAAACTCATGTTTATTATCTTCATTGAAGTTTCTTTAATTCTTTTGCACATTACTAATGTGACAATGACCAAGATCTAATTATAGTTGTTTTTAAACCAAGGAAGTCAATACCGTACCGATACCGGATGTACCGAGGAGATATACCATACAAGCCATTAAATTTGTACTGATACTCCTCCAAAATGTACCGAAAAAAATACCGAGTTATACTAGCCTATTTTGACTGTACTGACCTATACCAACTAGTATTTGGCGTTTTGGCTAGTACAAAAAATATATTATTTAATCTAATATATTTGTAAATATACTTAAGCTAATATGTAGGCTTATAAAATATGTGGATTTTAAATTTTATGTTGATAACACAAAAATTAATAACTTCTTACTCACATAAATAATAAAAATATGTATTTATGTATAGAAATATATAAATAGCAGTAAACTCGAAACAGTACAGCAGTATCAACTGGCACCGAAATATTTCGTTCATCTGGCCAAATCGAAATAACTTACATGATGAAATTGACTCCTTATGTCAAACACATTTGTTGGTATGAATCCTTAAGCTTGACATCTCGTCTCTATTTCTCACATTTGTTTTTACAAAGAAAGAAAGATGAATTATTCCTTATCCTTATCGGCACATGCAAGTAAAATAATTTTATCTCCCTTTCTATTTCACTTTTTTATTTATTTCTTGATATCTTTGTTTACTACATAATATTGACTTTGATTTATTATTGAATATGCTTATCTATGCATTACCTAACACATTTTTTAAATCTTACTAATTGTATTTGTTTGGTCATCATGATAATACACTAGCATATATCTTCACCTCTATTTATATGTTTAAGAACCTAAATAACATTTTTTTTATTTTAGCCAAAATAAATAAATAAGAAAATCCATATAACATTGACTTGAAAAAAAATCTCTTTTTCTTATAAATATTTTTTTTCCCTAGTTTATTGTTAAAGGGAAACAAAAAAGCAACTGTCAACACACAACCCATTGGACTTAATTACCCAAAAAACTTAGGTCAAGCCCCTAACCAAAATGTGACATATGTCACAGCCGAAAAAAAAAACATCAATTATTGAGCGAAAAGAAACACAATAGTAACTGTCAACAAACAACCCATTGGACTTAATTACCCAAAAAACTTAGGTCAAGCTCCAAACCAAAATGTGACATATGTCACAGCCGAAAAGAAAAAACATTAATTATTGAGCAAAAAGTTGTTTTCTTTGACGAGGCATCTGTATGGTGAGGCATCTGTACCTCATCTATAAAGACATTAGTTTTTTTTGATGTTATGAAAGTGGTAGTTGCTTAATAAGTTAAAATACTTAATACTAGAGAAAAAAGTTGATTTACTTAACATTAAGGGCAAACGTTTAATTAACAAGGGGGATGGAAGAGGATCATTTATTTTTTTGGGGACATATGTAGGTGTTCAGATTTCTTCAAGTAGTTGACTATTTTCTTGAGTGTATACAATTCTTTCATTTCACACACACCGATTTATAATAAGGAGGAATTTCCTGAAGGAGATCCTAGAAGTTTCGAACTCAAGATCTCATAGATATTGATAGTTTTTAGACCCCTTAAACAATTGATTAAACCAAGTTGTTACTTAGTCCAATTAAACAAGTCTAGGTTATCACAATATAAAAGATCAAATCATGCAAAGCAGCGGAAAATAAATAACACAAGATATGATTACCCAGGAAACCAAACCGGTAAAAACCTGGGGAGGATTTGACCTTGCTATCCTCAAGGTAAACTTGAATCCACTATCTTGAAAGAATCGAAGTTCATACAATAAGACTTATAAGCCCCTACGCTCGACTTCTTATTGCTACCAACCAGTAGAACTTACTGACACGACCACGTGCAAGTTCCGAATCCACGGACTCCTTCTTTCTTGGATTCACCACTAACTACAAGCACACCCGCTTGTGTATTCTTTAAACTTCAATGGCAGCAACTGAATTGATCATTAAGGCGTAGATAAATCTTCTCCTTAAAAACCCTAAGTTTGTGTAAAGGAAAGCTCCTTTAGATCTCACAAGAGATTTACACAAACCGCAAATATGAGCCACACTAAAACGTGGCTAGGGTTTGCCTTTTATACTTAGGACAAATAAGAAACCCTAAAAACGTTTTAAAACAACTAGGGCTAAGTTGGACGAATCTGCAGAAAAGCATTCTGCCCGAGCTTCGATCGATCGAGCCAAGCCGAAAGGCACAATGCTTCCTGCTTTAACTCGATTCCAACTTTACATTGACACACAACTTTGAGCTAGCTTTAAACACTTCTAAACACATTGTTTTGATCATGGTTTGCCAACAATACACATTAGAGTTCTAAATATATAAAATCCTAAACTTTAGAACCTAACAAACTCCCTCTTTGGCAATCCGTGACAAAACACAACTTAGAAGCTCAAAGTTTACAAAATGAAAAGCCCTTTACAAAATAATGCTCATAAAACAAATTCAATCCTAACTACTATCCATCAGTTGCAAGTGTAGACAGTAGCTCAATTGAATCAACCTGTATATTTCCTGAAACACTAAACAAAATGCATAACCGCATGTGTGGAAACAATACAAGTAAACAAAATAACTTCTTGATTTCAAACAACACACAAATAAAGACATATATCAATGAATAACTCATAAATATAAATCAATAAGCAGTTTGAAACAAGAAACAAATAAAGTACCAACAAAACATAAAACTCCCCCTAACAAGAATATCCCATCAAAAACAAGGTAAGAGCTAAAAATGCATAAGTACAAAGTGAAGCACCTAGATACAATCTAAAACTCCACAAGCTCCAACCAAAAACAAATAAACTTCCCCTGAAAACAAAAAACCTACAAAGTACTCCCCCTTTTTGTGACGGAATGCCAAAGGGCAAACAAGCTATCCATCATCAAAAGGGAGGTGGTCTAAACTGCGCCAACTCCGCACGCAAGGCATGGATCTCATCAAGCACGTCCACCAAAATCTGTCCTTGAGCCGCCTGAACGGTTAAGACATGATCCAACGTGCGACGAATGTCTGAATCATCCGAAGCAGTCGGTGGAGGAACATCAGCATCAGCAGCAGCACCTGAAATCTCAACAGCAGCAGTACCTGTAGAAGAGGGAGGAGGGGGAACACCACTAGATGACGCACCTCTAGGACGAGAAGGAGCAACTCTCAATTGAGCAGCCCTCTGACGAAGAAAGGTGGCACCTATGGGAGCAATCACATGAACAGGCTCACTAGACGGAAAACCATCTAGACCTAAGTAGAGCAAAATCCTATGAATGAAAATAGGATGAATCAGTGCATGCCCTACGGCAGAACTCCTATGAACCTCGTTCAAAGAACGAAGGAACAAGTGAGGAAAACTGATAGACGCTCCAGAAACAAAGGCGTACAAAAACACACATCGCTCTAGAGGGATGGTGTGGAAGTAAGAGATAGGCCACAAGGAATGATACGCAATCCGAAAGAAGAGATAGGCCATCTCAGTAAGCTCAGCAGATGTGATCCGAGGATCAAAACCCCACTGGATAGATGACCTAGTGATGTAAGACATGACAACGTCTAATGAGGGTGACTCATCATAGTGATAGTCAACATCCCGAACAACCGGCACCCCAAGAGTCTCAACCACTACCCGAGGGGTAATGGTGAACTCTACACCTCGTATCCAACTCCTAACAAGGGTGTTGGAATCATAGACGTGGGAAGAGAGGTTCGAGTAGAGCTCTCTAATCTAGGCGGTCGAGGGTGGATGATCTATCTCTAAGAGAGGCAACCAACCTCTAGACTCAAAATTGGCCCTAATGGCCGGATCAAGCTCATCTAACACAACAGCTCACTCAGCCCAAATCTTATGCTTACAGTTCAAAGTGTCATAGGCTTCTCTACACTTATCATTCTTAAACAGCTCAACCCTAGTGGGAGACTTAGAGGAAGTAGAAGTGGTCCTATGAGCTCTAGTTTTCCTAGGCATAGTGCTAAGATAAGGATCTAAACACAGAGCGAAAGAACAAAAAACACAAAACCAAAACCAAAGGCAGACTGCAAGTTAGCACAAAAACCGAATATAGAATAAAAATCTATATGATGCATGAACAAGTTTAAATGTCATGATGCATGTTCTAATGCAGCAAATTAAGTCCAAAAGTTTTAAATTACAAAATTGGCTTGAACATTAAGATTTTTAACACAAAAACCCCAAAATTTGGAAAACCACTTGATCAATTTGAAAAAATATTTGACAAATTGATCATTACACATGATATAATAACAAAAATAATGACCAAATACATCAATTGGATAAGCCAATTTCATCAATTTAAGCCAATTTGACAAAATCCCCAATTCAGATCAAATTCAAAACCCTAGAATTTTCAATTTTTCAAAAAACCACAAAATTGATCAAATTAAACTATAGGGAACATCATTATAGCATTATAGCACAAAAACCCATTGATCAATTTCACAAGAATATGTTCGAATCATTAAAAACCCCAATATGT
Source organism: Quercus robur (assembly GCF_932294415.1). Taxonomy (NCBI): domain Eukaryota; kingdom Viridiplantae; phylum Streptophyta; class Magnoliopsida; order Fagales; family Fagaceae; genus Quercus; species Quercus robur. The sequence goes on from NC_065539.1 coordinate 17,018,768, forward strand.
TGAAAGTGCCGAAAATACCCATGATAATGCATGAAAAATGCATGAAATCAAGAAATAAACTTGAAAAAGAAGGGAAAAAGGGACTTACCGGCTTCTAAGGACAAAAACCTTGCAAAAATCTTGAAGGAAAACGACAAAAAATGGATGGTGGAGCCTAGAGCCAACGCGGAGAGAGAGAAAAGAAAAAAACTATTTGAAAAGTAACTTTGAAAAAGTCCAAATCTGTCTTTTAAAAAAACTGATTCACGAGTTTCGATCGGTTGAAAATCATCCTCGATCGGTCGAAACAGATAGAGACTCCCTCTCTCAAATTTTAAAAAATTTCGATCGGTCGAAAAACAGATTGGACCGATCAAATTAGGCAGAGGCTCACCATATTTTTGAGGAAAAACACAATTTTTGAAAAACAAGATGAGTTAACTCAAAGCATTGAAATTTAAGAACAAAAATGCATGAGTATGAGATGATATGATTTTCAATTCAAGAATTTTAAGCCCAAAAATTCCCAAAAAAAAAAAATTTCTTGCATTCTCCACAAATTTTCAAGTAACAAATTAAGTTTGCACATAATTCAAGGTATTTGCAATAACTTGGTTGGTCAGACCATAAACATACACAATAACATGTACAATGTTTAGCAAAGAGTAACTCGTGTAGTGTGTACAACTAGCAAAAAGTTGAGATACATGTGAGGTGATATATGAATAGCAATCAATCACAAAGTCTACAAAATTTATCACAAGGAATTTAAGAAAGACTATCACCTAAAGAGTTACATCATATAACTCCCACATCTCCTAGATCATAAGCTTGCAATCATGAAAGTTTCTTGTATTTATGCCTCATAATATACATTCCAATTTTAAGTTATGTGAGTTTGGCATCAAGCCTAATAGTACACACCAATTTTGATTTTAAGAATTAAGCACTTTAACCCGAGGCTTCACCTTATGTTCTTTTTGTGCATGTGCTACACTTTCTCGAGCACAAAATCTTATGATATGCACTAAGGTGTTCATGATTGGCTTGTGAACAGTGGTGAGATGGTTATTTATGCCTTTCTCTAAAAGTTCAAGTCCAACATTTAAAAACATGTGACTTCAAGATTAAGACATAGTAATCAAAAACCATACACATCTTTCCCACACAACATGCACTACAAATCTTCAACTAGTAAAGTGCAATAAATAAGCTCATCAAAACTAAACAAGGTACAAAAGACATGTTATGTGAAAATAAATTGACCAACCTTGTTCTCAAAAACTAAGAAGAATAGTGCAAAACAAACTGTGCTTCCTTTTTCTTCCTTTTTTTTATTTTAATAAAAATAAAAAACACCTAGAATGAAATGCATGAATGTTATGCTATGCAAATCCTAGAAACAAAAAAACAAAAAAACAAAACAAAGCCAAAGAACAATGGTCACAAAGGGTAGAGCAAATGAAGTACAAGGACCATGTCAAAAAGACTCAGTTAGGTCGAGTCTTTTGCATCCAAAATCTTTTAGATGCACCACGAGCATTGGAGTTTTTATTCATTTGAGAATGATTACCAACTCCAGGATTGGAATAAAGGTTTAAAGCCTTTATCAAATCACCAATAAGTACCATAGGATCAAGTGCTTAAGGCACAGGTACTTTTGGTTTGTTTGCTCTCTTAGCAACTTGCAGCTTGTAGCAATTTGGATGGATGTGTCCAGTCTTTCCATAAAAGTGACAAACCCATACAGGTTTATCATGTGTCTTGTCCTTAGAAAGGGTAGGCTTCTTAGGCTTAGATTCTTTCAGATCAACCCTAATCTTCCTAGATGATGAACCTTCTAAGGATTTAGCAACCTCACTCACACAGGGTTTGACAGTTTCACTCACTATCTCACTCACTAAAAGTTCAAAAGAAGAAGATGAAGGAACAAACTTTATGGAATGGGGAGCGGACAAAGAGATGCTATCAACATAACCTAATCCAGTTTTGTCAGAAGACAACTTTTGAACACTCAGCATTTGATCAAGTTTAGAACTAGTAGATCTAGCAACAGATAAATCAAGTTCCAAAGATTTAACTTTATCAAGCAAAAGCATGTTTTCAGTTTTCACATTGTTCAAAAGATCATTAGCATCAAACAATTTAACAAGCAAATTTTTCTTTTCAAGCTCAAGAGATTCAATTTTCTTCAGGCCAAGTTCAACATTCATAGCATCCTTTGCAGCAACTTTGCAAAGTTTGTTATAGGCCTCTTGAAGATCTGCATCTTCAGAGAGTTCCCCATCAGAAGGGTTCTCTTCAACAGATATGCTCTCATCAACTACAGCAGTAGCAGTGAAAGCAATGAAGTTTCCATCCTCATCACAATCAGACTCATGATTAGAAATTTCACCATCACTAAGGGTTACAGCCATAGCCTTACCCTTAGACTTCAAATAGGTTGGACATTCAGATTTCATGTGTCCATACCCTCGACATCCAAAACACTGAGAGCCCAAGGAATTATTGGAAGATTGACCTACTCTTTCTCTAGGTTTATCATTGTTGTTAACCTTCGTGGGATCATGCTTTCTAAAATTTCTAGGTTCAGCAGTATTTGTGCCTCTTGTCTTTCTATTGCTATTCCTGAGAAAGTTTCTAAAGTTCTTGGCAAGATAGGCAATCTCTGTAGCAGAGAACTCATCATCAAATCCACCACCTTCAACATCATCAATTGACTTAAGAGCCACTGATTTGGATTTGGTAGTTTTGGGTAGATCCAACTCATAGGATTGAAGAGATCTTACAAGTTCATCAACAGGGATGGAGTCCACATCCTTGCTTTCAGTAATGGCAGTCACCTTGGGTCTAAAGTCTTCAGTCAAAGATTTAAGAATATTCCTAACAATTTTAGGTTGATCATAAATTTCACTCAAGTTAACAGCAGAATTAACAATATCATTCAATTTAGCATAGAATTCATCAAAAGATTCATCATCAAACATCCTAATGCTCTCAAATTTAGAAGTTAATTGCTGCAATTTATTTATTTTGGCAGCCTTTGTGCCTTCATGCATAATCTGGAGGATATTCCAAGCAGTATGAGTGATCTCAACATTCGAGATTCTCTTAAATTCCTCCATAGAAACAGAGTTAAAAATCGCATTCATAGCCTTGCTATTAAACGAAGCTGCTTCCTTTTGAGAAGTTTCCCACTCACTAACAGGAGTAGTGGGCTTCTCCTATCCGTATTCAACGGAGTTCCACACCCTCTCATCAATGGATTTCAGGAATGCTTTCATCCTTACTTTCCAGTAAGCATAATTATTCCCATCAAAGTAAGGAGGAATAACTAGAGAGTGTCTGTGTTCCACGACAACAGGGGTCAAGAATCAGCTCAATGATCAAAGGATCAACAACAAAAGAGCTACCCGCTCTAATACCACTTGATAGTTTTTAGACCCCTTAAACAATCGATTAAACCTAGGTAATTAGCCAAGTTGTTACTTAGTCCAATTAAACAAGTCTAGGTTATCACAATATAAAAGATCAAATCATGCAAAGCAATGGAAAATAAATAACACAAGATATGATCACCCAGGAAACCAAACCGGTAAAAACCTGGGGAGAATTTGACCTAGCTATCCTCAAGGTAAACTTGAATCCACTATCTTGAAAGAATCGAAGTTCATACAATAAGACTTACAAGCTCCCACGCTCGACTTCTTATTGCTACCAACCAGTAGAGCTTACTGACACGACCATGTGCAAGCTCCGAATCCACAGACTCCTTCTTTCTTCGATTCATTAATGGGATCAAATTTACTCAGCGCCGAATCAATCTCATTAATTTTGACATCAAATAAATCGGATGAGGATACGGTCCCTTGAATCTTGGAGCAATGAATTCCCGAAATTAATGGGCTGATTAAAGAATCATTGATTGGACTTTCACTACATTCCCTTACGTTATGCGTTACTGTTGTGGAGTCCATAGTAACGGCTTCCTCCCTTAATTGATGGTGAGTAACACGACCTGACTTCTCAGGTTTGTTTACCGCCACTAGATCAGAGTCAAGGATTGGGGATTCCTTGTTCATTATCATCAATTCTGCCTTCCCCTCAGTTTCCCGATGAAAATTCTTCACAGGTGAGCTCAATTTGGATTTATAAAATCCTGGCACAGAGATAACAGTTTTCCGTGACAGAACAAAAGGCGTAACTTGAAGAGTTGGACTGAACTGTTTTTGATCGTTAGTTAAACTGCCTTCGCTCTCCAACCAGAGGTCGCAGTCCCTATCATCATGTTCTAAATGTCCACACCAATAGCAAATATTGGGGAGACGCTCATATTTGAACAATATCAACATGGTTTTACCGCTCTCCACAAAAATCACCCAACCACGACACAAAGGTAGTGAGACATCCATCAGCACCCTTATCCTCATGAAGTTGCCTCCTTCAATTTCTGTAGAATCAGAGGAATGAATTACCTGACTGAGAACTTCATATATTTTTTCAGCAGCTTTGATATTCAAGAAACGATATGGCAATCCATGAACATGCACCCAATACAATGTCTTATTGAACCTAAGTTCTTCCATCGCCTTACTTTTATCATAACGCTGCATGATCACAAGGTGTTTGTCGAAACTCCAAGGTTCAGCCTGTAGCACCTTATCAACATCAACGGCATTCTCAAAGATAAACATAACTTTATGTTCTCGGACATTGCGAACCTGGAACCCATTTCGTAACCACCACATGTTTAGATTTTTTGAGGAGAAACACAATTTTTAAGAGTTGGATTCACTACTTCCAAGAGTCATCTCAAAGATTAATTAATCTTTGTGTTGATCATGGCAATATACACTTAAGCAATTATATTTTTTGAAAATTAAGAAAAGATATTTGTAAAGAAACATCCAATAGATGTCCTATAAGAAAGACATAAAAGTATAAATGCATGTTGAGTGACAAATTGTTGTAGGCAGAGAAGCAGTATTCAACAAAGAAGATATGATTTGCAACATTGGCCACGCTTTGAAATCTTTCGTCCCCTCACTATCCAGATTGTAAACTTAATTACAGAATAGCCCCAAAGCAAATTCAATTCCTAATATCCAAAACAAAAACAAATACTCAAATAAAACAAATTCTAATTTTCTAACCCAAATACCTGAATCAAAACCAAATCTAACCCAAATGCCTAAATCCAACCAAATACCCAAACATAAATCATACTTAATGCTCTCTCTCTCTCTCTCTCTCTCTCTCTCTCTCTCTCTCTCTCTCTCTCTCTCTCTCTCTCTCTCTCTCTCTCTCTCATTACTTTTTCTGTGGGTTTTTGTATTTATAAACTCTAAACTGCACAAAGAATATTTCATAAACTGCATAGAGCATATTCCAAGAAGAAAAACAATTGAAGTATAAGCATTAGATTTTAAGTTAAAACAGTAATATATTGAAGATTAAAGATGCTAATTCGAATAGGAGAAGAAACAATGAGATGATGCGGACCTTCCGTATATGTTGCAAAGACGAGATGGGGGAAGTGCACAAATACAAACAACAGATGCCAGTGAAAGGAGACGGGTGCAGAGCACGAACCCATCTATTAGAACAGATCTATTTAACTCTTCTTTTGGCTTGAAATTGTGCCATAATACACTGCCATCTTTCATTTAAAGAGCCAATTTTGAGAAATAAACCTTGATTATCCAAAACCAATTATAAATACCCTAAAACTAAACCAAAATCAAACACAAAATTAATTGAATCAAATACTCGCAAAAGTTTTTAGAATACTGAGAAGCTAAATTGAATAAAAAAAATCAAATCATAACCTAATGTAACCCAAATACCTAAAAAGTCTAAAACAAAAACAGAATATCATGCCCACTAGCAAATTGTAGTACTTTCAAAATGTAGCAAAACCATATGTCATAATTTACTAAAGACATAAACTGATATTGTGGCTACTTCAATGTGTGAACCCCTTTATTTATAAGCTTTTTCCACCCATAATTATCTTCCAAAATAGACCTTAAAATTAAAGAGGATTAAGAAAATTGGCTGAAGAAACTTGGTACATTACACTATAAATTAGGCAAAACAAATACTTCCATCATTCATAAATTGAAAAGAAATATCTCAATTGAGTTAAGTACTATATAAAGCCTTGAATTACTGAATTTTCTCATGTGTCTGCATGAAATGAAAAAGAAGGGGTAGAAAGGTCTTATCGGCACTTGAAAATAAAAAACCTTGAGAAAAAATAAGAAGAAAACGACAAAAATTGACTTGAACTGGATCAGACGAAGAGAGAGAGAGCAAAAAGCTTTTTGAAAAGTTTGAATAAAGTGAAGAATATGTGAGAAAAGCTTGTTTTAAAAAACTCTTTGAACAATTTTCGATCGGTCAAAAATTAGATTCGATTGATCGAAAATCAATTTCGATTGATCCAACACCAATCGAGCACCAATTGAGTTAGGCAGATTGTAACCAAAATTTTTATCGCATTTTCGATCAGTCAAGCAACAGGTTCAATCGATCAAAAATCTGGAAAAAACATATTTTTGAAAAACAGAGCATTTTAATGCAAAATCTCCTCAAAGCACAATGTTTTATGAATAAAATGCATGAGTATGGGATGAAAAGTTTTTCAAAAACACTTGAATTCAACCTAGATCTTCCAAAACAAGATTTTCAATCAATTTGTCCTCAAAGCTCAAACACTAAACATATTTTGCATTAAAATCAAGGAAATTTTAATCTTAGATGGCCACAACAAGATCACACACATTATAATGTACTAAGTTTAGCAAAGAATAACTTGTGTAGTATGTGCAACTAGAATAGCTTGAGATACATGTGAGGTGATCAGTAAATAGTGATCAATCACTCTTTCTACAAAATTCATGACATAAGTTTGAAAGTGACTATTGCCTAAAGAGTTACATCATATAACTCTTACATCTCCTAGAAAACAAGCTTGCAATCATGTAAGTTTCTTGTTTTGCCTCATAATTTACACACCAATTTTATTTCAATGTGAATTTATTATATCACAATAATATACACACCAATTTTATTATTATAAGCCGAGGCTACACCTTATGTTCTTTTTGTGCATGTGCTACACTTTCTCAAATACAAAATCATATGATATGCACTATGGTTTTCATGATTGGCTAGTAAATAGTGGTGAGATTGTTATTTATGCCTTTCTCTTAGGATTTTTTATTCCTTACACTCAAAAACATGTGACTTCAAAATCAAGATCATGTGATTAATAACTATAAACAACTCCCACACAACATGCACTACAAAGCTAAAACTAACAAGGTGCAATAAAATAAGCTCATCCAAGCTAAACAAGGTACATAAACAAGTTATGTAAAGATAATATGGCCAACCTTGATTTCAAATCCAAGAAAAATAAAGCAAAACACATTTTTCCTTCCTTTTCCTTAAAAAAAAGATAAAAAAAGAATTAACAAAAAAAATCTAACATGAAATGCATGAATGTTATGCAATGCAAATCCAAAAAAAAAAAATAAATGAAAACAAAAACAACAAAGAAGAATGGTCACAAAGAATTGAGAGATGAAGCACAAGAATTATATCAGAAAGACTCAATTAGATCGAGTTTTTTGCATCTAAAACTTTTTAGATGCAACTCTTACATTGGAGTTATTATTTCTTAGGTTCTAGGATTTAGGATCTAAATGTATTAGAACTTCAATCTGTAATGCTGGCAAACCATGATCAAAACTTAGAGTCTAGATTTAGGCTGCTCAAAGTGATTTTTGTGTAAAGTTGGAATCGAGTAATTGTAGAAAATTACTGTTCAATTTCTGCAAAGCTCGATCGATCGAAAATTAGACTCAATCGATCAAAGCTTATACAGATTGTTTTTTTCTGCAGAATTTGCAACTCAACCCAAGCCCATACAACATGTAGGGTTTTATGTTTTTCCTTAAGTATAAAAGGAAAAACCCTAGCCACGTTTTAAGGTGGATGATATGCTGTGTGTGTGAATCTCTTGTGAGATCTAGAGGTGTTTGCCTTCATACACACTTAGGGTTATTAAGATCAAGATTGATGTCAAGAGCTTGGTGATCGTTTTAGTTGCTGCATAAAACACTTAAAGAAAAACACAAGTGGGAGTACTTGTGGTTGCTGTGAATCCAAGAAAGAAGTAGTTCGTGGACTCAGAACTGTCATGTGGTCGTGGTAGTAAGTTTTCTACTTGAGGTAGTAATAGGATGTTAGTGGTTTAAGTCGCTATTGTAAAACTTCAATTCTTTCATAGTGGATCTATTTTACCCCGAGGATAGCTAGGTTAAATCATCCCCAGATTTTTTACCTGTTTGGTTTGCTTGGGTTATCATATCGTTGTGTTCTTTATTTTCCACATTTTTTACATGATATGATTTACTTGTGTTAACCTAAATTTTGAATAATTTACCTAAGTAATCACTTGGCTAAATAACTAGGTTAAATAACTTATGATAGTTTTTAGACCCCTTAAAACAATTGATTTAACCTAGGTAATTAGCCAAGTTATTACTTAGTCCAATTTTAACAAATCTAGGTTATCACAATAACAAAGATCAAATCATGCAAAGCAGGGGAAAATAAATAACACAAGATATGATCACCCAGGAAACCAAACCGGTAAAAACCTAGAGAGGATTTGACCTAGCTATCTTCAAGGTAAACTTGAATCTACTATCTTGAAAGAATCGAAATTCATACAATAAGACTTACAAGCCCCCATACTCGACTTCTTATTACTACCCACCAGTAGAACTTATTGACACGACCACGTACAAGCTCCGAATCCACGGACTCCTTTCTTGGATTCACCACCAGATATAAGCACACCCACTTGTGTTTTCTTTAAACTTCAATGGCAGCAACCGCGTTGATCATCAAGGTGTAGATAAATCTTCTCCTTGAAAACCCTAAGTTTGTGTAAAGAAAAGCTCATTTAGATCTCACAAGAGATTTACAAAAACTACAATATGAGCAACTCTAAAACGTGGCTAGGGTTCGCCTTTTATACTTAGGACAAATTAGAAACCCTAAAAACGTTTTAAAACAACTAGGGCTAAGTTGAAAATTCTGCAGAAAAAACATTATGCCCGAGCTTCGATCGATCGAGCCAGGCCGAAATGCATAATGCTTTCCTGCATTAGTTCAATTCCAACTTTACAAAAATGCATAACTTTGAGCAAAACTAAAACACTTCTAAACACATTGTTTTCATCATGGTTTGCCAACAATACATATTAGAGTTCTAAATACATAAAAATCTAAGTCTTTAGAACCTAACAACTTGGGTTTTAAGCAATCTAAAAATGCACATTATTCATATTAGAATGATGACCAACTCTAGGATTGGAATAAAGGTTTAAAGTCTTAACCAACTCACCAATAAGTACCATGGGATCTTGTGCTTAAGGCACATGTACTTTTGGCTTATTTGCTCGCTTAGCAGCGTACAACTTGAAACAGTTTGAATGAATGTGTCTAGTTTTTCCACAAAAATGACAAACCCATGAAGGTTTATCATGCTCCTTATCCTTAGGAATAGTAAGATTCTTAGACTTAGACTCTTTAAGATCAACCCCAGTCTTCCTAGAAAGTGTAACTTCTACTGGTTTAACAATCTCACTCACATGAGGCTCAAAAGAAGAAACAAAGTTTGTGGAATGAGTCTTAGGCACAAAGATGCTATCTTCAAAACCTAGACCAGTTTTGTTTAAGGGAGACTTCTGAATACTCAATATGTGTTCAAGTTTGGAACTAGCAGACCTATTTGTTTGTTCTCTAGCAACAGATAATTGAAGTTCCAAATTCTTAACTTTATCAAGCAACAACATGTTCTCAGTCTTCACCTTATCAAGCAATTCATTAGCATCAAACAATTTCAAGAGCAAATTTTTCTTATCAAGTTCAAGAGAAGCAATTTTTAATAAACCTAAATCAACATTCATAGCATCCTTTGCAACAACCTTGCAAAGTTTATTATAGGCTTCTTGCAAATCAGTAGTCTCAGATTGTTCCCCATCAGAAGGGTTCTTATCAGCCACAACACTTTCATCAATAGTAGCTATGAAAGCAATGAAGTTTTCATCCTCATCACTACCAGGCTCATGATCAGAAACTTCATCATCACTAATGGTTACAACCATAGCTTTACCATTTAATCTCAAGAATGTAGGACATTTTGATTTCACATAACCATACCCTTGACAACCAAAACATTGTTAACCCATAGAAATATTAGAGGTTTAACCTACTTTCTCTTTAGGTTTATTAGTATTGTTCACTTTAGTGGATTCATTCCTCATAAAATTCCTAGGTTCAGCATTGTTTTTACCTCTTACCCTTCTGTTATTGTTACTAAGAAAGTTTCTAAAGTTCTTGGCAAGGTATGCAATCTTTGTAGCAGAGAGTTTATCATCAAATCCATTCCCATCAACATCATCAACAAACTTAAGAACCATTGATTTAGATTTGTTTGTCTTAGGTAGGTCCAACACATAGGACTAGAGAGATCCTATAAGTTCATCAACAGGGATGGAGTCCACATCCTTGCTTTCAGTAATGGCAGTCACTTTGGGTCTAAAGTCCTCAGTCAAGGATCTAAGTATCTTCCTAACAATTTTAGGTTGATCATAGATTTCACCCAAATTATAAGCAGAGTTAACAATATCATTCAGTTTAGCATAGAATTCATCAAAACATTCATCATCAGGACATTCTAATACTTTCAAATCTAGTAGTTAACTGTTGTAGTTTGTTAATCTTAGCTGCCTCTGTGCCTTCATGCACAGTTTGGAGAATATTTCATGTAGTATGAGCAACCTCAACATTAAAAATTCTTTTGAATTCCTCCATAGAAACAGCATTATAAATTGCATTCATGGCTTTTCTATTAAAAGCGGTTGCTTCTTTCTCAAAAGTTTGCCACTCATTAACAAGAGTAGTGGGCTTCTCCCATCTGTATTCAACGGAATTCTAGACTCTCTTATCTATAGATTTCAGGAATGCTTTCATCCTTACTTTTCAATAGGTATAGTTGTTCCCATCAAAATGAGATGGGATCATAAGAGAGTGACCGTGTTCCATGACAACAGGAGTCAAGGATCAACTCTTAGATCAAAGGATCTAAAAACTAAAGCTAACCTGCTCTGATACCACTTGTACGTTTTTAGACCCCTTAAAACACAAGTATTTTAACCTAGTTATTTAGTCAAGTGATTACTTAGGTAAATTATTCAAAATCTAGGTTAACACAAGTAAATCATATCATATAAACAATGTGGAAAATAAAGAACACAACGATATGATAACGTAGGAAAACTAAATCGGTAAAAAACTTGGAGAGGATTTAACCTAACTATCCTGAAGGTAAAACAGATCCACTATAAAAGAAATAAAGTTTTACAATAGCAACTTAAACCACTTACATCCTATTGCTACCTTGAGTAGAAAACTTACTACCATAACCACGTGATAGCTCTGAGTCCATGGACTACTTCTTTCTCGGATTCACAGCATCCACAAGTACTCCTACTTGTGTTTTTCTTTAAGCTCTTTATGCAGCAACTAAAGCGATCACCAAGCTCTCGACATCAATCTTGATCTTGATAACCTTAAGTATGTATGAAGATAAACACCTCTAGATCTCACAAGAAATTCACATGTACAGCATATCAACAACAACTAAAACGTGGCTAGGGTTTTTCCTTTTATACTTATGGAAAAACATAAAACCCTAAATGTCATATGGGCTTGGGCTGAGTTGGAAATTCTACAAAAAAAAAAAAAAAAAAAAAAAAATTCTGCACGAGCTTCAATTGATCGAGCCTTGTAGAAATTGAACAGTAATTTTCTGCAATTACTCGATTCCAACTTTACACATAAATCACTTTGAGTAGCTTAAATCTAGACTCTAAGTTTTGATCATGTTTTGCCAACATTACACATTGAAGTTATAATACATTTAGATCCTGAATTCTTAGAACCTAACATATTTGATATCTAAAAATATTTGTCATTGTCTATATTTCTCTGCATACCTATTGGTCTGTATTTTCTGCAATTTGCATACTTGTTGCTCTGAATTTCTCTTCGCATACCTATTGGTCTGTACTTCTCTACTGTATTCAGCTTCTTGTTCTTTCTGTTTTTAGCTTCTTGTTTCCTCTGTATTTGGATTTCAGGGTTGTCTTATATGTATTTGTTTTCATCTGTTATCAATAAAAAGGAATGAAAATCCAATTCAGATGCAAAGTCTGCAATCTTAGCCCTATTGATCAAATATGGCCAACTTCATTCTACATTACAAAGTGTGTGTATACCAACGAAATACAATTTAAAAATAAAATTGACACAATCACTGTGATATGTGAACCATACAGGGGAAAAAACAAATACAGAGAAGTATATACTGGAAAAACTTGATAACAATGCTAGAAAAGAAACGTGGGAAACAAAATTATATAGGGAAAAAATGTTTCAACAAAAAATTTAAAACAGAATAAATAAAATGAAAGCTTTAAAGTGTAGAGATATACTCAAAACAAATTGAACCCAAATATCCCAAAGGAAAACCAAATTCAACACAAATAACGGATATTAAAAACCATTCCTAATCCAAATTCCTTAATGCAATCCAATCCAGTCAAAATACCCAGACATAAATCAAATTTGATACCAAATTATAAAAAAAATAAATAAAATAAATAAATAAAAACCAAGAAACAGATACTATACCTATGGAGGGAATGGGTTTGACAATGGCAGAAGCCTGGACTGTCACTTGACGCAGTTGATGGCAGATTTCTCAGTTTTTTTCTCTCTCTCCACTTTATGTGTCTAATTGACTCATTCTCTCTCTCTCTCTCTCTCTCTCTCTCTCTCTCTCTCTCTCTCTCTCTCTCTCTCTCTCTCTCTAACCTTGTTTTTTGTTTTAAACAGTGTAGATTGTACAATAAATAGTTAAAATATAAAGTCTCAAATGGTGCAACGTGCGGTATTTTGTAACTTTCAAATTGTAAGCATTACAGAAATATCCTTATGTGCCATCACAACCTTAATTACAGGGAAAGGCTGAAGCAATGGAAGCAAAATTAAAAGTCATATGAAAGAATTGCAGGTTCATGCTAAAGCAATAAACCAAACATACTACTACCATATAGATCTTTAGCAAAAGAAATTTCACAAACTATAAACAAAAAATTAGCCAAAAGATATTAAGATAGTACCACTAAACTGGAAAAAATTAATCAAAATTGTTTTCCTATAGCTAATTGATTAGAAATATACCCAACTATTTCATTTTTCATCCTATTATAAGCTTCAATGGAACTAAAAAAAAAAAATTGTCAAGAACTATATAAAATCATCTACCACCAAACACTCAATTGTATCCTTATTTTTGTCATATATCCGTGAGTTTCAAAACTAGGCAAGTTGTACATAAATAAATCAATCCTTGATAATGCACACATGTTTAGATTTTTTGAAGAGAAACACAAATTTTAAGAGTTGGATTCACTTCTTCCAGGCGTCATCTGAAAGATTAGTTAATCTTTGTGTTGATCATGGCAATATACACTTAAGCAATTATATTTTTAGAAAATTAAAAAAAGATATTTGTAAAGAAACATCCAATAGATGTCCTATAAGAAAGACATAAAAGTATAAATGCATGTTTAGTGACAAATTGTTGTAGGCAGAGAAGCAGTATACAACAAAGAAGATATGATTTGCAACATTGGCCACGCTTTGAATTCTTTCGTCCCCTCACTATCCAAATTGTAAATTTAATTACAGAACAGCCCCAAAGCCAATTCAATTCCTAATATCCAAAACAAAAACAAATACTCAAAGAAAACAAATTCTAATTTTCTAACCCAAATACCTGAATCAAAACCAAATCAAACCCAAATGCCTAAATCCAACCAAATACCCAAACATAAATCAAACTTAATGCTCAATTTTTAGTGATTGGAGACCAACTGTGGTTGTGGTCTAAGATTTACCTCTATGTCATTCCCTTTGTGCCTTACTACCATTTCTCTATCTCTCTCATTAATTTTTCTATGGGTTTTTGTATTTATAAACTCTAAACTGCACAAAGAGTATTTCATAAACTGCATAGAGAGTATTTCAAGAAGAAAAAACAATTGAAGTATAAGCATTAGATTTTAAGTTAAAACATTAATATATTGAAGATTGAAGATGCTAATTCGAATAGGAGAAGAAACAATGAGATGATGCGGACCATCCGTATATGTTGCAAAGACGAGATGGGGGAAGAGCACAAATACAAATAGCAGATGCCAGAGAGAGGAGACGGGTGCAGAGCACGAACCCATCTATTAGAACAGGTCTATTTAACTCCTTTTTTGGCTTAAAATTGTGCCACAATACACTGCCATCTTTCGTTTAAAGAGCCAATTTTGAGAAATTCATCTAACTCTTCTCAAATTTATGTGGAAAAATAACTATTATAAAGTCCTCTATAAGTGGATTATCAAAAAAAAAAAAAAATCCTCTAGAAGTGAACAATTGCGGCAATAAAGATGAACCAAACATTAGACACATTAATTCCAATGCTTTCAAGATTTCTAAACCTTGATTATCCAAAACCAATTATAAATACCCTAAAACTAAACCAAAATCAAACACAAAATTAATTGAATCAAATACTCGCAAAAGTTTTTAGTATACTGAGAAGCTAAATTGAATAAAAAAATCAAATCAAAACCTAATGTAACACAAATACCTAAAAAGTCTAAAACAAAAATATAATATCATGCCCACTAGCAAATTGTAGTACTTTCAAAATGTAGCAAAACCATATACCATAATTTACTAAAGACATAAACCGATATTGTGGCTGCTTCAATGTGTGAACCCCTTTATTTATAAGCTTTTTCCACCCATAATTATCTTCCAAAATAGACCTTAATAGTATAAGAGGATTAAGAAAATTCAATGAAGAAACTTGGTACATTACACTATAAATTAGGCAAAACAAATATTTCCATCATTCATAAATTGAAAAGAAATATCTCAATTGAGTTAAGTACTATATAAAGCCTTGAATTACTGAATTTTCTCATGTGACTGCATGATAGATGCTCTACTAATCATCTCAACTTGCTGAAATTTCATTTTATTTAAATATCATAACTGGTTGCAATTCTCTACTTTTCACCACAATTCACAAATTAGCAAAGTAAACTAACAAATTTAATTTAAACTAAACAATTTAAAACCTTCAAAACTGGTTACAATTCCTTGTACTATTGTTTCACTTTTGTTTCTTAGTACTAAAAAGATTTTCAATGAATTTTCAAGAATAGCATACAACGTGAAAAACCCAAAAAACCAAATACAGTAAACACCAAAACCAACACTTAGAAATCTCTGAGAAAATTATCTTTTTTTGATAAGTAAAGCTTTGAGAAAATTATTCTCTACCATAACATACAAAGTAATCAATTTTGTACAAAGAACATTATACTTTCAGATTTAACAATTTAAAACATGCAAAGCCCAGAAACCCCCCCCCCCCCCCAGAAAAACCCAACATCAAAAAAAAAAAAAAAAAAAAAAAAATCATGACTTAAAAGTATCTTTTAAAAAAATATTGTCTAAAATCTAGAATATATAAACAAAATAACAAAATATTTTCAGATATCAAAATCCCACAATTTCAATCCCCCTTACAAATAATAGAACATGTAAGAGAGGTAAAATTAGGAGAATATTAGGAAAAGAAATTGGTACCTTTTCTTTGATGAAATTAGACACTCCAAATTGAAGAAATATTCCAATTCATCTCCACAGAGAAAGAAATTGAATGTTTTAAATCCAAAAGAGACGAATTCAAACAAACCCATTGCTAAAAATATCTAATAAAATAGTCACATATCAAAATTTTGAATTCCTTAACCCTAATTTCTGGAACCAAACCCAACTGTAATTGTAAAAGTTTGAAACATATAACAGATCTAATTTGTGGGGAAAAAGTTGGAGAATGAATGATAACCTCGTCGGAGGCATTGTTAATAGGCAGAGGAGACTCATCTTCATTCTTCTGAATCAAGATGGTGAAGTCTAATTTTCATTTTAGCGTAACTACACCAAAGATTTTTTTTTTCTTAATTGCAAACTATGGATATATATCAATCGAAGTTTTTGTTTTCCCTAATCACAAAGTAGAGTGAAAGATATTGAAAGGAATTTGAACGGAGGTTTTTTTTTTTTTTAAGCCTTTGGATATATAGTTTTGTAATTAACCAGTGTGATTGTATTATATGGTATGACTTTTCACAGTTTAAATCTACACATGTTTTAGCTAAACACTGTAACTTTTGGCATTTTAATTGTAAACGTGCTAAGTTTTTAAGAAGCATTTTTTCCTAACATGGCAACACCTCCTTAATTACAGGAAAAGGCTTCTACTTTTATATATAGTATTAGATTGCAAATGGAATCAACCACGTTAATATTAGCGGGGCCTATTATTGTCTCTATGGTTGGCATGTCATTTAACGTCTGCCATTTACTTACAAGTACTGTACATTTTTAGATCCCTATAAACTAGATTGTTTAACCTAATTAATTAACCAAGTGAATACTTAGGTTTATTATTAAAATCTAGGTTAAAACAAAACAATCATATCATACAAAGCAGCGAAAAATAAATAATAAAATGATATGATCACCCAAGAAAACCAAAACGGTAAAAACCTAGAGAGGATTTAACCTGGCTATCCTCAAGGTAAAAAGTAAATCCATTATAGAGAATTAAAGTTTACAATAAGACTTAGACCACTAATATCCTATTGCTACCACATGTAGAACTTACTAACGCGACCACGTGCAAACTCTAAATCCACAGACTCCTTCTCTATTAGGCCTTTGCAACACAAGCACCCACACTTGTGATAAAAAACACAAACTCTCCTGTTTGTAACTCTAAGATCACCCTTGAAGGTTTAGACCATCAACACCTTTGATGACTAGAGAAGGTAGCAACTTTTACAACACCGGATCTTGAGATTCTTTAAGGAATAACACTGGTAAAAGATTTGAGAGAGCTTTTTGGGTACAAAACCCTAGATCTACAAAAAGGCACACTTTTCTCTCTCTAAAAAGTCATATAAAAACGTGCCTAGGGTTTCCTTTATATACTAGTAATGTTTTACTTGAAACCTAATACATTTAAGTAGTTTAGGCTAAAATAGAATTCTGTAGATACGTGTTTCGATCAATCGAGCCTGTTTCTTGATCGGTCGAACCAGGCAGTTTCTAAACTCTTCTTTCTGCAGTTTGTATATTATTGAATCTTGACTTGTATGACCTTGATCATTGTTTAATAATACCTATAGACTCTAGGATCTATATCTAGAAAAATTTGTGTTCACGATTTGTCAATTGTTCTAAATTTTTAGAACCTAACAAGTACCATACCCACAAAAAATAGCAGGGGTACCATAGAGTTTCCCTTTACCATGTATCACTAAATTAAGTTTTAAACATGAATCACAAGTAGAATCATAAACATGGGTGTGTGGCTCTTTTTTTTTTCTTTTTTCTTTTTTCCTTTATCTTTTAATAGTTCTGTCACTTAATTAGTTAATTTTGATAAATTGAATTCGGACCAAATCTAGTCTCCTAACGGAGATAATCTTAGAATTTGAGCCTAATTGATTTCGTTCGATTTTTTTTTTTTTAAATATTGCTTTTATATATATATATATATATATATATTTACTGTACTTTACGTTATATATATATATATATATATATTTACTGTACTTTACGTACGCTTTGAACTGACCCCTCACCCGGTGTTGTAGAGACAGCCAAATATGATACACTATATATGTATCTCATATGGCAGGCCCGGACTGTTTGGATTCCATTTCTTGTTGGTATGTGTTTGTATTAATTATCGCCCAGATTTTATCATAATTATTATCTGTATTCAAAACAAACAAACCAACAAACAAAATACTTGATTAAAAAGAAAATGAAGAAGTTGGTGTAACAGAGTCCATGGAAGGTTAGGATATCAGTTATAGTTTTTTTTTTTTTTTTTTTTTTTTTTTTTTTTTCCGATAATTTGATAGTTGAGAGACAAATTTGAATTATACTAGAGTTAAAAACACTAAAAATGCCAACTAAACTTTAATACTCGTTACCTTTGGGGTTAAAGTTACCTATTTTGTTGAATCCCGCGTTAGAGCACTTAACAATCAAATAGTCCCTCACTAGCGCAGTTCGCAATAAAAAAGTAAATAAAAATTTACTGAGAACATTAGCGCTGATCACTTATTAATGACAAAAACATGGTTGTTAGGGCCCTCTTTCATAATTTGATATTTTGATCATATGACTTTTGTGGCACCGAGGTTGTTAGCTAGGGAAACATACAAGAATTAACAAATGCAGTCTAGCGAAATTTCTCGAATAAAAAACAATTCACAACTTTGATCATTGATGTAGGAATTATTATTATTCTTATTATTATTATTATTATTATTATTATTTTGATGAACATTGATGCAGAAATCCGGACTAGTTTATAGAAGTGAAAAAAAAGTCCCTCAACAGGTGGGAGAATTTGGGTCTAATAGTAATATTGTTGTAGGGTGACGAATTTGGGGCTCAGGCCCAACAGGTGGGAGATTCTGGCCCAAAAGTCCCTCAACAATGAATTTGTAGAGAGTAGGTTATAGAACTAGGTCTTTGACAGGAGAAACGAAGTTACGACCAAGCCATGCAACCAGTTGGACATAGGGATATTCCTTCAAGCTTTTGGAGTAACGGTCCCTGAGGCTGTTCCTGCTACTTCTCTCTCTTTTCTCCTTCTTTATCCTTTCTTCTTTCTGCTTCCGATCCCTTTTCCATGGGGATCTCCTTCCCTTATATAGCATCCTTCCTGAGATCATGTCCCTACACTTGTCAGTCATCCGATCCTCCACTCGAGTGCCTGTCCATAGGTCATCCTCCCTCCTTTCTGTGAGTTGCACTGGCCAAGATGATTCTGCGTTCCTGTCCCTTCCACATTAATGCGGCTGGAAAAGTAGTTCCTTGGCATTTAATGCGGCAGTTGTGATTGTCCCCCCCCCCCCCTTCCTGAGTGTCACGCACTGTTTCTTCGTATTGGGTGAACTTTCGCCTGGTATGGGGTGCAAATTGGACACTTACTTGGTGAGTCCGAGGAGGTGTTCCTCCTCAGACGCCCCTTAGCAGGCCCGGCCCATCATGATTGGGACGGGATATCCTACGCCCATGCCTTTTCTTCTTTATCGTGGCTGGGCTTGGTACATGAGCTACGGCCCAACATCAACTGACAGACTTTACCCACCACAATAGCCCCTCAAAATGCCGGCCTTTTTTGAGTCCGAGGAGAAAAGGCGGGATTTTGATACCCACTAGACGGCTCGTGGCGAACCACTGCTTCACACGTGGAAGAGGGAAGGCACGCCTTTACGTGCTTCATTAATGCTGTGGGCAGTTGGTGACTCAGGGGTAAGTAACCGCAGCTTTTGAGGTTTTACACTCGCTCAATCCAACGGTTGGAGGCAGGATCTACGGTGGACAGCATCTCGCATGCCTTAGACGCGAGCGCGTCTGTTCGACTTCTACCGAGTATAATAGGTCTTGAGGGCGTTCGTCTCTCATTTTTGACGAGCTTTCCAATATTCAGAACTTCTCAGAGCCTATTCCTTCAGTCTGTTCTTGCTTCCGCTGCCATTCTCTTGAAGACTCCTTCGAACCTCTTACCCGTAAGTTCGCGCTTCTTCTCCATTATTCTTCATTAATCATACTGCCTTCAAGTTGTTTTTAGGATTAGAGGGGATGGGTAGGCTTGAGAAACTGGTAGATTCTCCGGCCGGTATGGCGGGCTTCAGGGCGAAGTATCGTATCCCACCGGAGGTAGGGTTAGAGTACTGTCATCTGGAGGACATTTTGATGAAACGGAGAACAGAAGAAGTCGCAATTCCAATGATAGCCTTCGTGGAAGGAGGAATGACTATTCCGATGGGGAGAATAACTAGGGACTATCTGCGTGGTCATAGGTTGGCCCCCCATCAATGCACCGCTAATGTATTCCGGATCCTGGGGTGTGTCGAAACCCTGAACGATCAGATGAACCTCGGCCTCTCATGGCACGACGTGGTTCATCTTTATGAATGCCATAAGCTCGGCGACACATACTATCTAAAGTCTAGGGTTGACGCAGTGAGGTTGATATCTTGCCTTTCGAAGTCTAGCAAAGGCTTGAAGGACGACCATTTGATCGTCTCCGGGCCATGGTCTGACGGCCCTCACTGTCCGACTAGGGAGGGAAAGCCAGGTGGGGTGTCGTAGAATTAGATGCCGTGGGGAGGATTTTGGTTTCAAGCTCCTCCACCCCTTTTTCTTTTACTTGCTTTAGATTTGTTGGTTTGATTGCATGTCTCCTCGGACTAACATAAATCGTTTGACGGCCTTTGCAGACAAGAGGCTAACCACTCCTCGGCTGAGCCTAGTCAATGTCCCGGCTCTAAATTACCTCCTGAGGTCCGAGATTTTTGTTAGCGGGGACGGACAACTACGGTCGGCTCCTTTAATTTTGGATTATACTCCGCTCACTCGAGCCCAGGTAGAAGCCGGACAAGCTATAAGGGCCGGTAGTCCGAGATTAGCACGGATTGACGTGTCCATACCAGGGTTCCTCGCTGATACAGACTTGCCTCTAATTCAATTACCTCCCCAACGCGTTTTTACCCCAGTAGTTATCCCAGAGGTGGAGTCCGGCTCTTCGCATTCATCCTTAGAGGATCAGATAGACCAGTTCCAATTTACTGAGGAAGGGGAGGCTTCGGTTTGAGTAGTAGAGATCTCCGACTCTGACGCTGATTTGGACCGTGCCTTAGCGGCTCCTGGTACTGGTCTGGTCATCGCACAGCCTGATCTTAGCGAGGACACAGAGGAAGAAGAAGGAATGGACCTCCAGCCGAGGACTGGCCTCAGGGGTCTTTTATCCAACAGGTCCAAAGGGCAGACCTCTAAGGAGATCTCGAAAGGACAGGTCGTCTCCAAAGCCCCCGCTCTTCCTCCCCCTCCCTCGTCGGGCGCGGCGCTGAAGCCTATGCCTAATCTAAAGCGAAAAAGGCCTGTAGAAGAGGCAGAGGAGGGAGAGGTTGCCCGCGAGAAGGCCGGGCCTAAAAAGAAGGGCAAGGAAACGAAAGAGCCCCGGGAAAAAAGAACAAGGTCCACTGAGAGCCGAGATGAGGCGGTCACTCAGAGGGGACCTCGGACATGGTCTCCTCGGATCGAGCTAGATGGCGCTCCAATCCTCTGGGATACGACCCTATGGGAGTCCCAGCGTGAGCCAGCTTCGT
Source organism: Quercus robur (assembly GCF_932294415.1). Lineage (NCBI taxonomy): Eukaryota > Viridiplantae > Streptophyta > Magnoliopsida > Fagales > Fagaceae > Quercus > Quercus robur. The sequence continues at coordinate 17,040,166 of NC_065539.1, forward strand.
TCTTGGCTGAAGCGTTGCAGCAACCTCTTCTCTTGCCCCGTGATATGGAAGGCCTCAGGAAGATTCGTCAACCAGAGCTTTTCATGTCATTGAAGAGGGACATGGCTGTGGTAAGTGGAATCTTCTATCTTATCTTTGTGTTGAGAACCTTCTTATCGTCTTATCTTGGTATCGTCTTCATTTCCGTCTGAGTGCAGATCACCCAACAAATTTATGTTGCTGAGGAATGGGCCAAACAAGCTCGTGAGGATGTGCATAGGGAGGCTCAGTCCCGTGCTACAGCTGAGAGGGCCGCGAGCGATCTCAAACGTGATCTTGATCGTCAGGATCATGAGCTAAAAGAGGTGAAGAAGGCCAATGCGAGTGCAGAGGCTGGCCTGAAAACTGCTGAAAAGCAAACCGAAGAGCTGCGCAAGCAGCTCCGACACTTTGAGGAAAAACTGTCAGCGGAGCAACAAGCGGTTTCGGAGCTTAAGGCTGAGCTTGCAAGGGCTAAGGAGGAAGCCCGCTTGTCCAGGGAGGTTGCCGAGAAGGCTGTGGCGGCTTCGTATGAACGTGGGGTTCACGATACTGAGGAAAGGTTGACTGAGGAAGTCGCCACTGTCTGCAGGGATTATGTCACCTCGACCTGGGGATTGGCCATGGATAGGGCAGCCGTCCCCGCAGATTCTGATCTCAGGAAAGTTGAGAACATCTTTTACCCTGCGGAGATACGTGAGACTCCTGGGGAGGTCGCTTCCACTGAACCTCTTCCAGCAGATTCCCCCATTCCCGAGACTGGAGGCATGGAGCAAGCTACGCAGGGCCAGTCACCTGAGGACAGTCTTCGCATCAGCGAGATCCTTGCCCAGGCCCAGGAGATCGCCCCGGAGAACCCAGCAGTGGATGATCAGCCCGCCCCAACTCAGGGCCCTTAGGGACGTAGAATAGGAATTCGTCTGTCCCGCTTTTGTATTTTGTTTTGTTTGATCCTTGCTAATATTTCTGAACTGAATTACTTTGAACATTATATGACAAAAGTTATTTAATTACATATATCGCTGCTTTACTTTATTTTGTTTTCATCATGAATGGATATCAGTCTTACCCTTTTACTGCTTAAAGTCGAACAATAATGAATAAAGACGTTAAAATTGCGACACTTTGTAGTCGAGCAAGAACGATTACAATGCTGATTTTTCCCAAGTCCGTGGCTAAGAATCCGCGCAGGACTTGGCTTCCCTTTAACGCTTTTCGTGAATCATAAACGGTTAACCCTTGATGAAAGAATTGTGTGGTTAATTTCCCCCAAGTCTGTGGTTCGAGGAGCCATGCAGGACTTGGGTTCTGTTTAACGCTTATTGAGATTGTTGCGCGGTTAATTTCCCCCAAGTCTGTGGTCCGAGGAGCCATGCAGGACTTGGGTCTTGTTTAACGCTTACTGAGATTGTTGCGCGGTTAATTTCCCCCAAGTCTGTGGTTCGAGGAGCCATGCAGGACTTGGGTTCTGTTTAACGCTTATTGAGATTGTTGCGCGGTTAATTTCCCCTAAGTCTGTGGTCCGAGGAGCCATGCAGGACTTGGGTCTTGTTTAACGCTTACTGAGATTGTTGCGCGGTTAATTTCCCCCAAGTCTGTGGTTCGAGGAGCCATGCAGGACTTGGGTTCTGTTTAACGCTTATTGAGATTGTTGCGCGGTTAATTTCCCCTAAGTCTGTGGTCCGAGGAGCCATGCAGGACTTGGGTCTTGTTTAACGCTTACTGAGATTGTTGCGCGGTTAATTTCCCCCAAGTCTGTGGTTCGAGGAGCCATGCAGGACTTGGGTTCTGTTTAACGCTTATTGAGATTGTTGCGCGGTTAATTTCCCCCAAGTCTGTGGTCCGAGGAGCCATGCAGGACTTGGGTTCTGTTTAACGCTTACTGAGATTGTTGCGCGGTTAATTTCCCCCAAGTCTGTGGTCCGAGGAGCCATGCAGGACTTGGGTTCTGTTTAACGCTTACTGAGATTGTTGCGCGGTTAATTTCCCCCAAGTCTGTGGTTCGAGGAGCCATGCAGGACTTGGGTTCTGTTTAACGCTTATTGAGATTGTTGCGCGGTTAATTTCCCCCAAGTCTGTGGTTCGAGGAGCCATGCAGGACTTGGGTTCTGTTTAACGCTTATTGAGATTGTTGCGCGGTTAATTTCCCCCAAGTCTGTGGTCCGAGGAGCCATGCAGGACTTGGGTTCTGTTTAACGCTTACTGAAAATTGCTGCGTGGTTAATTTCCCCCAAGTCTGTGGTCCGAGGAGCCATGCAGGACTTGGGTTCTGTTTAACGCTTACTGAAAATTGCTGCGGGGTTAATTTCCCCCAAGTCTGTGGTCCGAGGAGCCGTGCAGGACTTGGGTTCTGTTTAACTTTTATTGAGAATTGTACAGTAGAATGACATCAAGTAAAATATTCTTCATTAATAAAAGTACCTTTTCAGGTTATTTACATTCCATGGACGTGGCACTACACGTTTGTCTAAGTCTTCCAAATAGTACGCTCCAATGCCAGCCACAGAGGTGATACGGTATGGACCCTCCCAGTTTGGCCCGAGTTTTCCCCATGCAGGGTTCCTCGCATTGCCCAGGACTTTCCTCAGCACTAGGTCCCCAGGCGTCAACGGTCTTGACTTCACCTTGGCGTCATAGCCCCGCTTGAGCTTTTGCTGATACTGAGCTAGATGCACCATCGCGCAATCCCTTCTCTCTTCAAGGAGGTCCAAGCTTTTCTCTAGAAGCCCGTTGTTAACAATAGGGTCGAATGTAGCAGTCCTCTGGGAGGGAAAGTTTATCTCTAATGGGATGACGGCCTCGGCCCCGTAGGTCAACGAAAAGGGGGTTTCTCCCGTGGATCGGCGGGGCGTGGTGCGATACGTCCACAAAACATGGGCGAGCTCTTCAACCCACCTCCCTTTCGCGTCGTCTAACCTCCTCTTCAGCCCATTCACTATGGTTTTGTTAACTGCCTCGGCTTGTCCGTTACTCTGCGGATAGGCTGGTGTAGAGTACCTGTTGACAATCCCCAATTCACTGCAATATTCCCTAAAGGCCTTGCTATCAAATTGCAGGCCATTGTCCGAGATTAGAGTGTGTGGGGTGTCGAATCGGGTGACAATGTTTTTTCAGATAAACTTCTTGACATCAACATCCCTAATGTTTGCCAGCGCCTCAGCCTCAACCCATTTCGTAAAGTAATCGGTGCCGACGAGAAGAAACTTCTTGTTCCCGGCAGCTTTGGGGAACGGACCTAATATGTCTAGGCCCCATTGTGCAAATGGCCAAGGGCTGGACAATGGGTTAAGTACCCCACCGGGTTGATGTATATTCGGAGCGAACCGTTGGCATTGGTCACACTTCTTCACATATTCCAGAGCTTCCTTATGCATGCTTGGCCACCAGTAACCCAGCGTCATAGCCCTGTGGGAGAGGGACCGGCCCCCCGTATGGCTCCCACAAATCCCCTCGTGCAACTCCTCCAGAATGAGTTCAGTTGCGCCTGGGTGTACACACAGCAAGTATGGCCCCGAGAATGAACGTCTGTAGAGCTTGGAGTCCTCGGACAACCAGAACCGAGAAGCTCTCCTCCGGATTTTGTCGGCCTCGACTTTGTCGTTTGGTAAGGAATCATTCTTCAAGAATTGGACAAGAGGGTCCATCCAGCTTGGCCCCTCGCCGACATTATGTATCCGAATACCTTTAGCCTCCTCTTCCGTGGGGCGGCAGAGGTCCTCGACCAAGATAACCCGCGGAAGGGGCTGAGCCAAGGATGTGGCCAGTGTTGCCAGAGAATCGGCGTGAGTATTCCCGCTTCTGGGTATATGCATCAAACGGAAGTCGTCGAAGTGGGCGCGTAAGCGTTTAGCTCGGGCAAGATACCGTTGCATTCTTTCGTCTTTCGCCTCCAATTCCCCGCTTACTTGCCCCACTATGAGTCTTGAATCTGAGAATATGCTCGCGCATTTCCCACCCAGCTTCCGGATCATCGACATCCCTTCTAGCAGTGCTTCATACTCAGCTTCGTTATTCGTTGCTGGGAATCCCAGTCTCAACGACTTCTCCAGAGTTATACCTTCGGGAGAGATTAGAACGAGCCCCACTCCAGACCCCTTTTAGTTCGCTGCACCATCAATGTATGCTTTCCACTCATCGTGCTCTTGCACAGAAATCGTGCTGACCAGTCTCCTATCATTACTCGGTGATTCCGACACGTCCACCCCTTCCACGGTTGGCTCCGCAAATTCAGCTACCAGATCAGCGAGGACTTGACCTTTTATGGCGGTGCGCGGCATATATCTGATGTCAAAGGCGCTTAAGATGGTTCCCCACTTAGCGATTCTCCCAGTGTAGTCGGCGCTGCGGAGGACTGATTTCAATGGAAGTTGGGTTAGCACAACCACTGTATGCGCCTGAAAATAGTGGGGAAGCTTCTTTGTAGCTTGCACGACAGCCAATATTGCCTTTTCGAGGGGGAGATACCGGGTCTCTGCCTCCTGTAGCGACTTGCTTACGTAGTACACGAGCCGTTGCGTGCCGTTGTCCTCTAGGATCAGTACTAGGCTGACTGCATGATCGGCGACTGCGATGTATGCATAGAGTACCTCGTCGGCCTCGGGACTGGACATGATCGGAGGTCGGGCGAGGTATTCCTTGAGCTGTTGGAAAGCCACGTCACACTCCTCAGTCCACTCGAAACCCTTCCACTTGTGCAATAGGAGGAAAAAAGGTCGGCATCGGTCCGCCGAGCGGGAGATGAAACGGTTCAAAGCTGCTATCATACCGGTAAGCTTCTGGACTTCTTTGGGATTCCGAGGCGGTTGCATACTACGAATGGCCCTTATTTGGTCAGGGTTAACTTCGATCCCCCGATGGGTTACCATGTAGCCAAGGAATTTTCCCGATCCCACTCCAAATGAACACTTGGATGCGTTCAGTCGCAGCCTGTACCTTCTCAGGATGTGAAACACCTCGTCAAGGTCCCTGATGTGGTCAGTCACCAATTTGCTCTTTACTACCATATCATCTATATACACCTCGACAGTTTTTCCCATCTGTTGTTCAAACATCCTAGTCATCATCCTTTGATAGGTCGAACCGGCATTCTTCAGGCCAAAAGGCATCACCTTGTAATGATAGTTGCCAATTGGGGTGACAAAGGCAGTTTTTTCCTGGTCTTCCGTGGCCAAGGATATCTTATGGTAGCCCTGGAAAGCGTCCAAAAAACTCATTCGGGGATGCCCGACAGTTGCGTCGACCAGTCGGTCTATTCGCGGCATTGGGAAAGGATCCTTTGGGCAAGCCTTGTTTAAGTCCGTGAAGTCCACACAGACTCGCCATTTCCCGCTCTTCTTCTTCACCACGACTGTGTTCGCCAACCATTCGGGGTAGAACACTTCCTTGATAGCCCCAGTTCTTTTCAATTTCGCCACTTCTTCCTTCACAGCGTCTGCATGCTCCCTTGACGGGCGCCGAGGGGGCTGCTTCTTTGGGGTAATAGCTGGATTAACGTTAAGGTGATGGTGTATTAGGTCTGAGTCAACCCCAGGGGCTTCATAAGGATCCCAAGCGAATACATCCTCATTTCGACGCAGAAAATCAATTAGCGTCGACTTCTCCTGTGCTGGTAGCTCCGAGCCAATCTGGAAAAACCTTTCGGGGTCTGATCCGACGAGCACTTTCTCTAGCTCTTCACAACTCACCTCCATGTCCGGTCCTTCATTACCTGCAACTAGGACCGGGGTTCTTGATTGCTATAAGGTATTCTCGGTTGAAGTGGAAGGCGCGTCGCTTAATCATCGAGCAATGGCCGATACCATGCATCGCCTGGCCATTCCTTGATCCCCCACTATCTCTTTGATTCGGCCCTCTGAGGGATACTTCACCTTCTGGTGCAGGGTAGACGACACAGCCCCTAGCGTATGAAGCCATGGCCGTGCCACAATAGCCGTGTAGGGTGAGTATGCGTCCACCACAATGAAGTCCACTTCCACTATTTCTATGTCTGTTTGCACAGGCAATCTGATCATGCCCTTAGGGATGACGATTTTTCCCTCAAAGCTAAGCAGAGGAGTATTGTATGGCGACAGGTCCTCCTGCTTTTAAATTCAGCCCTTTATATAGGTCCGGGTACATCACCTCCACGGCGCTGCCCTGATCAACTAACACCCTCCTCACGTCATAACCTCCTATTCTGAGTGTCACGACTAGGGCGTCGTCATGGGGCTGAATAGTTCCCTCCTTGTCCTCTTCCGTGAATCCAATTAATGGCACTCTCCCTCTAGCCCTCTTGAATTCCCTTTCGCCTGGCTCTGTCGGGAACCTACCTACTGACATTACTCTGAATGGGCCGGATCCGGTTCTCCCAGGTGCGGCAAGAATGACATTTATCGTGCCGATAGGTGGCCTCAAGGTGCTTTGCCTGGTATCGACATTTGACTGCTCAGGGCGTTGCAACAGATGCCCTAACTTTCCTTCTCGGACGAGTGGATCCACATAGTTCTTCAGATTCCTACATTCGTCCATGACGTGGCCGGGCTCTTGGTGATACACACAATATAGGTTCTGATTGCGTTTTGAGGGGTCACCTGCCATCCTATTTGGCCATTGAAAAAAGGGCTCGTGCTTTATTTTTTCCACGATCACGTGTAATGGCTCTCGGAACACAGCGTGGACTACCTGAGCCCCTACAGATCCCGATTGTTTTGTATAATCTCTTCTCGGCTTATTACTGTTACTGAAACGGTCCGACCTGAAGTCCCTTCTCTCCTGGGGGACAAACTTCGCCTTTCCCTTCCCGGTTTGCTAGTCCTCCTCGACCCTCTTATACTTGTCTATCCTGTCCATAAGTTGCCGCACGCTGGTGGCTGGCTTCCCTGTGAGAGACTTTCTCAAGCCATGCTCTGTCGGCAAGCCCCTTTTAAAGGCACTGATGGCGACGTCATCGTGACTTCCTTCTACCTCGTTGTGCACCTCCCAATATCTGTCCGAGTAGGCCTTTAGCGTTTCCCCTTCTCGCATGGACAGAGATAAAAGGGAATCGAGGGGCCGAGGGACTCTAGTGCTGGTGATGAAGCGGGAGCCAAAGGCCTGCGTCAACTGTTTAAAGGAGTCTATAGAGTTTGGTGGGAGGGCATCAAACCATCTCATGGCCAGGGGCCCCAGGCTGGAGGGAAACACTTTACACATTAACGCCTCGTCCCTGGAGTGAACGGCCATCCTTTGGTTGAACTGGCTCACGTGCTCCACTAGGTCAGTTCGACCATTGTACAGGGTAAACGTTGGCTGATTAAATCGCCGAGGGAGCATCGCCCGCTCTATTCTACGGGTAAATGGCGACTGGGAGATTCGATCCAGGGCCTTGCTCATGGCGTCATTGACTAAGCCTTGGTAAGGTGGGCTTTTGCGGCCGCGTTTGTGAGGCCTCTCTTCCTCATAGGAGAACGTTTCGCTCGGGGGGGTCCTCGTCCTTCGTCTGTATTCATCATCCTCACCACTGCTAGTATCCGAAATGGGCAAAGGACGTTTTTGTTGGGCTCGCCGCAGCCTTTTCTTCAAATCCTCAATCTCTTGCTGCAGAGCCTTCTACTCGTTGTGCTGGTGGGATGCATGGTCTTTCCCTTTCGAGCGACTTCTACTCGTGTGAGCGGTGTTCACATTGCCCTCTCGTTGATCATTTTGGTCTTTTGCTCGTTCAAGGTTTACAAAGTTGTCCTGTCGTTGAGATTCAGTACGTCCGGTTTGGCGCGGACCTGATCCTTCCATCCCTTGCTGTTTCACTTGTTGAGACACAAGTTCTTCCCACAGACGGCGCCAATTGTAGGGTGACGAATTTGGGGCTCAGGCCCAACAGGTGGGAGATTCTGGCCCAAAAGTCCCTCAACAATGAATTTGTAGAGAGTAGGTTATAGAACTAGGTCTTTGACAGGAGAAACGAAGTTACGACCAAGCCATGCAACCAGTTGGACGTAGGGATATTCCTTCAAGCTTTTGGAGTAACGGTCCCTGAGGCTGTTCCTGCTACTTCTCTCTCTTTTCTCCTTCTTTATCCTTTCTTCTTTCTGCTTCCGATCCCTTTTCCATGGGGATCTCCTTCCCTTATATAGCATCCTTCCTGAGATCATGTCCCTACACTTATCAGTCATCCGATCCTCCACTCGAGTGCCTGTCCCATAGGTCATCCTCCCTCCTTTCTGTGAGTTGCACTGGCCAAGATGATTCTGCGTTCCTGTCCCTTCCACATTAATGCGGCTGGAAAAGTAGTTCCTTGGCATTTAATGCGGCAGTTGTGATTGTCCCCCCCCCCCTTCCTGAGTGTCACGCACTGTTTCTTCGTATTGGGTGAACTTTCGCCAGGTATGGGGTGCAAATTGGACACTTACTTGGTGAGTCCGAGGAGGTGTTCCTCCTCGGACGCCCCTTAGCAGGCCCGGCCCATCATGATTGGGACGGGATATCCTACGCCCATGCCTTTTCTTCTTTATCGTGGCTGGGCTTGGTACATGAGCTACGGCCCAACATCAACTGACAGACTTTACCCACCACAATTGTTATAAAATGATTCAATTCCATTCCATCCACGTTACTTCCAAACAAGATTACTTACATTCCATTCATTTTCATTCCTTTCCATTCCTTTATTTTAAAACATCCAATCAAGGTTACTTAATTTCATTCTATTCCATTATTTTCCCTTACTTAAATACATTTCATTCATTTCCATTCTCTTATGATCATTCCATTCCATTTCCTTATGAACTTCCAAATGAAGCCTTAGATTTTACTCCCCAAAGTTTATGAGTGTTCGGATTTTACACCCTAAAATTTTAGAATTTGAGGGTGTAATTTTCAAACACTCAAACTTTAAAGGGGGTAAAATTTAAATTCTGAAATGTTAGTGTAAAATTCAAATATCCCAAAATTTCAGAGAGTAAAATTTAAATTTTAAAAATTCATAAACACCCTCAAATTTTAGGGATGTAATTTACCATCTTTCCTAAAATTAATTATGCTTAATAAACCATTTTTTTTTTAATTGAGGATAGACGTCATCACTCATCATTAAAAATTACTTCAAAAGAGATTCAAAATATGGGATAAAAAAATCACACGTCTTTGACTGTTGATAAAGTAATATGGAGATATTTTAGAGAGGACAAAATTTTTATCCAATTTGAAATTAGGTGGGAAGAAAGTTTCGTTCCCACTGTGTCTGTGTGCGAGAAACTTCAAACGATTATTTGAGCGTCAACAACTTTAGACTAATCAAAATATGAGACGTTCTCAAAATAGGAAGAAAATGTTATAGGTTTCTCATTTCACGGATAAATTGTTCTAAAACCCATTTTCAGTTGTTCTAAAACCAGTTTTGTATTTCTGTTCAACAATTTTATAATCGCCCGGATCACAGATAAGTTACTACATATAAACCATTTATTTTTAATTATTTTTTTCAGAATCATCCCTTTCACGAATAAGCAATTCTAAACCATTTATTTAAAAATAAATATAAAAATTTAGAGCAACCTATATTATGGAAAAGTTATTTTAAAATCAAACTCTACGAATCCCCCTAGTTGAACAGCTCAGAGATTACTTTCTTTATTAATAAGGTAGCATGCAATAGTTCAGAGATTACGAAATGCATGTTGCTTCACAAACTTTCCCTTTCATGAATAAGAAGTTTATTGACATTGGTATTCACTTTTGCAAGCTCCATCAATGATAAGCATTATATAACACTAACACTAACCAAGGCAATAACATCACTTTAAGTTAAACTAAAAGGTAAAATCGTCATTTTGACGGTTGGATAAAAAAGTGCGGAAAAATATCCAAACACCCTCTAAACTTTCAACTACTGGCCAAAACACTCCTTAATAAACTATTATATTAGTAAATTTACTCCTTAAACTATATATACTTGTCAAATCAACACGCCAGTTACTCTCCATTAAAAACACAAACAAAATACGCATGTGTATCCCACGTGAATTTTAAAATAACATATTAACAAGGACTGAATTGGGTGAGAGGAGAGAGAAACCTATAGCGTAATAGAGAAAGAGACACACAATCAAACCAAAAGAACCATAGTCACCGGCCGCCTCACCGTCAACAACTACCATGGTTACTGCCGTTGTTTTTCCAATCACCTACGACCTGCAAGAGAGGGAGACACTGTTCAATACATTTATTTTGGTTTCAATGGAAATTTGTTATTTTTCCCCTATTTGCTGGTTTGTTCTCTCTCTTTTTTGTTGGGATTTGGTTGATTTCAAACTTGGCAGTTTGATACTGAGTTCTCTTCTTGCTAGTTGTATATTGGGTTTTCATCAAAGATCTTGTGCGCACGATATGTTTGCCAATAATGTTTTGTGAAATAGTGTTCACTACACTGCATGTCATTTTGATTTTTACCATTTTGCACAATATTTCTTAAGCAATACAAATGATTGAATTTGTTTTTTAAATGGGAACACGTGCATCTCACATGCTTATTCTGTTATTATTTTAACGTTAGACTAACTGAAGTATTAATTTGACGGGTTTGTATAGTTTAAGGAGTAATTTGGCCAATATAATAGTTGAAAGGGTGTTTTGGCCAATAGTTGAAAGTTTAGGAGGTGTATGAACATTTTTTCCTAAAAAAAGTGCTTAAAACACTTTAAGTACTTAAATCAAACCACCAGATTTCAAGATCAAGCCGCATCAAACTTTTCAATGGATAATAAACAATAATATTAGAGTTGGCTACATTATATAGTCAAAATGCTGGATAATCACTCAAATTATCATTGAAACAAGTGAAAAAAAAAATCAAAATCAAAATCAAAAGGGCACATAAATAGGATAGGGACCCTATGTCACAGTCCTGATTGGGACACAAATCAGCATTATGTGCCTCCGACGTGAAATTTTCAATTTTTGTTTTTTCCCTCATGTGCTTGCTTTTCCAATCAACTTGAGTGATATAGCTTTGTGTTAAGATAGCTATGGAAACACGGAGTATGATTCAAAACTCCACTACCTTGAGCTCTCACCTCAATAATTGAGGGGTATCCCAAGTTCCCAACACAAAATGCACTACTAAGCTCCTTAGAGCATCTCCAACAGTCACTGTAAAGCTATTTTTGGACCACCAACAGCTACTGTTCACGCTCCAACAGCTTCTCCAAACACACAAATTCTCCAATTTTTTTTTTTTTTTTTTGAGTTGCTATAGTAATTCTCTTAATTTAGAGAACACTGTAGCAACTCCAAACCATTATTTTCTTAAAAAAAATACCCGGTTGAATAAGAAAATATTTTTTCTCTTTCCTCCTCTCTTCCTTATTTATCTGTCTCTTTCTCAAACGGTAACATAATCAAAACACAAACACAATAACAGATCAAGAACAGGAAAAAATACAAATTTAATTAGAACAAAAAATATAAAATCAAAACAAAAACAACAGATCAAGAGTATGAAAGCCTATCTAAGCTCCATTGTAACAACAAAGTGAATCAGAACAAGAAAAAAAGACGAAGGCCATGTCGGCTGTGTGTGTGTGTGCGTGTGTGTGTGTGTGTGTGTAAAGTGAGCTGAAGAGGTAAGAAAATAGAAGTAGAAATAGAAAAAGTAAAAGAAGAGAGAGAGAGAGAGAGAGAGAGAGCTGAAGAAATTATCTGGAATGAAGTAGAAGAAAAAGAAAAAGAAGGCAGATAGTGGAAAGGAGTGGGATACGTGGGTGGTGGAGAAAAAAAAAAAAAAAAAAGAAACGTGTCTAGATGGTGTGAAGGGAAAAATAATATAAAAAATAAGAAATTGCAATTAAGAAATGCTACTACAATATTTTTATAATAAATTTTAAGTAACGGATTGTTATTAGATAATATTGGTGAGTAAAAAAATAATTTCAGTAGTGGGTTCAAATTAGAACTAGTAACAACTTTCCACATAAATTTTGTTGTGAAATTATTGCGTAAAATGTTGTGAATATAACACTTCTCATTAAAAAATATAGTTGTTAAAAAAAGAATAAATGATGATTAAAAAAAGAATAAACAATAAATGAAGAAATAATATTTAAATGAGATAGAGAATGTGATAAAGAATTTGTTGGAAAGTGGGTAGGTAAAAGTGGGTAAGTAAAAGCTAAATGTCACTATTCATTCTCCAAACAGTACAAAAATTTGGAAAAGCTGCTGGAGATGCTCTTACAGCACTCTCCAAGGGTAGCTTTGTGACGAGACATTTGGTTGTTTGCATATCTTTTCCATCCTCAATAGCACTCTCTACAAGAGCCATAGAATTTTGTGATCCAAATCCCTCTTTATTTATTCCACTATCTTTATATTCTAAACAGAATATCCTATTTCCTTTTCAAAAAAAAAAAAAAAAAAAAAAAAACAGAATATCCTATTTCAACGCCCTATTTTTGCAAACCAGTGCAATTTTAGTCATATGATCTTTTCAATAGTTATGTGACTTGTGTAAATAATTTAATAAATCATGTAATTTAAGACATGTGGATGATATCTTATAAGTTTTCCCATAAAGGAATGGAGAATACCATTTAAACCATTTTAGGGAAAAAAATTTCCTAAAAATAATGGTCTAACATAATAGGATTCCATCATATAACTTATGGTAATTTTTCATATTTTTCTTAATTATTCCATTTTTTAATTTTGATAAAATTTATGATTTTTTTTTTGGAATATGAATTTCAATTATTCCATGAATTGTATAGCATATTAGAAAGCTTAATTAGATACAATTTCTTAAGTGTTATATATTAGGCTCTCTAATTAAATTCAAATACATGGTTGATCATCTTTTTTTTTTTTAGGGACAATTAAATTCAATGTATATAAGTCTTTGAATTTAATTAGACAAATCTTTGAATTTATTTGAAAAACTTAAAATACTACTACTAAGAAATTGTATATAAGTTTTATTTTATTAATTACATTCTTTTAATGTACACTCAATTACTAATTAGCCTAGCTTTCATTTCTATAATATTATAGTACGATGATGTGATGTGTCATTAGTGAGATCAAGCTGGATGTGTGGAGTACCGTTAGTGAGATCAAGCCACTGTTGTTGACCAAAAAAAAAAAAAAAAAGATCAAGCACTGTCTCTTCGAAACAGTAAGTTTATGCACGTAGAACAGTGTACCGAATTTTTCATACATAACTCGTGTTTGAGAAAGTTCAGGAATACAATTTCTATCACCATTCTCATAACTTTTGGTATCATGGTTTGAGCAATAGATTTTACATTTCAAACACACTTGCACACATTTCTACATATTTTTTCACCCATATATATTTCAAAAGACTACAAATATTTCATCTCAAACTATTCTACAAAAACAATGAGTTAGGGGAAAATAGTCAAATCGATTTTGAAAATAACCCGTTGCAAAATCCAAAATGGTGAGGCCTATCGAAGTAACCGCCGAATACAAATAAAATCTGTTCTAGCTATAAAAGATAGCTTTCGCTGTCCAGCCCCACAAACAGTATATACGTGCACCAGTAATAATGGTGCTAAATAGCTATATAACTATATAGCTATTTTTAGCACCACTAAAATTCAAAATGTACCTGTAATAGTGGAGTCAAAGTAATTTTTTTTTTTGCTCCAGTTACAGTGCACAGTTATTTTTTACTATACATGGTAGGTAAAAAAATAATTATTTTGCGTTCATGCTATTTTTCTTATTTTTTATTCTTTTTTCTGCATTTCTTTTTGCGTTCATATTACTCTTCCTCTCTCTGTGTCTCTGTGTAGTGTTCACACTACTTTTCCTTTCTCTTCCTCTCTCCGTGTCTTTGTGCAGTGATTTGATGGTAGTTGTGGTTGTGTTTTGGTGATTGAATGAAATATTATTTTATTGTAGTGTTCATATTATTTTATTGTGTTAAAAGCTAAAATAAAACCACTACTGTTGGATGTGAGAAGGTAAAATAGATAAAGTGACTTTTTGTGGTACTAAAAAGGTAAAAATTTGGCTCCACTACTATGGATGCTCTAACTAAGGAAATTGAATTTTGCTATTGTCAAAGTAGGTGAAAATGAAAATGATTTGTCATGACAGCAAGAAACAATAATGCTAGTATCGCACGCAAATATATATATATATATATATATATTGTACCACAATTGTTTTATATAGTAGATTGTGATTGACTATAAGTTACTATCACATAAACTTATTATTTTTTCCTCTATTATTTACTGTCTTTTACACGAGATAATTGTGCCAAAAATACCAACCTAAAGATATTCTAATTTCATATAAAACTTAGATTTGATGAAGGATGAGATATCTTACGCTCTTACATCAAATGTATTGTCAATCCTCCTTTACGTGAATATTCTAATAAGTTCTCTTTTAAAAATATCTATAATTATACGCTGACTTAATTAGCTTATATATAGCTAAAGTTTCAACCTAATTTCTAAAAACTCTCTTAATAATATTATTTATAAAATTAACCCCACAAAAAGAATTACTTAAATACTCCACCTTTAAAGTCTCTCTCTATCTCTTTTTTTTCTTTTACTGGATATTACATGTACCTTAGAGCATCTCTAATAGTTTTTGTATAGCTATTTTTGGAGCACCAAAGGCTACTATTCATGCTCCGGCTGATTCTCCAAACGTCCAAATTCTCCAAATTTATTTTTGAAATTGCTACAGTGATTCTCTTAATTTAGAGAACATTGTAGCAACTCCAAATCAATTTTTCTGCTTAAAAAATTATCCCAGCTACTATTATATCAATTCTTTCTCTCTCCTCCGGATTTTTTTTCTCTCATTCTCTCCGTTTCTCACATAATCCAAACACAAAACACAAAACAAAATCTATTTCTTAAAATAAATTTGAATCAAAACAAGCAAATATGAAAAAAAAAAAAAAAAAAAAAAGCCGATCTGACCCCGTTTCTTACATAATCCAATCACAAAACACAAAACAAAATCCAATTCTTAAAATAAAGTTGAATTAGAACAAGCAAATATGAAAATAAATAAATAAATAAATAAATAAATAACAAGCCGATCTGACCCAAGCCGATCGGTGGGGAGGACGACAAGCGACGGTGGAGATGCTAGAGCGGCGGTGGAGATGCATGCGGTGGAGGCCCAAGCCTCTCTCTCTCTCTCTCTCTCTCTGATGTGAAGCGCTGGAATGTTCTTGAGGTGGAAAAGAAAATAAAAAGAAGGGGGGGGGGGGGCTGTGTGTCTTGTGTGGAGAAGAAAAACAAGAAAAAGAAAAAAAAGAAATGAAACGTGGATGAAAATGAAATGAAAGGAAGAAAAATAATATAAAAATAAAAAATCCTAATTGAAAAATACTACCACAATATTTTTATAATAAATTTTAAGTAATAAATTGTTATTAGTTAATATTGGCAAGCAAAAAAATAATTTCAATGGTGAGTTCAAATTAGAACTAATAACAACTTCCCACATAAATTTTGTTGTAAAAGTATTACATAAAATGTTGTGAACATAACACTTTTCATTGAAAAATATAGTTGTTAAAAAAAGAATAAATGATGATTAAAAAAAATAAACAATAAATGAAGAAATAATATTTAAATAAGATAAAGAATTTATTAAAAATATATTTAAAAAATAGGTAGATAAAAATTAAATGCCACAATTCATTCTCAAATCAGTACAAAAACGTGGAAAGTGGCTGGAAATGCTTTTAGCTAATCCATTAAGTCAGTGAAATGCTTTATTTCTTATTCATCAGCAGGAAAAAAAAAAAAAAAAAAGGTTCTACATCTTTCTCAC
This sequence comes from Quercus robur, assembly GCF_932294415.1. Lineage (NCBI taxonomy): Eukaryota > Viridiplantae > Streptophyta > Magnoliopsida > Fagales > Fagaceae > Quercus > Quercus robur. The sequence goes on from NC_065539.1 coordinate 17,055,967, forward strand.
TACCTCAGGTACCATCTATACCTACCTTGCTTTCTGTATAAAGAGAAGCAGAGTCAAGACCAATTCATCGTACTTTTGCTCTTCCACTCTGTAAGCAATAACACATCAGTTCTCTACTCTTCACTCAAATGGCAAAGGTACCACCAGAAGAAGAACACCCTGTGAAGGCTTTTGGGTGGGCCGCTAGAGACCAATCTGGCCATCTCTCTCCTTTCAACTTATCTAGAAGGTAAAGTTCATGAATATTCGCTTTGTATTACTATCAAGAGGAGTGTATATTTTACACACACACAAACACATAGTCCTCAAAAACGAGAAAAATCGTGACTTGATTTTACTTATTTTTGGAAAGTGTGTGTACTACTAGCCTTGATGAGATGAGTTGATGATTATGTTGAAATGACAAATTAATTAATGCAGGGAAACAGGGGATGAGGATGTGAGGTTTAAGGTGCTGTATTGTGGAATATGTCACTCCGATCTTCACAGCATCAAGAATGATTGGGGCTTCTCATTCTACCCTCTTGTTCCTGGGTAATTTATTTATTTATTTTTTAATATTTCCTCCTAGTATTTTTCAAATTTATTAGTCCTGTTTGTTCCTTTCGGCGAAGAAAAAAAAAATTTCTGGGCTTTTCCCGTACTCACAACTTTTAAGTGTATAGATATCGGTAGTATAACGTATTATTATTATTATTTTTTAAATAGATATCCAAAATTGATATTTTTTTATGAGATCCAAAATGGATACGTTGATAATGGATCACATTGTAAAATAATGTATTAATTTATATATATATAGAGAGAGAGAGGTGAATAAATTAAATAATTCTCCAATATCTTAGGATCATTTCAAATTAAACCTTAAATTTTAAAGAAATATTAAAATCAAGATATTTTATTTTATTTTATTTTTTGATAAACAAAAGTATCCAATTTTTTTTAATTATTTGACTATTCACATCCAGAATCTCACTGTGGATGCAACAAGTGATGTCTTCTCCTTTTTCTTTTTTTTTTTTTTTTTTTTTTTTTTTTTTTTTTTTTGTTGAATCTCTTCTCCTTTTTTATTTCATTTGTTTTTCTCCTTAGATCATGTGACATATTATAAGCATATTAAAATAATTACTCTAAGTGAAACTCTATTATTCTTTTTTTTTTTTTTGTGTTTTAATAATAATTTTTGTCATGAACACTTTGTGCTTGCAGTCTAGCTCAATATTTTTATCGAAATGTTTTTATTTTAATCGAAACTTTTGTAAAATTTATGTTTTGATTTGAAACCACAGTAAACTATAATGAATTTATTATGAAAATTTTTTTATTCTTTAATAAAGGATAGTAATTTGGCACAAGGGCAGTGTAGTAATTACATTTCATTTAAAAATATATATATATATATATATATTGAGAAGGATTGGAAAAAAAATAGTCAATTAATCCAATCAGAACTTTCAGTACACAAATCAAATCAAAAAAAGAACTTTCAGTACACAACTTTATTATAAAATATAAAAAATAAATGATATGATGTGATCGAGCCAATTTTTATTTTAAAAGAGTATTTTCATACCTAATTTGTATCATGGACTTTGCCTTATAACATTGCATCTTTTTTCATCTAAACTATATAAGCAACCAATAGCAGAACAACTTGGAGGTCAGGCAAGTCATGGAGGACGAGATTTCTCTCCCAATTAATTTGGAGAGAAACTCTTCAAAATATTCTTATATTTTTTTATTAGATTTAAAATTTTAAAATCTTACTGTTTGATTACATGTTCTTTATATTCTTCACATACATATCAAAATCGAATGCTATTTACTGTCCGAACAATGAACTTATTTTTTATACATAATTTTTATAATAAAAATAGAAATTTAAACATTTGATTTATGACATATTTATTAATCTTTGACCTTCTTGAAATTTTGTTAGCATGAAGGATATAATACAAACATGCAATCTAATGGATAAAACTCTACAAACTTGTTTGGAGAGAAACTTTTTCTGACTAGGGACCTCCAAGCTTTTTGAAAATTTTTAAATTTTTATACCAATATCTAGATATAGTTATTGCAAGTAATTTTTACGAAAATTACACTTAATCTCCTCATTTGTTTTTAATAGTTATGTTATAAGCAAATCTATAGACAATAGCCAAACAAATTAAGTCATAATCCTCTCAAAATATATGTCAAGTGATTATAATGATGATGATATATATAAAGCAATAGAAAAAAAAAAATGCTAGGTATTAAATTTAGTAGAATATGGGCTTTTTTTTTTTTTTTGGGGGGGGGGGGGGTGGGTGTAAACTTTCACAATTCATCTCCAAGTTTTATTCATTGCTTATTATACTAATTAGTTTTCAATTGCTTTGATTACGTCTCTATGATTGAGGAATTATTTTATCAAAACTTTTTTTTTTCTAATAAGTTTTCATCAAATTGTTAAAGAAAGTGTTTTATATAATATTCACATGACTTGTTAATCATTGAGCACATGTATGATTAGCAAAAAAAAAAAAAAAATCATTTATATAAATTTTTTTATGTATAAAAAATTTCAAAATAACATAAATATAAAAGAATTCTTTACATTATTCCAAATATAAGAGATAATGAAAAAAAAAAAAAAAAAAAAAAAAAAACCTAAAGGCTTGCATCACATACTTTGATTTTTAGATTAAAAGTTAACTAAATTCCAATCATAATATTCCAAGAGAAATGGATGAAAGTGGTGTGGTTAATGCATCTAAGTTCAAAATCAAAATAATTTTGATTAAACAATTTTAAAACACATCGGCCAATGTGACTAGAAAAGAGATAATGTTGGACGAATATATTTATATTTATTTTTTAATTTATTATAACAAGTCTTTTTTAGATAATTTTAAATTTATGACGTCCGCTTTTGATGATAACTCTTTATCGTCAGAACAAGACACTAATCAGTTTTTGGTGTAAGCGGGGATTGAACCGCAGATCTCTTATTCAACTATCAGAGACTTTATCAATCGAGTTAATTAGAACCCACATTACAACAATTTAAATGTTATACAAAGAGATTATTCTTTTAAGAATAAGAATATACATTAATTGTAAACATCTTAACAAAGTAATATATCATAGTTCAATATGATTAGTTTTATAATGAACATAACTTTGAGAATGGAAACAATAAAGTTTATATTTTGAAATCTCACAAGTAAAAATTGACATTGGAATTTTTGTGTCGAAGGCACGAAATTGTTGGGGAAGTGACAGAAGTAGGGAGCAAGGTGAATAAAGTTAAAGTTGGAGACAAAGTGGGCGTAGGATGCATGGTTGGTGCATGTCACTCCTGCGAGAGCTGCAAAAATGACCTTGAAAATTACTGTCCCAAAGTGATACTCACTTACAATTCCATTTATCATGATGGAACATTCAACTATGGAGGCTATTCAGACACAATGGTAGCTAATGAGCGCTACATAGTTCATTTCCCAGAAAATATGCCACTTGATTCTGGTGCTCCACTACTCTGTGCTGGGATCACAGTGTATAGCCCCTTGAAATATTTTGGTTTAGCCCAACCTGGTAAGCATATTGGGGTTGTGGGCTTAGGTGGGCTTGGTCATGTAGCTGTCAAATTTGCTAAGGCTTTTGGGGCAAAAGTGACTGTAATTAGTACCTCACCTAGCAAGAAGGATGAAGCTTTGGAACATCTTGGTGCTGATTCTTTTTTGGTTAGCCGTGATCCAGACCAAATTCAGGTATATTTTTAGCTTATATTACTTTCTATCTTTTAAACTCATGCTCATAATGGTTGTACTTTGAGATATTGGGTGTCGATGATGGATACATATTAAATTTGTGCAGGCTGCCATGAACACAATGGATGGTATTATTGATACTGTTTCTGCAGTGCACCCCATTTTACCATTGCTTGGTCTATTGAAGTCCCATGGAACGCTTGTCATGGTGGGTGTACCGGACAAGCCACTTGAGCTACCTGTGTTTCCGTTGATTTCGGGTAATTGCTTATTAAGAATTTAAGACCATTATAAATTTTCCATTATTTCCATTTTTTGTGCTTTGCAAATTTTCATCTGAAAAATGCCAAGGCTTTTTCTACCAATTTTACTGGAAAAAAAAATTATAAAAATTGAGATAATAATAAATGTGATAGTATCATTTCGCTAATAAAATAAATAAATAAATAAATGTCGAATTATTCATTTTTTATATACAAGATAGAATTCTACTCTATACTAATCTAAGTTGATACGTGTGTAAAGTTCTTTCTTGAAAACTTGAATTCCAGTCCTTGTCTCCCTCACCCCACAAATACTTATATTTGTGGAGTGACCATTTTGCCAAGGGTGTGCGGTGGGGTCTGAATTGATTATAATATCACTAGTATTACTTGTTCTTATTTCTTTACTTTACTGTTTTATAAGTTTTGGCCTTAGAGGGAAGGGTGGAGAGAAGTTTTAATTTCGCCATCTTAAGATTATCCAATAATTCTATCCATTAAGATTACTCTTAATTAGAATTTTGTTTAGATTTTTCATTATTAGTTAAGAGAGTTACTAAGATTTGGAAAAAAATTCAGGAAGGAAGATGGTTGCCGGGAGTGGCATTGGAGGAATGAAAGAGACGCAAGAGATGATTGACTTTGCAGCAAAACATGGCATCACGGCAGACATTGAGGTTGTTTCAATGGATTATGTGAACACCGCAATGGAGCGTCTTGCTAAGAATGATGTTAGATACAGGTTTGTCATTGACATTGGAAACACCTTGGCTGCTACCAAGCCTTGAAGAAATAGCTTTGTGTCTTAATTAATTTTCTTTTATTGTTCCAATGTTCCATGGTTTTTTTGGTTGGATGGGGTGGTATTGAATTTATTATGTTTTGCTGGGTCTCTACCATAAGCCTGTCCTTCAAACTTTCATATAATGTGTAATAAATAAAATAATATATATATGGATGTTTATGTTGAAGGATTTAAATTTAACTAGGACAAGTGAGGACAACAATACATGTAACAAAGTGTTTTCTTTCATCACTATAAAGTTAAAATATTATTTTCGTCTCTAAAATTTGTATGAGATTTTTTTTTTTCCTCTTAACTTTCTAAATAATTTTTTCAATAGTTTAGCAGTGAAAAATGGATAAACAATTCTATAAAAATGAAATAAAAATGGAATTTTTTAAGTTTAAAGATAGATAATGAAATATTTTTAATAGTCTAAGAAAAAAAAATGAAACTTTTAAAGTCTAACTACAAATTCTACTAGATAATTGGTCATTCTATCATTGGAACAAAAATGTGCAAGTAAATTAAGCTCTCAAGTCTTAACCATGATAGGCGGGGTTCTAATCAAAGTTTTGTATTTCGTTTTGACCGCTGTTTTGGGTTGTCTATAATATTGGAGTATTTCAATATCAATGTATTCTAGTATATTAATGTTTCGATATTACCAAACATTAATCCTGCTGTATTTTTCACATGATATCAAAGCTTTCTAAATCTGTAAATTCTACTTCAAATGCCACTGCAAATTTAAACACTGCACCTTTCTTCTTGTTATCTAACATGTCAAATCTAATGACCATCAAGCTTGATTCAAGGAATTACTTTCTCTAGGAGCATCAAATTGTTAGTGTATCTTTGTCATAAATGGTCACACCATAATATGGTGCATCGTCACACATGTCATAACTCTCACTTGGTAAATAGTATTGCTTCACACGGGCAATAACATCCAAATTTGTCTTTTTTGGTGACAAAATTCTGCAAGTCACCTTTGAAATGTTTCTTCCAAAAGAAAAAAAAAAAAAAAACCATTCATGGACAATTTTTTCAGTAATTTACACATTCCCCACTTAGAATTAAAAATTGTCCTAAATAAATAATGTCGTAAAATAAATTCAAATATTTCTAAAATAGTAAACAACAGTTATCATACGTACATACACGTACATAATACGGGCTCTATTAATTTCAAGCAAAGACACTTCGAAGAAGTTATCCATCATCATTTTTAAATCCTCAACCATTAAGCCAAACTCAGTTCAATCAATGCAATCTTTAGAGTGCCTGAAACAATCTTGGGTCTTCACAATTAATTTGCACCTTCCAAATCTTGCTTTCCATCAGAAAAACAATGCTTTGTAGTCTATACAGTGACGAAACCTGGAATAGATTTAGTTGAGGTGTTGAACTCATAAGGCAAAGAGTACGCATCTAAAACAACAGTTCCACAATTACAAACCACAACAACCAACCCTTATTTGGTTAGCTGAGCATGTGCAGGCAACTAAGAATTATTTTTGGTGTGTAGTATTCTCTTACCAATGTTTTGCTATTTTGTGAGAGCTGTGGATATTGTAAAGATTGGTTAGGAGTCTGCAGTATTAAATCTCATAGATACTATGTGCACGGCCTAGGATGCACGGACACGGCAAAATGGCCGCCACACCTGTGTTCGATGCGACTGTTAGAATAATGTGGCCCAACATAATATATATGATGCCTCTATTATTAACAAATAAATATTCAGTCTCTTATGAAATTATGCAATATTTTTATGATGTGAGATATTGATATATTGAAATAGGTCTTCTTGATTTAGTAGACTAAGATTATGAATGCATTCATTGTAGTCCTTGACTTGACCATATCCATCATGAAGTAGCCTATTCTGATAGGTACATTGTTGGACCATGATGGAAGGGAGGTGCGAGTTAGAATTGCTCAGATTATGAAAGACAATAAGGGCTAGTCTTTCAATGGTTAGTGTATAATAATCTCGGAAGTCCTTCCATAATGAGATTCATGCACGTTGAGTGTTGGCTTTAATAAATCTATCATGTCAATACCAGTAACTTGAACTCCTATTAAAGGTGTTGTCATTATAGTAGTTCTGGATATGAACAATAGATGAATCCATGTATTAGCATGGAGTTATAAAAGTAATAACACATTAATGAACTTCTTCATTAATGAATCTAATTAATAAAGTTGTTTATTAACAAATGTAACATTTCTGTTACATGAAGTGTTATTATGATAGGAAGGATTTTATGGCTGGTCATGTCCTTTCTAAATATTATAAATATTGTCAAGGCCACACTTGCAAGGGGGTGTGAAAGAGAAAATAAGCTCTTGTTAATCCTGACTAGCTGGGGAAAGCATCCTGATTGCTTGTGAGGTCCTTGAATAACATAATCTAGTATGTAAATTTCTTACATCTTATTGTTGATTTTTATTACATATGCACAAGATATAATTGTTAATTGATAGATGTATTATATTTGTTTCTCTTGAATTATTACTTTTTAAGTATAATTCCAATAGGCAACGCGCGAGGGACGTCGTTGCCTACTCGTCGAACCGCATCCATTTTATTTTATTTTATTTTTTTGTTTCCAGATTCGCGCCAACTCGCGCTGATTCAGCTCTAACGCGCGCTGATTCGCATCCAACTGGGCCGATTCGCGCGCTGGGTAGAGAGGCTTTATTTTGTTTTTTGTGCCTCTCACGTGAGCCACATCTTTTTTTTTTTTTTTTTTTAACATTGGGCCACTAAACCACTAAGCCTTTGGTATGTGAGCCACAAAGCCTTTGGTCAGAGAGACTTTATTTTGTACATTATTATTATTATTATTATTATTATATAAAAAAGCATGCTTAGCAATATATAAAATATATAAATATATATTTTTAATAATTTTTTAATTGTCGAGTCCCGCCGCACCCACACCCATTCTTCATTGTGCACGGCATTCCACAAATGGTGGTTGATGTCACAAAAGCTTGAAGAAAGCACACACGATACTCTCTTTAATGGACAAAAACTAAACTGTTAGTATTTTTGTAGTAAAACTCGAATTCACGAGGGGTTCCTTGAATCTACAAAGTGATAAACTGAAATCTACCAAAGAAAAGTTTGAGAAAAAAAACTATGCAATTTTGTTGATGATAATCTATTTTGCCTTTGACAACTACAAAGCATATAAATAATGAGAAAGTAAAATCCTAAGACAATTAGGAAACGTCTGAAACCCTAATTTGCACCAATTATGAGATTAGGTGGCAAAATACCAAAATTTACCAAAAATGACAAAATTGAGTTAAATGCAAAATTTTATACAACTAACCTTAAGGGTTATCCCAAAATTAGCGGGACTTTATTCTAAATTTAGAGCAAAAAGACAAAAATTACTATAAATGACCAAATCATAATTTTCGAGGCCTAAACGGGGGAATTCGCCAAAATCAAGGGGTACATCATGGCAAAGGAACGACTATTTCTCAGAAGAACGTTTCCCTTCACCCTGCCAAATTTCATGCAATTTTGACTCCATCGCCCAAATGATTTCTACTAATTTTTTTTTCCTTGCGCGATTTTAGGCATGCTTGGGAGTCTAGAAAGTCCAAGGTGATTTGTTCTAGATCAATGGTAATATGAAAAGGGAGAATCTGCCAAATTTCATGCAATTTTGACTCCATCGCCCAAATGATTTCTACTATTTTTTTTGCCTTGCGCGATTTTAGGCTTGCTTGGGAGTCTAGAAAGTCCATGGCGATTTGTTCTAGATCAGTGGTAATATGAAAAGGGAGAATTCTAAGTATAGATAGGATTTAGTTGTTGTTCACCTTTAACCATTAACCCGTGTTGCAAAAATTTGCTTCCTGATACATATTGCGTATTGAGGTGTAAATTTATCAGGCTTGCAAAGCTAATATGTCAAAGTCAATAAAAAGTCAAATGCTTCACACACACACACACATACATATAATATGAGTGCTTTAGTTTAAGTAAAAGACACTACTTGTTCGCCCCTGCCCTCCCCCCCCCAAAAAAGAAAAAAGAAAAAAGAAAAAGACAATGATATTACTCGGCTGTCTTGGCATTTATATTAAACTAGCTTTAAACCCATGCAATGCATGGGGTCATTTTACTTATTAGAAGACAATGAAATACATTAAAATTCTTCCGGGGCATGTTATATAATTTAACTGATTATTAAAATAAACCAATATTAAACTTTATTTACGGAAACAATATTTCATAACAATTCTAAAATAGCTGTATAGAACAACTTAACATAAAAATTATATACATAAAAAATCAATAGATAAATATGTGGTACAAATAGATAAATATAAGGTTTGTTAAGCAAGATGAGGTTTGGAAAAAAAATAAAAAAAAATAAAAGTCTATCTACATCTTATGATAAGGACGAAGACACAACAGGTATTGATAAGGGTAATTTCTACCTTCACCTTCTGATCATGATGAAAAAGCAACCACCAACAACCTATTATGATATAGCACATCAACCTATTATAATATATCATATCAAGGGAAATAATTAATAAATCAACCAAAGAATAAAACATACATACAGACACATAAACAAAAATAGAACTCTCACTAAAGTGTTTTAACTTCCTTAGACAATGTGGCTGAAGCTACAGCACTTTACAGCAAAGATTTAATTATTATAAAAATGGAAAATAAATTGAATTGAAATTAAGTCAACTCAATATCAATATAGGTCTAAAAAAAACATTTTTTTCGCAACAAATTTAGTAAAGAAAATTGAGTATAGCACATACATAGCACTGAAATAGTGAAAAGGAAAAACAGAGATAAAGGGAAAGATACATTAAGTTTCAATTGTAACACATCCTAGTAAAGAAAATTGTCAAAAAAAAAAAAAAAACCTTCAAATGATCCAAGTTCAATCAAACAAAACTATCAATTTATATAAATAGAAAAGCTGACATGGTAACTTCACTTTTTTACTTAGCATCAAAACAAAACAATTAATTAGGAAATCCAAATGTTACTCCAAAAAAATAAAGCCTAAAGCCTCGTCCTTGGACTTGCTCATGGTCCTTGGTGTAAATAAACCTCCTCACGCTTTCACAAATCTTCTTAAGTACCTCTTTGTTTGATTTTTGACTGCCTTTACAAACACAAAATGTCATTGAGCAACATTTAGAAATTCACCCAGTGAAAGATTTTAAAATTCTATGCTTTAAAAAATTAAATTGAAATCTTACAAACATGATGAAAGTTCAAATAGTGTATAAAACACTCTTGAACATTTAGACCCCCAATTACAAAATAACCAATGCAAGCTTTATGACAAACAACTAGTGCGCGGAAAATGAACATAAGCTATACACAGAATTGGTAAACAATCTAAGCCAATCAAAAACACATCCACAATAGAAAATAAAAGGTAAAGATTAAGGGAAGAGAGATGCAAACACAAGGACAACACAACGATGTGTTATCAAAGAGGAAACCGAAGCCTTCGGCGTAAAACCTCTCCGCCGCCCTCCAAGCGATAAGTAATCCACTAGAAAATGTAGTTGGGATACATGAACAGCAATAGACCCTCTAAGCCTAATCTACCCAGTGTACCTAAGCCCTCCAAGCTTCTTGCTCCAATGAGGTTGTGCCGAACCTATTTCTTTTCTAGCTTCCTAGATTCCGCTACTTGACCATGGCATCAACCAATGTAAATTGGTTCCTTCCTAACTGCTTCTCAGAACACCAAACAGCCCTCTTACAATAATGAATATGGTGAGAAAATGTTTTAGTAAAAATGTCTCTCAAGGATTTAACAAAGGAAAGGAAGAGAGTAGAGGAATTTTGAAGAGTCTCTTATGTGAAGATTGTGGATGAATCAATCTTGTTTTACTCTAGGGTTTCTCTCTCAAAATTCTCTCTAGAAGCTCTCTTTCTTTTGTGGGTATAAGAGGTATTTATACTGGGGTGAAAATGGAATGTGAAGAGTTAGGTTTTTCAAAACAGGGTTGGCTCACGGCTTGACCTTGCGGCTTGACTGAGTCGTGAGATCCAGCCTCGAGATAACAGAACGGCCAGTTGTCCTATTTTGTCCTGTAGTGCTCTAGCTAGCATGACGCTTCAACTTCTGGCATGCTTGGCACGTGTGCTGCTTCTGGCGGCTTGAAGCCGCGAGTCACCTGCGAGATCCAGTTGCAAGTTTCTGTTTTCTTGCACACTCTTGAGCATTTCAACACTCTATCTCACTCACTACCCTTACAACAATCCCATCTAAATACAGGATTACTAAATGCTGAAATACAAGCAAATTTGACACGGAATAAAACTAACAAGATGGTTGATTAAATTCAACCTTACACATGAGAATGTACTTAGTGACTCTAGTAGAAAACACTTGAACAACATGACTAACCCTCCAAGATAGCAAAATATTATAACAAATTAAGATGCATCAAAAATGAAAAGAGCAAGAAACTAAATGCATATGAATGGATAAATAAGGAAGGATAACGCATTAAAATTTAAACAACAATTCCATAGTGAAAGAGTAAAGGGTTCTATAAATTGTTCATATTATTAAACTCATGTCTTAAAGGAAACAACAATTTCTGAAAATTTTATTGATTCAATTCTTTCAAAAAACAAGTGGAGCACATCCTTAAACAAATATTTGAAATAAATAAATATTGGGACTTGAAGCTCAAACATTTTGTATGTTTTTAGACCCCTTAAAACACAAGTTATTTAATCTAGTTATTTAGCCAAGGGATTACTTAGGTAAATTATTCAAAATCTAGGTTAACACAAGTAAATCATATCATATAAACAATGCGAAAAATAAAGAACACAACAATATGATAACTCAGGAAAACCAAACCAGTAAAAAACCTGGGGAGGATTTAACCTAGTTATCCTCAAGGTAAAACAAATCCACTATGAGAGAATATAAGTTTTACAATAGCGATTTAGACCACTAACATCCTATTGCTACCTCGAGAAGAAAACTTACTACCACAACCACGTGATAGCTCTAAGTGCACCGACTACTTCTTTCTTGGATTCATAGCAACCACAAGTACTCCCACTTGTGTTTTTCTTTAAGCTCTTTATGCAGCAACTGAAGTGATCACAAGCTCTCGACATCAATCTTGATCTTGATAACCCTAAGTATGTATAAAGGAAAACACCTCTAGACCTCACAAGAGATTCACACATACAGCATATCAACAACAACTAAAACGTGGCTAGGGTTTTTCCTTTTATACTTAAGGCAAAACATAAAACCCTACACGTCATATAAGTTTAGGCTGAGTTGGAAATTTTGCAAAAAAACATTCTGCACGAGCTTCGATCGATTGAGCCTTGCAGAACAGTAATTTTCTGCAATTACTTGATTCCAACTTTACACATAATTCACTTTGAGCAACCTAAATCTAGACTCTAAGTTTTAATCGTGGTTTGCCAACATTACACATTGAAGTTCTAATGCATTTAGATCCTAAATCCTTAGAACCTAACACATAACAAAAACAAAAATGCTCTAAGTTACAAAACAGTCCATTACAATAAAATGCCCAAAAACAATTCAACCTAACTACTATCCATCAATTGCCAGTGTAGATAGCAGCACGACAATCAACCTATATATTCCTGAAACACTCAACAAACACATAAACTCATGTGTGGAAAATACAAGTAAATAAAATAAATTCTTGATTTCACAAAACAAAAAATAAAAGACATATATCATGAATAACCTCATAATATAAATGAATAATCAATGTAGCACATGTGAAACAAGAAACAATAAAGAATATAAAAAACATAATGTCTCCCCCTAACATATACATCCCATAAAAAATAAATACATCAAGAGCCAAAATAAATAAATACAAGATGAAGCACCTAGATACAATCTAAAGCTCCAAGCCTCCAAAAAGCAAAAAACTCCCCCTATCTCCATCCATATGTACTCCCCCTTTTTGTGACAAATTGCCAAAGGGCAATCAAGACTCATCATTAAAAGGAGGTGGTGGACGGGACCGCCGAATGCTCACCAAATCCGCATGCAAGGCCTAAAGCTTTGTGAGTACATCCACCAAAAGCTAACCATGAGCCGCTTGAATGGTCATGACAGTATCCAACATACTCCGAATGTTAGAATCACCCAAAGTAAAAGGTGGAGGATCAACTGTAGCAGTGAGATCGACATACTCCTCAGTTGTGGGATCTCCTGAAAAAGGAGGAGGAGGAGGTGCAGCACTAGAGGAAGACTCTACTTTAGGGCATTTAGAGCTAGCTTTCATCTGAGTTGCTCTCTGTCTAAGGAAGGTGGCACCTATAGGAGCTATAATATAGACGGGCTCAGAAGCAGGAAACTCATCTAATCCTAGAAGTAACAAAATCCAATGTATAAAAACAGGAAAGAAAAGACCATGTGCTGTAGAACTACTCCTATGAACCTCTACCAAGGATCGAATAAAAAGAGTAGGAAAACTCATAGGAGCATCAGTCACAAGGGCATACAAAAATGCACATCTCTTAATAGGAATGGTGTGTAAGTGAGAGATGGGCCAGATAGAATGACAAGAAATCCGGAAAAACAAATAATGAATCTCAGTAAGCTTAAGTGAGGTAATCCGAGGATTAATACCCCACTGAATGGAAGAACTGGTAAGATACGACATAATGTCATCAAGAGGAGGGGTCTCATCATAAGGGTACCCCAAGAGTAGAGACCACTATTGAAGGAGTAATGATATACTCTTCACCCTTTATCCAACTTATCACATTGTGATTGTTGGAATCATCGGAGTCGACAGAGAGGTTCGAATAGAACTCTCTAATCAAGGCAACCGAAGGAGGATGAGAAATTTCCAACAAAGGTAACCAACCCCTATGCTCAAAGTTCCTCCTAATTTCTAGGTCTAATTCATCTAACACAACTTTCCTCTCAGCCCACACAGACCTAAATATGTTCAACTTCTCATAGACATCTTGGTTTTTCTCAAACCGAAACCGCTCACTATCAAAGGTTGGGGTAGAGGTGGAGGTGTTTTTCTTATTGGTTCTAGTTTTCCTAACCATAATGCTAAGGGAAGGAAAGGAAGGACCAAAACAGGAACCAAAGAACGAAAACAAAGAAAACCAAGGGCAGAAAACATCATACAAAGTTAGAGAGAAAACAACAATAGAAAATATCAATCTATATGATGCATGAACAGAATAAACAAATGATGCATGCTCTAATGTATTGAGAACTATTCAACTAAACTTTAAAAACAAAGAATTTGACTTGAACACAGAGTTTTAGAACAAAAAACCCAAATTTTTTAAAAACCCACTTTCAAAAAATTAATCAAATTGAGTAATTAATCATTACACTAGATAGAAATCATCATATAATGACATAATCAATCAATTTCACAAGTCAATTTAACCAATTATAGCCCAATTGAACAAAATCCCCAATTTCATGTAGTTTCAAGCTCTAGAATTTTAAATTTTCCTCAAATCACCAAATTGATCAAATTAATGCATGGGAAAAATGTTTACAACATCTAAGAACAAAAACCCAGTGATCAATTTCGAAAGAAACCAGCTCAAAAATAAAAAACCCCAAATTTTTATAGGTCCGAAAATTTCCCTTAAAATGCATGAAATATGTGAATAAAATGAAAAAGAAGGAGTAGAAAGGTCTTATCGGCACTTGAAGAAAAAAAAACCTTGAGAAAAAATAAGAAGAAAACGAAAAAAATTGACTTGAACTGGATCAGACGAAGAGAGAGAGCAAAAAGCTTTTTGAAAAGTTTGAATAAAGTGAAGAACACGTGAGAAAAGCTTGTTTTGAAAAATTCTTTGAACAATTTTCGATCTGTCGAAAATTAGATTTGATTGATCGAAAATCAATTTCAATCGATCTAGCACCAATCCAGCACCGACCGAGTTAGGTAGATTGTAATCAAAATTTTTATCGCATTTTCGATTAGTCAAAGCAACAAGTTTGATCAATTGAAAATCTAGAAAAAATAGATTTTTGAAAAACAGAGCATTTTGATGCAGAATCTCCTCAAAACACAATGTTTTATGAATAAAATGCATGAGTATGAGATGAAAAGTTTTTCAAAACCACTTGATTCAACCCAGATCTTCCAAAAACAAGATTTTCAATCAATTTGCCCTCAAAACTCAAACACTAAACATATTTTGCATTACAATCAAGGAAATTTTAATCTTAGATGGCCACAACAAGATCACACACATTATAATGTACTAAGTTTAGCAAAGAATAACTTATGTAGTGTGTGCAACTAGAATAGCTTGAGATACATGTGAGGTGATAAGTAAATAGTGATCAATCACTCTTTCTACAATAGTGATCAATCATATAACTCTCACATCTCTTAGAAAACAAGTTTGCAATCATGTAAGTTTCTTGTTTTGCCTCATAATGTACACACCAATTTTATTTCAATTTGAATTTATTATATCCCAATAATGTACACACTAATTTTATTATTATAAGCTGAGGCTACACCTTATGTTCTTTTTGTGCATATGCTACAATTTCTCTAATATAAAATCGTATGATATGCACTAAGGTGTTCATGATTGACTAGTAAACAGTAGTGAGATTGTTATTTATGCATTTCTCTTAGAATTTTTTAGTCCTTACAATCAAAAGCATGTGACTTCAAGATCAAGATCATGTGATTAATAACTATAAACAACTCCCACACAACATGCACTACAAAACTAAAACTAAGAAGGTGCAATAAAATAAGCTCATCCAAGCTAAACAAGGTACATAAATATGTTATGTAAAGATAATATGGCCAACCTTGATTTCAAATCCAAGAAAAATAAAGCAAAACACATTTTTCCATCTTTTTCCTTAAATAAAAAAAATTAACAAAAAAAACCTAGCATGAAATGCATGAATGTTATGCAATGCAAATCCTAAAAACAAAGAAAATAAAAAGAACAAAAAAGAATGGTCACAAAGAATTGAGAGATGAAGCACAAGGACCATGTTAGAAAAATTCAATTAGATCGAGCCTTTTGCATCAAAACTTTTTAGATGGAACTCTTGTATTGGAGTTATTATTTCTTAGGTTCTAAGGACTTAGGATCTAAATGTATTAGAACTTCAATGTGTAATGTTGGCAAATCATGATCAAAACGTAGAGTCTAGATTTAGGTTGCTCAAAGTGATTTATGTGTAAAGTTGGAATCGAGTAATTGCAGAAAATTACTGTTCAATTTCTGCAAAGCTCGATCAATCGAAAAATAGACTCGATCGATCGAAGCTCGTGCGGATTTTTTTTTTTTGCAGAATTTTCAACTCAGCCCAAGCCCATATGACATGTAGGGTTTTATGTTTCGCCTTAAGTATAAAAGGAAAAACCCTAACCATGTTTTAAGGTGGATGATATGCTCTGTGTGTGAATCTCTTGTGAGTTCTAGAAGTGTTTGCCTTCATACATACTTAGGGTTATCAAGATCAAGATTGATGTCGAGAGCTTGGTGATCGCTTCAGTTGCTGCATAAAGAGCTTGAAGAAAAACACAAGTGGGAGTACTTGTGGTTGCTGTGAATCCAAAAAAGAAGTAGTCCGTGAACTCAGAGCTGTCATGTGGTCGTGGTAGTAAGTTTTCTACTCGAGGTAGCAATAGGATGTTAGTGGTCTAAGTCGCTATTGTAAAACTTAAATTCTCTCATAGTGGATCTGTTTTATCTTGAGGATAACTAGGTTAAATCATCCCTAGGTTTTTTACCGGTTTGGTTTTCCTGGGTTATCATATCTTTGTGTTCTTTATTTTCCACATTTTTTACATAATATGATTTACTTATGTTAACCTAGATTTTGAATAATTTACCTAAGTAATCACTTGGCTAAATAACTAGGTTAAATAACTTGTGTTTTAAGCGGTCTAAAAATGCACATTATTCATATTAGAATGATGAGCAACTCTAGTATTGGAATAAAGGTTTAATGCCTTTACCAACTCACCAATAAGTACCGTGGGATCTTGTGCTTAAGGCACAGGTACTTTTGGCTTATTTGCTCGCTTAGTAGCTAACAACTTGAAACAGTTTGAACTAATGTATCTAGTTTTTCCACAAAAATGACAAACCCATAAAGGTTTATCATGCTCCTTATCCTTAGGAATAGTAGGATTCTTAGGCTTAGACTTAGACTCTTTAAGATCAACCCTAATCTTCTTAGGAGGTGTAACTTCTACTAGTTTGACAATCTCACTCACGGGAGGCTCAAAAGAAGAAACAAAGTTTGTGAAATGAGTCTTAGGCACAGAGATGCTATCTTCAAAACCTAGACCAGTTTTGTCTAAGGGAGACTTCTGAATACTCAACATGTGTTCAAATTTGGAACTGGCAAACCTATTTGTTTGTTCTCTAACAATAGATAATTCAAGTTCTAGATTCTTAACTTCATCAAGCAACAACATGTTTTCAGTCTTCACCTTATCAAGCAATTCATTAGCATCAAACAATTTCAAGAGAAAATTTTTCTTATCAAGTTCAAGAGAAGCAATTTTCTATAAACCTAAATCAACATTCATAGCATCCTTTGCAACAACTTTGCAAAGTTTATTATAGGCTTCTTGCAAATCAGCATTCTCAAATTGTTCCCCATCAGAAGAATTCTCATCAACCACAACACTTTCATCAATAGTAGCTGTGAAAGCAATGGAGTTTCCATCATCATCACTACCAGACTCATGATCAGAAACTTCATCATCACTAAGGGTTACAGCCATAGTTTTACCATTTAATATCAAGAATGTAGGACATTTTGATTTCACAATTTCACATAACCATACCCTTGACAACCAAAAAATTGTTGACCCATAGAAATATTAGAGGTTTGACCTACTTTCTCTTTAGGTTTATTAGTATTGTTCACTTTAGTGGGTTCATTCCTCGTAAAATTCCTAGGTTCGCATCGTTTTTACCTCTTGCCCTTCTGTTATTGTTCCTAAGAAAGTTTCTAAAGTTCTTGACAAGGTATGCAATCTTTGTAGTAGAGAGTTTATCATTAAATCTATTCCCATCAACATCATCAACAGACTTAAAAGCCATTGATTTGGATTTGTTTGTCTTAGATAGGTCCAACACATAGGATTAGAGAGATCCTATAAGTTCATCAACAGGGATGGAGTCCACATCCTTGCTTTCAGTAATGGTAGTCACTTTGGGTCTAAAGTCCTCAGTCAAGGATCTAAGTATCTTCCTAACAATCTTAGGTTGATCATAGATGTCACCTAAATTATAAGCAGAGTTAATAATATCATTTAGTTTAGCATAGAATTCATCAAAAATTCATCATCAGACATTCTAATACTTTCAAATCTAGTAGTTAACTGCTGTAGTTTGTTAATCTTAACTACTTTTATGCCTTCATGCACAGATTTAGATCAAAGGATCTAAATACTAAAACTAACCTACTCTGATACCACTTGTACATTTTTAGACCTCTTAAAACACAAGTTGTTTAACCTAGTTATTTAGCCAAGTGATTACTTAGGTAAATTATTCAAAATCTAAGTTAACACAAGTAAACCATATCATATAAATAATGTGGAAAATAAAGAACATAACGATACGATAACCTAGGAAAACTAAACCGGTAAAAAATCTGGGGAGGATTTAACCTAGCTATCCTCAAGGTAAAACAGATCTACTATGAAAGAAATAAAGTTTTACAATAGCAACTTAGACCACTTACATCCTATTGCTACCTCGAGTAGAAAACTTACTGCTATGACCACGTAATAGCTTTGAATCCACGAACTACTTCTTTCTTGGATTCATAGCAACCATAAGTACTTCCACTTGTGTTTTTCTTTAAGCTCTTTATGCAGCAACTAAAGCGATCACCAAGTTCTCGACATCAATCTTGATCTTGATAACCCTAGGTATGTATAAAGGCAAACACCTCTAGATCTTACAAGAGATTCACACGTATAGCATATCAACAACAACTAAAACGTGGCTTGAGTTTTTCCTTTTATACTTAAGGCAAAACATAAAACCCTACACGTCATATGGGCTTGGGCTAAGTTGGAAATTCTACAAAAAAAAACAAAACAAAAAAACATTTTGCACGAGCTTTGATCGATCGAGCCTAATTTTCAATCGATCGAGCCTTGTAGAAATTGAATAATAATTTTCTACAATTACTCGATTCCAACTTTACACATAAATCACTTTGTGCAGCCTAAATCTAGACTTTAAGTTTTGATCATGGTTTGCCAACATTGCACATTGAAGTTCTAATACATTTAGATCCTAAATCCTTAGAACCTAACATATTTGGCATCTAAAAATATTTGACATGGTCTGTATTTCTCTGCATACCTGTTGGTCTATATTTTATGCAATTTGTAATCTTGTTGCTCTGAATTTCTCTTCGGATACCTATTGGTCTGTACTTCTCTACTGTATTCAGCTTCTTGTTCTTTCTATATTTAGCTTCTGGTTTCCTCTGTATTTGGATTTCAAGGTTGTCTTATATGTATTTGTTTTCATCTGTTATCAATAAATAGGAATGAAAATCCTATTCAGATGCAAAGTCTACAATCTTGTCCCTATTGATCAAATATGGCCAACCTCATTCTACATTACAAAGTGTGTGTATACCAAAAAAATACAATTTAAAAATAAAATTGACATAATCACTGTGATATGTGAACCATATGGGGAAAAAATCTAATACAGAGAAGTATATAATGGAAAAACTTGATAACAATGCTAGAAAAGAAACATGGGAAACGAAATTATATAGGAAAAAAATGTTTCAACAAAAAATTTAAAACAGAATAAATAAAATGAAAGCTTTAAAGTGTAGAGATATACTCAAAACAAATTGAACCCAAATATCCTAAAGGAAAACCAAATCCAACACAAATAACAGATATTAAAAACTATTCTTAATCCAAATTCCTCATTCCAAACCAAATCTAAGCCAGACAACTTAATGCAATCCAATCCAGTCAAAATACCCAGACATAAATCAAATTTGATCCCAAAATTAAAAAAAAAAAAAAAAAAAAAAAAAAAAAAAAAAACCAAAACCAAAACCAAAACCAAAAACATAGAGACAATACCTATGGAGGGAATGGGTTTGACGATGGTAGAGGCCTAGATTGTCGCTTGATTGAGGGCAGATTTCTCTGTTTTTTTCTCTCTCTCCACTCTCTGTGCCTAATCGACTCATTCTCTCTCTCTCTCTCTCTCTCTCTTTTAATCTAACCGTGTTTTTTGTTTTAAACTGTGTAGGTTGTACAATAAACAGTTAAAATATAAAGTCTCAAATGGTGCAACGTGTGGTATTTTGTAACTTTCAAATTGTAAGCGTAGCAGAAATTTCCTTATATGCCATCACAGCCTTAAATACAGGGAAAGGTTAAAGCAATGGAAGTAAAATTAAAAGTCATATGAAAGAATTGCAGGTTCATGCTAAAGCAATAAACCAAACATACTACTACCATATAGATCTTAAGCAAAAGAAATTTCACAAACTATAAACAAAAAATTAACCAAAAGATATTAAGATAGTACCACTAAACTGGAAAATATTAATCAAAATTGTTTTCCTATAGCTAATTGATTAGAAATATACCCAACTATTTCATTTTTCATCCTATTATAAGCATCAATGGAACTAAAAAAAAAAAAATTGTCAAGAACTATATAAAATCATCTATCACCAAACACTCAATTGTATCCATATTTTTGTCATATATCCATGAGTTTCAAAACTGGGCAAGTTGTACATAAATAAATCAATCCTTGATAATGAACACATGTTTAGATTTTTTGAGGAGAAACACAAATTTTAAGAGTTGGATTCACTACTTCCAGGAGTCATCTGAAAGATTAGTTAATCTTTGTGTTGATCATGGCAATATACACTTAAGCAATTATATTTTTAGAAAATTAAAAAAAGATATTTGTAAAGAAACATCCAATAGATGTCCTATAAGAAAGACATAAAAGTATAAATGCATGTTTAGTGACAAATTGTTGTAGGCAGAGAAGCAGTATACAACAAAGAAGATATGATTTGCAACATTGGCCACGCTTTGAATTCTTTCGTCCCCTCACTATCCAAATTGTAAATTTAATTACAGAACAGCCCCAAAGCCAATTCAATTCCTAATATCCAAAACAAAAACAAATACTCAAACAAAACAAATTCTAATTTTCTAACCCAAATACCTGAATCAAAACCAAATCTAACCCAAATGCCTAAATCCAACCAAATACCCAAACATAAATCATACTTAATGCTCAATTTTTAGTGGTTGGAGACCAATTGTGGTGGTGGTCTAAGATTTATCTCTATGTCATTCCCTTTGTGCCTTACTACCATTTCTCTATCTCTCTCTCTCATTACTTTTTCTATAGGTTTTTGTATTTATAAACTCTAAACTGCACAAAGAGTATTTCATAAACTGCATGGAGAGTATTTCAAGAAGAAAAACAATTGAAGTATAAGCATTAGATTTTAAGTTAAAACATTAATATATTGAAGATTGAAGGTGCTAATTCGAATAGGAGAAGAAACAATGAGTTGATGCGGACCTTCAGTATATGTTGCAAAGACGAGATGAGGGAAAAGCACAAATGCAAACAGCAGATGCCAAAGAGAGGAGATGGGTGCAGAGCACGAACCCATCTATTAGAACAGGTCTATTTAACTCCTCTTTTGGCTTAAAATTGTGCCACAATACACTGCCATCTTTTGTTTAAAGAGCCAATTTTGAGAAATTCATCTAACTCGTCTCAAATTTATGTGGAAAAATAACTATTATAAAGTCCTCTATAAGTGGATCATCAAAAAAAAAAAAAAAAAAAAAATCCTCTAGAAGTGAACAATTGCGACAATAAAGATGAACCAAACATTAGACACATTAATTCCAATGCTTTTAAGATTTCTAACCCTTGATTATCCAAAACCAATTATAAATACCCTAAAACTAAACCAAAATCAAACACAAAATTAATTGAATCAAATACTCACAAAAGTTTTTAGTATACTGAGAAGCTAAATTTAATAAAAAAATAAAATCAAAACCTAATGTAACCCAAATACCTAAAAAGTCTAAAACAAAAACAGAATATCATGCCCACTAGCAAATTGTAGTACTTTCAAAATGTAGCAAAACCATATACCATAATTTACTAAAGACATAAACCGATATTGTGGCTGCTTCAATGTGTGAACCCCTTTATTTATAAGCTTTTTCCACCCGTAATTATCTTCCAAAATAGACCTTAATAGTATAAGAGGATTAAGAAAATTGACTGAAGAAACTTGGTACATTAGACTATAAATTAGGCAAAACAAATACTTCCATCATTCAGAAATTGAAAAGAAATATCTCAATTGAGTTAAGCACTATATAAAGACTGGAATTACTGAATTTTCTCATGTGACAACATGACAGATGCTCTACTAATCATCTCAACTTGCTGAAATTTCATTTTATTTAAATATCATAATTGGTTGCAATTCTCTACTTATCACCACAACAAACAGATTAGCAAAGTAAACTAACAAATTTAATTTAAACTAAACAATTTAAAACCTTCAAAACTTGTTACAATTCCTTTTACTATTGTTTCACTTTTGTTTCTTAGTACTAAAAAGATTCTCAATGAATTTTAAAGAATGGCATACAACATGAAAAACCGAAAAAACCAAATACAGTAAACACCAAAACCAACACTTAGAAATCTCTGAGAAAATTATCTTTTTTTGATAAGTAAATCTTTGAGAAAATTATTCTCTACCATAACATACAAAGTAATCAATTTTGTACAAAGAACATTATACTTTTAGATTTAACAATTTAAAACATGCAAAGCCCAGAAAAACCCAACATCAAAAAAAAAAAAATAAATAAATAAATCATGATTTAAAAGTATCTTTTAAAAAAATATCGTCTAAAATCTACAATGTATAAACAAAATAACAAAATATTTTCAGATTTCAAAATTCCACAATTTCAATCCCCCTTACAAATAATAGAACATGTAAGAGAGGTAAAGTTTGGAGAATATTAGGAAAAGAAATTGGTACCTTTGCTTTGATGAAATTAGAGACTCCAGATTGAAGAAAGATTCCAATTCATCTCCACAAAGAAAGAAATTGAATGTTTTAAATCCAAAAGAGACGAATTCAAACAAACCCATTACTGAAAATATCTAATAAAATAGTCACATATCAAAATTTCAAATTTCTTAATCCTAATTTCTGGAACCAAACCCAACTGTAATTGTAAAAGTTTGAAACATATAACAGATCTAATTTGTGGGGAAAAAGTTGGAGAATGAATAATAACCTCGTTAGAGGCATTGTTAATAGGTAGAGGAGACTCATCTTCCTTTTTCTGAATCAAGATGGTGAAGTCTAATTTTCGTTTTAGCGTAACTGCACCAAAGATTTATTTTTTCTTAATTGCAAACTATGGATATACATCAATCGAAGTTTTTGTTTTCCCTAATCACAAAGTAGAGTGAAAGATATTGAAAGGAATTTGAATGGACGTTTTTTTTTTTTTTTTTTGGAGGAACCATCGATCAGAGGTTTAGTGATAGGAGAAAGGTGATTTTTTTTTTAAGCCTTCGGATATGTAGTTTTGTAATTAACCGGTGTAATTGTGTTATATGGTATGACTTTTCACAGTTAAAATCTACACGTGTTTTAGCAAAACACTATAACTTTTGGCATTTTAATTGTAAACGTGCTAAGTTTTTAAGGAGCATTTTTTGCTAACATGGCAACACCTCCTTAATTACAGGAAAAGGGTTCTACCTTTATATATAGTATTAGATTGCAAATGGAATCAACCGCGTTAATATTAGAGGGGCCTATTATTATCTCCGTGGTTGGCATGTCATTTAACGTCTGGCATTTACTTATAGGTACTATACGTTTTTAGATCCCTATAAACTAGATTATTTAACCTAATTAATTAACCGAGTGAATACTTAGGTTTATTATTAAAATCTAGGTTGAAACAAAACAATCATATCATACAAAGCTACGAAAAATAAAGAACATAATGATATGATCACCTAGGAAAACCAAACCTGTAAAAAACTTAGGGAGGATTTAACCTGACTATCATCAAGGTAAAAATTTACAATAAGACTTAGACTACTAATATCCTATTGCTACCACCTGTAGAACTTACTAACGCTACCACCTGTAGAACTTACTAACACAACCACGTGCAAGCTCTAAATCCACGAACTCCTTCTCTATTAGACCTTTGCAACACAAGCACCCACACTTGTGATAAAAAACACAAACTCTTCTGTTTATGACTCCAAGATCACTCTTGAAGGTTTAGACCATCAACACCTTTGATGACTAAAGAAGGCAGCAACTTTTACAATACCGGATCTTGAGATTAGAGAAGGCAACAACTTTTACAACACTGAATTTTGAGATTCTTCAAGGAATAACACCGGTAGAAGATTTGAGAGAGCTTTTTGGGTACAAAACCCTAGATTTACAAAAGAGGCACACTTTTCTCTCTCTAAAAAGTCATATAAAAATGTGATTAGGATTTCCTTTATATACTAGTAATGTTTTACTTGTAACCCAATACGTTTAAGTAGAGTTTGGGCTAAGATAGAATTCTACAGATACGTGTTTCAATCAATTGAGCCTATTTCTCGATCGGTCAAACCAGACAGTTTCTCAACTTTTCTTTCTGCAACTTGTATATTCTTGAATCTTGACTTGTATCACCTTGATCATTGTTTAATAATACCTATAGACTCTAGGATCTATATCTAGAAAAATTTGTATTCACGATTTGCTAATTGTTCTAAATTTTTAGAATCTAACAAGTACCATACCCACAAAAAATAGTAAGGGTACCTTAGAATTTCCTTTTACCATGTATTAAGTTTTAAACATGAATCACAAGTAGAATCATAAACAAATCTAGTCTCCTAACGGAGATAATCTTAGAATTTGAGCCTAATTTATTTCGTTCAAATTTTTTTTTTTTAAATATTGCTTATATATATATATATATATTTATATATTTACTGTACTTTACGTATGCTTTGAACTGACCCCTCACCCGGTGTTGTAGAGACAGCCAAATATGATATACTATATATGTATCTCATATGGCAGGCCCGGACTGTCTGGATTCCATTTCTAGTTGGTATGTCATGTGTTTGTATTAATTATCGCCCAGATTTTATCATAATTATTATCTGTATTCAAAACAAACAAACCAACAAACAAAATACTTTTTTTTTTTGAGAATAACAAACAAAATACTTGATTAAAATGAAAATGAAGAAGTTGGTGTAACAGAGTCCATGGAAGGTTAGGATATCAGTTATAGTTTTTTTTTTTTTTTTTTCCAATAATTTGATAGTTGAGAGACAAATTTGAATTATACTAGAGTTAAAAACACTAAAAATGCCAACTAAACTTTAATACTCGTTACCTTTGGGGTTAAAGTTACCTATTTTGTTGGATCCCACGTTAGAGCACTTAACAATCAAATAGTCCCTCACTAGCGCAGTTCGCAATAAAAAAAAAAATAAAAATTTACTGAGAACATTAGTGCTGATCACTTATTAATGACAAAAACATGGTTTTTTTTTTTTTTTTTTTTTTTTTTTTTTAAATTTTTTCTAGGTGATTTTGCGGGGGGTAGAACCCCCGAACATCAGGACACAATGGTAGCTGGGTGCCAATAGGCTACTGAGGCCAATGGTGACAAAAACATGGTTGTTAGGGCCCTATTTCATAATTTGATATTTTGATCATATGACTTTTGTGGCACGGAGGTTGTTAGCTAGGAAACATACAAGAATTAACAAATGCAGTCTTGCGAAATTTCTCGAATAAAAAACAATTCACAACTTTGATCATTGATGTAGGAATTATTATTATTATTATTTTGATGAACATTGATGCAGAAATCCGGACTTGTTTATAGAAGTGAAAAAAAAGTCTCGTCTCATTAACTTCAAGACAAACCACCAGCTAGTGTGGCTTAGTGGTTGCCCCCTTCTTGATGGTTGTGCCAGGTGCGGGTTCGAGTCCTCATACCCCACAAGGTGTGGGGTTTGGACTTTGGTTTCTAAAAAAAAACAAAGCACAAGGGTGGAGTCCAAGTCGCGGGCACCATTATGTGCTGGTGGTACCCACAGGCGATGTATCTGTGGGGTGTGGTCGGCTGTGATAACACACGTGAGCCACCCTTTTTCAGTAGGGAGGTTTCTCAAAAAAAAAAAAAAAAAAAAAAACTTCAAGACAAGAAGACTTAGGGTCCGTTTGGATACAGCTGAAAACTGAAAACTGAAACTGAAAACTGAAAAACACTGTAGCGAAATAATTTTTAAATGTGTGAATAGTATCGTGGGACCCATTTTTAATGAAAAAGTTGCTGAAAAGTGAAATTTGTGGGTCCGTGAACAGTACACGATGTGCTGTGATTGGTCCAAAAAAATTTGAAAAGTCAAAGTTTGCGGCTACTGTTCATTGAACAGTGCATGAACAGTAGCCGCAACACCCAAAACGCTCCAAAACACGTGAAAAAAAAAAAAAAAAAAAAAAAAAAAACACAAACGCAGTTTTTTTCAGCCGAATCCAAACGCGCTCTTAGAAAAAAAAAGAGTTGGGATGGGACCATGAGAAGTGGTTAGATGCATCAGCATTATAATTTACTTCAAAAGAGGTCATTGAAAATGAAAAGGAAAAAAAAAAAAAAAAATCATACGACTTTGACCAGCCATCAGAACATATTTTTTTTTTGTTAAACTTCTTCTACACACTTTATTTTACAAACATGCAAAAAGCAATTTAATTACTTTTTTTTGGTAGAAGTAATTGAATTACTTCATAAGTTTAAAAAATAATCACTTCAAAGTCACTATTTTAATTACTTTTATGGGTGTGTTTAAAACTAAGGGCAAATTGTAAATTACAACCCTAAAATTTGAGGTGTTGAATTTTACATCTTCAAATTTCAATATTTGGATTTTACCTTCTGAAATTTGAGGATATTTATGCCTCATTTGGGAGGAGGAAATGGAATGGAATGAAAAGAATAATTTTAGAATATTTTTCTTTTTCCTTGTTTGGGAGTTTTAATGGAGGGAATGGAAAGTTCATTCCCTTGTTTGAGAGTTTAAGTGGGAGGAAATGAAATGGGTAGGAGAGAACACTCATTCCTCTCTATTTCCTTAAAACCTCAAATTTTCATTCCCTCCCAAAATTGGGAAGAATGGGAGGGAATGAAATTAGATTTAACAATTTTTTTTACTAAAACTCCCAAAATACCCTTATATATTCAACCCTTTATTTTAAAATAAGGGTCTAATAGTAATATTGTTATAAAATGACTCAATTCCATTCCATCCACGTTGCTTTCAAATAAGATTACTTACATTCCATTCATTTTCATTCCTTTCCATTCATTTATTTTAAAATATTCAATTAATGTTACTTAATTTCATTCTATTCCATTTTTTTCCCTTACTTAAATACATTTCATTCCTTTCTATTCCCTTATGATCATTCCATTTCATTTCCTTATGAACTTCCAAATGGAGCCTTAGATTTTACTCCCCAAAGTTTATGAGTGTTCGGATTTTACACCCTAAAATTTTAGAATTTGAGGATGTAATTTTCAAACACTCAAACTTTAGAGAGGGTAAAATTTAAATTCTGAAATGTCAGTGTAAAATCTAAATATCCCAAAACTTCAAAGAGTAAAATTTAAATTTTAAAAATTCATAAACACCCTCAAATTTTAGGGATATAATTTACAATCTTTCCTAAAATTAATTATGCTTAATAAACCATTTTTTTTTTTAATTGAGGATAGACGTCATCGCTCATCATTAAAAATTACTTCAAAAGAGATTCAAAATATGGAATAAAAAAATCACACGACTTTGACTGTTGATAAAGTAATATGGAGATATTTTAGAGAGGACAAAATTTTTATCCAATTTGAAATTAGGTGGGAAGAAAGTTTCGTTCCTACCGTGTCTGTGTGCGAGAAACTTCAAACGATTATTTGAGTGTCAACAACTTTAGACTAATCAAAATATGAGACGTTCTCAAAATAGGAAGAAAATGTTATGGGTTTCTCATTTCACGGATAAGTTGTTCTAAAACCCATTTTCAGTTTAATATTTTTTAGAATCGCCCCCATAATTACAGGCAGTTGTTCTAAAACCAATTTTGTATTTCTGTTCAACAATTTTATAACCTCCCGGATCACAGATAAGTTACTACATATAAACCATTTATTTTTAATTATTTATTTCACAATCATCCCTTTCACGAATAAGCAACTCTAAACCATTTATTTAAAAATAAAAATAAAAATTTAGAGCAACCTATATTATGGAAAAGTTATTTTAAAATCAAACTCTACGAATCCCCCTAGTTGAACAGTTCAGAGATTACTTTCTTTATTAATAAGGTAGCATGCAATAGTTCAGAGATTACGAAATGCATGTTGCTTCACAAACTTTCCCTTTCATGAATAAGAAGTTTATTGACATTGGTATTCACTTTTGCAAGCTCCATCAATGATAAGTATTATATAACAGTAACACTAATCAAGGCAATAACATCACTTTAAGTTAAACTAAAAGGTAAAATCGTCATTTTGACGGTTGGATAAAAAAATGGGGAAAAATGTCCAAACACCCTCTAAACTTTCAGCTACTGGCCAAAACACTCCTTAATAAACTATTATATTAGTAAATTTACTCCTTAAATTATACATACTTGTCAAATCAACACGTCAGTTACTCTCCGTTAAAAACACAAACAGAATATGCATGTGTTTCCCACGTGAATTTTAAAATAATATATTAACAAGGACTGAATTGGGTGAGAGGAGAGAGAAACAAATAGCATAACAGAGAAAGAGACACACAATCAAACCAAAAGAACCACAGTTGCCGGCCGCCTCACCGTCAACAACTACCATGGTTACTGCCGTTGTTTTTCCAATCACCTACGACCTGTAAGAGAGGGAGACACTGTTCAGTACATTTATTTTGGTTTCAATGGAAATTTGTTATTTTCCCCCTATTTGCTGGTTTGTTCTCTCTCTTTTTTGTTGGGATTTGGTTGATTTCAAACTTGGCAGTTTGATACTGAGTTCTCTTCTTGCTAGTTGTATATTGGGTTTTCATCAAAGATCTTGTGCGCATGATATGTTTGCCAATATTGTTTTGCGAAATAGTGTTCACTACACTACATGTCATTTTGATTTTTACTATTTTTCACAATATTTCTTAAGCAATACAAATGATTGAATTTGTTTTTTAAATGGGAACATGTGCATCTCACATGCTTATTCTGTTATTATTTTAACGTTAGACTAACTGAAGTATTAATTTGACAGGTTTGTATAGTTTAAGGAGTAAATTGGCCAATATAATAGTTGAAGGGGTGTTTTGGCCAATAGTTGAAAGTTTAGGAGGTATATGAACATTTTTTCCTAAAAAAAGTGCTTAAACACTTTAAGTACTTAAATCGAACCACCGGATTTCAAGATCAAGCCACATCAAACTTTTCAATGGATAATAAACAATAATATTAGAGTTGGCTAGATTATATAGTCAAAATGCGGAATAATCACTCAAATTATCATTGAAACAAGTGAAAAAAAAAATCAAAATCAAAATCAAAAGGGCACATAAATAGGATAGGGACCCTGTGTCACAGTCCTGATTGGGACACAAATCAGCACTATGTGCCTCCGACGTGAAATTTTCAATTTTTGTTTTTTCCCCTCATGTGCTTGCTTTTCCAATCAACTTGAGTGATATAGCTTTGAGTTAAGATAGCTATGGAAACACGGAGTATGATTCAAAACTCCACTACCTTGAGCTCTCACCTTAATAATTGAGGGGTATCCCAAGTTCCCAACACAAAATGCACTACTAAGCTCCTTACAGCACTCTCCAAGGGTAGCTTTGTGACGAGACATTTGGTTGTTTGCATATTTTTTCCATCCATAGTAGCACTCTCTACAAGAGCCATAGAATTTTGTGATCCAAATCCCTCTTTATTCATTCCACTATCTTTATATTCTAAACAGAATCCTATTTCCTTTTCGAAAAAAAAAAAAAGAATATCCTATTTCAACGCCCTATTTTTGCAAACCAGTGCAATTTTAGTCATATGATCTTTTCAATATGTTAGAAATACTGAATGATTGTATTGTATTTCTCAAGTAATAGAATATACATAAGTGCCTTTATATAAGAGGCAGAGTGTGCAGTACAAGTAAGTGTGCTATACAAGTAAATAAGGTAGGCCTAAAGCCCACATACGCTAATACACGTTAATAGCCCCCCTCAAACTCAAGGTGGATGTGAGACCAACTTGAGGTTGTCAACCAAAGTGTGAAGACGTCCCTTAGGATGTGACTTGGTGAAGATATCTGCAAGTTGATCTTTAGAAGAAACTGAGATCAGCTTGAGAGCACCATGGATAAGATGATAACGGATAAAATGACAATCGATCTCGATGTGTTTAGTCCGTTCATGGAAGATATCATTGTGAGTAATATGAATGGCACTCTGGTTGTCACAATAAAGAGGAGTAGCAGAGGATGTGGATACACCTAAGTCTTTGAGAAGCCAGCGTAGCCAAAGGAGCTCAGATGTGGTATCAGCAAGGGCACGATATTCTGCTTCAGTACTGGAGCAGGCCACATGAGTTTGTTTCTTGCTTCGCCAAGAAATCAGAGAAGAACCAAGAAGAAAGCAATAACCAGTGGTGGACCTGCGATCAGTGGGATCTCCTGTCCAATCAGCATCAGAAAATGCATGGAGAACAAAAGGAGACTGAGCAGAGTAGAAAAGACCATGGAAGAGAGTGTCCTTTAGGTATCGAAGAATGCGCAGAATAACAGCATAGTGAGTCGATCGTGGAACAGACAGATACTGACTCACCTGGTGAACAGCGTAGGAAATGTCTGGACGAGTGACAGTGAGATAAACTAGGCTGCCAACCAAGCGTCTGAAAGAGAGGGATTAGACAACGGTTTCCCCCCTGATGGAGTCAGATGCGCATTAAGCTCAACTGGAGTGTCAACAGTCTTGCTATCAGTGAGTCCAGCTCGAGACAAGAGTTCAGAGGCATACTTGGCTTGAGTAATATAAAGTCCATCTGTAGAATGAGTGATTTCAAGACCCAAGAAGTAGTTGAGATGGCTAAGATCTTTCATCTCAAACTGCTGACTGAGAAAATCCTTGAGTTCTTGAATGCCATTGAGATCATTACCAGTTATGATCATATCATCCACATATAGGAGAAGTAAAATAGTGCCTTAGTTAGTGCGATGAAGAAATAAGATAGAATCATAATGACTGGCCATGTAACCTAAGCAAGAGATGGTAGAGCTGAATTTGGCAAACCGAGCTCGTGGAGCTTGTTTAAGGCCATAAAGAGCACGCCAAAGGTAACAAACTTTATTTGATTCAACAGAGAGACCAGGAGGAGGTTGCATATAAACTTCTTCACTTAAATCCCCATTAAGGAATACATTTTTGAAATCCATCTGAAAAAGGTCCCATTTTCTGGTAGCAGCAATAGCTAAGAGAGCTCAAACAGATGAGATACGAGCAACCGGAGCAAAGGTCTCTTCATAATCAATCCTATACTCCTGTGTAAAACCTTTTGCAACAAGACGAGCTTTGTAGCGCTCAATGGATCCATCAGAGTGAGTCTTAATCTTGTAGATCCACTTACAACCAACCACAGATTTCCCAAGGATGAGAGTCACCAAATCCCAAGTATAGTTTTTAGATAATGCATCAAGTTCCTCTTTCATTGCAATCTGCCATAAAGGGTCAGTAGAAGCCTCACGATAGGTGTGAGGCTCATGTAGTGTAGCAAGGGCAGTGTAACAATGATAATCAAGTAAATGTGAAGGAATAGATCTTACCCG
This sequence comes from Quercus robur, assembly GCF_932294415.1. NCBI lineage: Eukaryota > Viridiplantae > Streptophyta > Magnoliopsida > Fagales > Fagaceae > Quercus > Quercus robur. Next base: position 17,087,790 of record NC_065539.1, read on the forward strand.
AGTTGAGTGATGAGGTGGAATGTCTTGTGCAAGATCTTCAGGCGGAGCAGGAGCAGGGGACCCAAGCTCAGGGTTGGGTAGCTCATCTTCAACCTGTGCATCTTCCACCTGTTCATTAAAGGGTGAACTAGGAAAGGGATTAAAGGTATCTGGTAGTTGGATAGAGAAGTCTATAGGATGATCAGGAGCAATTATAGGAGGATCAGGAGCAGTTACAGAAAAAATATGTGCCTCATCTGGAAAAAGATTTAAAACAGAGGAGGAAGATAGGGAGGCACGGAAGTGAGAGAGCTCGACAAAGGAGCGATGTTCCCAAAAGACAACATTACAAGAGACACGAAGACGATGAGAGACAGGATCATAACACTGATACCCTTTTTGAGTTTCGCCATAGCCAAGAAAACAACAAACCCTTGACCGAGGCTCAAGTTTGTTATGCTCATATGGTTGAAGAAGAACGAAACAAGCAGAACCGAAGGAGCGAAGGTGGTGATAGTCAGGAGGTGACCCAAAAAGGCGCTCATATGGAGTTTGATTTTGAATAATAGGACTTGGAATGCGATTAATAGCATGAACAACATAAAGGGCAGCTTCACCCCAAAAAGGAGCAGGAACTTTGGCAGAAAGAAGAAGAGCACGAACAGTGTCAAGAATATGACGAAGTTTTCGTTCGGCTCTACCATTTTGTTGAGAGGTACCTGGACAAGTTAGTTGATGAACAGTGCCATAAGAATGCAAAACAGCTTGGAAAGCATATTGAGTGTACTCAAGAGCATTATCAGATCGAAAAATTTTGATACGTTTGGAAAATTGAGTTTCAATCATTTTTGCAAAATTAGAATATACTTGCAATAACTCATAATGATATTTCATATTAAAAATCCAGCTATAGCGAGAGTAATCATCAACAAAGACAACAAAATATCGAGACCCACCAATACTAGAGACAGAGGAAGGCCCCCAAACATCAGAATGAATAAGGTTAAAGATATCAGTGGATATTGATTCACTAGTATTGAAAGGCAAAACTGGTTGTTTTCCTAACTGACATGAAACACAATTAAAATTTTCTGTAGACACTGAACCTAATAAACCTCTAGAAGCCAATTGTTATACTCGAGAGGAAGATGCATGACCAAGTCGAGCATGCCAAAGTGCAAGGGAAGGAGTAGAAGAAACTGCAGCAGTTGCAACAACAGAAACAGGAGCAACAAGTGGAAGACGAAGGTTGTCCATGGGAACATATGCCCAACTCTGGGGCCGGTCCCAAGCTCCTGTCCGGTCCTTGGATCCTGCACAATACACCCAGAATAATCAAAGATAATGCGATAACTTAACTCAGCTAATTGTCCCATAGAAAATAAATTGTAAGAAAGGTCAGGAACATTAAAGACACAAGGAACCGAGAGATTGGAGGTCGAAACGAAACCTATATTATGACCAGACATAGTGGAACCATTTGCTGTGTGAATATTAAGAGGGTGTAGTACAGGTTTAAGTTCAGAAAATAAGGACGAGTAAGGAGTCATGTGATTGCAACAAGCAAAATCCATAAGCCAAGAGGAAGGAGACATACTAGATAAAGCTGAGAGAGAAGAGGAATAAGATGCATTATCAACCATACGAATGACATTGGCGATGATATTTTTAAGGTCATCTGTGGACATAGTTAAAGTGCGTCCTGAAGACTTAGACTGTGCAGAGACGGGAGCCATTGGTTGGACACTCTCAGTATTAGCAACAGTAGCAGCGGAAATTGACACAGTTGATTTGTTGCGATGATAGCAAGTCTCAATATTGTGGCCAAAACGTTTGCAAAAACTGCAAAAACGTTTGTTGGATTGTTGGCGACAATTACAGCAACAAGAAGAAGACCTGTCCTTATTTTTCATTTAGAAGCAAAATATGCAAAAATGGACTGCAAAAATGAAATCTACGCGAAAAACTGGGTAAGGAGCACTTGAATTGCAAAAAGTCAACTCTAGTAAAAAGTCAACAGTCAACCTGGTCAAAGTCAACCGGATGACGTCAGCAGACTGACAGGTGATGACGTAAGCAGATGATGTGGCGCTGACGTGGCAGGGATGACGTCAGCAAATTACCCGGTGGCGCTTGAGCCGCGTGGATCAACTTTGCCAAAACTTTGACCGGTGCATGGCGGCACGTGAACTGTTCGATGATGCCGTTTCTTTGCCAATGATGGAGATCAGAGAAGGACGATTCTTATGGTGTCGGCGGCAACAAGATCGGAGATACCCTGGTGGCGCGTGAGGCGCGTGGATCAACTTCGCCGAAACTTTGACCGGCACGTGGCGGCGCGTGGATGGTCAGATGTGGATGTTTTTGGCGGTGGTGTGTAGGTCGATTGAATATCTACCCAATGATAGGTCTTATGTCCTAATCGGAGGTCAGAGGTGACAAATCCGATGATGGCAGTGGTTTTGGCAGCGAGGAGGAGCTTCTGGCGGTGGAGATTCAACCCTGAGGACCTCTGACTGTGGCGGAGCAGTTGGGAGATGGCATTGAAAGGGTTTACTAACCACAGAAGATGAGGCAGCGGAAAATACCGACAAAACAAGACTGCAAGACACAAGAAAGCAAGACACAAGAAAATTAGAGCAGTGGCTTTGATACCATGTTAGAAATACTGAATGATTGTATTGTATTTTTCAAGTAATAGAATATACATAAGTGTCTTTATATAGAAAGCAGAGTGTGCAGTACAAGTTAGTGTGCTATACAAGTAAACAAGGTGGGCTTAAAGCTCACATACCCTAATACACGTTAACACAATAGTTATGTGACTTGTATAAATAATTTAATAAATCATGTAATTTAAGACATGTGGATGATATCTTATAAGATTTCACATAAAGGAATGGAGAATACCATTTAAACCATTTTAGGGAAAAGATTTTCCTAAAAATAATGGTCTAACATAATAGGATTCCATCATATAACTTATGGTAATTTTTCATATTTTTCTTAATTATTCCATTTTTTAATTTTGATAAAATTTATGATTTTTTTTTTTTTTTTTGAGTATGAATTTCAATTATTCCATGAATTGTATAGCATATTAGAAAGCTTAATTAGATACAATTTCTTAAGTGTTATATATTAGGCTCTCTAATTAAATCCAAATACATGGTTGATCATCTTATTTTTTTTTAGGGACAATTAAATTCAATGTATATAAGTCTTTGAATTTAATTAGACAAATCTTTGAATTTATTTGAAAAACTTAATGTGGGGTCCAATAATTGACGGGCCAGGCCCATTTGCTGATGAAGGGTCCAAAGGCCTAAGCCGAAAAAGTTCATGGCCAGAGTTCAAGAATAGTATGGCCCAATTGGCCCGGAGAAGCAGCCGAGGACAATGCAGTCCTCGGCTGACCCAAGAATAAGGGCAGAAAGGTAAAAGGACGTGCTTGAAGGGAAATCTAAAATATCTAAGAAAGGCTTCCTTTGCCACCTTCCCCATGCATATCTCTGCGCCTAACAGAACCTTATCCATTAACTTTATCAACAACTCTCAATGACTTAGGTCTGGGACTGATGGGACAAGTATTAGTCTGGGAAAGGTCGACCCTACACGTGGACGAAGGAAATTGAACGCATGCTAGTATAAAAGAAAAATATGTAACCTAAAGAAAGGGGACTCCAGTCCCACGGAAAAAAGAGGATGGGTTCCAGAGGTGGATACACCTAAACCATATGTGAGTTCCTTAACAAAACCACAGTCGGGTAAACACGGCTTAGCCTTTCGATCCCACTCTCTACAAATGATATTGTATGGGCCCATTTACGTGCGAACCCAACTCTACCGCGGGTTGATGCGAATCGTGTCCCTACACTTAATATACTACAACTAAGGAATTGAATACATGGTTGATCATCTTATTTTTTTTTAGGGACAATTAAATTCAATGTATATAAGTCTTTGAATTTAATTAGACAAATCTTTGAATTTATTTGAAAAACTTAATATACTACAACTAAGGAAATTGTATCTAACTTTTATTTTATTAATTACATTCTTTTAATGTATACTCAATTACTAATTAGCCTAGCTTTCATTTCTATAATATTATAGTACGATGATGTGATGTATCATTAGTGAGATCAAGCTAGATGTGTGGAGTATCGTTAGTGAGATCAAGCCACTGTTGTTGACCACCAAAACAAAAAAAAAAAAGAGATCAAGCCACTGTCTCTTCTAAACAGTAATTTTATGCACGTAGAACAGTGTACCGTTGCAAAATAGTTAAATCGATTTTGAAAATAACCCGTTGCAAAATCCAAAATGGTGAGGCCTATCGAAGTAACCGACAAATACAAATAAAATCTGTTCTAGCTGTAAAAGATAGCTTTCGCTGTCCAGCCGCACAAACAGTATATAAGTTGCTAGTAGTGCTAAATAGCTATATAATTATATAGTTATTTCTACCATTATTAAAATTCAAAATGTACCTATAATAGTGAAGTTAAAGTAATATTTTTTTGCTCTAGCTATAGTGTATAACTATTTTTGACTATACACGGTAGGTAAAAAAAAAATTTTTACATTCACGCTACTTTTCTTATTTTTTATTCTTTTTTCCGCATTTCTTTTTGCTTTCATACTACTCTTCCTCTCTTTGTGTCTCTGTGTAGTGTTCACACTACTTTTCTTCTCTCCATGTCTATCTACAATGATTTGATGGTAGTTTTGGTTGTGTTTTGGTGATTGAATGAAATATTATTTTATTGTAATGTTCATATTATTTTATTGTGTTAAAAGTTAAAATAAAACCACTACTGTTGGATGTAAGAAGGTAAAATAGATAAAATGACTTTTTGTGGTACTAAAAAGGTTTCCCCATCCTTAAGATTATCCAATAATTCTATCCATTAAGATTACTCTTAATTAGAATTTTGCTTAGATTTTTCATTATTAGTTAAGAGAGTTACTAAGATTTGCAAAAAAAAAAAAAAAAAAAAAAAAAAAAAAAAAAAAAATCAGGAAGGAAGATGGTTGCCGGGAGTGGCATTGGAGGAATGAAAGAGACGCAAGAGATGATTGACTTTGCAGCAAAACACGGCATCACGGCAGACATTGAGGTTGTTTCAATGGATTATGTGAACACTGCAATGGAGCGTCTTGCTAAGAATGATGTTAGATACCGGTTTGTCATTGACATTGGAAACACCTTGGCTGCTACCAAGCCTTGAAGAAATAGCTTTGTGTCTTAATTAATTTTCTTTTATTGTTCCAATGTTCCATGGCTTTTTTGGTTGGATGGGGTGGTATTGAATTTATTATGCTTTGCTGGTGTCTCTACCGTAAGCCTGTCCGTCACTGTCATATAATGTGTAATAAATAAAATAATATATATGGATGTTTATGTTGAAAGATGTAAATTTAACTAGGACAGATGAGGACAACCATACATGTAACAAAATGTTCATTTTCTTTTGTCACTATAAAGCTAAAATATTGTTTTTGTCCCTAAAATTAGTATGAAATTCTTTTTTTGTCTCTCAACTTTATAAATAAATTTTTTTAATAGTTTAACGAAGAAAAATTGATAACAATTCAATAAAAATGAAATAAAAGGGATTTTGATTTTAGTTTAAAGACAGAGAATGAAACATTTTTAATAGTTTAAGAACTTAAAACGAAACTTTCCAAGTCTAACTACATATTCTACTAGATAATTGGTCATTCTATCATTTTGAACAAAAATGTGTAAGTAAATTAAGCTTTTAAGTCTTAACCATGACAGGCGGGGTTCTAATCAAAGTTGTGTATTTCGTATTGACGGCTGTTTTGGGTTGTCTATAATATTGGAGTATTTCAATATCAATGTATTCTAGTATATTGTTTAGATATTACCAAACATTAATCCTGCCATGTTTTCACATGATATCAAAGCCTTCGAAATCTGTAAATTCTACTTCAAATGGCACTGCAGCTCTAAACACTCTAGCACCTTTCTTGTTGTCATCTAACATGTCAAATCTAATGACTATCTAGCTTGATTAAGGGAATTACATTTTCTAGGAGCATCAAATTGTTAGTGTAAATTTGTCATAGGTGGTCACACCATAATATGGTACATCGCCACACGTGTCATAATTCTCACTTGATAAATGGTTTTGCTTTATGTGCAATAACATCCAAATTTATCATTTTTAGTGACAAAATTCTGCAATTCACCTTTCAAATGTTTATTCAAAAAAAAAAAAAAAAAACCATTCATGGACAATTTTTCAGTAATTTTTCAAACACATTCCACACTTAGAATTAAAAATTGTCCTAAATAAATAATATTGTAAAATAAATTCAAATACTTCTAAAATAGTAAACAACAGTTATCATATGTACACGTACATAATGCAGGCTCTATTAACTTCAAGCAAAGACACTTCTAGGAAGTTTTCCATTTTCATTTTTACATCCTCAACCATTAAGCCAAACTCAGTTCAATCAATGCAATCTTTAGAGTGCCTGAAACAATCCTGGGTCTCCACAATTAATTTGCACCTTCCAAAATCTTGCTTCCCATCAGAAAAACAATGCTCTATAGTCTATATAGTGACAAAATCTAGAGAAGATTTGGTTGAGGTGTTGAACTCATAAGGCAAGAGTACGCTCCTAAAACCACAGTTCCACAATTACAAACCACAACAACCAACCCCTATTTGGTTAGCTGAGCATGTGCAGTCAACTAAGGGTTATTTTTGCCGTGTAATATTCTTCTACCAATGTTTTGTTACTTTGTGACAGCTGTGGATATTATAAAGATTGGTTAGGAGTCTGCAGTAGTATGAGCATCAACACTGGGGATTGCAAATGCCAAATTTAAGGAGAATTTGGCATTTCAAGCCCCAAAGTGCTCAACATCTGGGATTGTAAAAAAAAAAAAATTATTCTCCTTTTCCCTGGTATTTCTCTCTCCTCTCTCTCATTATTTCTATTCTCTTATCTCTCTTTCTCATCTGCTCTCTCCTTTCTTCAAACCCAAACTCCATCCTCCTCCCAACATCAACATTACACGTCACAGTGGAGGAAACGTTGATCTTTTTTTTTTTTTTTTTGGTGATGCTGTGATTCTCGCCGATGATGGGTTGATCAATGATGGAGGAAACGTTGATCTAGCAGCGGCGATGTTTGGGTTTTGATCGTGGTTGATCGGTTTTTTTTTTTCCTCCCTATTGTGATGCTGTGATTCTTGCCAATGATGGGTTGATCAACAATGGAGGAAATGTTGATCTAACAGCGACAATGTCTGGGTTTTGATCAGGGTTGATCTGGGTTTTTTTTTTTTTTTTTTTTTTTTTTTTTTTTTTTTTAATATGGGCTTTTGTTCCGGTGGGATTTTGGTGGGCATGGTGGAGGTGCAATGGTGGTGACTGGGGAGTGGAGTCGCAGTGCTAGAGGTTGAGGGAGCTTGTGAGCTTGTAAGCAGTGGAGACGCGTGTGGAGGAGTCTGGAAGAAGGTGAATAGTAAAGAAAAGTCTGGAAGATGTGTATGTGTGGGAGTAGAAAATTGGGAAAAAAAAAAATTTGTTGGATAGATATATTATTTTAATTAGTAGAATAGGAAAATATAAGTTGGGATGTTGAGAGTGATGTAAAATGGTATGGTATAAATGATAAAATAGGTTTTGAGATGGTAAAATAGAATAGTTTGAAGAAACCTGATGCAAATGCTTTACATCTCTTAAATGCTACGTGCATGGCATTCCACGCATAATGCTCTCTTTGATGGACAAAAACTAAATTGCTAGTTTCTAGGTAGTAAAGCTCGAATCCACAAGGGGTTCTTTGAATCCACAAGATGATAAACTAGAATCCATTAGAGAAAAATTTGAGAAAAAACACTATGCAATTTTATTGATGATAATCTGTTTTGTCTTTGACAGTTATAAAACATATAAATACCGAGAAAATAAAATCCTAAGATGATTAGGAAACGTTTGAAACCATAATTCGAACTAATTACGAGATTAGGTGGCAAAATACCGAAATTTATCAGAAAAGGAAAATTTGAGTTAAATACAAAATCATAAACTACTGACCTTAAGGGTTGTCTCAAAACAAGCAGGACCTTATTTTGACTTTTGAGCAAAAAGTTATTAAGGAAACAAAAATTACTATAAACAGCAAAATCACATTTTTCGGGGTCTAAACGGAGGAATTTGCCAAAATTAACGGGTAGCTCATGGCAAAGTGATGACTATTGCTTAGAAAGCCGTTTCCCTTCAAGTTGCCAAATTTCATGCAATTCCGACTCCATCGCCCAAATGATTTCTACTAATGCCTTTTTGCCTTACGCAATTTTAGGTGCACTTAGGAGTCTAGAAAAACCATGGTGGTCTGTTCTACATTAGTGGTAATACGAAAAGGGAGACTGCTAAGTATAGATAGGATTTAGTAATTGTCCACCTTTAACCATTAACTCGTGTTGCAAAAATTTGCTTCATGATACATGTGGCTTATTGAGGTGTAAATTTGTGAGGTTACAAAGCTAATGTGTCAAAATCAACAAAAAGTCAAATGCTTCAGTTATATATATATCAGTGATTTAGTTTAAGTAAAATACATTACTTGTTTCTCCAAAAAAAAACAAATGTAAAAAACAATGACATTACTTGGTAGTCTTGGCACTTATATTAAATTGATCAAACTTGCAAATGGAATCAACCACATTAATATTAGTGAGACCTATTAGAGCACTAGCAGTAGTGGTGCTAAAAAGCTATTTTTAGCACCACTACACATAAAAAGAGGGTTGCAGTAGTGGAGCTAAAGATAAAATTTTTACCTTCATTACTACAGTGCACAGCTATATATGGTTGTGCACTGTAGCTAAGAGCTAAAATATATATATATATATATATATATATTCTCCAGCCATATTAAAATAATATATGTTTTTTTTTTTTTTATTCTTTTATTCTCCAAACCATGCCTCTCTCAAACTCACTCTTAACTCACTCTCTCAAGCTCTCACCCCTTTGTCTCACCTTCTCTCAAAACTCTCTCAAGCTCACTCTCTCAAACTCTCACCTCTCTGTTTCACTATCGCTGGCCCGACTCACTCCTCAATGTCACCACCCACCGAAGCTCGACGTCATCGACCCACTAGTCGACCCACTTCGTAAAACTCCCAAGCCACTGATCAGCCTCAAACCCATGCTGCCGATTCGCCTCAAACCCACGCCGTTGATCCACTTCTCTGATGCTCTCAACTCTCTCAAACTTTTACCTCTGAATTCTCACCTCTCTGTCCTATTGCTATCGTCGTCGCCGATCCACGCCTCTAACCTAACTCGCCTTTAGGTCAGTTCTCTCTATCTTCTTCATCTACATGCTTGGGATTTTTTTATTTGGGTTTGTGTTTGTATCTATAAATATAGAATAAATAAAGTTTAGATGCAATAATTTTTTTGTTGTTCTTGTTCAATGAATATTTCTGTCATTTGATCTCAACAAACTTATCCATGCTTTGGTAAGTTGAATTGATGAATGGATAGAATAGAGCAATAAATTCAGAGCATCCATTCATTTTGATTTGGATTTGAAACTTGATTACTACCTTATTTTTAATTTTTTGCTTCATGCCTTATTTCAATGAGTTGTGAGTTACTTAGTTTTGATTCATATAATATTTGTTGTGAGTTGTGAGTTGAGGATTGGAATATATTGGGAATTTTCTATTTGTAGGAATTTATGTTTTTGATATAAACGTTTGTTTGGGAATATTCTGTGTGCAAGGAAGTTTACATTTTTTTTTTCTTCTAATTTTATGAAGTCACATAGAGACATGTAGTCACGTAGAGACCTAACATATTACACGGGCATCATGAATGGGGATATAGATATTGACTCACAACTTTTGGGAACTTCTCAAAATACTCCTATGTCAATTTCTGATTCTCGACCTCAAGTTGAAAATGCCTCTTTTACAAAAGGAAAACGGGGCTCTAACTTTAGTGTAGAGGAAGATCAACTCCTAGTGTCAGCATGGCTCAACAGTAGTGTTGATGCCATACACAGTAATGAACAAACACAAAATACATTTTGTCAAAAGTTTGGAAATACTTCACACAGTGCAATACATCTGGTACCGCATTTACTGCTATCTCCTTAATAAGTTGTTGGGGAACGATTAGTGAAAAGACAAATAAGTTTTCCGGGTGTATGGCTAAAGTTAACGCACACCATCGAAGTGGTATAACTGAACAAGATAAGGTATGAATTATATTGCAATAGTGTTAACATACCCATTCACCAATAGTTTGAAGATATTAATCATATTATATTTCTTCTAATTTTTTTAGATTACCAATGCAATGGCTTTGTATAATCCTTCTATGCAAGTGTTACGTGAACAGAGTGATGGATTTATGTCATACATTGAGAGGTATGGATGTATTAGAGACTGAGTAATTCATTCTTAACTCCAGTTGAACCTCATTGAACATTTATGGCAATTGCAAGGCGAGTCGTAGGAACTTTCTTTTTTATATGTTGAGAAGCATGAGTCGTAGGAACTTGTGCGAGTGTATGAGTTTTATTATAATTTGGTTTGAGTTATGTATGTGAGTAATCTATAGACTACATTTTTCCAGCTATAATATGTGTTCTATTTTATATGTTTTCTTATAAAGTTCCTCCATTTCATAGTTCACATTGTTCTAAGATTGCTTCCAAACAATTGAGACGATAATCGGCTATCATGACGATTGAGAAATTTTTTTTAGTCCAAAGATAAATTTGTATATATATAATTTGGGGTTAAAACAAAATATTATTGTTATACTAGATGATTATTTGCTATCATGATGATTGAGAAATTGTTTTAGTAAAAAAAAAAATGTATAAGTATAATTTGGGATTAAAAAAATCACCAGTTAACACTAAATGATTATTTGCTATCATGGGGCAACGGTGGCGGCGGCAGTAGTGGTAGCGCTAGCGATTGTGGGTGGTTGTAATTATTATTTATTGCAATTGATATATTATTTTATTGTAGTAGATATATTATTTTATTGTGATGTTTATATTATTTTATTGTGTTGAAAACTAAAATATATCCACTACTGCAGCATATTTTATAAAATGAGTAAATAAAATAGATAAAATAACTTTTTATAGTGTTAAATAGCTAAATTTTTAATATCATGGCTGTGGATACTCTTATTATATCCATGGTTGGCATGTCATTTCACGTTTGGCACTTACTTATAGTTACCATACCCACGAAAGATAGTAGGGGTACCTTAGAATTTCCCTTTAACATGAATCACTAAATTAAGTTTCAAACATGAATCATTGGTAGAATCATAAACATGTGCATTATTGTGTGTGGCTTTTTTTATTTTTTATTTTTCCTTTTATCTTTTAATAACTCTGTCACTTAATTAGTTAATTTTGATAAATTGAATTCGGACTAAATTTAGTCTCCTTACGGAGATAATTTTACAATCTGAGCCTAATTGATTCCGTTCAAATTTTTTTTTTTTTTTTTTAATATTGCTTATTATATATATATATATATATATATTTATTTACTGTATTTTACGTATGCTCTGAACTGACCCCTCACCCGGGGTTGTAAAGAAAGCCAAATATGATATACTATAATATCTATCTCATATGGTAGGCCCGGACTGTTTGGATTCCATTTCTTGTTGGTATGTGTTTGTATTAATTATCTCCCAATTTTATCATAATTATTATCTGTATTCAAAACAAACAAACAAAAAAAAAAAACTGGATTAAAACGAGAATGAAGAAGTCGGTGGAACAGAATCCATGGAAGGTTAGGATATCCTTGATAGTTTGTGGGGTGCTTCTTCTTTTTTTTCTTTTTTTTTTTTTCTTTTTTTTCTTTTTTTTTTTTTTAATTTGATAGTTGAGAAACAGTAAATTTGAATTATACTAGGGTTAAAAACATCAGAAATGCCGATTAAACTTTAATACTCGTTACCTATGAGGGTTAAAGTTGCCTATTCGCAACATCAAAGCGGTTTAATCCCTCGTTAGAGCACTAAACAATCAAATAGTCCCTCACTAGCGTAGTTCACATTAAAAATTAAAAAAAAAAAAAAAAATGTTGAGAATACTAGCGCTGAGCACTTGTAAATGACAAAAACATGGTTGTTAATAAGGGCCCCATTTCATAATTTGATCAAATGTATTTAGACTTTAGTGGCACCGAGGTTGTTAAGGAAACATACAAGAATCAACAAATGCAGTCCTGCTAAATTTCTCGAATAAAAAACAACTCAAGACTTTCATCATTGATGTAGGAATTTTTTTTTTTTTTTTTTTTTTTTTTTTTTTTTTTTTTTGGGATGAAGACAGATGTAGGAATCTGGACTTGTTTATAGAAGTGAAAAAAGAATTGTCTCGTTAACTTCAAGACAAGAAGACAAAGAAAAAAAAAAGTTGGGATGGGACCACGAGAAGTGGTTAGATGCATCAGCATTATAAGACTTTGACCAGCCAAAAGAGGTCATTGAAAATGAAAAGGTTAAAAAAAAATCATACGACTTTGACCAGCCATTGGGATATTTTTTGTTTATTAAACTTCTTGTACACACTTTATTTCACAAACATGCAAAAAGCAATTTAATTATTATTATTATTATTATTTTTTGGTAGAAGTAATGGAATTACTTCATAAGTTTAAAAATCATGACTTCGAGTACAATTTTAATTACTTTTTCTGCGTGTGTTTAAAACTATGGCCAAATTGAAAATTACATCTTAAAATTTGAAAGTGTTTAAATTTTACATTTTAAAATTTTAAAATTTGAATTTTACTTCTCAAAATTTGGGATATTTAGATTTTACTCCATAAAATTTGTAAGTGTTTGAATTTTACATTTTGAAATTTTAAAATTTGCAATGTAAAATTCAAATACTTCTAAACTTTAGGGGAAGTAAAGTTTAAATTCTGAAATATTAGTGTAAAATGCAAATATTTAAAACTTCAGAAGGTAAAATTCAAATTCTAAAACTTCATGGTGTAAAATCTAAACATCCTCAAATTTTAGAAGTGTAATTTGTAATTTTTTCTAAAATTAATTATGTATAATAAACACTTTATAAAAAAAAAAAAATTATATGGAGGAGAGACGTCATTACTGATCATTATAAATTACTTCAAAAGAGGTCATTCAAACTATGGAATAGTTTCAGCAAAAAAAATAAATATATATATATATATGGAATAGTAAAATAACACGACTTTGATGGTTGATAAAGTAATATGGAGATATTTTTAGAGAGGACAAAATTTTTATCCAAATAAGCTGGGAACAAAGTTTCTTTCCCACTCTGTGTGTGTGTGAGAAACTTCAAACGACCATCTAGTTGAGACCTTAAATTCAAAACGTTTATTTATGAGTGTCAACAACTTTAGACTAATCAAAAATATGAACAAAATTATATTCTCAAAATAGGAAGAAAAGTTTATAGGTTTCTCATTTCACGGATAAATTGTTCTAAAACCCATTTTCAAGTTTAATATATTTTAGAACCGCCCCAATAATTACAGGCAGTTGTTCTAAAACCAATTTTGTATTTCTGTTCAACAATTTTATAATCGCCCGGGTTATAGATAAGTTACTATATATGAAGAGGATAAAATATAAGTCTGACGGGCCTATGGTAATGGGCCTGCCGAATAGGAACTGTTGGGCCGATGTAGAGATGATCCAACGCTCATTGAAGGCCCATCGCTGAAGGACACAGTAAGGGCCCAAGATCTGAGATCTCTATCGCTCATTGCCTAGAAACGCCCTAGAATCCCAATATGGAAATCCGAGCACAAGGGTGATTCTAGAAGACACGCACGCTGAAAGTAGATCTCCTCTATAAGGAAAACCTTGCTCACCACGCTCGGAAAGACTTGAAGTAGAGTCCCATATTGAAAAGTCTTCTACACCAAGAAGGAAAAGCCGACCCTCTACTACTATAAAAGCCCTAATACCCTCGCAAATCAAGGTACGCATAATTTACCCTCTCTAGCACTCTAGAGTTGCGAGAATAGTTCTAACTTGACATTCGGAGAGTATTTGGCCGACATCACACAGGTGCTTTCTAAGGTTTTCTTTCGATTATTTTGTTGTGCAAGTTCGCCTTTGAGTCGTGAGTGCTGTGTGACCTATTGGTGATATTTTCGGCATCATCAGTTGGCACCGTCTGTGGGAAACGTAACACATTATCGCTTCCTAGACAAAAGAGTTACATGGTACTCACTCGCTCAATGGCGACCACTAACGACGTTCAAGAAGAAGAAGCCCCTACGATTGCTCTTGAGAGACAGGTCAAGACGCTCGCCACAGCCGTGGAGCGCCTCACCAAACAAAACCACGACCTAGAAGAGCAGCTGAACCAGAAAAATGCGGCTCCCAATAACCAAGGAGTAGATCAAGAAGGGACCAGCGCTGAAAGGAGGAATCATGAAGGACCACAGGCTAGCAACGCCCCAAGCAGACCAGAACGACGAGACACGAGCCGTCCTTCTCTTGCAGATACGGCTCCGCCACTAGTCATCGCGGAGATGAAGGAACAGATGGAAGTGATGATGAACGCTCTCAAGGGACGAGTGTCCAGTGATCTTGAAGACCTTGTCAACTTGACTGACTCACCATTTACAACAACCGTCAACTCCTTCCCCCTGCCAAGTAAGTTTCGCATGCCACATATGGATAGTTATGACGGGGTTAAGGACCCTCTAGATCACCTAGAGACCTTCAAGACCCTGATGCACCTTCAGGGAGTGGCAAACGCGATTATGTGCAGGGCCTTTCCTACAACCCTAAAGGGCGCAGCAAGGATTTGGTTCAGCCGGCTAGCACCCAACTCCATCAGCACCTTCAAGGAGCTAAGCACTCAATTTACTACGCACTTCATCGGAGGACATCGGTATAAGAAGTCCACAGCTTGTTTAATGAATATCAAGCAGCGAGAGGAGGTGACGTTAAGGGCCTACATATCACGTTTCAATAAAGAGGCGCTCTCGATCGACGAATCTGACGACAAGATACTAGTAGCAGAATTCACGAATAGGCTGAAGGGGGGTAAGTTTTTGTTCTCCCTATACAAAAACGACCCAAAGACCATGTCAGAAGTGCTTTACAGGGCCACCAAATATATGAACGCTGAAGACGCGCTATTGGCTCGAGAAGAGAGGCCCAAGAAAAGAGACAGGCAAGAAGACTCCCGACAGGACCAGGGGCGGAAGAAAGGCAGGATAGGAGACCGAAGGGAGGAGAGACGCCCTAAACCCATGGGGGGAAGATTCACAAGTTTCACCCCGTTAACCGCCCCGATAGACCAAGTCCTAACGCAGATTAAGGACGAAGGGGCCCTGACATTTCCGGGAAAGCTGAAGAGTGATCCCAACAAACGATCTAGGGACAAATATTGTCGCTTCCACCGTGACCATGGTCACGACACAGCCGATTGCTACGACTTGAAGCAGCAAATCGAAGCCCTTATCCGACAAGGAAGCTGCAAAAGTTCGTCAGCAAGGAGAGAACAGATCCACCCCTACAAGAACAATACCCCCAGCGAGAGAACGAGCGACCAAGACCCCCCATAGGGACATAAGGATGATAATCAGAGGAACAGCTGCGGCCGGGTCTTCAAAAAAGGCTCGCAAAACATACCTCCGGATGGTACAGAGTGTCCAGCTGACGGGCACCGTGCCAAAGATAGCAAGGAGAGAAGGCCCCATTATCGGGTTCTCAGAAAAAGATGCACGACGCCCACACCATCCGCACGATGATGCCCTCGTCGTCAGCATGCGGGTAGGAGACAACAACATGCATCGGGTGTTGGTCGACAACGGTAGCTCAGCTGATATCTTGTACTATCCGGCGTTCCAGCAAATGAGGATTGACAAGGAACGATTAATGCCGATGAACGCCCCGCTCGTTGGTTTCGGAGGGACCCGGGTATTCCCTTTGGGCGCGGTCACGTTATCAGTGACGGTAGGCGATTACCCCCAGCAAATCACCAGGGACGTAACCTTCCCGGTGGTCGATTGCTCGTCCGCCTACAATGCTATCCTCGGACGACCCACGCTCAACTCGTGGAAGGCAGTGACATTAACTTACCACCTGATGATCAAATTTCCTATGGATTATGGAGTAGGAGAGCTACGCGGAAGTCAAATAGCCGCACGGGAATGCTATGTGGCTATGATGGAGATGGAAGACCAAATCCAGGCCTTGAACATAGAAGAGCACCGAACGGTGGCGGAACCAACAGAGAAGCTAGAGGAGATAACTCTCGACAGCTCCAATCCAGATCGAACAACCAAGATCGGAACGCTTGCCAAACCCGCAATCCGTCAAGAGCTCATAACTTTCTTGAGGAGCAATCAAGATGTGTTCGCCTGAAGTCATGACGACATGTCAGGAATCGATCCCTTGGTCATGGTACATAAATTGAATGTGTTGCCCTCCTTTCCACCTGTCCGACAGAAGAAGAGAGTGTTCGCTCTAGAACAAGACCAAGCAATAGCGGAAGAAGTCCGCAAACTACAAGAGGCAAGTTTCATTAGGGAAGTCTACTATCTCGATTGTCTGGCGAACGTAGTAATGGTTAAAAAAGTGAACGGCAAGTGGCGGATGTGCGTGGACTTCACCGATCTTAACAAAGCATGTCCCAAAGATAGCTATCCCCTTCCAAGGGTCGACGTCCTAGTAGACTTGACGACTCAACACTAGTTACTAAGCTTCATGGACGCTTTCTCAGGTTATAACTAGATCCGCATGCACGAGGCTGATCAGGAGAAGACTTCGTTCGTGACCAGTCAAGGCCTCTTCTGCTACAAAGTAATGTCATTCGGCCTAAAAAATGCGGGAGCAACATACCAAAGGCTGATGAACAAGATGTTCACGCAGCAAATCGGGAGGAATGTTCAGGTCTACGTCGATGACATGCTAGTGAAGAGCCGGAAGGAGGAAGACCACCTGGAAGATCTTAGGGAAACATTCGGCACGCTTTGATCCTATAACATGAAGCTCAATTCGGGAAAGTGCGCATTCGGCGTAACAGCAGGAAAATTCCTAGGATTCATGGTATCTCAAAAGGGGATTGAGGCTAACCCGGAAAAAATCCGAGCCATAATAGAGATGGCCCCCCCCCCCTCCCCCCCCGAGAAATGTGAAGGAAGTACAAAGCCTTAACGGAAAGGTAGCGACATTAAATAGATTCGTGTCGAGAGCCACGGATAAGTGTTTGCCCTTCTTTCGCACGTTAAAGAATTCTTTCGAGTGGACAGACGAGTGTCAGCGAGCATTCGAGGAGTTAAAAGCCTATCTATCTTCACCACCTCTACTGAGTCCCTCACAACCAGGTGAAGAACTCTTCCTCTACTTGGCTGTCTCCCCTGTCGCAGTCAACGCGGTCTTAATCAGAGAAGAAAGATACCCACCTATGGAGAAGCTCGCTTTTGCATTAGTCACAGCGGCTTGCAAGCTCAAGCCCTACTTTTAAGCCCATACCGTGAACGTAATGACCGACAAGCCCTTGCAAAGGGCATTGAGCAATCCTGAAGCTGCAGGTCGACTGACGCTGTGGGCGATAGAGTTGAGCGAATTTGATATCAAGTACCACCCACGTGTAGCCATTGAAGGACAGATCGTAGCCGACTTCATAGCAGAATTTACTCGTGACGAAGACAAGGGGGCAGAAGAGTCCCCTCAGTGGAGCATATATACCGACGGATCATCCAATAGGCAAGCCGGGGGAGCCGGCATCGTATTGCTGTCACCTGAAGGAGACAGGATCGAATGTATGGTCCATCTAGACTTCCCCACCACCAACAATGAAGCGGAATACAAAGTAGTGGTAGCAGGCCTCGACCTAGCCAAAGCCGCAGGAGCCAAGAGCGTAATCATTTACTGCGACTCTCAGGTCGTGACCAATCATGTGAACGGAGATTACGAATGCAAGGGGGAAAGGATGAAGATATATCTTGATCAAGTGAGGGCGAGAATCGACGACCTAGAAGCCAAGGTCATCCAAATCCCCAGGGGAGAAAATGAGCTCGCCGACCGGCTAACCAAAACCGCTTCAACAGATCATATGATAACATCGGGTAATGTACTTTCTTTTGTTCAACTTTCTCCACTAATAGACCCCGGCAACATGCAGGATATATGCTCCGAAAGTAACTGGACCACACAGATAATTTGATACTTGAAGAACGGGTTACTGTCGGACGAGAAGGAGGCAGCAAGAAAACTAAAGGTCTAGGCGGCAAGGTTCGTCTTGATAAAAGACATCCTGTACAAGAGAGGTTTCTCCCGTCCATATCTAAGATGCTTGGGTGCCGAAGAGGCAGACTACGTAATGAGGGAAGTACAGGAAGGGATATGCGGGAACCATTCTGGATCGAGGTCGTTGGTGCACAAACTAGTACGAGCTGGGTATTACTGGCCAACCATGCAGAAGGATGCCGAGTCTTATGTTAAGATCTGTAACAAATGCCAGAGATTCAGCAATATTATTAGACAGCCAACTGAGGAGTTGACCCCGATGACGGCTTCATGG
The DNA here is from genome assembly GCF_932294415.1 of Quercus robur. Taxonomy (NCBI): domain Eukaryota; kingdom Viridiplantae; phylum Streptophyta; class Magnoliopsida; order Fagales; family Fagaceae; genus Quercus; species Quercus robur. The sequence goes on from NC_065539.1 coordinate 17,106,363, forward strand.
CCGTTCGCTTAGTGGGGACTAGACATTATGGGATCTTTCCCAATGGCGGTACGATAGTTGAAGTTCTTGGTAGTTGGTATTGACTACTTTACAAAATGGGAAGAGGCGGAAGCTTTGGCCACCATTACAGAGAAGAACATTAGAAGTTTTGTCTGGAGGTGCATCATATGCAGGTTTGGTATTCCTAGAGTCCTTGTCTCAGATAACGGGAGGCAGTTCGACAACGACTACTTTCGGGATTTTTGCTCATAGCTAGGAATAAAAAACCACTACTCATCACCCGCCCATCCTCAGGCTAATGGCCAGGTCGAAGTCACGAACCGATCCCTGCTTAAAATTATCAAGACTCGGCTCGAGGGGGCAAAGAGCATATGGCCTAAAGAATTGCCAAGCATACTATGGGCATACAGGACAACGGCGAGGACCCCAATAGGAGAGACGCCATTCCGACTAACGTACGGGAGCGAGGCGGTCATCCCGGCAGAAGTTGGGCTCACAAGTTACAGGGTTCACAACCATGACGAGAGCAAGAATGACGAAATAATGCGGCTACAGCTGGACCTGATAGACGAGGTTAGGTCAGCGGCAGAACAAAGGCTCGCTAGATACCAGGATCGCATGGCCAGACACTACAACTCTCGGGTCCGACACAGAGACTTCCAAGTAGGAGACCTCATACTCAGGAAGGTCATAGGTGCAACTAGAGACCCTACACAGGGAAAGCTCGGCCCCAATTGGGAAGGACCTTACCGAGTTACGTCATGGCAAAGGAAAGGAACCTACCACCTGGAGATGATAGACGGAAAGAAGCTGTCGCATCCATGGAATGTCGAGCACTTGAGAAAGTACTACCAGTAATAGTAACACGGGGAACAGCAACGATCCCCCGATTGACCAGTTTATCTTAAGTTTTTTAATTATTAGTTTTTCTTCAACTAGTTTTTGTTACAATCTAGTCGTTCCTTTTTAAGCCCAAGGGGGCAGGCACTTTTCCCTTATGCATTTCTATTAAGAATAATAATCAGATACAATTTTGATTTTCTACGTGGATTTGTTATTATTATTGTTGTCCACAAGATGGACGGATCATTCCACGAGGATGACGATTTGAAGTCCGAAATGGACGGATACAAAATAAGTCCACAAGATGGACGGATCATCCTACGAGGATGACGACTGGAAGTCCGAAATAGACGGATATAAAATAAGTCCACAAGATGGACGGATCATCCTTCGAGGGTGACAACTTGAAGTCCAAAATGGACGGATACAAAATAAGTCCACAAGATGGACGAATCATCCTACGAGGATGACGACTTGAAGTCCGAAATAGACGGATATAAAATAAGTCCACAAGATGGACGGATCATCCTACGAGGGTGACAACTTGAAGTCCAAAATGGACGGATACAAAATAAGTCCACAAGATGGACAGAACATCCTACATGGATGACGACTTGAAGTCCAAAATGGATAGATATAAAACATGTCCACCAAATGGACGGACCATCCCACGAGGATGACGATTAGAAGTTCAAAATGGACGAATCCAAAATAAGTCCACACAGTGGACGGATCATCCCACGAGGGTGATGAGTATAGTCCAAAATGGACGGATATAAAACATGTCCACCAAATGGACGGACCATCCCACGAGGATGACGATTGGAAGTCCAAAATGGACGAATCCAAAATAAGTCCACAAAGTGGACGGATCATCCTAAGAGGGTGACAAGTATAGTCCAAAGTGGACGGATATAAAAGCAAGTCCAAAAAATGGACAGATGAAAATTTAAATATTAACTCGGCCGGACTTAAATCTATCACTCAAAGAAGGACGGGTTTCCAAAGAATAAATTCTTAGGACAAAAAACATACCTATACATGCCGGACCCAATAGTAACAAATAATTGGACGGGTGTAAATAGGTCCCACAATGACAGAATTCAAGCGCAAAATTAGAAAATTCAAAAAATTAAAACATTCAACATATAAAACAGAGTGAACGGATGCATTCGACAAAAAATAGGCCCTTAAAAGGCAATGTTTACATATCATCAGCAACGGATGAAAATTGTTCCCCAAGTACATAAAAAAGAAAAAAACTAGCTACTGAACTTTGTCCTCATTGACGACGGACTGAGGAACCGTTTCCGTATCAGGCTGAGCTTGTGCAACTTTCGCTGGTGCTGACTCCCCGTCACCAAGGGCATCGTCATCAGCAAAGAGGTCATCTGTATCCTTTGAAGCAGCAGGTACGACGGATGTCTGAGCTGGGTCTTCAACCTTGAACTTTGAAACATCCAAATCCAGATAAGCTTGCTTGACCTGACGGATGGCATCCATGAAACCTTGATGGAAGGAGTCTCCTAGCTTAGTAATCAGGGCGTCGGAGTCACGGTACTCACGAACCGCGACGTCCTTAGCCTGACGGACTTCATTTTTCAGATCTCCTATCTCCTTGTCCTTGCTCTCTAAAGTCTTCTTCGCCTCTTCCGTCACCTGTTCAAGGTTTTTCCTTGCCTTCTCGGAAAGTTCAAGCTTCCTCTCCATCTTAGGTTTCCAATTTCGCAACTGAAGTAGTTCTTCCTCCGTCTGCTCCGCTTTTGCCCGTACGCGATCCAGGGCCGTCTCATGGCTGAGGCACTGTCCCATCAACCCCTTCATCATGACCATTGCCTAAAAAATAATAACAATGATAGTTATGAAACGAACTATGGGCAAAAAAGATGTAATTTGCATTTTTAAAGTAGACGGGCTGTCTTACCTGTGTAATTGCAAAAAGGCCCGTCTCACCTATGGCCTCCGTCGAATGGTTGCCTAGGTCTTCATAATCCTCCGCCGACATGATGGAGGAAATCTGTTCTAAGGCGTGCTTAGAATCCTCTCGAAGAAGGACGGGCGGCTTCTCTTGATCCTTCGACGGCCCCTTCATGAGGCCCTTGCTGACCCCGTGCTTGATTGGAGTGGCCGTCTTCGGAGGCTCCGCCATAAGTCCCACGACAGGTTCCAAGGACACTTTGGCCTTCTTGGCCTGACGATCCACTTTGGGCTGTGTTTTCCTCTTGGCAAACAGATTGCTTGGGCCCGTCACAGAGGGAGCAACATCACCGGTCTTCTTTGCAGCTTTGGATCTAATCAAATCTCTCCTTTTGGCGTCGTCCATTTCTAAAACGTGGGCGGGAATATTAGTTATCATAATAAGATACGTAACTTATCAAGAATAGGGTGACGAACTTACGCCTTCTAATCTGTGCCTCGTACTTGACGGCTGCTGGTGTTGGTTTTGGTCCGTCACAATACCAATGAATGGTTTTAAGTGTCACCAACTTCGCCTAAATCCTTTCCTCCGGCTGGGTCTTTGAGAAGATTTTCTCAAGGAAGGCGAACTCCTTAATATCGATTTGAGGGCGTCGTCTAACTGCAAAGAAGAAAGGACGGTTAGATTGTTTTAAACATACATAATGAAATAAAGTTAAAATTTTGAGGACGGTCCATACTAGACGGGTGTAATATGCCCCAAGTAGTGTCGACGGGCATGTAATACGTGTCCCTTGGACGACACATCCAACTGTCACCCTCTAGGAAGAAGTAACGGCTCTTCCAATCCCTATTTGAGTCCGGCGTGTCATAGATGACCTTCAATAGCGGACGGTAGCAATGAAGGAACTCCCTAACCGTCAGCCTCTTGGCACCGTCGGACATTGCGTCGTACAAAATCTCCATCGCTATGAAGACCTTCCAAGCATTAGGGGAAATCTGGTTCACAGATAATCCCAAATATCGGAGGAGCTCACGGTGAAACGAACTCAATGGGAACCTGAGTCTGGCCTTCAACATTTACTCATATATCCCGACACCCTCTACCCCTTCATAATAACATCTCTCTGATTTATAGGGTAGACGAATGGAAATATTGTCTGGAATTTGATAGTTATCCCTAAATGTCTTAAAGTTCTTTTCTTTGACGACAAGCGAGAAGTAATTCACCGTCCACTCTGGTAGCATGACGAACTCCCTGAGTCCATCAGCACCAACGACGGATCTAACACTCTGTTCCTCATCGTCATCAAGGCCCTCGTCTTGTTCAACCACCTCCGTATCCTCATATGTTGAGGACAAGGAGGAGGAGGACGGACTCCTATCATCACCAGGACTATCTTGTTCTCTATGACCGGACGGATATACTTCCTCGTAATCCAGCCCGTCACGAACAACCGACTGATTACTGGACGCACTAGACATTTCCTACATGAAACGACAAGAGCCTAAGACTCTGACGGGTCTATATGTCCATAACGGGTGTGGATTGTAAGGAAAATTAAAACAAGATTGGCTTTGAAAAGAACACTTACCAATTTTATGAATGAAACAAGGAAGTATAGCACTGACGATTGAAGCAACTGGACGGTTCAGCCCCTAACAAAATGTGACGGGTATGCTCTGACAGGTGTGACGGGTAAACTCTGACAGGTAATTTTTGGTGAAATTGGAGAAATGAAAGGGAAGACTCCCTTATTTATAAGGGAGATGCATGGAAGTCGAAGCTTCGATCCGAGATAAAACCCAATCAAATTACGACACGTGTCATCATCATTAATGACTTTCGTACAGCCTGTCTGTAGTTGGTATGGTCGACGGTCTCCTCGTTTGCACCGTCATCCTAGTTTTCATGAATCCGTCAACTCATTGTAACTATAACCTTAAAACCTCCTTTTTTGTCTTATTGGTCTCATTCCGTCATAAAAAAGTATCCGTCACGCCCTTACCTTAGGGTCGTCACCCCATGGTTCCTTTGTCCTAAGATGACGGACCCTTGGGGTGAAGGGGGCAACTGAAGAGGATAAAATATAAACCTGACGGGCCTATGGTAATGGGTCTGCCGGATAGGAACTGTTGGGCCGATGTAGAGATGATCCAACGCTCATTGAAGGCCCATCGCTGAAGGACACAATAAGGGCCCATGATCTGAGATCTCTATCGCTCATTGCCTAGAAACACCCTAGAATCCCAATATGGAAATCCGAGCACAAGGGTGATTCTAGAAGACACGCACGCTGAAAGTAGATCTCCTCTATAAGGAAAACCTTGCTCACCACACTCGGAAAGACTTGAAGTAGAGTCCCATATGGAAAAGACTTCTACACCAAGAAGGAAAAGCCGACCCTCTACTACTATAAAAGCCCTAATACCCTTGCAAATCAAGGTACGCATAATTTACCCTCTCTAGCACTCTAGAGTTGCGAGAATAGTTCTAACTTGACCTTCGAAGAGTATTTGGCCGGCACCACACCGGTGCTCTCTAAGGTTTTCTTTCGATTATTTTGTTGTGCAGGTTCGCCTTTGAGTCGCGAGTGCTGTGTGACCTATTGGTGATATTTTTGGCATCATCAATATATAAACCATTTATTTTTAATTATTTTTTTTTTCAGAATCATCCCTTTCACGGATAAGCAATTCTAAACCATTTATTTTTAAAAAAAATTTAGAGCCACCTCTTTATAAATTATTTATCTATTTATTTATTTTTAAAATCAAAGTTCAGAGATTACTTGTTTTTATTGATAAGGTAGCATGCAACAGTTCAGAGATTACAAAATGCATGTTGCTTCACAAACTTCTCCTTTCATGAATAAGAAGTTTATTGACATTGGTGTTCACTTTTGCAAGCTCCATCAATAAAAAGCATTATATTTTTCTCAAAAAATAAAAAATAAAAAAATAATAATAAGCATTATATAAACACCCCGTTTTGCAATTATCATTTAACCTAACACTAACCAAGACAATAACATCACTTTAAGTTAAACTAGAAGGTAAAATTGTCATTTTGACGGTTGGGTAAAAAAGTGCTTAAACACTTTAAGTACTTAAATTGAACCACCAAATTTCAAGATCAAGCCACGTCAAACTTTTCAATGAATAACACAATAATATTAGAGTTGGCTACATTATATAGTCAAAATGCAATAATCACTCAAATTATCATTAAAACAAGAGAAAAAAAAAATTTCAAAAGGGCACATAAATAGGATCAGGACCCTATGTCACAGATTGGGAAACAAATTGATCTCATCAGCACTATGTGCCTCCGACGTGAAATTTTCAATTTTTTTTTCCCCAATGTGCTTGCTTCTCCAATCAACTTGAGTGAGAGCTTTGAGTTAAGATAGCTATGGAAACACGTAGTATGATTCAAAACTCCACTACCTTGAGCTCTCACCTCAATAATTGAGGGGTATCCCAACACAAAATGCACTACTATCCTCCTTACAGCACTCTCTAAAGGGTAGCTTTGTGACGAGACATTTGGTTGTTTGCATCTCTTTGCCATCGACAGTAGCACTCTCTACAAGAGCCATAGAATTTTGTGATCCAAATCCCTCTTTATTCATTCGAAATAATGACAGACTATCTTTATATTCTAAACGGAATATCCTATTTCAACCATCAAAAAAAGAAAAAGAATATCCTATTTTAAAGTCCTATTTCAGCAAATCAATCACATGCAATTTTATTCACATGATCTTCTTAATAGTCATGTAACTTGTGTAAATGATTTAATGAATCATGTAATTTAAGATATGTGAACAATATCTTATAAATTTTCATGTAAAGGAATTGAGAATACCATTTAACCCAATTTAGGGAAAAGATTTTCCTAAAAATAATGATCTAACATGATTGGATTCCGTCATATAACTTATGGTAATTTTTCATATTTTTCTTAACTATTCCATTTTTTAATTTTGATAAAATTTATGATTTTTTTCTTAAAATTTTGAATATGAATTTCAATTATTCCATGAATTGTATGGTATATTAGAAAGCTTAATAAGATACAATTCCTAATTAAACTCAAATACATGGTCGATCATCTTATCCTTTTCCAAGGACAATTAAATTCAATGTATATAAATCTTTGAATTTAATTAGACAAGTCTTTGAATCTATTTGGACAACTTAATGTACTGTAATTAAGAAATTGTATCTATGTTTTATTCTATTACATTTTATTTAATGTCTACCTTATTACCCCCCTTTTTTTTTTTTTTTGAGATAACTGATAGAAATATTTTATTCATAGTAAGACCATTGTATACAGAGTAAAGAGGGAAAGGGAAATACTAGTCCCAGATAATGTGAAGTATCGTTAGTGAGATCAAGCCAATGTCTCTTCTAAACAATAAGTTTATGCTTATAGAACAGTGTACCGAATTTTTCATACATAACCCTTTTTTTTTTTTTTTTTCTTTTTTTGCTAGGTAAATGCGGGGGGGCTTAAACCTCCAAGCAATAGGTCTCTATATAGGCCGGGTACCAACTCACCTACATGGGGCGGTGGTTTCATACATACCTTTTGTGTTTGAGAAAGTTCAGGAATACAATTTCTATCACAATTCTCATGTGATTGAAAAATGAAGAGTCTTTTCAATAGCCAAACAATAACTTAGGTGAAAATAGTCAAATCGATTTAGAAAATAACTTGCAAAATCCAAAATGGTGGGGCCCAAAATCCAAATAAAATCTTTTCTAAAATGTCTCGTGTAAAGTGAAAGGTACTACGTACATTTTTTCTTTGCGCTGGAAAGTGAAAGGAATCTTTTACACGAGACAATTGTGCTAAGATGTATGTAGTACATCCATCATTATTAAGCCTGCTAATTCCATCAAATAAGAGATAAGTGCCAAGCTAAGATGAAACGTGAAACTCCTCCCAGTAAATGGCGCAGTCGGAAAAACGAAATTAGTAAGAATGTCCACCTGTCCTACATCTAACTATCGTTAGCTCACCCAATACGTCAGCCCAGCGCAAAGAGAAAACCCAACCATTTCCTCCTCACACCCTTCCTCCTCACACCCTATAAATATATCGCACACAATTTAGGACCCTATTCATTAGCAATTCTATCCCTCTCTAGTCTCTAGTTACTCTTTCAGCTTTGCTCTTTCTGCCTTCTTAGTTTCTTTCTACTTGTGACAAAAGAGAGAAATGGCAAAATCACTAGAGGTTGAGCACCCCAAGAATGCCTTTGGCTGGGCTGCCAAGGATACTTCTGGGCACCTCTCGCCCTTCCAATTCTCAAGAAGGTTCTCTCTCTCTCTCTCTCTCTCTCTCTCTCTCTCTCTCTCCTACTACTACTCTTGTTTGTTTCATTTTTCATTTCAATCTATAATTTTGATTCTCAAAAAGTACTAAGAAAATGGAAAATAAAGTATTTTGTATTTTGTAATTAGGCTTTGATTTTTTTTTTTTTGGTAGAGACTGTAATATGGGCTCACTATGATTAATCTAAAAATAGGTATGTGAGTTGCAATTTTAAATGCGTTAAAAGATTTGAATTTGTCTTTCTCATCATTAATTGGTTTTGAGGTAGAATAACATAACTCATAATCCAACAAGTGTGTTTTCTTTATCACAAATTTATTTTGAGGTTGAGGGTCATATTTCAAAGTCCGACAATTTCACATTTAACCGTGTTCACACTTTTTTATTTTATGGATTAATTATGTACATCTCATATAAGACTATGAACATTATGTGAAACATTTTACTTCACATTAAGATTGTGAAGCAAGTTTCTATCTTTTATATATATATATATATATAAAGAGTGTAAAACAATAATGAAATGTTAACAGATGTTCTATATAAAGTATTAGTTTAGGAAATTTTTAAAAAAACTTTTAATAGAAAAAAAAATTAACTTTTTTGATAGTATGAAAATAATATCAAAACTTTCCTAAATGATTTAATAATAACTATCCTGAAGCACGTCTTAACTATATAAACTCAAAAAAGGCACATCCTATACGCTGTAGTCATTATTTTCTATCATACTTTATAAGGTAGCATGCCTGGGTCAAACTATAAACTCAGCCACAAACATGAACTTTCGAAGAAAATAGCGTAGTCTTCTTTTAATCTTTTTAAAGAGCCAATCAAAATTAAACAGGATTATTTTACCTTAAAATTCATATAAAAATAGCACCCAAGTGCGAGATTATTCCGAAAGCTCATCTTATTTTATTCTTATTATCATTTCATGTTATTTGATCGTTGGGTGCTTTTAGAGACGATATAACCAAAAAATCAATGAATTTATTTGATCAATTAAACATGGTGTGCATGGAGATATGTCCCCCCTTTTTTTTAGTTGAATTGGTGCTTATGCTTATGGTGATTGGTCAATAATTAACCAATAGTCTCCTATTGGTTTTATGGTTTTTTTTTTTTTTTTTTTTTTGGAATTTTATTTTATGAAGGTTTCATGTTATATATGTACTAAATTGATATTTTGGAACTGGCAGGGCAACAGGAGAGAAGGACGTAACATTCAAAATTCTATATTGTGGAATATGTCACTCTGACCTCCACATGGCCAAAAATGAATGGGGCATGTCTACCTACCCACTAGTTCCTGGGTAAGTTTTCCATGACTATTAGTATTTCTTATTTTATATATATATATATATATATATATTCCATGACTATTAGTATTTCTTATTTTATATATATATATATATATATATTCTCAAAAATAAGGAGTTGAAAATATTTTGACGTATGTGTTTAGTAGATAAAAAAGTAAAAGATAAAATTAATTTTTATTACATAAAAAAAATTAATTTGGATAAGATTTAAATTTCTTCTACTCTTGTATAAGAAAAAAAATCAAATTAGTAGAATGAAAACGGCTCAATCATTATTTCATTTTATTTCTTTACCTATCCATTTTATAAAAATAAACAGATCACAAAAAAGTAAAATTTTTATACCAATCATACAAAAATAATAATTTTTTCTACCAATCATAATTATTATACTAGACCTAATATTAGGCCTTATATATATATATATATATATAGGCATTTAGCAAGGTCTCTTAAGACGATATTAGTTATCTAGAGACTGGCTTTATCCATTCCCAAGTTTAATCAATCAGTCATCATCTGGTGCTTTTATAGCCATACAAAATACATATGACCCATTTTGTTAGCGCACCACTTATTTGACTATTCTACAAATCCAAGTTTCTGTAGCCTCCACATTATCCGTGTAAGATTAGTCTACTACAAATGAAATGCACAACCAGATTTTTAATTTATATAGAAGCTGTGTGCTGCGGTTCTAGGATTGCAGTGAATAATAGAAAAATTGTTAGTATTGAATTTACAGTTGGAGAAGACTTGAAACTCATAAAATCATGGAATCAATTGCGGATGAATTAGCACTTACATTGCACTTCTCTCAAATCTTTCAATTCAACACACCAAAGCATGCCAAGTTGGATGCTATTTCCTATGTCTGTTGGATGAAATCAGTGAATGGATTTTACTTAATTTCTAATTTTTTTTATTATCCCATATGGAAATCATGTGAACTGAATTCGACAATGCAGGCATGAGATTGTGGGTGTAGTGACAGAAGTGGGAAGCAAGGTACAAAAGTTCAGAGTTGGAGACAAAGTTGGTGTTGGCTGCATGGTTGGAGCATGTCACTCTTGCGATAGCTGTGCCAACGAACTTGAGAATTACTGCCCCGATATGATCCTCACCTATGGCGTCAAGTACTTTGATGGAACCATCACACAAGGAGGCTACTCAGACATCATGGTTGCCGATGAGCACTATGTGGTCCGTATTCCAGACAACCTTCCACTTGATTCTGGTGCCCCTCTCCTTTGTGCTGGGATCACAGTGTACAGTCCCTTGAGATACTATGGGCTTGACAAACCTGGTATGCATGTGGGTGTGGTTGGTCTTGGTGGTCTAGGCCATGTTGCAGTGAAGTTTGCCAAAGCTATGGGGGTTAAGGTGACAGTGATCAGTACTTCAGTTAACAAGAAGAAGGAAGCTTTGGAACATCTTGGTGCCGATTCGTTTTTGGTTAGCAAAGACCAAGATGAGATGCAGGTACTAAGTTATTAACATGCTGCATTGACAATTATATGTGAATGTAAGTTACTGTAATAATGTAATTTGTATCAAAGATTCTAACTTTATCGACCGTATTAGGCTGCCCAAGGCACAATGGATGGTATCATTGATACAGTCTCTGCTATGCATCCCCTCCTGCCTCTAATTGGTTTGTTGAAGTCACAAGGAAAGCTCGTTATGGTTGGTGCACCAGAGAAGCCGCTTGAATTACCAGTCTTTCCTTTACTCATGGGTAAGAATGTGGCTTTTAACATTTTCTATATTCGAAAAGAAAAGGGCATATGGTATTGTTAATATAATAAGCATATAAGAATCTATGTATAATTTATGACTGTGTTGTACAAGCCTAATTGCTGGCTTTAGTGCTTACTGATTGGAATTCATGTGGTGCTGTCATTTCATATTTTTTCATCAGCCCTCGTATGGCTGCTATATCTGTAGTTCCACTGAGAATTTTGTATTAATAAGTGTTATGGAATAACAGGAAGGAAGCTAGTTGGTGGTAGTTGCATTGGGAGCATGAAGGAGACACAAGAGATGATTGATTTTGCAGCCAAACACAACATAACTGCTGACATTGAGGTTATACCAATTGATTATGTGAATACTGCCATGGAGCGTCTTGCGAAAGCGGATGTCAGATATCGATTTGTCATTGACATCGCGAACACATTGAAGTCAAGCTCTTGACTTTTTGCTGCCTAGCTTTTGAGTATGGCTCCTGTCTTGTTTTTCAGTTTTTTGAACAAGGGATCAATGTATTAAGTCTCATTTCTACATAGATAATAATAAATTTGATTTGCTTGTTTGCGTTTTAAATTACAGGACGTTATTGTGTCCCTTGAAATCTCTTTCCCCACTTTCAGATCAAAAATATGATTTTTTTTTTTTTGGTGTGATCATTATGGTACGTAAATTCTGTAAAAGTGAAAGTTTTGTATACCGAGTAAGAACAAAAACAACAACAAAGGGAGAACCAAACAAAACAAAATTCGTAGCCTAGATTTACTCATTTGAAAAGGACTCCTACCATTGAGTTAATATATTATTGTTGTTAAAACTGATGAAGTTTGCTCAAAGCTTAAGGATTTATCTGCTGAGACTAGTGCAGGACAGCAGTCTAATAGTGGTGCAGGACAACAGAGCAAAGAGTTGGTTTGTAGCATTACTAATGCTAGTACAAACATAGCAGCATCATCACTAGCAGACTAGGTCAGCCACAGCAATAGTTCTAAGCAATTGTGCAGCAACCATTCAGCAGAGACATCTTATGCAGAGCTCCAGTGGGCTTGCAAGGATGTACTAGAGACTACTGAGGCAGTACCTTATCATGAGGTCTTCATACATAGCTTTGGAGACTATGATACACGTGGCTTATGATGAGTAGACTGTCATGTAAATTCGAAGCCTTGATTTACTCATTTGAAAAGGATTCCTACCATTGAGTTAATATATTATTGTTGACGACTCGATTTGTTTTCCCCACGCTTTATGACACACAACAAAGAAAGTCCAAACGCATGGATTAAACTCATTTGTATCTTTTCTTGGAGAAGATAAAGTGTTAGGTTCTAAAGTGTAGGACTTTATGTATTTAGAACTCTAATTTGTATTGTTGGCAAACCATGATCAAAATAATGTGTTTAGAAGTGTTTAAAGCTAGCTCAAAGTTGTATGTCAATGTAAAGTTGGAATCGAGTGTAAAGCAGAAAGCACTGTGGTTTTCGGCCTGGCTCGATCGATCGAAGCTTAGGCTCGACCGATCGAAGCTCAGCCCTAGTTGTTTTAAAACGTTTTTAGGGTTTCTTATTTGTCCTAAGTATAAAAGGCAAACCCTAACCACGTTTTAGTGTTGCTCATATTGCGGTTTGTGTAAATCTCTTGTGAGATCTAGAGGAACTTTCCTTTACACAAACTTAGGGTTTTCAAGGAGGAGATATTCTCTACACCTTGATGATCAAAACAGTTGCTGCCATTAAAGCTTAAAGAATACACAAGCGGGGGTGCTTGTAGCTAGTGGGAATCCAAAAAAGAAGGAGTCTGTGGATTCGGAGCTTGCACGTGGTCGTGTCGGTAAGTTCTACTGGTTGGTAGCATTAGGAAGTCAAGCGGGGGTGCTTGTAAGTCCTTTTGTATGCATTTCGATTCTTTCAAGATAGTGGATTCAAGTTTACCTTGAGAATAGTTAGGTCAAATCCTACCCAGGTTTTTACCGGTTTGGTTTCCTGGGTGATCATATTGTGTGTTATTTATTTTCCGCTGCTTTGCATGATTTGATCTTTATTATTGTGATAACCTAGACTTGTTTAATTGGACTAAGTAACAACTTGACTAATTACCTAGGTTTAATCAATTGTTTAAGGGGTCTAAAAACTGTCAAGTGGTATCAGAGCGGGTAGCTCTTTTGTTGTTGATCCTTTGATCTCTGAGCTAATCCTTGACCCTTGTTGTCATGGAACACAGACACTCTCTTGTTATTCCTCCTCACTTTGATGGGAATAATTATGCTTACTGGAAAGTAAGGATGAAAGCTTTCCTGAAATCCATTGATGAGAGAGTATGGAACTCCGTTGAATACGGATGGGAGAAGCCCACTACTCCTGTTAATGAGTGGCAAACTTCTCAGAAAGAAGCAGCTTCGTTTAATAGCAAGGCTATGAATGCGATTTTTAATGCTGTTTCTATGGAGGAATTTAAGAGAATCTCGAATGTTGAGATCGCTCAAACTGCTTGGAATATCCTCCAGACTGTGCATGAAGGCACGAAGGCTATCAAAATAAATAAATTGCAGCAATTGACTTCTAAATTTGAATGCATTAGAATGTCTGATGATGAATCTTTTGATAAATTCTATGCTAAACTAAATAATATTGTTAATTCTGCTTTTAACTTGAGTGAAATCTATAATCAACCTAAAATTGTTAGGAAGATTCTTAGATCTTTGACTGAAGACTTTAGACCCAAGGTGACTGCCATTACTGAAAGCAAGGATGTGGACTCCATCCCTGTTGATGAGCTTGTAGGATCTCTTCAATCTTATGAGTTGGATCTACCCAAAACTACCAAATCCAAATCAATGGCTCTTAAGTCTGTTGATGATGTTGATAGTGGTGGATTTGATGATGAGCTCTCTGCTACAGAGATTGCCTATCTTGTCAAGAATTTTAGAAACTTTCTCAGGAATAACAATAGAAAGGCAAGAGGCACAAACACTGCTGAACCTAGAAATTTTAGGAAGCATGATCCCACTAAGGTTAATAACAATGATAAACCTAGAGAAAGAGTAGGTCAATCTTCCAATAATTCTTTGGGCTCTCAATGTTTTGGATGTCAAGGGTATGGACACTTGAAATCTGACTGCCCAACCTATTTGAAGTCTATGGGTAAGGCTATGGCTGTAACCCTTAGTGATGGTGAAGTTTCTGATCATGATTCTGATTGTGATGAGGATGGAAACTTCATTGCTTTCACTGCTACTGCTGTAGTTGATGAGAGCATATCTATTGAAGAGAACCCTTCTGATGGGGAACTCTCTGAACATGCAGATCTTCAAGAGGCCTATAACAAACTTTGCAAAATTGCTGCAAAGGATGCTATGAATGTTGAACTTGGCCTAAAGAAAATTGAATCTCTTGAGCTTGAAAAGAAAATTTTGCTTGTTAAATTGTTTGATGCTAATGATCTTTTGAACAATGTGAAAACTGAAAACATGCTTTTGCTTGATAAAGTTAAATCTTTAGAACTTGATTTATCTGTTGCTAGATCTGCTAGTTCTAAACTTGATCAAATGCTGAGTGTTCAAAAGTCATCTTCTGACAAAACTAGTTTAGGTTATGTTGATAGCATTTGTGTGTCCGCTCCCCATTCCACTAAGTTTGTTCCTTCATCTTCTTCTTCTGAACCTTCAGTGAGTGAGATAGTGAGTGAAACTGTCAAACCCCCTGTGAGTGAGGTTGCTAAACCCTTAGAAGGTTCATCATCTAGAAAGATTAGGGTTGATCTGAAAGAATCTAAGCCTAAGAAGCCTACCCTATCTAAGGACAAGACACATGATAAACCTGCATGGGTTTGTCATTTTTGTGGAAAGACTGGACACATACGTCCAAATTGCTACAAGCTGCAAGCTGCAAAGAGAGCAAACAAACCAAAAGTACCTGTGCCTCAAGCACTTGATCCTATGGTACTTATTGGTGATTTGGTAAAGGCTTTAAACCTTTATTCCAATCCTGGAATTGGTAATCATTCTCAAGTGAATAAGAACTCTAATACTCATGGTGCATCTAAAAAGTTTTGGATGCAAAAGACTCGACCTAACTGAGTCTTTCTGACATGGTCCTTGTGCTCATTGCTCTACCCTTTGTGACCATTGTTCTTTGTTTTTTTTTTTTTTTTTTTTTTTTTTTTTGTCTCTAGGATTTGTATAGCATAACATTCATGCATTTCATTCTAGGTGTTTTTTATTTTTATTAAATAAAAAAAAATAAAAAGAGGGAAAAAGGAAGCACATTTTGTTTTTGCACTATTCTTCTTGGTTTTTGAGAACAAGGTTGGTCAATTTATTTTCACATAACATGTTTTTTGTACCTTGTTTAGCTTTGATGAGCTTATTTATTGCACTCTACTAGTTGAAGATTTGTAGTGCATGTTGTGTGGGAAAGATGTGTATGGTTTTTGATTACTATGTCTTAATCTTGAAGTCATATGTCTTTAAATGTTGGACTTGAACTTTTAAAGAAAGGCATAAATAACCATCTCACCATTGTTCACTAGCCAATCATGAACACCTTAGTGCATATCATAAGATTTTGTGCTCGAGAAAGTGTAGCACATGCACAAAAAGAACATAAGGTGAAGTCTCGGTAAAAGTGCTTAATTCTTAAAATCTAATTGGTGTGTACTATTAAGCTTGATGCCAAACTCACATAAACTTAAAATTGGAATGTATATTGTGAGGCATAAATACAAGAAACTTACATGATTGCAAGCTTATGATCTAGGAGATGTGGGAGTTATATGATGTAACTCTTTAGGTGATAGTCTCTTTTAAATTCTTTGTGATGAATTTTGTAGACTTTGTGATTGATTATTATTCACATATCACCTCACATGTAGCTCATGTCTTTGCTAGTCGCACACACTACACGAGTTACTCTTTGCTAAACATTGTACATGTTATTGTGTGTGTTTATGGTCTAACCAACCAAGTTTTTGCAATTGCTTTGAATTATGTGCAAACTAAATTTGTTGCTCGAAAATTTGTGGAGAATGAAAATTTTTTTTTGGGAATATGGGGCTTAAAATTCTTGTTTGGAAAATCATATCATCTTATACTCATGCATTTTTGGTCTTAAATTTTAATGCTTTGAGTCAAGTCAACTTGTTTTTCAAAAATTGTGTTTTTCCTGAAAAATATGGTGAGCCTCTGCCTGATTCAATCAGTCCATTTTGTTTTTCAACCGATCGAAATTTTTAAAATTTTAAAATTTTTGAGAGAGGGAGTCTCTGTCTGTTTCGACCAGTCGAGACTGATTTTCGACCGATCGAAACTCGTGTATCAGGTTTTTTTTTAAAAAGCAGAATTGGACTTTTTCAAAGTCACTATTCAAACTTTTTCTTGCTTTTCTCTCTCTCCGCGTTGGCTCTTGGCTCCACCATCAAATTTTTGTCGTTTTCCTTCAAGATTTTTGCAAGGTTTTTGTCCTTAGAAGCCGGTAAGACCCTTTTGCCCTTCTTTTTCAAGTTTATTTCTTGTTTCATGCATTTTTCATGCATTCTCATGGGTATTTTCGGCATCTTCAAAATTATTGGTGTTTTTGATGATTCAAGCCTATTCTTGTATAATTGATCAATGGGTTTTTGTGCCATGATGTTATATTGCTGTTCCCTATAGTTTAATTTGATCAATTTTGTGGTTTTTGAAAAATTGGAAATTCTAGGGTTTTGAATTTGATCCGAATTGGGGATTTTGTCAAATTGGCTTAAATTGATGAAATTGGCTTCTCCAATTTGATGTAATTGGTCATTATTGTTGTTATTATATCATGTGCAATGATCAATTCGTCAATTTTTTTAAAAAATTGATCAAGTGGTTTCTATATTTTGGGGTTTTTGTGTTAAAAACCTTTATGTGCAAGCCAATTTTGTAATTTGAACCTTTTTGACTTAATTCACTGCATTAGCACATGCATCATGACATTTAAACTTGTTCATGCATCATATAGATTTTGATTCTATTTTTTTTGTTTTTGTGCTAACTTGCAGTCTGCCTTTGGTTTTGTGATTTTTGTTCTTTCGCTCTGTGTTTTGATCCTTATCTTAGCATCATGCCTAGGAAAACTAGAGCTCATAGGACCACTTCCACTTTCTCTGAGTCTCCACCTAGAGTAGAGCTGTTTAAGAATGATAAGTGTAGAGAAACCTATGACACCTTGAACTGTAGGCGTAAGATATGGTCTGAGCGAGCTGTTGTGTTAGATGCGCTTGATCCGGCCATTAGGGCCAATTTTGACTCTAGGGGTTGGTTGCCTCTCGTAGAGATAGATCATCCACCTCCGACCGCCCTGATTAGAGAGTTCTACTCGAATCTCTCTTGTCACGTCTATGATTCCAACACCCTTGTTAGGAGTTGGATACGAGGTGTAGAGTTCACCATTACCCCTCGGGTGGTGGCTGGGGCTCTTGGGGTGCCGGTTGTTCGGGATGCTGACTATCCCTATGATGAGTCACCCTCTTTAGATGTTGTCATGTCTTACATCACTGGGTCATTTATCTAGTGGGGTTCTGATCCTTGGATCACGTCCACTGAGCTTACCGAGACTGCCTATCTCTTCTTTAGGATTGCGTGTCATTCCTTGTGACCTATCTCTCACTTCCAGACCATCTCTTTAGAGCGATGTGTGTTTTTGTACGCCTTTGCTTCTTGAGCGTCTATTAGTTTTCCTCACTTATTTCTTCGTTCTTTGAACGAGGTTCATAGGAGTTCTGCCGTAGGGCATGCGCTGATTCATCCTATTTTCATTCATAGGATTCTGCTCTATTTAGGTCTAGATGGTTTTCTGTCAGGTGAGCCTGTTCATGTGATAGCTCCCATAGGTGCCACCTTTCTTCGTCAGAGGGCTGCTCAGTTGAGGGTTCCTCCTTCTCGTCCTAGAGGTGTGTCATCTAGTAGTGTTCCCCCTCCTCCCTCTTCTACAGGTTCAGCTGTTGTTGAGCCTTCAGGTGTTGCTGTTGATGCTGATGCTGTTGTTCCTCCACCGACTGCTACGGATGATTCAGACATTCGTCGCACATTGGATCATGTCTTGACCGTTCAGGCGGCTCAAGGACAGATTTTGGTGGATGTGCTTGATGAGATCCGTGCCTTGCGTGCGGAGTTGGCGCAGTTTAGACCACCTCCCTTTTGATGATAGATACCTTGTTTGCCCTTTGGCATTCTGTCACAAAAAGGGGGAGTACTTGTAGAGTTTTTTGCTTTCAGGGGGAGACTTTTTGTTTTTGGTTGGAGCTTGTGGAGTTTTAGATTGTATCTAGGTGCTTCACTGTGTACTTAACATTTTTAGCTCTTACCTTGTTTTTGATGGGATATTCATGTTAGGGGGAGTTTTATGTTTTTGTTGGTACTTTGTTTGTTTCTTGTTTCAAACTACTTATTGATTTATATTTATGAGTTATTCATTGATATATGTCTTTATTTGTGTGTTGTTTGAAATCAAGAAGTTATTTTGTTTACTTGTATTATTTCCACACATGCGGTTATGCATTTTGTTTAGTGTTTCAGGAAATATACAGGTTGATTCAATTGAGCTACTGTCTACACTTGCAATTGATGGATAGTAGTTAGGATTGAATTTGGTTTATGAGCATTATTTTGTAAAGGGCTTTTCATTTTGTAAACTTTGAACTTCTAAATTGTGTTTTGTCACGGATTGCCAAAGGGGGAGTTTGTTAGGTTCTAAAGTGTAGGACTTTATGTATTTAGAACTCTAATTTGTATTGTTGGCAAACCATGATCAAAACAATGCGTTTAGAAGTGTTTGAAGCTAGCTCAAAGTTGTATGTCAATGTAAAGTTGGAATCGAGTGTAAAGCAGAAAGCACTGTGGCTTTCGGCCTGGCTCGATCGATCGAAGCTTAGGCTCGACCGATCGAAGCTCGGGCAGATCGCTTTTCTGCAGAATTTTCCAACTCAGCCCTAGTTGTTTTAAAACGTTTTTAGGGTTTCTTATTTGTCCTAAGTATAAAAGGCAAACCCTAGCCACGTTTTAGTGTTACTCATATTGCGGTTTGTGTAAATCTCTTGTGAGATCTAGATGAGCTTTCCTTTACACAAACTTAGGGTTTTCAAGGAGGAGATATTCTCTACACCTTGATGATCGAAACGGTTGCTGCCATTAAAGCTTAAAGAATACACAAGCGGGGGTGCTTGTAGCTGGTGGGAATCCAAGAAAGAAGGAGTCCGTGGATTCGGAGCTTGCACGCGGTCGTGTCAGTAAGTTCTACTGGTTGGTAGCATTAGGAAGTCAAGCAGGGGTGCTTGTAAGTCCTTTTGTATGAACTTCGATTCTTTCAAGCTAGTGGATTCAAGTTTACCTTGAGGATAGCTAGGTCAAATCCTCCCCAGGTTTTTACCGATTTGGTTTCTTGGGTGATCATATCGTGTGTTATTTATTTTCCGCTGCTTTGCATGATTTAATCTTTATTATTGTGATAACCTAGACTTGTTTAATTGGACTAAGTAACAACTTGACTAATTACCTAGGTTTAATCAATTGTTTAAGGGGTCTAAAAACTGTCATAAAGCAATTCAGGTTTGGAGGGCCTAAAAGGCATTTTGACACCCAACTTTGGGCTTCGTGAGTAGCCTTCCAGTAAGACTTGGAATGCTTGCAGTCCCATGAGGGGTACAAGTGTATAAACTAAGTACAAGGAGAATCTCACTGACATATTAAATAAAATGATTTTTCTCATCAATCTTAAGACAATTAAAATTTTGCAAATGGCCATAACCCCCGAGAATAAGACACCATGCAATAACCAAACACTGAAACACGTGTAGAAGGGGCCTTGCATCTATTGGGCGTGCATTCATCTCTGTCACACCTTAAAACTTTATTTGGTTGCAACTAAGGGAAAAAAAAAAACTAACGCTTTGACTTTTCATGGCATGAAATTTAATATTTTGTTCAAGATTTTAAATTCATCTCTTTCAAATTCACGTGGATATAGAAGTAAAAAAAACATATATCTATCTTTTCATGTCCTTTCCCCTTACAAACCAAACATAGGAAAGCATATTAATTATGTTCTTTTCTTTCTTATTTTCTTCTTATTTCCAAACATACATGGGAGAAGTGTTTTCCTTTCCTTTTTTTATCCATTCTTTTACCTCTATTAATTTCTTCTTTTCTTTCCTCTTAGTTGCAACCAAACAAAGTTTTAGTAGATCCAAAAGCCACAATTCCCCTTTTATTAACAAACCAAATTGAGCTAGTTTAACCCGATTGTCTAGTTTGGTGCAAAATTGGATTAGTCCATTCTCCCGAAAGTCCCTACTTGAGTTTAAAATCACATCGAAACTGGTTCTTCTTAATTCAGCGGGACTCTCGAACTCACTCCTAAAACTGATCTCTTTTCATCTTTTATATTTCACTTAATATCTCACAAAAAACAAACTCATGTTTATTATCTTTATTGAAGTTTCTTCAATTCTTTTGCACATTACTAATGTGACAATGACCAAGATCTAATTATAGTTGTTGTTAAACCAAGGGAGTCAATACCGTACCAGTACTAGCTAGCTGTACTGGGGAGATATACCATACAAGCTGTAAAGTTGTGATTTACAACTATATTTTATGTTGGCTTTATTCCATGACAAAAAGTGTTGTAATTGCTCTAATTTTGTTCATTGTATTTTGTGGGATTTAATTTATATTGGGTTTAGTATTAAGTTGGTGAAGACTCAAGCTTAAATGAAGAATTAGTGGATTTCGCGAGAAGCTCGCGAGAAGCTAAGCCGCGAAAGAGCATGTAGCAAATGACTAGAAGCTGAAAAGTCGTGCTAGGCTGTCATTTTCGCAAGTGTCTTGCGGGTAAGGCCTTCCCGCGAGACAATTGCGAAACATTCTACCTGGAGGATTTTTATGTGTGAATTCCTTACCCTTCACCCATACTATATATACCCTCATTACCCACAAATGTAAGAGAGGTCATTCAGAGAGAAAAAACCCTAAATAGATTTTTTACAACACACACCCATCTTTTTGAGAGAGAGCTACTCATCCTTAGTGAGAATTCATCGTAGCCTCTTCTCCTTCCCTCTCCCATTATCGTACATTGAGAGGAGAATTTGTACCAAAATACAATCCACAGCTTTTCAGAGTGTAGTGAGTGTTTTTGGAGTTGCTGGAAAGCATTGGAAGAAGCCAAGGATGGCAGATGCAACATGGAGCTTGTTGCGGGATCCAGAGAGCTAGATAAGACTCGGTTCCGAGAAACCTTGTTGGAGTAGGAGCTTGGAGGGCTTAGGTACATCGGGTAGATTAGGCTTGGAGGGTCTTTTGCTAACCTATGTATCCCAATTGATTGTCTAGTGGATCGATTATCGCTTGGAGGGCGGCGAGGAGGTTTTTCGCCAAGTTCTTCGATTTCCTCTTCGATAACACGTCTCGGTGTTATCTATGTTTTCATCTCTCTTCCTTACTCTTGTTTATTTCATTTTACTGCTGTGTTGCTTTAATTATGAAGTAGAGTAGTTCTCTTATTTGTTTGCTTGCGTTTACACTATTCTGCACTTAGTATTAAGTTAGTGTAAAATCAATCAAGTCGTAATTTGAATTGGGGGTCTAAACAAGCTCTTGTGTTTTCATAAATTTCGAACTTTCAATTGGTATCAGAGCAGGTACACTTATTTTGGTTTCATTACCTAAGTGTGATCCTTGACCCCTTGTGTGTTTTGCCATGGATAATGTTTTGTATGCTTCTATGGATATTGTTGATTGTAACATGCCATGTGTTTGTGAAAATGCCTCTATGAGTGTTAATCCTCATAATTGTGATGACATGTTATTTAAATCTATAGGTGTTGTTGACAAACTCTTTAAAAAAAAAAAAAAAAACTAAGAAGTTTAATAAGGATTTAAGCAAGTTATTTTGTGAAAATGATGATTTGATTGCTAAACTCAATGAATCCAACAAATTGGTTGAAAAATATAAAAATCTTGCTGAAATTTCTCTTGAAAAGCTGAAAGAGTTTGAGTGTTTGAATATGGACTTGAATGTTAAACTTGTTTTGTCTAACAAACTTGTTGATGATCTTAAATCTGAAAACGAATCTCTTAAGATGCATGCCAAGTGTTTGATTGTTGAACATGTTGCTAAAACGGAAGAAAATATATGTTGCAATCATGTTGTGGTACCCGATTTTGTACCTATTATGTGTTCTACCTCAAAGGACAAATCAGTGTACATTCCTCCACACAAAAGAAATCAAAAAGTGGAGAGAAAGGCCTTTAAGCCTAAGCCTCTGTTTAGATCCTATCCTAAGGATTTAAGTAGATCTAAGTTTGTTCCTAATTGCCACCATTGTGGTGTGATCGGTCACATAAGACCTCAATGCCCTAAGTTAAAGAGAAAACAAACTCATGTTGCTAGATCCCTTCCTAAAAGGCCTAGTGGACCTAAACCCATTGTTTGTCACCATTGTGGTGCCTTTGGTCATCTTAGACCACATTGCTCTAAGTTTCAAGCTCTTAAAAGAATAAAAAGAAATGAGAAACTTGAGCTGTTTAGAAGGTGTGCTATGAAAGCAAAACCGGATTTAGGGGAAAATTATATGTTGTTGAGACAAGTTGTTAACGCTCTTACCTCCTTGTTTATGTGCGTCTCCGGTTCTCATTCTTCCAACCCTTGTCTCACTTCTCTTGAGACACTCATTCCAAACAATCATTCCGTTTGGATGAGGAAGGGTTCCTATGGTTGAGTTTTTGCTCCTTTGGTCCTTGATCTAATTCTTTCGATTTTTGTAGGACCCTTCATGCATTAGATACTTCATTGTCATGCATTTGTGCATTATGCATCTCTTTATATGCATTGTTTTTTTTTTTTTTTTTTATCTTACTTTTATGTCTTTGTTTTGTGTGTGTAAAAATCCAAAATCACATAAAAAGTGAAAAA
This sequence comes from Quercus robur, assembly GCF_932294415.1. Classification (NCBI taxonomy): domain Eukaryota; kingdom Viridiplantae; phylum Streptophyta; class Magnoliopsida; order Fagales; family Fagaceae; genus Quercus; species Quercus robur. The sequence goes on from NC_065539.1 coordinate 17,129,477, forward strand.
TTCAAAAAGTGAAAAATTCAAAAGGTTTGATCGTATATGTTTCAGCACTTTTCACATGTGAGTTTGGCCTAGTACCTTCGTACTTACGGCGTAGTGCATTTACGAGCTTAGCTTGTTATGTATGCACATATATTTTTGTGGGAGAAATCTTGAAATTTATGTGTGATTGTTGTAAACAGATCTTCAAACTTGTCATGAATGATTGGTCAATAGTCTTGATGATCTTAATACTTGCATAGACTTGAGTCTATATCTCTTCCCACTTTATTTTTATGTTTTTGCTATAGAGCTCACCAAATGTAAATCTCTAAATGAAAAGAAATAATGAGCAGCAAAAGCCTGTCGTACATACTAGTATTTGACTAGGAAAAAGGGAAAGCGACTTTTAAATTAAAATGAAAAGGTGCTCAAAAGCCAAATGCTAACTCTCATTGTTGAAATATCAAAATTTTCAAACACCAATCTCAAAAAGAGATGAAATATCCAAAAATGATCAATTGTAATGAATTATGCAGAGGCCAAATGAAAAGCTTCTAATTTTTGTAATCATTCTCTTGTGGGAGGTCATATATGCTCATTTCTATAATTGAGATAAATTACTTGATTTCGTACTAGTTGTGTATGACTTGATTGAATTGATCATTGAAGCTTCACTCTGGTCTAAGGACTATTCCACAATTGATCCACACACACAACACACAAGTCTAATGTTCTATGAATGTCTATTTCATTTGTGTGATTGTAAATGTTCAAATGTGATATGTGTGTGCTCAACCATATATGGATCAAACCAAAAAGATTTTTGTTCTTTTTGTTTGCTTTTGGAAGTGATTTGTATCACCCATGTCTTTCAAAGATTTTCAAATTGTTTTTGTGTGAAAAACATGTTTTCTAGGTGTTTTCGTGACCCATTTCACGTGTAAGCTCAGCTAGGAGTTAAATGGTCCAAGTCTCAAGTTTTTCAGATTTACACAGAGAGTTTCGCGACTGTTTTGTGCCTGTTTTGCGAGTAAGGCTTGCCAATGAAATACTAGTGAGATACCAACGAAATTTTTGCAGAAAGCTAACCAGCAAGATACTAGCGAAAATTTCCAAATAAGCTTTTTAAAGGGCATTTCGTGGGTCATTTGTTTTAAACGTCTCCCATCTTATCCCAAACCTTTGTTTTAGTGTTTCTACATCAAAACCCAACTAAATTCAAGTGTTTTTCATTTCATTTTCATTAACATCTCTAAGGTAATCTTTAACATTTTTCATTGATTTTGATCTTTAGATTATGTTTTTAGGGGTTTTATGTTCATAGTTGGGATTTTCTCAAATGGGAGTTGGAAAACTTATTTTTTGTCAATCCTTTTTATTGGACTTTGTTTTAAATGATAATTTGCTTTGGATGTTGGTCCTTTGTGGCAAAAATAACATGTATTAAAGCAAGTTTTTCATATGTTCTTGCATTGTTTATCATACATGTGTAGTGTGTGCACTTTAAATGCTTGATAAAATGTCCAAATAGCATTTTCTCGCTGTTTTGGACTCCGATGAGTACCAAACTTTGGGGATCACCATAATTATTTATGTTTATCATGTTTTGATCATTGGTGGTGTGTTTTATGCACTTTTTCCCGTGAGTGCTTATCCATGCATTGGTCATGCATCTTGTAAGGTTGAATTTAATCAACCATCTTGTTGCCTTTATTCCATGCCAAATTTGCTTGTATTTCAGCATTTAGTAACCCTATATTTAGGTGGGATTGTTGTAAGGATAGTGAGTGAGATAGAGTATTAAAATGCTCAAGAGTGTGCAAGAAAACAGAGACTTGCGATCTGATCTCGCGGGTGACTCGTGGCTTCAAGTCGCCAGAAGCAACACACGTGCCAAGCATGCCAGAAGTTGAAACGTCATGCTAGCTGGAGCACTACAAGACAAAATAGGACAACTAACCGTTCTGTTATCTCGCGGCTGGATCTCGCGACTCAGTCAAGTCGCGAGCCAGTCCTGTTTTGAAAATCCTGACTCTTCACATTCCATTCTCACTCCAATATAAATACCCCTTATACCCACAAATGTAAGAGGGCTTCCAGAGAGAATTTTGAGAGAGAAACCCTATAGTAAAACAAGATTGATTCATCCACAATCTTTATATAAGAGACTCTTCAAATTCCTCAACTCTCTTCCTCCCCATTGTTAAACCCTTGAGAGGTCTTTTTACCAAAACCTTTTCTCACCATATCCATTATTGTGAGAGGGCTGTTTGGTGTCCTGGGAAGCAATTAGGAAGGAACCAATCTACATTGGTTGATGCTATGGTCAAGCAGCGGAATCCAGGAAGCTAGAAAAGAAATAGGTTCAGCGCAACCTCGTTGGAGCAAGAAGCTTGGAGGGCTTAGGTACATTGGGTAGATTAGGCTTGGAGGGTCTATTACTGTTCATGTATCCCAACTACATTTTCTAGTGGATTACTTACCTCTTGGAGGGTGGCGGAGAGGTTTTACGCCGAGGGCTTCGGTTTCCTCTTCGATAACACATCGTGTGTTGTCCTTGTGTTTGCATCTTCCTTCCCTTTTATCTTTGCCTTTTATTATTTGCTGTGGTTGTGATTTTAATTGGCTTAGATTGTTTACCAAGTATGTTTATAGCTTTTGTTCATTTTTCGCACACTAGTTGTTTGTCATAAAGTTAGAATTGGTTATTTTGTAATTGGTGGTCTAAACGTTTAAGGATGTTTCATACACTATTTGAACCTTCAATTGGTATCAGAGCCAGGTACACTTTTAGTGGTTTCATTACCATAGTGTGATCCTCTCTATTGAGATGGATCAATCTCAATCTCTAAATGCACCTCCATACTTTGATGGTAGTAATTATGCTTTTTGGAAGGTTCGCATGAAAGCATTTCTATACTCCATTGATGAATCTATTTGGGATGATGTTGATATAGGTTGGACCAAGCCTGAGGAAGCCAAATCCACATGGGATAAGGCAACACTCGCTGCATCTAATGCTAACAGTAAAGCACTTAATGCAATTTTCTGTGGTGTCTCCAGATGAGTTTCATAGGATTTCTCACATTACCGTTGCCAAAGAAGCATGAGAGATATTAGAGACTACCTACGAAGGAACGAAGAAAGTAAAAGATACCAAGTTGCAAATGTTGACCACTCGGTTTGTGGAGCTAAAAATGAGTGAGGATGAGTCCTTTAACTCTTTCTATAGCAAGCTGAATGAGGCGGTTGTAAGCAAGTTCAATTTGGAAGAGAAAACGGAGGATTCAGAAATTGTAAGGAAGATCCTTCGATCATTGTCGGAAAGTTTTCGTGCCAAAGTAATAGCGATTGAAGAGAGTAAGGACCTTAATGACATCAAAGTACAAGAGCTGGTTGGTTCTCTTTAAACTTATGAAATGTCGCTGCCCAATCAACGAAAGAGCAAATCTCTTGCTCTTAAGTCCATTAATGAGAAGGTGGAAGTTCATGACTCATCGGATGAAGATGTGGTTGACAAAGATGTTGCATACCTTGTAAAAAATTTCCGAAAATTCTTGAAATTCAAGAATAATGGCAAATTTGGTGATAAAGGGAAATTCTAAAGTTCAAGAAGGGAGAAAAGGAAATTCAAAAAGAAAGATGGAAAAGAATCCCAATCTACACAAGGTGTCACTTGTTTGGAATGCAACGGACATGGACACTTTAAGAAAGAATGTCCGAATCATTTGAAATCGAAAGGCAAAGTGTATGCCACGACATTGAGTGACTCGGATTCTTCTGACTCAGATTCTGAGGAAAGTTGTGAGGGAGAAGGGAATTATTCAACTTTTATGACTATTGCCCATGTTGAGTCTTCAGACGAGTTGAATTTGCTTGTATGAGAACTTGGAGAACATAGTGATGAAGAATCATTGGGAGTTGTTGAAGAATCAGATGCTGAAGAAGATGAAAGCACAGCCAATCTTCAAGAGAATTATAACTCACTCCTAGAGAAGTCGGGTGAGTACACAAGGTTGGCCAAGGCAACTGTGAGAAAGATAAAGAAGGCAGAGGAGGACTATAAAAGTCTCCTAATTCGCTATAAGGAGGCCAAATGTGAGGTAGAAATACTGAACGGTGAGTTGTCAGAAGTCTACACAAAAGTGAGATTTCTTGAGAAAGAGGTTGTGCAAGCAAATGCTAAGATAGAGAGGGTCACCACCAAGAAGCTAGATGATGTTATTTCATCACAAAAGAGCTTTTCAGACAAATCCAGGTTGGGATATACCGGAGGGAGTAACTCATCTAGCAATATCACTAAAGAAGTGAAGTTTATAAAGGCTAAAGAGTCAGTTAAAGTTGGCCCTACTACTGAAAAGCCCAAGATTGAGGAGAAGAGGAATGTGGAGAACCAACGGATGGTGAACAACCCTCGTAATCAATATGTGGACAGGTCTAAATCTCGAGCCAAGTCTCGTCCACGATCACAAAGAGGTCCTAGATCGAACTATGTGTGTCATCATTGCGGACTTCAAGGGCATATTCGGCCAAATTGTCAAAAACTAAGAGCAATGAATAATACAACTACTCCAAGGTCATGAGGACCTAAAAATGACAGGTGAAATTGGGCTGGTGAACCATCAACAGATCAAAGTGGTGATACCGGAATGATGGACGTGATGAAGATGATTGGTACTTTCACCAACTGCTTGGAAAGCTTCACACGAAAGTTTGAAAGCCCTAACTCTCGTACCCAATCCTATAAGGAAATCACCCCAAACGCAAGTGACGTGTGGGTGAAAAATGGTACTCATGCATAAGCATTACAACATGTCCATGCATCAATACTTCCTATGCTTTGTGACTTTGTTTGGTTGTTTGCTTTTGAATTGTGTCTATTTATTTTTGCATTCTATCGTTTATTCTTTTTTATTGTTTTTGATCAATATTTTCCTTCTTATGTGTCAAAAATCCAAAAACCACATAAAAAGTAGAAAATCAAAAAGTTTGATCGACATTGTTGAGTTTTGTCTCAAAACTTGTTTTGCCTTGTACCTTTGTTCTAATGGCTTTGTGCATTTACGAGCGTAGCTTGTTTCTTTGCACTCTTATCACTGTGGAAGAAATCTTGAAATCTACGTGACTATTGTAAATAGATCTTCAAACTTGTCATAAATGATTAGTAAATGGTTATGTTGATCTTGAGACATGCATAGACTTGTGCCTATATATCTTCCCACTCTTTAATTTTGTTTTTGCTAAAAAGAGCTCACCAAATGTAAATCTCTAAATCAAAAGAGATATTGAGCTGCAAAAGCCTGTCGCACATACTAGTATTTGACTAGGAAAAATGGAAAGCGACCAAAAAATTAAAGTGAATGATTATTCAAAAAGCCAAAGGCTATCTCATCAAGATGAAATATCAAATATCACTCTCACAATGAGATGTGATTGTCTCAAAAGGATCAAAAAGATCAAACATTTTGATTGAAAGTGGAGTCAAATGTAAAACTCCAAAGTTTATAATCAAGTCTTGTGAGAGGTCATATATGCATACTTCTGTAATTGAGATGAGTCACATGATCTAGTGCTAATTGTGTATGCCTTGGTTGAATTGATCATTGAAGCTTCACATTAGACTAAGAACTATCTCATTGTTGATACCCATACACAATACACAAGTTTATGTTCAATGAATGTCATATTCATTTGTGTGATTGTACTTGATAAAATGTGTTTTTCACATGCTCAATCTTTGTTGATTCAAACACAAAAAGATTTTTGAGTGTTTTAGGTGTTTTTGGAAAGTATTTTGTTCTTCAAAAACTGAAAATTTCAAAAAATAGTGTTGCCCTGTTTTGGCGACTCAGTCGCGGGTCATTCAAGTCGCATGCCACAATCACGTGCTCGCAGGTCAGTTTTGGCGACTTGTTCGCGATTGGAAGGTCCAGTCGCGAGGGGTACACAGAGATTTTCGCGGCTCAGCTCGCGACTCCCTCGCGAGTGAGACTTCCAGTCGCGAAAAACACTTAGAAAATTTTTCAAATCTTTTGACTTGAAGTGTTTTGGCGGGTGTATCTGGCGACTTACCTCAGCCGCGAAAAACTCGTGTTTTGCACAGTAAGGGCAGTTTTTTAAATCTCTATCAGTTTTCCCTCGAACTTTATGTCACTGTTCATTTTCTCTTTTGTCTGAAACTTCCCAAACACTCCGTGTAACCCATTTCGAACTCCATTGTTGCTTCATTTCTTCTCAAAATCATCAAGAAAAGGTATGGGTCTTCTCATATTTTATGTTTTGAGTATTATTTTCTTGCATTTTGAGTTGATACTGTATTTTGTAACATACTGTGTTCGAACATTTTACTCTTAGATTGCTGGGTATGGTTGGTTGTGTTTGATGCTGATTTCATCTGTTTTCATATTGTTGGTCACATTGTGCTAATCTTTGTTTAATGCTTTAGTTTTTGTTGGTTTTCATACTCATTTGGTAAATGGGTTTGGTGCTTTTCTGTGCTATACTCCGTTTATGAGTATGAGAGTTTACATATGTCTGTGGCTTTGGTCTGCCTATCTTATATTATTGTGTTTTTATGTTGACATAACATGTGTGTGCTTCTGTCTTGAGGGTATTACTTTAAAACATTCCATTTTCAGTATGTTATGTCCCTCCACCATTTAGTTTATTTTGGTTGTATGTGGTTTTCATTTTTTTAATGTTCTATGCCTGTTCCTATCTTCTGTGGTCTAAGTTGTTCTCTACTGTATTTGATCTGTACATATCATACTCGTGGTAGATTGTCTTTTTGAAAGTTATTTATAAATTTGTGTTACTCTATGCTCTATTGCACTTTCACCATTTTGATGCACCTGCCTCATTCTATACTTTCACCTGACTTATGTTTGTAATTGTGTGCGATATCTTTGGTTTACACTTATATCTGAATCTAATCAAGTTGATATCTCTCCTTTGTGGTGCTGTTTTTGGTTCTTTGCTGTGTGCCTATTCTCTTGCAGATGCCTCGTCGATCCTCTAAGGGCAAAGACATTGTAACTGATGATCCATCAACCCCAGTTGCTAAAAGGACTCGACTCTCATCTCAGTCATCTCAAGACTCCAATTTGGAGAGGTTTAGAACCCCGCTTACCTCACACATCTACTCAAACATTTTTGATAGGGCATCTCCTATAGTGGAACGGGTGGTTGAGTTTGACACCTTGGGGACCACTTTTATCCCTCAAATCTTTGAGCCAAGAGATTGGGCAAACTTATTTGGGAATTTTGACGACCCAATGGATGAACTAGTTAAGGAATGCTACTCTAATTCAAGTGATCTTGGAGTTGAGTTAATTTGCTGGGTAAGAGGAAAGGAATTTATCATCACCCCAAACTCCATAGCCGAAATTCTCCGCATCACTAGACCTACGAATGTGGATCTAGCTCCGTATGATGATCAAACTCCAGAGACTTAAGACATTCTACAAGTTCTTGGATCTGACCATGAAGTCTCTAGTATAGGCACATCCATAAGTACTGTCAAGTTTGCACCTGAGCTGACCACACTAAAGCTGATCATGTTCTCCAATCTCTACCCATTGTCCAACACGACTTTCATCAATCTTGGAAGAGCTCAAATCCTCTATGATCTTATTACAGGAGCCCCCATTGATATTTGTGCCCACATCTTTCAAACCATAAGGAAGAATGCAGCTCTATCAGTAGCTCAAGGATGTATTCCATTTTGCAGTCTCATCATGAAGTTCATTCTTCGTGAAGGTATTATTCCTCCCTTAGATGGGAAAATGATGACCCATCTACGTCCAATTTCCATGTTCACTCTACAAGCCAGCAAAAGTCATTCCTCTAAAACACCAAAGAATGCACACTTCTCTCCAGTTACTCCATCTGCTCCTGAGTCAGAGACACATGTACATACCACACCCACTTCGCGTGTCATCCCTGAAGTTTAACAAACTAGCATTCCACAAGCACAGTCTGATCCTCAAACTGATAGAGTGGGTAGTTTGCTTGAAAGTATTCAGAAGCGCATTGAGGAAATGGTGACACTTCTCTACTCCACCAACAACCATGTTCAAATGTGACTCGAGACCATGGAGAATCAGCTAGAAGCTATTCAACAAAAGTTAGACGACAGCCTTTAACTATTCGTGCCAAAAAGGGGGAGAGCATGCAGTAAGGGGGAGAAGAGTTCAAAGGGAAGTGTGCATAGTAATAGGGGGAGTATACATACTTTTGTTTTAGTCTTACCTTTTAATTTATAGGTTTATGTTTTTGGATAATTATTGTTTCTATGGGTTTGATACACTATGCTTGTTTCTAACTCATATCACATGGATGATTTTGAAACTTGGTTTACTTTATATATATATATATATATATATATATTGTTGATGTTATTCAGTTTATAATTTTGTTTGTACCCATGTTGCTTTTGTAAGCTTTTAAGGTTTATGTTCTTTATCTATAGTCTTTATGGTCTGTACCATGCTTTATGCAGCCTTTTATACTTTGTTAAATCAGTACTGTTAACTAAATGTCATGCATTTTCTTGTTAAGTATTGTCACTCTTGTGCCCTTGTAGGATTGTTCCTAGATGCATATGCATATGCTTAGTGTATTGTTCATTGGTTGAGTGTTGGGCATGCAAGTGACTTGCATTGAGCTTGTTAGCTTGTTTGTTCAAGTGTTCATTCCGAGTGTGAATGAGCATTGTGGTCACTACCTTGTAGTGATTGCTTAGTTGATCAAGCCATGGTTTGTTTCATAACTCCATCTTTGCTTGATCACATATTGCTTGCTTCATATGCATTTCATGCTTTTCTGCATACAATGATCATGGTGTATTGTTGTGTTTCAGGAGTTTCATGTTCATATGATTCAAGAGCTTCACAGTTTCTAGAGTTAGGTGTGAATGAGTTTTGCTCAACTGTTCCCAACTCACATGTTAAGTCTAGAGTCTGTTTTAGGGTTTTGTCACAGAATAGCCAAAGGGGGAGATTGTAAGGTTGAATTTATTCAACCATCTTATTGGCTTTATTCCGTGCCAAATTTGCTTGTATTTCAGCATTTAGTAACCTTGTATTTAGGTGGGATTGTAGTAATGGTAGTGAGTGAGATAGAGTGTTGAAATGCTCAAGAGTGTGTAAGAAAACAGAGACCCGTGACTTGATCTCGCGGGTGACTCGCGGCTTCAAGTCGCCAGAAGCAGCACACGTGCCAAGCATGCCAGAAGTTGAAGCGTCATGCTAGTTGGAGCACTACAGGACAAAATAGGACAACTGGCCGTTCTGTTATCTCGCGGCTGGATCTCGCGACTCAGTCAAGCTGCGAGGCCAAGTCGCGAGCAGGCCAAGTCGCGAGCTAGCCCTGTTTTGAAAATCCTGACTCTTCACATTCCATTCTCACTCCAGTATAAATACCCCTTATACCCACAAAAGAAAGAAGGCTTCCAGAGAGAATTTTGAGAGAGAAACCCTAGAGTAAAACAAGATTAATTCATCCATAATTTTTACATAAAAGACTCTTCAAATTCCTCAACTCTCTTCCTCTCCATTGTTAAACCCTTGAAAGGTCTTTTTACCAAAACATTTTCTCACCATATCCATTACTGTGAGAGGGCTGTTTGGTGTTCTGGGAAGCAGTTAGGAAGGAACCAATCTACATTGGTTGATGCTTTGGTCAAGTTGCGGAATCCGGAAAGCTAAAAAAGAAATAGGTTCGGCGTAACCTCGTTGGAGCAAAAAGCTTGGAGGGCTGAGGTACACTGGGTAGATTAGGCTTGGAGGGTCTATTGCTATTCATGTATCCCAACTACATTTTCTAGTGGATTACTTACCGCTTGGAGGGTGGCAGAAAGGTTTTACGCCGAGGGCTTCGGTTTCCTCTTCGATAACACATCGTGTGTTGTCCTTGTGTTTGCATCTTCCTTCCGTTTTATCTTTACCTTTTATTATTTGCTGTGGTTGTGATTTTAATTGGCTTAGATTGTTTACCAATTATGTTTATAGCTTTTGTTCATTTTCCGCACACTAGTTGTTTGTCATAAAATTTGAATTGGTTATTTTGTAATTGGGGGTCTAAACATTCAATGGTGTTTTATACACTATTTGAACTTTCACATCTCACATGCACACTATATGCACCTTTGTTGCACACACTCTTACACTTGACATGTTTTGCACTTCTTTCATGCTAATCAAGTCTTTTTAGATATTTTAGCACTTAACATGTTCTTGTGTCTTTGTCATGCCTAGGTTTACATCATGTTCCATCATCCTTAGCATGTCATGTTCTTTATGCTTTGTAGCATTTTTTTTTTTTTTTTGACTTATGTTTGAGCTTCATTTTTTCATTCATCTTGCACCCCTCATGCATCATACCCTTGCTCAAATATTCTTTTCTTTCCCTCATTCCTCTTGATTGTTTTGTCTATTCATGACAAAAAGGGAGAGAGTATACCGGAAAGTATACAGATTTGTATCATCATTTCTATATGACTCATGTGCACACTCTTAGGGGGAGTAATTCTACCTCGTGCACATTCGTAGGGGGAGAAAGTTATAGGGGAGATGCATATACTAAGGGTGAGAAGAAATTTTCCTTGTTTTGTTTTGATTTATATTACTCTTGTGCCTTTAGTAGGATTGTTCCTAGATGCATATACTTCATGTATTTTGCATTGGTCGAGTGTTGGACATGCATTTATCCTTATGCTATTGTGCTTTATAGATTGCATGTTTGGATGATCATTTGCTTTGTTATATGATCATTGTGGTCATTTCCATATGACTGTCATATGTTCGATCATGTTGTTCATATGTTTCACAACATGTTTACTTGATTGTATTTTACTTATTACATTATACTTGTTCTTTTATCACTTGATTTACCTTGAGGGTCTAATGTATTTTGTGCAAGTATTTCAGGTTACAGATATATATGTTCCAAGTGCTACACAGCTTCTAAATTTAGGTGTGAGTGAGTTTTGCCATTGTTCCCAAACTCACGTTTAAGTATGGAGTCTGTTATAGGGTGTTTTGTCATGGAATAGCCAAAGGGGGAGATTGTAAAGTTGTGATTTACAACTATGTTTTATGTTGGCTTTATTCCATTACAAAAAGTGTTGTAATTGCTCTAATTTTGGTCCTTGTATTTTGTGGGATTTTATTGTATTGGGTTTAGTATTAGGTTGGTGAAGACTCAAGCTTAAATGAAGAATCAGTGTATTTCGCGAGAAGCTCACGAGAAGCTAAGCCGCAAAAAAGCATGGGAGGAGCACATGACTAGAAGTTGAAGAGTCGTGCCAGGCTGTCGTTTTCGCGAGTGTCTTGCGGGTAAGGTCTTCTCGCAAGACAGTCGCGAAACATTCTGCCTAGAGGATTTTTATGTGCGAATTCCTTACCCTTCACCCATACTATATATACCCTCATTACCCACAAATGTAATAGAGGCCATTCAGAGAGAAAAACCCTAGATAGGTTTTCTACAACACACGCCCATCTTTTTGAGAGAGAGCTACTCATCCTTAGTGAGAATTCATTGTAGCCTCTTCTCCTTCTCTCTCCCATTATCATACATTTAGAGGATATTTGTACCAAAACATAATCCACACCTTTTCAGAGTGTAGTGAGTGTTTTTGGAGTTGCTGGGAAGTATTGGAAGAAGCCAAGGATGGCAAATGCAACATGGAGCTTGTTGCGGGATCCGGAGAGTTAGACAAGACACGGTTCCGAGAAGCCTTGTTGGAGTAGGAGCTTGGAGGGCTTAGGTATATTGGGTAGATTAGGCTTGGAGGGTCTTTTGCTAACCCATGTATCTCAACTGATTGTCTAGTAGATCAATTACCACTTGGAGGGCAGCGGAGAGGTTTTTCGCCAAGTTCTTCGGTTTCCTCTTCGATAACACGTCTCAGTGTTATCTGTGTTTGCATCTCTCTTCCCTACTCTTGTTTATTTCATTTTACTGCTGTGTTGCTTTAATTATGAAGTAGAGTAGTTCTCTTGTCTGTTTGCTTGCGTTTACACTATTCCGAACTTAGTATTAAGTTAGTGTAAAATCAATCAAGCCGTAATTTGAATTGGGGGTCTAAACAAGCTCTTGTGTTTTCATACATTTCGAGCTTTCACAAGCCATTAAATTGGTATTGATACTCCTCCAAAACGTACCAAAAAAATACCATGTTTTACAAGCCTATTTCAGCTATACCGACTTGTACCAGCTAATATTTGGCGTTTTGGCCAGTACCAAAAAAAAAAAAAATATATATATATATATATATATAATCTAATATATTCGTAAATATACATAAGCTAATATGTAGGCTTATAAAATATGTGGAATTTAAATTTTATGTTGATAAACATAAAAATTAATAACTTCTTACTTACATAAATAATATATATATATATATATAGATATATTTATGTATAGAAATATATAAATAGCGGTAAACTCGAAACAGTACAGCAGTATCAACTGGTACCAAAATATTTTGTTCATCTTGTCAAATTGAAACAGCTTATAGTATGAAATTGACTCCCTTGTGTCAAACACATTTGTTGGTATGAATCCTTGAGCTTGACATCTCGTCTCTATTTTTCGCATTTGTTTTTACAAAGAGAGAAAGATGAGTTATTCATTATCCTTATCGGCACACGCAAGTAAAATAATTTTATCTCCCTTTCTATTTCACTTTTTTATTTATTTCTTGATGTCTTTGTTTACTACATAATATTGACTTTGATTTATTATTGAATATGCTTATCTACGCATTACCTAACACATTTTTTAAATCTTACTAATTGTATTTGTTTGGTCATCGTGATATATAATACACTAGCATATATCTTCACCTCTATTTATATGTTTAAGAACCTAAATAACTTTTTTTTTTTTTTAATTTAGCCAAAATAAATAAATAAGAAAATCTAAATAACATTGACTTGAAAAAAAATCTCTTTTTCTTATAAATGTTTTTTTTCCCCTAGTTTATTGTTTAAGGGAAAAACAATAGTAACTGTTAACAAACAACCCATTGGACTTAATTACCCAAAAAACTTAGGTCAAGCCCCTAACCAAAATGTGACATATGTCACAGCCAAAAAAAAAACATCAATTATTGAGCAAAATTATTTAATATAATATATTCGTAAATATACATAAGCTAATATGTAGGCTTATAAAATATGTGGAATTTAAATTTTATGTTGATAAACATAAAAATTAAAAACTTCTTACTTACATAAATAATAAATGTATATATATATATATATATATATTTATGTATAGAAATATATAAATAGCAATAAACTCAAAACAGTACAGCGGTATCAATTGGTATCGAAATATTTCGTTTATCTGGCCAAATCGAAATAGCTTACAGGATGAAATTGACTCCTTATGTCAAACACATTTGTTGGTATGAATCCTTAAGCTTGACATCTAGTCTCTATTTTTCGCATTTGTTTTTACAAAGAAAGAAAGATGAATTATTCCTTATCCTTATCGGCACGTGCAAGTAAAATAATTTTATCTCCCTTTCTATTTCACTTTTTTATTTATTTCTTGATATCTTTGTTTACTCCATAATATTGACTTTTATTTATTATTGAATATGCTTATCTATGCATTACCTAACACATTTTTTAAATCTTACTAATTGTATTTGTTTGGTCATCATGATAATACACTAGCATATATCTTCACCTCTATTTATATGTTTAAGAACCTTTTTTTAATTTTAGCCAAAATAAATAAATAAGAAAATCTATGTAACATTGACTTGAAAAAAAAATCTCTTTTTCTTATAAATATTTTTTTCCCTAGTTTATTGTTTAAGGGAAACACAATGGTAACTGTCAACACACAACCCATTGGACTTAATTACCCAAAAAACTTAGGTCAAGCCCCTAACCAAAATGTGACATATGTCACAGCCGAAAAAAAAAACATCAATTATTGAGCAAAAAGAAACACAATAGTAACTGTCAACAAACAACCCATTGGATTTAATTACCCAAAAAACTTAGGTCAAGCCCCTAACCAAAATGTGACATATGTCACAGGCGAAAAGAAAAAACATCAATTATTGAGCAAAAAGTTGTTTTCTTTGATGAGGCATCTGTATGGTGAGGCATTTGTACCTCATCTATAAAGACATTAGTTTTCTTTGATGTTATGAAAGCGGTAGCTACTTAATAAGTTAAAATACTTAATGCTAGAGAAAAAGGTTGATTTACTTAATATTAAGGGCAAACGTTTAATGAACACGGGGGATGGAAGGAGAAATTATAAGATTTTTATTGTGTATAAGTGATGTGGTCCACTATTCTAGTAAAAGACTTCCACTTGTTTAAAAGTGTGAAGTTTTAAATAAAAACTGAATATTGATTCAGCAATTTTAAATAGGTGAAAGTTTTTTACTGGAATTATGGACAAATGATTAAGGTTTTCAGACCCGGACCGTTCATTGAACCGTTAAAGGGAGAGGTTCAAGGTTTTTGAGGTCGAACCGGGGTCGAACCGTGATGACGTCATAATTAATTAAAGCCTAAATATAGATATTAAATTTATAGAACTAGCAAAATTGACAATATATCTATATATGTGAGGGAAATTTAATGATTTTCAAGCATATATTTAATAATTAAATAAGAAAGTTAATAAAATAAAATAATAACCATGAAAATATTAAAATTTATGATTAATTTTTGAAGTAAAGTTGAATATCTTTGAAGGATTTTAATTATAATTTTTTTTTATTCCTTGTAAGAGATGGATAATTTAATTAAGTAAAATAAAATTGTAAAAAAAAAAAAAATTGCTAAGGGGTTGGATCGCACGGTTCTCACCGGTTCGTACGGTCCAACCCCGGTTTTAACTGTTCACGGAATTAACAAAAAATCCGGTTCTTTATGCTTAAAAAATCGGTTTTCATCCCGGTTCCCGGTTTTTACAGTCCGACCTCCCGGTCCAGTCCGGTTCTGAAAACTATGCAAATGATATGGTCCACCATGAGGACCATATAATTTCTCGGATGGAAGAGGATTATTTTTTTTTTTGGGGGGGACAAATGCGGGTGTCCAGATTTCTTCGAGTAATTGACTATTTTCTTGAGTGTATATAATTTGTCCATTTCATACACACTAGTTTATAATAGGGAGTAATTTCTTGAAGGAGACCTTAGAAGTTTCGAACTCAAAACCTCATAGATATCATGAGACCTTAAAAATCATTAAGGCATTCACTTGAGGAAGAGGATCATTTTGATGACTGAAAAATGAAGCGAGAGAAGCAAGTGGAGCGGACCAGGTTAGTTATCCCTTGCAAAATCGAAAGGTACAAGTTCCTCAAAAAAAAAAAAAAAAATCGAAAGGAACAATGAATCTTTTAGCTAGATGCTTCGGTTTGGGAGTTGGGACAATATTGAAAGGAATGTAACAATTGGTCTTTGTTGTCATGGTGGAGGCCCTAGTTAGTAGCAGCTCGATCAGGAAGAAATAATGGCTTTAAATCAAAGCCTCTTTCACATGTGATTTCAAAAAACGTACAACCACCTTTATAAACTTTTAAATACACCGTACGTAGTTAGACACGTTCTAAATCTTTAACGACAGACAAAATCTTCACAATCAAACAGTTAAACAGTTCATGCCACGTACACATGTCTGTTGTCGGTGGCCACAGCTTGTTCAACGAATTTAAGAGGCAAACCCAACATTCAACGTTTCGGATGCCTTGGGGACCAAACATTTAAAACCTTTAAGGAAAATATTTAAGACCGTTTCATAGAGAAGTTTGAATTTAGTATTTGTAATTTGGTGGAGGTGAAAAAGTGTGTAGTATTGTTTAAAAATTAAAAATGAGTTGTTTAAAAAGAACACTACCAAAGGGCCTATCATTTTTGTGGTGCATTTTTCTTAGAATTGTTTAAAGTTTGGCCCACGGCACTAGGAATCCGCCTCAAAAAATTTGAGTTGCCTCAAGGGTCATCATATAAAAAAAGTTATAAAGATAAGAGGTTTTGTTAGATATTTACTGAATTGAAAGTTGCTATCTTCTGAACGGTTAAGGTGGTAAACTACGTCCAACTAAGTATTAAAAATTATGGGTTGTTTATTTCATTTTTATTTTAAACATAAGTTGAGCTCAAGCTCATCAATAAAACAGATTAAATGTTTAATTCTGTTTTTTTTTTTTTTTTGAATAAGCTTTAAGCTTATTCACTAACTAATTGTCTAACTTAATTTTTTATCATATAAAGTAAAATATATTGACTAAAATTGTTTACCTCTTTTACTAATATTTTAAAAACTAACTTTTAGTTAAAATTATATTTTTTGAATTAATTCGATAGAATTTTTTTTTTTTTAACTTATAAAAATTAGATTCATCAACCTTATATTGTTAAAAAAAAAATTTAAAAAAATTATGTTATGCAAAGGTAGAAGATTTGATACCAATTTATTGTGATATGGGGCCCGTAGAAGCATTTTCACACGAACAAGAAAAACAACCAAACAATACCAAGGGAGTCAATTCCGTACCGTACCGGCTGGTACGACCGGAATATACCGTACCGGTTAGCAATCCGATACGTTCAACCCCCCTGTTTCGTACCAGAAAAAATACCGGCCGGTACAGAAATTTTTTTTTTTTTTTTTTTTTTAAAGTTTTGTAATTTTTGAATTTTTGTTAGGGCAGAATGATAACTTGTTTGCATTAAATTATTAACATTATTTGTTTTCTTAGTATGCAATGGTAACTTTTAAGATTTTTGTAAGGTTGAATTTATTCAACCATCTAATTGGCTTTATTCCGTGCCAAATTTGCTTGTAATTCAGCATTTAGTAACCCTGTATTTAGGTGGGATTGTTGTAAGGGTAGTGAGTGAGATAGTGTGAAGATTGCTCAAGAGTGTGCAAGAAAACAGAGTGTCGCGGTTGGGACTCGCGGCTGGACTCGCGGCTTCAACCCGCCAGAAGATGCACACGTGCCAAGCATGCTGGAAGATGAACAGTCATGCTAGCTGGAGCACTACAGGACAAAACAGGACAACTGGCCATACGGTTAACTCGCGACTGGAACTCGCGACTTAGTCAAGCCGCGAGGTCAAGCCGCGAGCCACCCCTGTTTTGGAAAAACCTGACGTTTCGCATTCCACTCCACTTCAGTATAAATACCCTTTTAACCCACGATTGAAAGAGAGCTTCCAGAGAGAATTTTGAGAGAGAAACCCTAAAGAAAAACCAGATTGTTTCACCCACAATCTCTACCTTAGAGTCTCATCAAATTCCCTCACTCTCTTCCTCTCCATTGTCAAATCCTTGAGAGGCCTTTATACCAAACCTGGTTCTCATCATTATCATCCCTGTGAGACAGTCGTTTGGAGTTCTGGGAAGCAGTTAGGAAGGAGCCAATATTCATTGGTTGATGCTACGGTGTAGTAGCGGAATCCGGAAAGCTAGAAAAGAAAAAGGTTCGGCGCAACCTCGTTGGAGCAAGAAGCTTGGAGGGCTTAGGTGCATTGGGTAGATTAGGCTTGGAGGGTCTATTGCTGTCCTTGTATCCCAACTGTATTTTCTAGTGGATTGATTACCGCTTGGAGGGCGGCGGAGAGGTTTTTCGCCGAGGTCTTCGGTTTCCTCTTCGATAACATATCTGGTGTTATCGCTGTGTTTGCATCTTCCTTCCTCTCTATCTCTGCCTTTACATTAATCTGCTGTGGTTTATTTTGATGTGGCTTAGATAGTTGTTTAATCAATTCCATGTTATAGCATATGTTAAGTTTCCGCACACTAGTTGTTTAACATATTGCTTGTATTGATTAAATTGGTTTTTGGGGGTCTAAACGTTCAAAAGTGTTTTTGTACACGTTTTTGAACTTTCAATTTTTATTTTTTATATTGTGTTTTTTTTTTTTTTCTTCTTTTAATTGATACTAAAGTCTAAACCCATGAATAATTAGTTCTGAATTGAGGAAATGTTTTATGGTAAACTTTTATATTTATTATAATACACACACACACACACACACACACACACATATATATATATATATATATATATTTATAAATATAAAAAATAGCAGTAAACCCGAAACGGTACACCGGTATTAACCGATATCCGAAATATATCGTACCGCTGGCCAAACCGGTACAGCCTTCGGTACGATATTGACTCCCTTGAACAATACAACAATATTTAACGTAGTTTTGCTAACTCTAAAAAAAATCCACTATCAAATATATGAATTACAACCACTCCCAATCAAACCTAACAAATCAAACTCACAGACTCACACAAACAATACTCAGAAACCTTGTAAACATAGAGAAAATATTTCACAAACCACACTCATACAAACTCATAAACCCAAAGTCCCAATATACCCAATAACATTCACACTGACACCCCCCCCCCCCCCCCCCTCCCCAAAAAAATAAAAATCCCTCAACAAACATATATGGGTAGCTTTGAACTCAATCTACCAATTAACCATTTGAAGAAACTCACTCATATTCTTCTAGGAGTTTTCTACTATCCCCATGTAGGATGACCATTTGAAATAATGTCTATTTATAAAACTTCAATTTTATCTCTTGATATGGACAAAGAATACCCCATTACTTTTTTAATAAGAAATAAATTTCCTTCCATATCAAAGAAGTCTTTTTCTTCCACACCAAGCCCAATAACAAAACAAAACCCAAATAAGAATTTACGAAAATTTATAACAGTCTCTAATTGGACTCAAATTCTATCAAACAATTTTCAAGTTCTATCCAAAATATCTCCTTCAAGAAGACAATTATTGTATTCATTGCCAAAGTCAATTTTGCGTGCAAATCTAAATCCCAAGTAATATCGTACATGATACAAATATCGCCTTTATGCCAAGATCAATATCGAGCTCTAATACTTGTTAATGTGCAATAACAGAAACTCTGATACTAATTTGTTGTAATTTGGGGCTAGCAAAAATGTTTTCACACAAATAAGAAACACAAGCACACAAGACAACAATGTTAAATGTGGTTCGACTAATTAACTTCGAGCTTTAAGTCCATCGGTGACGCCAATGGAAAAAATTCACTATCAACACAATATGAATTACAATGACTCTTATCTCACACCACTCACAAACTTTGCAAACATAGACAAAATCTCTCACAATTACAAATACAAAATGACTCACGATCTTCACGCAGTAAAACTCACACTCACAAATCTCCAATGCACTCATAAATTCAATATATTTATATATTAAAAAAACTAATGATATTACTTGTAAAATTGATAGGAATTTGTCAAATAGTGATCCATTTGACAGGTCATAACACAAAAGCTAAAAGGAAAATTATCTTTTACATGTAAACACACACAAAGTAACAAATATTATACACACTTAAAAAGTGCACAATATTTATCACTTTTTACAAATATGTACATTATTGATCACCCTTTGTGAATCTATAATGGAAGTTTACATTGCAAACATAACCGTAAACAAAGTAAACGTATAAAAGTCCATGTAAGCACGGCCCAAAGTTGTGGTCTGTGGCATTGTGGCGTTGACGCCAAAGGAATCCAAACAAAAGCTGACCTTTCATTTGTAAATGGTATGGTAAAAGGTTCCACTGATAGAAAAGCATTTATAGTGCCTCCAACAACTATTGGAAATTTCTGGAATATGACTTTTCAATGTTTTAAATGACCAAAATGGCTCTTCTAGGTCATTCCAATTTCGACCCGTTGTAACAAATAAAAGAGTGAGTGAGAAGCTGCAATCATGAAAAGTTTCCCCACTCCCAACCATATATAATAGCGTTGACTGTAAGTCCGTCTAAAAATCTGATGAATCCTTAAATCCTAATTACTATCACACTCCCAGTAGCCCATCGAATACGTCAGTCCAGACCGAAGGAGCATTATATATCACACACTCATTAGTGGACCAGACAGTGCCAGCCCATACAATCATAATATCTCTCTCTCTCTATATGTACCCCAATGGCCCAGTGTTCGTTGTGCTTATAAAATCATATTATCGTTTGTTTTTGTTTCATTGTTGTCGCTTAATTTGTACTGTACGTGTAACAAGGTTAGAGAAAACTTAAATGGCGAAGTCACCAGAGGTTGAACACCCCAAGAAGGCCTTTGGCTGGGCAGCCAGGGATTCTTCTGGGATATTCTCTCCCTTCAAATTCTCTAGAAGGTCATCTCTCTCTCTCAAACATCCCATCTTGTCTGTTTCATTTATATTTTAGTTCTTGAAAAATGTAAGGAATTGAAAAGGGTAATGGTTTATATGTGACTATCAACAGTTCAACACAAGTACATGCTATGTGTTATACTCATTTGGATAAGCCAAAAAGAAGAGGAAAAAAAGTGTTATACTCATTTGGGAAAAATCTAAAACCACGAATGTTTGTTAATTTGTTATAACAAGTGTAGCAGAGATTTGAATCTTGACTAAGATATCAGATTATATCATTATATTACATCCAGCTATACACTTAAATTCACAACATGCTTAGTGTAACATTGTGGTTGGTACAACTAATTTATTTATTTATTTTCGATCATTAAGTTCTTGTGGTTGATCATGATGCAAATACTGCAATCCGATCACACAATAACACCCAGGATTGGGTGCCAGTTTTGTTTTTGTTTTTGTTTTTATATATTAATAATAGTTGAGAGTGAGAGGATTTGAACTTGAATGTTATTAAATATCTTGTAATCTTGTAGATATTTGAGTCTTGTAGATATCTGTGAGTCATGTAGTTAGTCATGTAGCTATCTGTAGTATCTTGTAGATATTAGTTTAGTTTAGTAGTTTTATATTGTAGTTTGTAAATAAAGTGTTAAGCTACATGCCACTTGTCATGTTTGTATTGGCTGACTTGGGATTGAATATTGTTGGTCAAATATGGCTACTCTGTTTCTATTATATATAAAGAAACAGAGTCAGATAATTATATGATATGAAAATCATTCTCTCATTCCGAATGTTCATTCTCTCTCTTTGCATGCCTTCACGTCTCTGCATGCTTTCCGCCATTGCTGAACCTTCTTTAAGCTTGATTTTCAACATGGTATCAGAGCTGAACTAGATCAGAGAATCGTTCAAGTCTGGTATTCTCTGATTCTTCCTAGTTCAATTTCATTTTCTTTTCGATTTCTTGGTGCTTCTTTCAGATTAATTAGTAATTTTCTTCATTGTGTTTCTGATTGATTCTAGCACTAAGTTCATCATCTTCTAGATCTTGATTTCTTTAGCATATTGAAATCTAGATTCCCCTCTTCATAATTGGAAATTGATTCCTTTCAATCTTAGGGTTTCAATTCCCAATTTGCAGTGAGTTCATCAAGATTGTAAATTGAATCTTGATCTGATCTGACGTTACATTGTATCACAGTGTTCATTACTTGTTCCTTGAAGATTTTTTTTAAGGACAATTCTTGATTTTTCGTTTGCTAAATCCTGTTTGGGACTCTGAATCTTTTTCGTTTGCTAAATCCTGTTTGGGACCTTGAATCTTCAATCAAGTTTCATTTTTTTTCTTGATAAACATTGCACTAAGTATGACTGAAAGTACTTTCAGTGCTACTGCTCCAACTGTTCAGCCTTGGGAAAATTCCTCTAGCCCTTATTTTCTATCCAGTGGTGATAATCCTGGTATTTCATTGGTGGTTCAACCTCTCACTGAGGAGAATTATAGCACCTGGAGTAGGGCAATCCTCATTTCTCTAGATGCCAAGACCAAACTAGGATTCATTGATGGTTCTATTCCCAAACCTCAATCTGTTGATCATCCCTATTACAGAGCTTGGTGTAAATGTAATAGCACAGTCTTGGCTTGGTTGTTTAATTCTGTCTCCAAGGATTTACAACCAAGCATAGTCTATTTCAAGACTGCCCGAGATGTGTGGATTGACTTACAGTTCAGATTTGGACAAGGCAATGGCCCTAGGATCTTTGAGTTGAGAAAGGACATTAGTTCTTTGACTCAAGACAATTTAACCATCAATGCATATTACACCAAATTTAAGGGACTTTGGGATGAATTTTCCAATTATAGGACATGTACCTGTGGTCATCAAGTGGAGGAGTGTACTATGTCTTTTCTGATGGGGTTGAATGAGACTTATGCAGCTGTCAGAGGACAGATTCTGATTATGGATCCTGTGCCTCCCTTGAGCAAGGTGTTTTCTCTTATACTTCAAGATGAGAAGCAAAGGAAGGTTGGTGCTGCCAAGAAAGTACAGCTTGACACAGCAGCTGCTTTGGCATCAGCATTAGCAGCAAAGAATGTCAAGAACTTCAAGAAGGGTAGGCCACAATGTACTCACTGTGGTGCAATGGGTCATGTGGTTGACAAATGCTATAAGTTGCATGGATACCCTCCTGGCTATAAGTTCAAGTCCACTAAAGGCCAGGTTGCAGCTACTCTACCACCTTTTGCCAACAATGTAATTGCTCCTGAAGATGATGCAAGTGGAGGTGTTAGCCTTACTAAGTCAGAATATCAACAGTTACTTAGTTTGTTAAACTCCAACTGCCATTTTGGTACTCAAGGACCTTCTGAGGGAGCTGCAGATACCCATCGGGTTGCAAATATCATCACTCAGCCTTCATTTGATCTTCAAGGACATGAGATATCAGGTATATGGTCTGTTCCCTCTCTTGAATATTCAATTTTTTCTTCTTCCATCAGTACTTCTCATATTCAGTCCACTGATTGGATTCTTGACAGTGGAGCCACTGATCATATGATTCATTCTTTAGCCTTTTTCACTTCCATTACTTCTGTTGTACAAATTTCTGTTAGACTTCCCAATGGTGACTTGGCCAAAGTTACACATATTGGCACCGTGCAACTATCTTCTACCTTAGTTCTTGACAATGTGCTTTGCATTCCTAGTTTTTCCTTTAATCTGATTTCCATTAGTAAACTGACCCAACATCCTTCTTGTTGTTGCATTTTTCTTTCACAATACTGTTTCATTCAGGACTTACAGCACTGGAAGATGATTGGGTTGGGTAGAAATCAAGGTGGATTATACACATTGCAAAGCAGCTTGCCAGATAGTCTACCATCATGTGTTTCCAATGCTCTTTCCAAGCTTTCACCTTCTTTTCCTACTGTAACAGCTACTGTAACAGCTCTTAATTCTTGTGATGTGAATTCTGTTGATACTACTAGTCTATGGCATTGTAGATTAGGTCATCCCTCTGCCAAGAGACTTGATTTGTTGCAATCTGTTGTACCTACCATCATTTCTTGCAATAATAAGAACTTTGATTGTTCTATCTGTCCATTAGCTAAGCAAAAGAGATTGTCTTTTCCTATTTCTACTTCTCATTCATCTGCATGTTTTGATTTAATACATGTTGATATCTGGGGCCCTTACTCTACACCTTCCCTAAATGGCTCTAGGTATTTTCTTACCTTAGTGGATGACTATAGTAGGTGCACTTGGGTGTTTCTAATGAGATACAAGTCAGAGGCTTCATCTTTGATTCAATCCTTTTACAATCTCATTCTTACTCAATTTAAACTTCCTATAAAGGTCATTAGATCAGATAATGGACCTGAATTTGCTTTGAATTCCTTTTATGATTCTAAAGGAATTATACACCAACTGTCTTGTGTGGAAACACCTCAACAAAATTCAGTTGTTGAGAGGAAACACCAACATCTTCTCACTGTGGCTAGAGCTTTGAGATTTCAAGCTAATTTACCTCTCAAATTCTGGGGTGATTGTGTTCTCACTGCCACTTATTTGATTAATAGAACACCTAGTCCACTTCTTCAAAATCTCACTCCTTATGAAAAACTGTTAGGGCATTCACCTTCCTATGGTCATTTAAGAATTTTTGGTTGTTTGTGTTTTGTTTCAACCTTATCTAGAGATAGGACTAAGTTTGATGCCAGGGCTAAGCCTTGTATGTTCCTTGGTTATCCTTTTGGCACTAAAGGCTATAAAGTTTATGATTTGGCTACTAAAACTTGTTTTGTCTCTAGAGATGTTGTTTTTAAAGAAAGTATCTTTCCTTTCAAACATTGGTTGTCCAATTCTAAGTCTGTTCCCATTTCTTCCTGCCCTAACATGTTTCCTTCTCAACCTATCATACCAGATTCCTCTTCTTCTTTTCCCACTGCAGAATTCACTCCCTCTTTCTCCACAGACTTGGCTGTACCTCCTGATGAGTTCCCTGACCTTGTTCATCCTGATTCTAACCATTCTAATTCTTCTTGTGATGTTCCTCAATCCCAACCTAATGATCAACCTGTTAGACAGTCCACTAGAGTTAGGAAACCTCCTAGTTATCTTCAGGACTATCATTGCAACTTGGCTTCTGCACATGTGTCTGCCTCGGTTTCACTTCCTCAATCAGATGCTTCCACTGCTCCTGGTGATACAGGTATTCTTTATCCTCTTGCTTCAACACTTTCCTATGCCAAACTTTCTTCTTCCCATAAATCTTTTGCTCTTGCATTAACCATTGCTAAGGAACCTGAAACTTATGCTCAAGCTTTGAATGATCCTAAGTGGCTTGATGCCATGAAGGCTGAAATTGATGCACTTCAAGCTAACCGTACTTGGGTTATGTGCAAGCTTCCTCCTGGTAAGGTACCAATTGGGTGTAAATGGGTTTATAAAATCAAGTTGAAGGCTGATGGTTCTGTTGAGAGGTATAAGGCTAGGTTAGTGGCCAAAGGTTTTACACAAACTGAAGGTATAGACTTTTATGAGACCTTTTCTCCTGTGGTTAAGTTTGTTACTGTCAGGACTCTTTTGGCTCTTGCTGCTATTCATGGTTGGCATTTAACTCAATTAGATGTCAACAATGCTTTCTTGCATGGAGACTTACATGAAGAGGTTTACATGCTCCCTCCACCTGGGTTTGGCAGCAAGGGGGAGGTTTGTAGACTGACAAAGTCCCTTTATGGGCTTAAACAAGCAAGCAGACAATGGTTTGCAAAGTTATCCTCTACAATTGTGGATCAAGGCTTTGTACAATCAAAGGCTGACTATTCTGTTTTTACTAGGATTAAGGGAGGTTCTATGATCATCATACTCGTTTATGTTGATGATATTCTTATTGCCAGTAATGATGTGGATGCTGTGAATGTGTTTAAGCAATTTCTGGACAGCAAGTTCAAGCTCAAAGATTTGGGAACCTTGAAGTATTTCCTAGGTCTTGAGGTAGCAAGAACTGCCAATGGAATCTCATTATGTCAGAGAAAATACACTCTTGAGCTTCTGTCTGATGCTGGTATGTTAGCTTGTAAGCCAACAAACATTCCTATGGATCAATCAGCTAAATTCAGTAGTTTAGTTGGTGATGCAGTCCCAGATGCTTCATTGTACAGAAGGTTAATAGGAAGACTTTTGTATTTGACATTGACTAGGCCTGACATTTGTTATTCAATCCACAAGTTAAGTCAATTCATGAGTTCACCTAAAGTACCTCACCTTCAAGCTGCTTACAAAATCCTCAAGTACTTGAAGAAAACACCAGGTCAAGGCTTGTTCCTGTCTGCAAGATCAGAATTGCAATTGAAGTCCTATTGCGATGCTGACTGGGCAGCCTGCCCTGATACCAGAAGGTCAATCACAGGGTTTTGTGTGTTTTTAGGAGATTCACTAATCTCTTGGAAGAGTAAAAAACAGCAGGTGGTGTCCAGATCCTCTGCTGAGTCAGAGTATAGATCAATGGCAACAGTCACTAGTGAGGTGGTTTGGCTCATTACTTTGCTCAACACTTTTGGCTTAAATCATTCTCAACCTGCTTTCCTTTATTGTGATAGTAAAGCAGCCCTCTATATAGCTGCTAATCCTGTGTATCATGAACGAACGAAACATATTGAAATAGACTGCCATTTCATTCGAGAAAAGATTGAAGATGGAGTTATTAAAACATTTCATATTCCTACACGGCACCAGATTGCAGATTTCTTTACCAAAGCTCTTGGGCAGAAGCAGTTTCATCACTTACTTTCCAAGATGAACTTTATTAACATATACGGTTCATCTTGAGGGGGAGTATTAAATATCTTGTAATCTTGTAGATATTTGAGTCTTGTAGATATCTGTGAGTCATGTAGTTAGTCATGTAGCTATCTGTAGTATCTTGTAGATATTAGTTTAGTTTAGTAGTTTTATATTGTAGTTTGTAAATAAAGTGTTAAGCTACATGCCACTTGTCATGTTTGTATTGGCTGACTTGGGATTGAATATTGTTGGTCAAATATGGCTACTCTGTTTCTATTATATATAAAGAAACAGAGTCAGATAATTATATGATATGAAAATCATTCTCTCATTCCGAATGTTCATTCTCTCTCTTTGCATGCCTTCACGTCTCTGCATGCTTTCCGCCATTGCTGAACCTTCTTTAAGCTTGATTTTCAACAAATGTCACAATTGAAAGTATCAATAAGTGTTAATCAATTGAGCTATAAGGCTATCAAATGTGCCAATATAAACCACTTATTTTATGCAAGAATAAATTAAATCACATACTTCCATTAGTGTGACAATCAAAATTCCCAACCTCACTCTAAAAAACTCTATCTTAACTGCAAGACATTTGGCGCACTAATACGCACAAAATTGACATTATTTTTCTGAAAAAACTAGTAGTGTTATATTGAACTCTGTGAGAGAGAATTTTTGCTTTTTTGTTTTATAAAGTTTTCCCTAAAGTAAGGAATAAAATAATGAGCTATACTGATAGAATAAAGTGTGCGTATATATATATATATATATATTTTTTTTTTTTTCCTAACTACTTGGATTTTGCTAAAATGGTATGTCTGCAGGGCAACAGGGGAGAAAGATGTAACGTTCAAAATTCTTTATTGTGGAATATGCCACTCGGACCTTCACATGGTCAAGAACGAATGGGGCATGTCCACCTACCCGCTTGTGCCTGGGTATGTTTCTTAGAAATCATCATATTTTTATATATTATCCATATGGTACTAGGTTGAGCACTTTTCTGTTTTGTTTTGTTTTGGAGAAGGGTGTGATTTTGACTGACTAGACTTAATGGTTTATTGCTTAATTATTATATCAGGATTGAGTTGCCAAAAGAAATTCCACAAAACATATCAGTTTTCTGATGCACAGAACAATTTTTGTTTTCCTGAAACAGTTTAGAATACCAAAAGCTCAATCCTTTGACCCGATGTTTTCCTGAAGCATAAATCATGATTTTAATGATGTTGCTAATATTATCGTCTGTTTCCACAAATTCAGTAAATGTTTTAATCATAGCTTTTCCCCTGTGGTCTCTATCACCACATAATGAAAATAATCTTTACAAAAAAAAAAGTTGACAAAAAATGTTAAATGGCTGGATGTCTTATTTTGTACTATTTATAATCCTTACTAAATAAAGATTGCTTGAAAGTAGTACCAGATATTCTACTTTATAAAATGACAGTTCATATTTATGAGTGCTGTTACAATTATTTGACTATGCTACAGATTCAAGTATAGTCAAATAATTGGCTTACATGCAAATGAGTTGCAGAATGTTTGGCTTATATAGTTGCCTGCGAGGGATCAAACTGAGTCATAAAAAATAGATAGAACTGAAGAATTATAGTAGGAGAAGTTTTAAATGCAAAAAATTATGGAAGAAGAACATGTCCTGAATTTTTTTTTTCTAACCAATTTTGGATGAATGAACACGAACATTGCAAGATCTTTTTCACAATTCAAATAAATGAAATAGCCATTTCAATTCAACACTCCTAAAAATGCCTGAACTTACATGCTATTTATCTTTTTTTACATGTAAACACATTATCAATCAAATGCGTGAATGGATTTCATGCCAACTGAATTGGATAATGCAGGCATGAGATTGTGGGCGTGGTGACAGAGGTGGGGAGCAAGGTACATAGATTCAAAGTTGGAGACAAGGTTGGCGTGGGATGCCTTGTTGGAGCATGTCGCTCTTGCAATGACTGTTCCAACAACCTTGAGAATTACTGCCCCAAAGCGATTCTTACTTATGGTGCCGTGTACCATGATGGAACCACCACATATGGAGGCTACTCTGACATCATGGTTGCGGATGAGCACTTTGTGATCCGTATTCCAGACAATCTTCCACTTGATGCTGGTGCCCCCCTTCTCTGTGCTGGGATCACAGTGTACAGCCCCTTGAAATTTTATGGGCTTGACAAACCTGGTTTGCATGTGGGTGTGGTTGGCCTTGGTGGTCTAGGCCATGTTGCAGTGAAGTTTGCTAAAGCTATGGGGGTTAAGATCACAGTGATTAGTACATCGCCTAACAAGAAAACGGAAGCTTTAGAACATCTTGGTGCAGACTCTTTTTTGGTTAGCACAGACCAAGGTCAGATACAGGTATTTGGTTCCTAACATGTTGCATTGACAAGTAGAAGTGAGTTAAACATAAGTGTATTGTATCTATGTTTCTAACTTTATCAACCATATAGGCTGCTCTGGGCACATTGGATGGTATCATTGATACGGTCTCTGCTGTGCACCCTCTCCTACCTCTAATTGGTCTATTGAAGTCACATGGCAAGCTCATTATGGTTGGTGCACCCGAGAAGCCACTTGAGCTACCTATCTTTCCTATACTCTTGGGTAAGCATATGACATTTAAGAATTGTTACTTTGGTGGAGAAAGGAGGATCTGATATTGACTTGTAATCATATAAGAATTTATGTGTTCTATACCCTTGCATTGTACAAGCCTAATTGCTTGTTTGAGCGCTTGCTGATTGGCATTTAGGTGCTTGGTATCTTTTCTTCATTGCTCTTTGCCCTTAGGTGGAAGCCTCTTGTGGTTGCTGATTGTGTACTAATAAATATTCTGGAATGACAGGACGGAAGATAGTTGGTGGTAGCTGCATTGGAGGCCTGAAAGAGACACAAGAGATGATTGATTTTGCAGCCAAACACAATATTACTGCTGACATTGAGGTGATTCCAATTGATTATGTGAACACTGCCATGGAACGACTTGTGAAAGCAGATGTCAGATACCGATTTGTCATTGATATTGGAAACACATTGAAGGTGAGCTCTTGAATTTTGCTGCCTTTTTAGCATGGTTCACTAGTGAGACGACTATACTTTTTAGTGGATTAAGCTATCTTCAGTTGCTTTTAGTCTTGTTTTCAGTTTCGAAACATTTCTTCCTCATAGTTTGGTAAAGATGTAAGAGTTGTATTTGTGATAAATGAGAAATAAATTGATTTTTGGTTTGGGATTTTAAACATTCAGTGAATTATTGTCTCTTGCAATTTCTTCCCTTCTTTAGATTTGTTTCATTGCCTTTCTTCCTCGTACTGTAGTAGAACTGTTCTGAATCTTGCATGACAAAAAAAAAAAAAAAAAAAAAAAAAAAAAAAACACTCACTCGCCATTAAACAGCTAAATAGTTCATATGAACCGTAAATCTCCAAATGGAGTATCTTATGATTCTTATCCATCAAGTGATACGATACCCTTCTTAGTTCTTACATTTATATATATCAGCCACATAAATGTGGACTCTACATATTCTTAAGTGTGGTGTTTCATGCATCCAAGATTTAAGCTTGTTGGAGTGATTCAAATTCAAGTTCTGACCATGAGAACCGACCAACACCATTAAACCACAACACCCTTGACCTCGAAAACCGAACACACTCTAGGCTCAACACAATTGCACCTGTATATTATGGTTTTAAAAAGCAGTTGGTGAAAAAACCAGAAAAGGGATCGGTTACCGATTTTTTGGTTGATTTGGGGTTCGACTGATGGTCGAACCGGTAACGTCATAAATAATTTAATTAATAATTATAAAAATAAATAAATAAATAAATCATTTTATAACTGGTCATTTTAACTAAAAAATTAAATAGTAGTAAAACATTAAACTTTAGTTTACCAACTTTTAGACACTGCTCAACATAATTCAACTAAAACAAAAAAAACATATATAAGCACCCATAACCCACAAGCCCACTATAAAATATTTTAGTTATTTTTTAACTTTTCAAATAACAAAAAGTAAGTGCACCAATGGGTAGCAATATCATTGCCCACTTGATTTTTTTTTTTTTTTTTTCCCTCCACACATTTACACGTTAATATCCCAACTATCACACATTTTGAAATGCATACATCCACATGTTTGGTTCAACAATAGTTATGTGCATATAATTTTACCATCTCACTTTTTGCTTTTCATCTCTCTCTCTCTCTCTCTCTCTCTCTCGTGAATATGTGCATGTGCAAGAGGCAAGAGTAGCCAAAAAAAGCCTCAACTGAAACAGACAGATCATTATAAATCTACTTATCTTTGGGTTTCTTTGGTTCTTCCTCAACAAAAATATAGTAAATCTGATTTCTTTTTTTCTTTTGAGCAAAAGGTAAGTAAATCTAATATTTTTGGGTCACTATGGGTGTCTTAGGGGCCGTTTGGATTGAGTTTTTTGATAACTCAATTCTCTGTTTCCATAACTCATAACTCAAAAATGGTGGGACCCATAGTAAAAAGGTTGTTTGGCCAAACGATAACTTTGTTTCCATAACTCTGTTTCCATCACTCAATTCTCTGATTTTTGAGTTATGAGTTATGGAAACTGAAAACAGCCTTTTGTTGTTTTCAGTTTCCATAACTCATAACTCAATGGCATTTCCGTAAATAAACACACATGAGGGACCCACAGCCGCAACTTTTGACCACCTTTTGACTTTTTTTTTTTTTTTCTTTCTGGGTTGGCGTTGGCTTTTTTTTTTTTTTTTTTTTTTTTCTTTTCCTGGGTTGGCCGTTCAATTTTTTTTTTTTTTTTTTTTTTTTTTTTTTTTTTTTTTTTTCTGGGTTGGCGTTGTTCTTTTTTTTTTTTTTCTTTTCTGGGTTGGCGTTGTTCTTTTTTTTTTTTTTTTTTCTTTTTCTTTTTCTTTTCCTGGGTTGGCGTTGTTCTTTTTTTTTTTTTTTTTTTTTTAAGCTTCGGTGAGTTGGGTATTAATAAAAAAAAAAAAAAACTACTGTACTGGCTGACCGGTGTGGGACCCATGAATAGTGTGAAAAAATTGAGTGATGAAAATAAAAGTGATGTTGCCAAATGAGTGTGAAAAAATGAGTGATGAGTGATGAGTGATGAGTTATGAGTTATGAGTGATGAGTGATGAGTGATGGAAATTGAGTGATGGAAATTGAGTGATGAAAAAAGGTTACCCAAACAGGCCCTTAGGCTTCACTACTTCATACTTGAGAGAGATTTTTCAAAACCAAATCTCTCTTCTTCTTAAATTTGAAACAAGATCTCTCTCTTTTTATTTATTTATTTTTGGGTTAAAAACCACAATAGTTGAAGTATTTATGAAGAATTGCTAAAACCAGTTTAACCACACCAGTTTTTGGTCATGTCAGTTGAATTGGCAGTTTGTCCTATTTGCTCGGTTTTTCTTTCATTTCCAATTTTAAATAATAACCAAACCAGATTAAGGTCTAATTCCTGGTTGAACTGGCCAGTGCGGTCCAGTTTTTAAAACCATGTTGTACATATCCCATACACATAGTATGTAACTATCATCACTCTATGTTTTTATATATAATAACCCACCTATTGTTCAAGGGAGTTCCTTAGCAATTTAGCATTCTTCTTGTATATCCAAATGCCCATGTTTTCTCACTCCAGTCTAATTTGCAAAATACAAGAAATCATATGTTTCTACTTCAACCATATTAAATGGTGTGCAAACAATGAACGAGTTACATAGAATAACCTAACTACCTAAGTATAAATCACTACAAGAAGACTGATCTATTGTGACGGGTGTGAAAAACGCCGCTATATGTCACCTATTGTGGCGTTTTTGCGGACCGTTGCTATACATCAACTCTATAGTAGCGTTCAAGTGGACTGCCACTATAAATCTGGTCTTTTGCAGTGTACTACAGCGGCGAGTAGATGGAGCACCACAATATGTATGTTTTAGTGGCGTTATACCTAGTTATAGTGGTGCCTCATAAACTCGCCGCTATAGCTAAGATTTATCGGCGTTTGTTTCTATCTATAGTAGCGGTTTTGTGACTGCTGTAATAGACCTTTGAATTGCCCATAATTAGTCCAATTTTTCCCTTTTTTCCCCCCACCTAAATCTATAATTTAGACCCTAACTTTTTCATTTCTCATTTGATTGTATCCTTCTAAAACACACACACACACACACACACACTCTCTCTCTCTCTCTCTCTCTCTCTCTCTCTCTCTCTCTCTCTCTCTCTCTCTCTCAAATTAAAATCTCACATCGTTGATCTCAATACCCAAAGATCTATCTTCCCACCATCACCATGCATTCTCACTCTCAAACCCTAGATTGGGCCACACACACACACACACACACACACACACACACACACACACACACACACACACACACACACTCTCTCTCTCTCTCTCTCTCTCTCTCTCTCTCTCTCTCTCAAATTAAAATCTCACATCGTTGATCTCAATACCCAAAGATCTATCTTCCCACCATCACCATGCATTCTCACTCTCAAACCCTAGATTGGGCCTCTCTATTAGCACTCACCCCCGCCACTAGCCGATTGAAGCCCCCAATGATCAATACTTGAATATTAATTTCACCAAGTCTAGTGGTATCGAGACTATCTATTAAGTTTGACCGGGTTTGACCAACTTAAACTAAACTTTCACCGCGCCTTTTTCTAAATCCGACCATTTGATTGTGACCATAATTTACCAAAATTAACTTTTCATTACACTCTTCAAATCCAACATTTAGATTTCAAATTTAAGTTTGGCACATGATAGACATGTGCTGTGTACCTATATGGTTATATTTTCTCAATTTGATCATCTAATTGGTCTCAAATTTTCACCAACACTAATGGGTCACCATACTTTTCAATCACAATGATCAAGATTTAAATATGATTTTCACCAAGTCCAGTGGTCTCGGGACCATCTATTAAGTTTGACTGGGTTTGACCAGGTTTGACCAACTATGATTAAACTTTGACCGTGCTTTTCTTTAAATCCAACCGTTTAATCGTGACCATAATTTACCAGAATTAACCTTTCATTACACTCTTCAAATCCAACGGTTAAATTTCAAACCTAAGCATGGCGCATGATAGACATGTGTTGTGTACCTATATGACTATATTCTCTCAATCTGACCACTTAATTGGTCTCAAATTTTACCAACACCAATATGTCACCATACTCTTCAATCCTAATTGTAAAGTTGTAATTTTCAACTAATTTATGTTGGCTTTAATTCAGTACCAAATTTGATTGTAATTATGTTCAATCTTATGTACCTAGTATTTTATGTGGGATTTATTTGTAAGAGTTATGTGTGAGAGAGAGAGTGTGTGTGAAGACTCAAGGCAATTGAAGACCAAAGCTGCTTTCACAGGTAGCTCGCAAGTAGGCTTCCTACGAAGTGAAGCATGTGCCCTGCACATGACTGGAATGCGAAGAGTCAGGACAGGATGGAGACAACTGGTTTTCGCGAGTGTCTCGCGGGTAAGGCTTTCCCGCGAGATACCCGCGAAACCTTCTGTTTTGATGAACTGTCATATTTGATACACACTTTCTGTACCCACACTATATATACCCCCATTACCCACAAATGTTGAGGTGTGCTTTTGAGAGAAAACTCTAACCACAAACCTTGAGAGTTAGAGATTGTTATACCCATAATTTTCTACACAATTCATTGTGGATTTTCCTCAACTCCTACCTCTCAATTTTCATACCCTTGAGAGGTTGATAGCCCAAACACTTACCCACCCTTTCAAAGTGTCAAGTGAGGTTTTGGTGTTGCTGGGAAGCATTGGAAGAAGCCAAACTTTGGCAGATGCAATCGGGCGTATTACGGGATCTGGAGAGCTAGACAAGACACGGTTCCGAGAAGTCTTGTTGGAGTAGAAGCTTGGAGGGCTTAGGTGCATTGGGTAGATTAGTCTTGGAGGGTCACTTGCTATTCGTGTATCCCAACTGATTGTCTAGTGGATCGATTACCGCTTGGAGGGCGGCAGAGAGGTTTTTCGCCGAGTTCTTCGGTTTCCTCTTCGATAATACATCGGCGTGTTATCTTGTATTTGCATTCTTCTTCCATACTCTTTTAACTTTCATTTTATTGTTGTGCTTTAATGAATATGGCGTAGAGTAGTTATTTTGTTTATCTGCTCACATTTACTTTATTACGCACTTAGTATAAGTTAGAATAAAATCAATCAAGTCGTAATTTTTAATTTGAGGGTCTAAACAGCTCTTGTGTTTTTAACACATTTTCGAGCTTTCACTAATGATCAAGATTTGAATATGAATTTCACCAAGTCCAATAGTATTGGGACCATTTATTAAGTTTGATCGGGTTTGACCAACTTTGACTAAACTTTGACCGTGCCTTTCTCTAAATCCAATCGTTTAATTGTGACCATAATTTACCAAAATGAACCTTTCATTACACTTTGTAAATTTAACGATTAGATTTCAAATCTAAGAATGGCACGTGATGGACATGTGCTATGTACCTATATGGCTATATATATTCTCTTAATCTGATCATCCAATTGGTCTTAAATTTTACCAACACCAATACATCACCATGCTCTTCAATCCTAATGATCAAGATTTAAATATGAATTTCGCCAAGTCCAGTGGTATCGGGATCATCTATTAAGTTTCATCGGGTTTGACTAATTTTGACTAAACTTTGACTGTGCCTTTCTCTAAATCTAACCGTTTAATTGTGACCATAATTTACTAAAATGAACCTTTCATTACACTCTTCAAATCTAACGGTTAGATTTCAAATCTAAGAATGGCATGTGATGGACATGTATTATGTACCTATATGGCTATATATATTCTCTCAATCTGACCATCCAATTGGTTTCAAATTTCACCAACATCAATATGTCACCATACTCTTCAATCCTAATGATCAAGATTTGAATATGATTTTCACCAAGTCCAGTGGTATTGGGACCAACTATTAAGTTTGATTGGATTTGACCAACTTTGACTAAACTTTGACCATGCATTTCTCTAAATCCAATCATTTGATTATGACCATAATTTACTAGAATTAACATTTCATTATACTCTTCAAATCTGATGGTTAGATTTTAAACTTAAGTATGGCGCATAATGGACATGTAATGTGTACTTGTATGGTTATGTTTACTCAATTTGACTATCCAATTGGTCTCAAATTTCACCAACACCAGTATGCCACCATACTCTTCATTCCTATTGATCAAGATTTGAATATGAGTTTCACCAAGTCCAGTGGTCTTGGGACCATCTATTAAGTTTGACTGGGTTTGACCTACTTTGACTAAATTTTGACTGCGTCTTTCTCTAAATCCAACTGTTTGATTGTGACCATAATTTACCAGAATTAATCTTTCATTACACTTTTCAAATCTAATGGTTAGATTTCAAATCTAAGTATGGTGCGTGATGGACATGTGCTGTGTACTTGTATGGTTATGTTCTCTCAATCTAACCATCCAATTAGTCATATTATTTTTTTTTTTTTAAAAATATAGTTAGTCATGTATTAAAATTCTTACATAAATTTAATAATTTCTATGATCATTTTTTTTAAAATTTTTAATAAGATAGAATGTGTGATAATTTTTGTTGTGTGGTATTTTTTTTTTTTTTTGAGAAAGTTGTG
Organism: Quercus robur; assembly: GCF_932294415.1. Lineage (NCBI taxonomy): Eukaryota > Viridiplantae > Streptophyta > Magnoliopsida > Fagales > Fagaceae > Quercus > Quercus robur. The sequence continues at coordinate 17,165,174 of NC_065539.1, forward strand.
TGATGATTTTTATTGAGTATACGTGATTGTTTTTTGTTTTTAAATTTTATTTCATAGCTCATTATTAGATTCTTAATATTTTGCACTCATTAACTCACTTAGATATATAGATGTGTTCGATTCATGTACAAATACAAAATGCATGACAAAATGGTAATTGCTAGTAAAAAATGGCAATTAATTAAAATTGTCTTCTTTTATTTTTATTTTTTCCTCAAAATAAATCTATATTCTTTTATTTTTCCCACCCAAAAATTCCCAAAAATTTGTTTCCCTCCTAACGTGTTTCACTTAGCTTTCCCCCCCCACCCCTAGGGATGGCAATGGGGCGGGGCGGGGCCGGAGGATGGGATCTTCATCCCCGCCCCGCATGGTTGTTGCCCTTCCCCGTCCCCGCCCCGCCCCGGGGTGTGGGGCATACTTGCCCCATCCCCGCCCCTTGGGGCCCCATGGGGACCCGCCTCGCCCCGCCTCTAATACAATTTTATATATATAAATAAATTTTTTGCTACAATAATATAAATCACAACAAAACAAAATGTTTTAAAATCCAAGCATTTAAATAAATCAAGTACTTAAATAGTCTAATATGTAACAACATAATTCAAAATTTCTTATAACAAAATAAACATTGTCTTTGCATGAACAAAATCATCAAGGATAAGTGACCGGCCTTTTTTTTTTTTCCTTTCAACTGTGCTCCTTTAATAGCTACAAACAAAAACACTAATTTTAGATAGAAAAAAAGAACCAAAATTCAAACCGAAAAAAACAGATTTAAGAAAGACTAAAACAAAAGGAATGAGATGAACCTAAAAAGTAAAAATCAACGTCTTGGACTTGGAGTGGAGTTTGGCTTAAAATTGAAAAATGTGTATAGGCTATAGAGAAGGGAGAAGGGTCAGTGGCAATAGCAGTAGGTTTAGAATAAAAAATATTTTATCTAATGTCTTGTGTTTCACTTTAAATATTAGTGATTTAGGGTTTACTAAATTTGCAATTATAGTCCTTATTAGTGCGGGGCGAAGACGGGGTGGGACGGGGATTAAAATACTAAACCCATCCTTGTCCTGTCCCGAGGTACGGGGACAAAATATTGTCCCATCCCCGCCCACCACTTTTGCGAGGCGGGAAAAACCCATGCAGGGTGGGGCGGGGCAAAATTGCCATCCACCCAAAACCCACCCACCACCCCCCAAGCCAAAATCTGACTTTTTACTTAGGGTTTTTTCACCCAAAATTTGTTTTTTCCCTCTCTCTAAGCCGTCACTCTTCTTCTCTCTCTCCATCCTCATCAGCCATCCTCACCAGTCGCCGCCGCCGCCAGAGCTCTTTGGCTCTCTCTCTCAATCGAGTGCGGGCCATTTTCAGGAAGGAGTAGGCCAGCCGTTCATCTACTGACCACACCGACGAGAGGAAGTGCCTTTGCAAATGTCGCCGATTGAAGCCCATTTTTAGGTACCGTACCTGTGGGTTTGATCGTTCTAGTTAGCCTTTTGGGACTGTGTAGGATTGGTTCGGTTTCTTTGGTTGTGGACACTCTTATCATTTCTTACTTGTTATTTTAGTTGAATCTTGAAATGGGTATTGGCTTATGTGCCTGTTTTTATGCATTATTGTTCTTGGCTTGGAATTATTAGTATTATTTTTAATTTATTTTCTACTAAATAATTTTAATGTGAACATATGCTTAAATATTTGACATGAGTATGGTAATAAGTGTGTTTAAAATTGCTTGGGCATTTTCCTTTTGATCTTTGATAAAACTGGAATAAATGAATTAATGTACTTGATATTATGTTAGTTCTTGCTTTTAGTTTTATTATTATTATTATTTGTACAAGATGAACACCATCTGTCTGACCAAAGTCCTCATCGGCTTAAGTGTGACATGATATGCAATGCAAGGGTTATTGAATCTATGGATGTATGGTACTATGGTTCGAAGACATCCTTGATGTAATCACAAAGCGCACAGCACGGTGGATGTATCCCATTTAGATTCATTTAATAAAAATTTATCAATGACCTTTGTACATTGTAATCTAGTGGAATATAAATTGTTTGATAAAAATACTGAGTGAGATTCTGAAAGAGGAATTTTTAAACGTGGCTTAGGAATTTAAATTAGTTTGAAAGTATTGTGAATTTTAATTAACTATTGGTCATGGATTCCCATTACCTTAATTTTGTATTGACAATGAATATGATTGAATGTTTCGTGAACCATTGTTATGAAATACTAATAACTATCACTTGTTGTCTTTGGACAAATGAGAGAAATATTATTGGAGAGTTGCAATAGTTGGACTAACTTTATCAAGCAATCTTTTCTGGAGTTCATTTGATATACTACCTTTTTAAAGGATCCATTTTAGTAAAAAAAATTAAATTATAAATTGTGCCTACTGAGCCTCATGCACCTCCCTATATCTTGCAGAGAATGGTGTCCTTGCTTAAAGTGAACCATCAGCAACACTTTGCAGTTTTCTCCAGTGGTATTAGACCCAATAACAAGACCTTTCATCGCAAGTCATCTTTCATCTCAATGTCTTCCTGGTCATCCACAACAATTCAACATCTTCACAATACAGTGTCACCATCTTCGAATCACAGCCTCAACATTCCCATCATGGTACTCTTTACATTTACAATGCTATCCATATTTAATATTCAAATTGCGCTGCTGTATTACTTAAATTTTTGACATGAGTATGGTAATAAGTGTGTTTAAAATTGGTTTGTTTCAATTCTGTCACAAAGAAAGTCAGAATTTACTAAGTTGTATCTTGTGAAGGTATTCCTTAAAACAAGTGGGTGCTTTGGGTTTGGGTCTTGAAATATGAATAAAGAAATAAATAATATATAAAATGACATTGTAAAGAGGTGTTTGTTTAATTTATTTATATTTTTTCTCTTGAATGTTTAGAGATGGAGAACAAACATATATGTAATGCTGTAACTACAGGGGGCTTCTTTCTTCATTTTCTTTTCCTATTAAGTGGGTTCATTGTGATCTTCAACACACCTTTCTTCAGACATTTTGACATGTACCATATTACTATGTTGTGTAAATAACTGTACAGCTGTCTTATAGGCCCTTAACAAGTGTAGTACAAGTATAACAAGGTATTGAACATAGGGGTGGCAATTTGTGTTGGTGGGTCATATGCATGTTGTGTTGAGGTAGGCATTGTTAGAGTTGGGTCAAGGTAGAGAGATTCAATTACATGAATTGACACAAACAAGATCCATTTAAAAATCATGTCAAAAACCCCTCATTCCTAACATAACCCTCATTGGAGTCATGTCTAGGTAAAGACAACTTGTTTCACCTGTTTAATAAATATGACCCAAAAAATTGAAATGGTAACATAATTTTATATTTTATAAGTACATAAATTATAATAATTGTAAATAAAAAAATTCCATACAAATTCTAATATCATAGTAACATTGATTAAAGTACAATTAGCACACCAATTCTATTTATGAGATGAGTTAAGATTTCTTGTAAAACACAACTAATTTTCCAATGCAAGAAGGGCAGTGATTAACAATGAATTAATTTATTATGTCTAGCAAGTCATAATCTAAATCCTATACTCAAGAAGGGTGTGTGAATTAATTTATTACATCTAGCAAGTCATAAAAATTTATTATTAGCAGAAAGTTTGTTGAAGGTAATAAGAGAGGGAAGATGGGGTGGGGTTATTGGAGGCCATCATGTAGGCTGTCATCCCACAAAAACATCATGGGAAGACAAGCTGAGATACAAAAAAAATAAAAATCAAAACTTCTGCTTTTATTTAAGTTTCTAGCATAAAACTTGGTTATGCGTTTGCCATGATTATTGAGGTTCCATGACTGGTTTGCCAACTAACTATACTGTTAACCTGATTGTTAGGCATAAGAATTGCAACAATGACTGTTACTTCAGTAAGAGTCTTATATGTTAAAGGTAGGAATTGAGGTAGGACTGTTAGGAATTTAGCACTAAATTAGATTAATTAATGAAAAGGATTTGATATTTATTCATATTTAAATTTATTCCACATGATAAGATCAAAAGGATGGTCATTCCTGATGGTTTTGAGGCTTCAGGCTGGACATAAGTATTGTTTGTTGGGCAAGCTTTCATCTGAGGTTGGATGGAACCACAATGACACTTTTAAGGTCAGTCCATTTGTCTTTTTGTTTCAACTTTGTAGATTTCTTTTTGCCTTCGTCAGATGTTCATTTCCCACAAATTTCTATTTCTCTTATAATCTTTATTCTTTGCTAATAGTTTTACTTTTATATATGTGTGTGTGTATATATATATATAAAGTGTCTTAATGCATTTTATCTACATTTAAACCACTTCTAATCTACATTTAAAGCAAAACAAATATAATTTTATTGTGCTTATATATATTCTTTCCTTGTTGGCAGATTGTAAAAAGAAAATGCATTACAAGTTCGTGTGAACAAAGCAAGTGAACTTGTTTGTGTTAGACTTAAGGTACTCTCTCTCTCTCTCTCTCTCTGTGGTGGGCTGTTGAATTGGGGCAAGCAAGTGGCTTGCATGGAAATATAAGGTGGTTTTAGAGGATATTGAGAGTGTTAACTGTTTTGTGTAATATTGGATGATTCTTGTTGATTTGTTTTTATTCGATTAATTCATTTTAGGGGCTTCTCTCTATCTTTTTCACATATGAGGAACACTAAAATGAAATGGGATATTTAAAGAGATGTCCATTCCTAAAGAATATTACCAGTAATGATGTTATAGTTACCAAATGTGTTGATAACTTTTGTATATGTTTAAATTCATTATTTTCTTAGGAACATAGCTGGTTGTTGGGTCACTTGACTAGTCAATTAGGCCAGCATAGATATGATACTACTCTCCATAGCCTACTTTGGAATGTGATGGACATACTTATAGTATTTTTACAGTTTTGGATGCTATTAAATGATAGTAGCAATTTGTAGTATGTTAGGTTCTTTGCTTTTTTGTCTTTAGAACACCCTATTTTATTTTGATAAGTTACATTCTATCCTAATTATAGCAGCTAGCATGTATGGCATGAAGTTGGCTAGTAGCATTTATCCCATTTCAAATTGTTCTGAAAACAAGTAGCCAGTCATGCCATTTTAGTTTGCAAAACCACAACTTTAATTCGTTTGAGATTTCCAGTTTCACATAGTAACATGCCCCAAGTGTTGGACCTTCCAACATTTACTTTCAAGACTTATTAAAAGTAATTCAATTCTTAAAAATGGTGGAACTCTATTTTCCATAATAAAGACCTTAACATGTCTCAGTATTTAATTTTTATGATGACTGTACTTGTTTATTTTTTACGCACGCCCCTCTAGTTTATTGACTATATTTTACACCATGCTAATTTGTTTAGTTAGCCATTTGATATTTATTTACTAGGTGCCCTTAATTTCTTCAGTTAGCCATTTGAAATCAAAAGTTCTTTGCAATGCTGAAAATAGATTTGATGCTAGCTATTAGCTTAGATGACTTTTGCAAGAGCCTTCAGTTAAGTAGCACTACAATTCTATCCAAATCAGTTAGATCATATATATATTTATGGGACATTGTTTGAACTTGTTCCCATTTATTGCCTTGGTAATATTTTCTTATCATTCTATTCCATTTATATGCACTTATTGAGTAATCATAATCTGTATGTAGGATGTTCCTCCAATCCAACAATCTCCACATATCCAAAAATCATCAACTGCATCCCATCACCAAAGAAGCTTATAGATTTTATCTTGGTGTTCGAGGACTCTTTTGTGTATAAAGAACTTCATTGCTACAACCGCATTTTTTGCAAGTGTTGGAGGATATTTGTAAACATTTTGGAACTTTGATTATAGTATTAGCTTGGAACTTTAATGATGGTTATAGAAAATATTATGTATTTGATAATATATTTCCATGTTAATATAATGTTAGTTTGGAGACATTTGTGGTGTTGTTAATTAGTTACATCTGTGGTATTGTTTAAGTAGAATTGAAATTATTATAGGTTGTTTGTAGTGGGACGGTGGTTTTAAACCTAGGGGGGAAAAAAAAATTAACTTATAGCGGCGGGCAAAAAGCGCTACTAAAAGTCTAAAATTATACTATAATTGAAGCCCTATAATAGTGTTTATAACTTGTCGCTAAAGCTTCACATATATAGCGGCAAGCGTAACCGTCACTAAAAGGTGCATATGGTTAATTGTACACAAAGTCCTATAGCAGCGTGCATATCCTGCCGCTAAAAGGTCAATTGACCAGAATTTTAACCTCATATGACAGCGTTTTTTTGCCCATCACAATAGACCAAAACCGTTGCTAAATGATAGATCTATTGCAGTGGTAAGATCTATAGCGGCACTACAATGGTGGTGGGAGGAACCGTCACAATAGCATCCGCTGCTAAAGGTCAAATGTACCTTTAGTAGCGCTTTGTGGGCTTTAGCAGCGCATTTGGCCTGCCACAATAATCCGTTTTTCTTGTAGTGAATCCAAGGCATTCTTGAATGGGCATCAAGGCCAGCTCAATACAATTTAAGGCCTAAGACGATAATTTTAAATGACTATTTTATATTTTTACTATTAGTTGTATAATATTTAATTTATTTACTGTTAACTTAGTTAATGTTTTAAATTAAAATTCATTATCCATAATTTTTAATATGATACGAGTAATTTACTTGAGCTATAATAGAGAAATTACAAATTTCACTATGTAGGTCTTACAAACTAATAGGTCACCAATTTAAAAAAAAAAAAAAAGGTGATTAAAATATTTATTTATTATATTGTTTAAGTGACACTAATCACATTCTTGTCGCATCAATTTATAAGTTTTTTTTGTAATAAAATTTGTAATAGCTTTAACATTTTTCATCCACAATTTTTTTTGGGATAATACAAATGCTACTACAAATTTTAATACAATAGGTTTACAAATTGATATGCCAATAAATGTAATTGATGGCACTTCAACAAGATAATAACTGGGTATTTTGAATTATTTCATGTGATTAGTGACATGTTAATTTGTAAGTCCTATATAATTAAATTTGTATATTTCTAATATAACTCAATTTTTGGACATTTTTAAGAGTAGAGCAAAAAATATACTAATCACAGTTTTTTTTTTAAAATTACTTATTGCCCCAGATTTTGAGGTCTTTCTTTATAAGGGGCCTTAGGCCTTGAGCCAACCCTAGGGGTCGCCTTGATCATGAACCAAGGCCCTAGAAGGTACCACAAATACCTTGCTTGGAGGTTGATGGGGGGTAGCTTCACATTGAAGCCAAAGTGGTCACGAGACCACCCTAACCTAGAAAAAAAAATTATTATATATAAATTTAAAAAATTTTATGACCACCCTAAATTTTTCTAGGCCCAACATAATTAAACTTTAGACAAAGTTTGACAAGAAACTTGGTTGTAGTCTAAAGTTACAACCCTTTTTATTTTTTTTTTATTGGATGTAAATTTTAACAAATTCATTATTAGATTACATTTTTTTCATATATCTTCCATGCTTGCAAAATTTCAAGAATATCAAAGATCAATAGTTATGTTATCAATCATATATTTAAATTTCGAGTTATTTTAGTATAAAATTGTACATAAAAAATAAGTTTATGAATCGAATAATAATTAACATTCGATTGACAAGATACTTGACACTTGTTTTAAAAACATAGAGAACATGCAATTTAACAATTAGATTTTCAAATTAAGTTATGCTAATTTGTTTTAATGAGATTTGTAGCCTTAAATTACAACTAAGTTCATAGTCAAATTTTGTCCTTAAACCTTGATCCTCTTAACAATATATTAGGTCCTTACAAACAAAAAGAAAAGGCCAAGAAAATTTTTATTTAACTAAAATTTTGAAAGAGATGTAGCTTACAATATTGATAATGAAATAATCATGCAAGTATGGAATGATTTCAAAAAAAAAAAAAAAAAAAAAACTCGTACAAGAAAATTGTAAACTTTATGTGTTTTTTTTTTTTTTGGTCAATATCTAAAACAAATATCTTTTTATTAAATTTTGCATCATGGGTAGGAATCAAAGCGCCATAAAGGGGGAACACTATGAAGCTTTTGGTTTGGAGGGATTGAAATAAAGATTGGGATGATTAGGCAATCATCATCAATGGACTAACACCGTGATTCTCGCATTAGCTTTGATCGTGTGAGTGAGTTTCCTTAGTAAGTAATATTTTCATGGGTGACATTTCATATTGTTTTATTAATAAAATTAGTACAAAGTTTAGTTATAAAATTGGTTCTAACCTAAAGTAGGGGTGGCAAATTGGCGAATTGGGTCATAAATGAGTTGGGTGTGTAATTACTCATTTATGACCCGTTTATATATAGATTAATTATCTATTACCAACCTAACCCATTTAATTAGTAACCCACCCATTTATCCTGATATGATCCAAATACCTTTAAAACTACTTGAATACTCTCTTGACCTCCAAAATTATCAAAAGACCCTCAAATACCTAAAATGGCCCAAATACACCTACACTTCCAAAATTACCAATATACCCTTGGACATCCAAAATTATCCCCAAAATCTCTAAAATAAGCAAAATAACCTAACGGGTCATTTTGATAATTTTATGGTTTCAGGGGTATTTTGGTCATTTTTAAGTTTCATGGGGGTATTTTGGTTATTTTTTAAGTTTTGGTGGTATTTCATTCATTTTCTAAAATTTTAGAATTTATGTTGTTTATTTAAATTTTAGATGGGCGAAGACCTTATAGGTGAATTGGCACCTCCCCATGTACAAAGTGCTTGGAGGTCTAGGGGGGAAAGCGTTTGAACTGCGGGATTGACAGCATATTATAATTATTTCTCCAAAAAAAAAAAAGATGGGTTTTAGTGGGTATTAGTGGGTTTATCCATTAATTAAATAACCTAATGGGTTTTTACCCATTTAACCCAAATACTCAAACGGGTTGGGTTAAAACTTATCCAAATAAGGTGGGTAATGAGTGAGTTCATGGATATGGATAATATTGCCACCCTTAGGTACAACCTTACTCAATAAAATAAAAATTAATAAATATTTTGAAAGTCTAATAGGATATTGCATGTTCTTTACGTTCTTAATATACATGTCAAATTTTATGTCAATTAGATGTTATTTACTATACTATCTATAAGTTTATATTTTATGAATAATTTTAAAATTACAAAAACTTGCAATTTAAAAATTTTATGAATAATTTTATGAATAATTTTAAAAATTTACAAGAAGAAAATGTAATCCAATAGTGGATTTGTCAAAATTCACCTTCTATTCTATAAAAAGATATTGAGTAAGATTGTAATATTTTGTAACTAAACTTTGCCCATAAAATAATTAATTTACTTGAACCTTTATTTTCATGAGTTTTTAACACAGCTCTACCCCTTCCTCCACCCCCACCCCCAACCCCAACCAAAAAAAAAAAAAAAAACAAAAAACAAAAAACAAAACGTTTCAATGAAAAGTACTTCCACCCTTTAAGGTTTTATAAATACAATAGATAAATTCATCTCCACTCACATTGATTACTTTCTTAATAGAATAGTGTGTAAACTATGTATTTAGTCCCTATCCTATGCACTATATTTCAATTTGGTCCCTAACCTTTCAATTGTGTCAATTTGGTCCCTAACTTTTTAGTATTGTGTCAATTTAGTCTCTGCCATTATCTTTTGGATTAAAATTGATAACGCGTCTAATGGCCAAAATAAAAAATTAGCTTTCATTGATGTGAAAATACTCTAAAATTTTATTTTGGCCGTTTGATATGTTACCAATTTTTATACAAAAGATAATGACAATAACTAAATTGACACGATACTGAAAGTTTAGGGACCCAATTGACACAATTAGAAGGTTATGGTCCAAATTGAAATATGATGTATAAGATAGGGACTAAATTTGTAATTTACTCTAGAATATTCCATTAGATGAGAGTGTCAATGCAAAAGAGGAGATTAGCTTATTTGTTTCATTTATAGAACTTTTTTTTTTTTTTTTTTTTTGAGGAAAACATATATAGAACATTAATGGTGAAAGTGTTTAGTATTTCTTAAAAAAATTGAGAGAAAAGAATTTTTTTTTTTAATTTAAAGAAAAAAAATGGTAACCATTGCTATTTTACTTTCATGTATTAATTATCTATAGATTTGGGGCAGTAGGTTAATTGGGTAACTGCGTTTACTTCCATTTATTAATTATCTACAAATAACTTGTGGGCAGTGGGCAAGAGAAAAACGTGCGGATTTTGACTTTTTTTTCTTCTCCCAAAAGCGAACGAAGAAAAATAAGCAAAGAGAACCAAAAAATTCCTATCCCTTACCTAATTACCTTTCCAAAAAGAGTATAGAAGAGTAGTCAGCAACAAGATTTTCAGACCCGGACCGTTCATTGAACCGTAAAAGGGAGAGGTTCAAGGGTTTTGAGGTTGGACCGAGGTCGAACCGGGGTCGAACCGTGATGACGTCATAATTAATTTAATAATTATTTTAAATATATATAAAAACATTAAATTAATAAAAAAATAGAAAAATTAACTAAAATAGCCTAATTCATTTAGAAAAGCTTATTTCTAAAAAATACATAAAACTTACAAAAATACAGTACACAATTACACATTGTTACACACTAGACAAAAAAAACTCCTTCCCATAAAAAATGCATGAAAGAAACAAGTCACTAGACAAAAAAACTTTTCAAATGTAACATCCTTTCCACAAGTTAATTGAACCATAATACAAAAACTGATCCCTAAAACATCCTAATCCCACATTCACTTTTCCTTTTCAACTTTCCACAGAACCTACTCATTATGCAACAGACCCCAAAAAAAAAAAAAAAAAAAAACTAAATAATTAACTTGTATTGCTGGGAAAGCATAGGGTTTCTGAGAATAATGTCTTCTTATCTGGGAAAGCACAGGGTTTCTGCAAGTCATTGGTACTTGTATTACTGTTTTTGCTTCTTCTCACTTTGACTAGCTATTAGCTTACTTTTGTTTCACATTTTGATTAGTCATTTCTTCTTCATTGTGCTTGTCAAGTATGTGAGACATTAGGGCCAATTGTTTTCAGGACACCATCATAAGAAAAAGCTAGTTAAGATACTATAAGGCGTCTGCCTGTTCTATCACTGAACTCATTTTGAAACAGGTCCATGGTCCACCTGTTCTATTCTTGAGGGTCATTTTTCTTCTTCTCTTTTTATTTTTTTATTAATATGTGGTCTGATAGCTGTAGTTAAGTAAATTTGAAATCTAGCATATTCAGATGCTATGTTAATTCTGGGATTTCAATTATGTTGAGATTGCTTTTAGTAATGGGGCAAATGATTTGAGAATAATGTAAATATTATTGAAACCAACAGCAATAAAAAATACAAAAAAAAAAAAAAAAAAAAAATGCAGCAAGAAGTTGCAGACACAACAAAGTAATTTTGGCAGACAGAAACACCAATTGACCCAAATCAATTTTCACAATTACAATAATATCACAAGCCTTGTCTTCACATACACCAACACTTCAGATCTATATCATCATCCATAATCAATTTTCAATTGACCCAAATCAATTTACACACCAACACTTCAAATCTATATCATCATCCACAATCAACTTGCAAATATTAACAAAGAAAAAACAGATTAAAGTACCAACGACGGCGACGGCGACGAGGCACAGAGTGAGCTGCGACGGGGACGAGGGAGAGAGGCAAAGATGAGCGTGAGAGAGTGAGCTACGATCTGGGTTGAGCTGCGACGGCAACGAGGGAGAGAGGTAAAGATGAGAGAGTGATTGAGACTTTGAGAGAGTGAGGAAGAGATCTGGGCTGAGTTGCAACAGTGCGACGGCGACGAGGGAGAGAGTGATTGAGAGAGTGAGGATTGAGGAAGAAATCTGGGCTGAGCTACGACAGTGCGACGGTGACGAGGGAGAGGCAGAGACGAGAGAGTGATTGAGACTTGAGAGAGTGAGGATTGAGAGTGATTTTTGAGAGAGGCAGAGACGAGTGAGGATTGAGAGTGATTGAGAGAGGGTTTCAGAGTGAGGCTAAGAGTGATTTTTGAGAGAGGGTTAAAAAAAAAAAAAAAAAAAAAAAAAAAAAAAAAAAAAGAGGCTGAAATTAGGGAACCGTCCGAACCGTGTGAACCGGTCACGGTTCACAGACCCGGACGGTCGGACCGCGGTCCGGACGGTTCCATGCTTTTTTCGCATGGAACGGTTCCTTACCTTAAATGGACCGTGAATCTGAACGGTTCCCGGGTTTTCCGGTTGGACCGTACGGTCCGGTCCGGGTTTAATAACCTTGGTCAGCAAGAAAGTTTGAAATTTGTATCCCCCTGTGATGTCCTACTACCTCTTAGTCTCACTCCGATTTGCTAAGCCAATATGTCACCAGACTCACCACACACCCCTAGAGTCCCTTATTTCTACTACTATATATACACACATTTGTGCTTAAAATCATTCACTTATTTGTCATTCCTAGGCATTTCATTTCAATCGTTTCATATCAGCTTAATTTCTACGTGTGACAAAAGAGAAAACTAAATGGCGAAATCACCAGAAGTTGAGAAACCGAACAAGGCCTTTGGCTGGGCAGCCAGAGATCCTTCTGGGGTCCTTTCTCCCTTCAATTTCTCAAGAAGGTCCTCTCTCTCTCTCTCTCTCTCCATTCTTGTTTGATTTTTTTTTTTTTCATTTTAATCCCATATTTTGATTATCCTAAGAAATTGGATCATTTTGTTATGTTTTATAATCTTTTTGTTTTCCTCCTTCAATCAAAATGAAATTGGATCATTCAATTACTAAATACTTTTATTCCAAATGAAATTGATTGTTTTAATTTGATAATTATTATAATAATATAGGAGGTGTATCTAAATCATAATTCTTCTTATAAAGAAGAATGGATAATATCAGTTGAGTTACAAATTCCCTTCAATCATTTGAACATTAGTAAAGCTCCTGTTTATTCTTATTTTCATTTATTTTATTAAACATATTCGTTATTTTATACTTATTTTTAAAAATGAGATTATTTAAAAAAAAATTAACAAAATAAGAATGCATTTCTTTGATCAATTAATCATAGTGGTGCGCATAGTGACTGGTCAACTAGTATCAACAAGTATCCATCCTTTTTAATGATCCATCCTTTTTGTTCTCTCTTCTTCTTTTTTTTTTTTTTTTTTGGCAAAAATATTTTTTTTTGTCCTTATATTTTGGGGTTACATTGATATTGGTCCCTAGATTTTGATAAAAATCAATTTAGTTTTTATTATTTTCAATGTGCAGTTAATTTGATTCCAACATTAACTCATTAACGGAAAATACCTATGTTGTAATGGTGTGCACTACTAGCATTTAACTTAAAGGACTCAATTAATTGAAAGCAAAGATAGAATGCTGAAATGAATTTTGGAAAAATTCTGTGTACACTTTGTATTTTTGCCTATTTTTTATAATTATTTTAGTCACTTGTTTGTTAACAATGCACATTGTTTACCACATATGCATTTTTCGTTAGTGAGTTAACGATATGGACTAAATTAATTGCAAATTGCAAATATCATGACCGAATTAATTGTTACTAAAATGTAGGGATCAAATTAATTGTGACCCCAAAATGATTTTTTTTTTTTTTGGGTTCTAAATTGTTGGTTTATGCTAAATAAAATGGTTTGGTATGTTTGCAGGGCAACAGGAGAGAAGGACGTAAGGTTCAAAGTTATTTATTGTGGGGTATGCCACTCCGACCTTCACACGGTCAAGAACGATTGGGGCACGTCCACCTACCCACTTGTCCCTGGGTATGTTAATCGAATCATCATACTTCTATCTCTATATCTTACCTTTTCATAAAGAATCATGTTGTCCTAAAATCATTCTCTTCATTTCAATTAGATGAACCAATTTTCTATATATTATAATATGTACAAAGTTTAGCTACAAATTAGGTTGTAATTAATAGCTATTACTTAGGTTGTAATTAATAGCTATTACTAAGTTTGTAACCAAACTTTGCTTTTATAGTATTCAAAATTATATTTTATTATAATATGGACGAAATTTAGCTATAAATTTAGTTGTAACTTAAGACTATAACTTTCACTAAAAACAATTAACATGATTACATATTTTGAAAATCTAACTGTTGGATTATATATATTTTATGTTCTTAACACATATCAAATTTCATGTTAATTGAATGTTATTTTCTATTTGATTCATAGACACATTTTTTATACGTAATTTTAGACTACAAAAGTTTGAAATTTAAACATTTGATTGATGACATAACTATTAATCTTTGATCTTTTATAAATTTTGCAAGAAAGAAGGATATAAGAAGAAAATGTAATTTAATAGTAGATTTGTTAAGATTCACATTCAATAAAAAGATATTGAATAGAATTATAGCCTTAGGTTATAACGTACCAAGTTTATAGTCAAACTTTATCCTTATAATATACGGTGGTATTAATCTTTGATCTTCCAAAAATTTTATAAGAATTGAGGATATAAGAAGAAAATGTAATCCAATGGTAGATTTGTTAAAATTCACATCCAATATATTCAAACTTTATCCTTATAATATACGATGATATTTTCTTTCTTTACTTTGGAGAACAATGTGATCCTTTTTGTCTATATTTAAGGATAGAATAACCTAAAAGATTGTGGGCCCATTTGATAAAAGATTTATAGTATCGTTGTTTAAATGTCTTGGAAATAAGTGTAAATTAGAAAGTTTTGTAGTTTTTAAACACTGAAAACTGTTATTTAAACAACAGTACCAAACACCCCCTATAACACTCAACAAATCATAATAGGTTTCTAAAGCACAATATAGTTTTTGTTTTCAATGACTTTTTGCAAATTAGCTATATTGATGGATTCTCTCTCTCTCTCTCTCTCTCTCTCTCTCTCTATATATATATATATATATATTGTGAGGTCAGAGGATTTGTGACCCTGGTCCACTTTACATTGGAGCCCAAGACCCGAGCCAATGAGGGATATAGCTGAGGACCTACAGTGAAGTCCAAATAGCCTTGAGACATGGCCAAGGATGACTCTATCCTCGGCATCCCCAGGGCACTCCTAAAAGAAGGGGCAAGAACGATATAGGAATAGTTTTGGGAAGAGCCGAACACATCCGCGTTGATAGACAAAGGAGCCCTGGACAACATGGCAACAAAGGACAAAGGAAAGGCTGCTATTACTGTAATTAAATACTCTGCACTAGACAGAACAATGTTTTTCAGCTTTTACAACCACCCCCAACCACTTTGGGTATGGGCTGATGGGACAAGTATCAACCCTGGAAAGTTGAACCTACACGTGGACGTTGGAAGAGGGGTAAAGGCTAATATAAAAGGAGAAGTAAGCAGTCCAGAAAAAGGGGCTAGGAAAAAAGGCCAAGAACCAGAGCCTCCCAGGCCGTATCGAGGAGAAAGACTCCTCGAGCGAACATGGTTTAATTCTGTATGAATACCATGACTAACCACCGTTTGGTGACTAAGGCCTAGCCTTTTAAGCCCACGCTCTACAAATTTTATTGTTTGGGCCTTTTAACGTACGAACCCAACATCATTTTGGGGTCGTTACAAATTGAGTCCTTACATATATATATATATATATATATATAAAATGAATCTTTGATGCTGTTTCATGTTTGGTTCCTTTGCTTTTTTTTTTTTTTTTTTCCTGCGTTGTTATTTATAGTAGTTTAAATTACAAATTACATTATTTAATTTTGATATGTTTTTATTTTTTTCTTAGTAATTTTTTAATTTCAAAGGCTTACGTATGATTTCAATGTGTTATTCCATCCATATCGCGCTTTTAAAGCTCATAAATGACGTAGTTTTGCTATTGAAAATAAATGGAGTTTAAAAACAAAGTTTAGATAGAGATTGATGGAAGGACAACACATTAAAAACAAATGTTTAAGTTAAAAGACAAAGAATTAAATATTAAAACTGCAAAGACGAAAATAAAAAACAAATCCAAGTTAGTGGGTGTAATTTCTAAAATCTTCAATTCAACACTTTTCCAAAATTTTACATGCCATTTGTCCATTACATGTTCACATTAGGGTTTCTAAAAATTACTTATTTTACACTATATATAAAGAGTTAATTTATTTATTTTATCAACTTATTTAACAATATACTCAACATGTCATTTCTTATTTTTAGATATAACATGACAAAATAATAGAGAGAGAGAGAGAGAGAGAGAGAGAGAGAGAATGATAGGGTCAAAGAGAAGAGAGTAGAGAAAAGTGAGAATAAAAAATAGGGATAATTACACATAACCCACCTGTGGTTAGGGCGAAAATCACTTTGCCTACCCGTGGTTTGAAAAGTATCACTTAACTCACCTGTGGTATGTTTCCGTCAATCTCCGTAATCCACCTCAAGCCCAGCCGTTACAAAAACACCTCTTAACACCAAAACACAACATAACGCGAATCAAAACACCCAAAACTCAAAAACTTTTCAAGAGAGAGACTTGTGGTGAGATCAACGTGTTCTTCGTGGTTTTTATATCTCTTTTTCAACCTGTCCTGGCCCGGTGGTTTCATCTCATCACGGTGGTTCTGGCTCTCCATAAGTGGTTACAAATTTTCTCGCCATTAATGAGTTGTGGCTCTCCATTTGGTGGTTTTGTGTCACCATTTGTGGGTTTTGTTGGTTTTTGCATTTGGGTGTGCTTTATTTTTTTTGGCAGAAATCACGGTGGCCAGTGGTTATGGGTTCACAATAGAGAGAAAAGAAAGATAGAAGTTTTCACCATTGCCTCCCTCAACCCTTTGGCTAACTCCTCGAATTAAAAAAAAAAAAAAAAAAAAAAAAAAAAAAAAAAAAAGATTGAAAACCAAAAAGCATAACATAAACTACATTTGGGAACCATTAACAACATAAATTGTTGCCAGCACCACCACTACCTTCACCTCTCCCACCAGAACCTCCATAGCCACCCGACCCACCATTCAAAACTGTAGAAACTAGAAAATGATCAAAACCCAGTTGCCCAAATCGCATTTCAGAACAACCCAAATTCTTAAACTCGGCTCCATGGCTAGAACTCAACGGGTGAGAGTAAGAGTGGCACGAAGAACAAGTACGAAACCCACTAATCTGAACTGGGTTTGTGGGAATTCGGGTGGAATGCGAAATGGGTCTGCAAGAAAACCCCATGAAACTGAAAGAGAGTAGGGATTTGCGGGTGAGTGATGCTGGGTTTGGAACCATTTGTTTCTATGAAAACTGAAGAAAAACAGGAGTTGTGGGAAAGTCTGTGTGACTGTGCTGTGGGTTTTGAGGGTTTTTTTTTTCACTGGTATAGGATAGGAGTGCGGCTCTTGGGTTGAGGGAGGCAATGGGGTTAGGCTTTTAATTTTTTTTGGGTATGTTCTTCATGTTCTTCATGTTTAAAATTTGTGTGAATGGAGAGAGAAATAAATACCACTTTTTGATTTTGTTTCTCTTGCATTTTTGCTTTATTTTTTGTTTTGGGAGGAGAGAGACATAAAGTTTGAGCCACCGTGACGACATGAAACCACCGGGCTGGGACAGACTGAAAAAGAGATCTAAAAACCACGAAGAACACGTTGATCTCACCACAAGTCTCTCTCTTGAAAGTTTCTGAGTTTTGGGTGTTTTGATTCGCGTTATGTTGTGTTTTGGTGTTAAGAGGTGTTTTTGTAATGGCTGGGCTTGAGGTGGGTTATGGAGATTGACGGAAACATACCACAGGTGGGTTAAGTGATACTTTTCAAACCACGGGTAGGTAAAGTGATTTTCGCCCTAACCACAGGTGGGTTATGTGTAATTATCCCCAAAAAATAAATACAAATTTGCTACAGTTGTTGCTATAAATAAAAACTATTGGTTCACATCAGGGTGAAGGTCAATTTGAGCGTGTGTTGCTAAAATAGCCATTTGGAGGGTTTTATGCTCATATTAATACATTATCAATGAAACGAGTCCAAGAATTTTACTTTCTAGTATGTTTAGTATCCCATATTGAAATCATGTGAACTGAATTGGATAATGCAGGCATGAGATTGTGGGCGAAGTGACTGAGGTGGGGAGCAAGGTACAAAAGTTCAAAGTTGGGGACAAGGTTGGCGTTGGCGGCATGGTTGGAGCATGTCACTCTTGTGATAACTGTGCCAAGAACCTTGAAAATTACTGCTCCAAAATGATTCTCACCTATGGTGCCAAGTACTATGATGGAACCATCACATATGGAGGCTACTCTGACACCATGGTTTCCGATGAGCACTTTGTGATCCATATTCCAGACAACCTTCCGCTTGATGCTAGTGCCCCTCTCCTTTGTGCTGGGATCACAGTGTACAGTCCCTTGAGATTTTATGGACTTGACAAACCTGGTATGCATGTGGGTGTGGTTGGCCTCGGTGGCCTAGGCCATGTTGCTGTGAAGTTTGCTAAAGCTATGGGGGTTAAGGTGACAATTATCAGTACTTCACCCAACAAGAAGAAGGAAGCTTTGGAACATCTTGGTGCTGACTCCTTTTTGGTTAGCAAAGACCAAGATCAGATGCAGGTACCTAGTTGTTAACATGTTGCATTGTTAAGTTAGTATGTGTGAGTTACAATAGGTGTACATTATCTAAGTTTCAAATTTTACCTACCATATAGGCTGCCCAGGGAACATTGGATGGTATCATTGATACAGTCTCTGCTCAGCACCCTCTCCTGCCTCTAATTAGTCTATTGAAGACACAAGGAAAGCTCGTTGTGGTTGGTGCGCCAGAGAAGCCACTTGAGTTACCAGTCTTACCACTACTCATGGGTAAGCATATTAATTACAACTAACAATTGTTACATTTGATTTGATATGGGGTCCGAAGTTGCTTGTTATGTTAATTTGACTTGGTAATTAATTATATGAGGCTGTTTGTGTATTATTATTATATCCTCTTGTGTTGTACAGGCTTAATTGTTGCCTGTGCATTTTAACTGATGAATTTTGTAGTAATAAGTATTATGAAATGACAGGAAGGAAGTTACTGGGTGGTAGTTGTGCTGGAGGCATGAAGGAGACACAAGAAATGATTGACTTTGCAGCCAAACATAACATAACTGCTGACATTGAGATTATTCCAATTGATTATGTGAACACAGCCATGGAACGACTTGTGAAAACAGATGTTAGATACCGATTTGTCATTGATATTGGAAACACATTGAAGTCAAGTTCTTGATTTTTGTTGCCTTTTCGAACAAATTAATTATTTCGCAATCTATGAAATAATAAGTGGGATCATAGTATTATAAAATAAACACTTGATATTTATCCATGTGAGCAAAGCTTCATTCAAGAAAATTCTCCATCTAATGTAATACTTTCTTGGCTACGATCTGGTGTCTTTGAAAAGTCAAATTTAGATTGAAAATATTATACATTTGGAGCTAGAAGAATGAATGCATTCATTTTACTGTTAAAATTTTATTTCTTAAATCTAAAAGTATACAGTGTCATATCAGTTAAAATTGTGACATTAGATGCATATTTAAATATTTAATATTTAATTTGAACTATAAATTAGATCCATATCAAATAGATCATTTTCCACTACTAAAGACACTATTTGTTTTTATTGTTTTCATAGTAATTCTTCCCAATCAAATGGCAATCTTAAGCTGTGGCATGTGAGGATTCCTTTTGTCCAAGGGAGAGGATTCTTACTCAACTTTTTATCCATTAAAAATTTTGTATTAAAGTTAAAAAGATGTAACAACTAAATTAAATGTAATATTAAAACAAATTGCAAAAGAGGTATGCATAGGAAGCACACATAGGAAAAAAATAGGAATGTTTCATCATTTAAGAGTGATAGGCCAAGAATGTATTGACCCCTTAGGTAAATTAACCAATTAATTAGTTAAGTGAATTAATTAAGTCAATTAACATACAATATGCGTGGTAATACAAACAAATCACCAAATAACTAAATGCAGCATAAATTAAATTTGACACGAGTGATTTGTTTACGAATGGGGAAAACCACCGAGGCAAAACCCCACAGAGTGAATTTAAGGTCACCACTCCTGAGAATCCACTATTATCAAAATAAGCGATTACAAGTAAAGAAATCTCAGTACCTTATACTAACCTACAGTTAAACCCTTACCCCAATACATAATTGGACTTGTAATGTGCATGTAGTGACAATCTCTCCTTTTAATGCACAGCTTCAAGTTCGTGACTAACCAATCGGTGCACGAATCCTAGTACGTGATTAACACACTAACTTGAGAAGGATGTTGACTGCAAAATTCTTCAGTTCATCCACACGATGAAAATCAAGAAACTCTTTGGTTACAAAACCCTACGGTCTACAAACGCAACAGCTTCTTTAAGAGAAAGATGAATTAAGGCAGATTGTCTCCGGTCACAATATGCATGTAACAACAAGTGCGACAACCTTTGAATCAACTGAGACGGCCCTTAAAATAATCCTTATATATGTCTAGGGTTGTGAGAAAAGAAACCATACACAAATAACTTGGATATGTGTGAAAAACATATCTGAAAATCTGAATTTCGTAATTCTCGATAGATATAAGTGCCGTTTGGATTCGGCTGAATGTTGCGTCTGCGTCCGCGTTTCAGCTCTTTTTTTTTTTTTTTTTTTTTTCATTTCACGCGTTTTGCAGAAAGGCAGGGACATTAACACTGTAGCAGTACTGTTCATGGGACCCACAGTCACTTTATTCATAAAAAAAATATTAAAAATGGGTCCCACGACACTATTCACACATTTAAAAATTATTTTGCTACAGTGTTTTCAGTTTTCAGTTTCAGCAACAATAAGTTCAATCCAAATGGACCCATAGCTGTAGAGCTATTTGTCAAGTTTCAAATATTAAATCTTAATAGATACATCTGTTGAGTTTTAATGAACAACACTTCTTCACTTGATTTTTGGACAGATTTGTATGGCTTCAATATTGGACTTGAACTCTTGTTTCTTGAAGAATTAAACACATCCTAAATCTGCCCAATTACAGTAAAGTGTGTTTTGTCAAAGGATTAGCCAATTCTAAATGACATGTGTTCATAATATGTTCCACGTATGTCCTAACAAAGAGGTCCACCAATATTATTATGAAATCCATGAAATAATAAGTTTT
Source organism: Quercus robur (assembly GCF_932294415.1). NCBI lineage: Eukaryota > Viridiplantae > Streptophyta > Magnoliopsida > Fagales > Fagaceae > Quercus > Quercus robur. Next base: position 17,186,412 of record NC_065539.1, read on the forward strand.
TTTTTTTTTTTGAAACATGAAATAATAAGTTGAATCACAGTATCACCAAATAAAAAGTTGATGTTTATCCCAAAGGGACCAAAAATCGTGTTTTTTTTATGCCATCCCTACTATAGCTCTAATTGCCTGCAATTGCTCAATAGTGATCTTGCCTACAATATCTATCATTTATTTGAAAAAAAGATACAACTTCTCACCAATAACAAATAGAATTATTAAGTTCAAAATTAAAAAAAAAAAAATCATTTATACAATGCACAATATTTGTGATAAAAAAAAAATGCATATATGTAGGTTACAAGACGTTGCAAGGGCACCAAAAAATAAATAAAAAATAGTGATGCCAAAGCTATCAAGTTATTAACTTATTATGTAAAGTTGTGATTTCCAACTAGCCTTTGTTGGCTTTAATTTCATGCCAAATTTGATTGTAATTTCTTCAATCATTTTCCTGTATTTATGTGGGTTTATTTGTAAGGGATGAGTGTGAGAGATTGGTGAAGAATCAAGCGTTAGAGAAGAATTAGTGCAATTCGTGACTAGCTCGCGAGAAAGTAACCCGCAAAAAGGTCACGTGTGAAGCACATGACTAGAAGCTGAAAAGTCATGCCAGCCTATCATTTCACGGGTACTTCATAAGAAAGGCCATCTCGTGAGGTACCCGCGAAACATTCTGTTTGGCAAAAAGTTAAGTTGCTTTACCAAATTCTTTACACACACTATATATACCCTCATTACCCACGAATTGTAAAGAGTTCTTTTCAGAGAGAAAATCCTAGAAAATACACTTAAGAGTTAGAGATTGTTATACTCACAATCATTTACACATTTTCTCTTGGTTTTCCTCTACTTCTACCTCTCCATCTCAACATCTTTGAGAGGTTCTTAGTCCAAACACTTACCACACCCAATCTGAGTGTTAAGTGAAGTTTTGGTGCTGTTGGGAAGCATTGCAATGAGCCATTTAGTGGTGGATGTCATCGGGTTGAATTACGGGATCCGGAAAGCTAGAGAAGACAAGACTCTGAGAAGTCCGTTGATAGTAGGAGCTTGAAGGGCTCAAGTACATGGGATGGACTAGGCTTGGAGGGTCTTTTGTTATTCGTGTATTCCAACTATATTCTTTAGTGGATCGATTTCGACTTGGAGGGTCGTAGAGAGGTTTTTCACTAAGTTCTTCGGTTTTCTCTTCGATCACACATCCTAGTGTTATCTTATGTTTGTATCTCTCTTCCCTACTCTTTAAGCTTTCATTTTATTGTTCATTGTGGATGGATATGGCTTAGAGTAGTGTATCGGAATATTGCATTATTTATTTACTCTTATTTCGCACTTTGATAAGTTAGGAAAAAACAATCTAACGGTAATGTAAGGTTGAATTTATTCAACCATCTAATTGGCTTTATTCCGTGCCAAATTTGCTTGTAATTCAGCATTTAGTAACCCTGTATTTAGGTGGGTTTGTTGTAAGGGTAGTGAGTGAGATAGAGTGAAGATTGCTCAAGAGTGTGCAAGAAAACAGAGACTCGCAACTGGGACTCGCGGGTGACTCGCGGCTGCAAGCCGCCAGAAGCGGCACACGTGCCAAGCATGCTGGAAGATGAACAGTCATGCTAACTGGAGCACTACAGGACAAAATAGGACAACTGGCCATACGGTTAACTCGCGACTGGATCTCGCGACTTAGTCAAGCCGCGAGGTCAAGCCGCGAGCCACCCCTGTTTTGTAAAACCTGACGTTTCACATTTCTCTCCCACTCCAGTATAAATACCCCTTTTACCCACGATTGAAAGAGAGCTTCCAGAGAGAATTTTGAGAGAGAAACCCTAAAGAAAAACCAGATTGTTTCACCCACAATCTCTACCTTAGAGTCTCTTCAAATTCCCCTACTCTCTTCCTCTCCATTGTCAAATCCTTGAGAGGCATTATACCAAACCTGGTTCTCACCATCATCATCACTGTGAGACAGTTGTTTGGATTTCTGGGAAGCAGTTAGGAAGGAACCAATCTTCATTGGTTGATGCTACGGTCTAGTAGCGGAATCCGGGAAGCTAGAAAAGAAAAAGGTTCGGCGTAACCTCGTTGGAGCAAGAAGCTTGGAGGGTTTAGGTGCACTGGGTAGATTAGGCTTGGAGGCTCTATTGCTGTCCTTGTATCCCAACTGTATTTTCTAGTAGATTGATTACCGCTTGGAGGGCGGCGGAGAGGTTTTTCGCCGAGGACTTCGGTTTCCTCTTCGATAACACATCGCGTGTTGTCTTTGTGTTTGCATCTTTCTTCCTCTCTATCTTTGCCTTTTTATTATCTGCTGTGGTTTTTATTTTGTTATGGCTTAGATAGTTTTTAACCAATTTCATATTATAGCATGTGTTAAGTTTCCGCACACTAGTTGTTTGACATATTGCTTGAATTGGTTAAGTTGTAATTTGGGGGTCTATACGTTCAAAGGTGTTTTGTACACGTTTTTGAACTTTTAATTGGTATCAGAGCGGGTACACTGCGATTGGTTTCATTACCATTGTGTGATCCTTGACTCCCTTTTGAGATGGATAGGTCTCAATCCCTAAATGCACCTCCATATTTTGATGGTAGTAATTATGCTTTTTGGAAGGTTCGCATGAGAGCTTTTCTGTGTTCTATTGATGAATCCGTTTGGGATGCTGTTGAGATTGGTTGGACCAAACCTGAGGCAGCCAAATCCACATGGGATAAGGCAGCACTTGCTGCATCTAATGCTAACAGTAAAGCACTCAATGCTATTTTCTGTGGTGTGTCTCCAGATGAATTTCACAGGATTTCTCACATTACCATTGCCAAAGAAGCATGGGAGATTCTGGAAACCACTTATGAAGGCACGAAGAAAGTGAAAGACACCAAGTTACAAATGCTGACCACTCGGTTTGAGGAGCTCAAAATGAGTGAGGATGAGTCTTTTGACTCTTTCTATGGAAAGCTAAATGAGGTGGTTGTCAGTAAGTTCAACTTGGGGGAGAAAACGGAGGACTCAAAGATTGTAAGGAAGATCCTTCGATCATTGCCGGAAAGTTTTCGTGCTAAAGTGACAGCAATTGAAGAGAGCAAGGATCTTGATGACATCAAAGTACAGGAGCTGGTTGGTTCTCTGCAGACTTATGAGATGTCGCTGCCCAATCAACGGAAGAGTAAATCCCTTGCTCTAAAGACCATTAATGAGAAGGTGGAAGATCAAGACTCATCGGGAGAAGATGTGATTGACAAAGATGTAGCCTACCTTGTCAAAAATTTCAGAAAGTTCTTGAAATTAAAAAATAATGGCAAATTTGATGATAAAAGAAAATTCCAAAGTTCTGGAAGGGAGAAGAGGGATTTCAAAAAGAAAGATGGAAAAGAATCCCAATCCACACAAGGTGTCACTTGTTTCGAATGTAACGGGTATGGACACTTTAAGAAGGAATGTCCGAATTATTTGAAATCGAAAGGTAAAGTGTATGCCACGACCTTGAGTGACTCAGATTCGTCTGACTCAGAATCTGAAGAGAGCTGTGATGGAGAGGGGAACTATTCAGCTTTTATGACTATTACTCATGTTGAGTCTTCGGATGAGTTAAATCTACTTGTACGAGACCTTGGAGAACATAGTGATGATGAATCACTAGGAATTGTTGAAGAATCGGATGCTGAAGAAGATGAAAGCACAGCAAATCTTCAAGAGAATTATAACTCACTCTTAGAGAAGTCGGGTGAGTATACAAGGGTTGGCCAAGGCTGTTGTGAGAAAAATGAAGAAAGCTGAGGAGGACTACAAAAGTCTCCTAATCTGATATAGGGAGGCCAAATGTGAGATAGAAATACTGAATGGTGAGTTGTCCGAAACTTACACAAAAGTGAGATCTCTTGAGAATGAGGTTGTGCAAGCGAATGCTAAAATAGAGAGGGTCACCACCAAGAAGCTAGATGATGTTATATCATCTCAGAAGAGCTTTTCAGACAAATCCGGATTGGGATATACCGGAGGAAGTAGTTCATCTGGAAATGTCACTAAAGAAGTGAAGTTTGTAAAGGCCAAAGATCCAGTTGTAGCTGACCTTACTGGTGAGAAGCTCAAGGTGGAGGAGAAGAAGAATGTGGTGAACCAACGGATGCTGAATCCCCGTAATCAGTCTGTGGGCAGGTCTGAATCTCGTGCCAAGTCACGTCCACGACCACAAAGAGGTCCTAAAGGAACTTATGTGTGCCATTATTGCGGACTTCAAGGGCATACTCGACCAAATTGCCAAAAGCTGAGAGCAAAGAACAGTGCAACTCCTCAAAGGTCAGGAGGACCCAGAAATGATAGGAGAATTTGGACAAGTGATCAATCTAGAGATCAAAATGGAGATCCCGAAATGATGAACGTGATGAAGATGATTGATGCATTCACCAACTGCTTGGAAAGCTTCTCACGAAGGTTTGAAAGCCCTAACTCCCGTACCCAATCCTATAAGGAAATCACCCCAAACGCAAGTGACGTGTGGGTGAAAAAGGGTACTCATGCATAAGCATTACAACATGTCCATGCATTAATACTTCCTATGCTTTGCGACTATGTTTGTTTGGTTTGCTTGCTGTTTTTGATGTTGGTTGTGTGCTTGTCTACTTGTGAATATTTTTAATTTTGTTTTATCAATCTTTTTGTTTCTTGTGTCAAAAATCCAAAAATCACATAAAAATTAGAAAATCAAAAAGCTTGATTAACTTTGTTGAGTCTTGTCTCAAAACTTGTTTTGCCTTGTACCTTTGTGCTAATGGCTTTGTGCATTTTCGAGCATTGCTTGTTTTCATGCACTTCTATCACTGTGGGAAAAATCTTGAAATCTATGTGATTGTTGTAAATAGATCTTCAAACTTGTCATGAATGATTAGTGAATGGTTATGTTGATCTTGAGACATGCATAGACTTGTGTCTATATATCTTCCCACTCTTTATTTTTGTTTTGCTAAAAAGAGCTCACCAAATGTAAATCTCCAAATGAAAAGAGATATTGAGCTGCAAAAGCCTGTCGCACATTCTAGTATTCGACTAGGAAAAAGGGTAAGCGACCTTATATTAAAGTGAATGTTTATTAAAAAAGCCAAAGGCTTGTTCATTAAGATGAAATGTCAAATATCACTCTCACAATGAGAGGTGATTGCCTCAAAAAGATCAAAAAGATCAAATGTTATGAATAAAAGTGGAGTAAAATGTAAAGCTCCAAGTCATGTTATCAAGTTTTGTGGGAGGTCATATATACATATTTCTATAATTGAGATAAGTCACATGATCTAGTGCTAATTGTGTATGCCTTGGTTGAATTGATCATTGAAGCTTCACATTAGACAAAAGACTATCTCATTGTTGATATCCACACACAACACACAAGTTTATGTTCAATAAATGCCATATTCATTTGTGTGATTGTACTTGATGAAATGTGTTTTCACATGCTCAATCTTTGTTAATTCAAGCACAAAAAGATTTTTGAGTGTTTTAGGTGTTTTTGGAAAGTATTTTGTTTAAAAAATCTGAAAATTTCAAAAATCCAGTTTTGCCCTGTTTTGGCGGCTCAGTCGCGGGTATGTCTAGTCGCGAGCCTCAGTCGCATCTTCGCTGGTCATTTTTGGCGACTTGTTCGCGAGTGGAAGGTCCAGTTGCGAGGTTCTCTCAGAGATTTTCACGGCTCAGATCGCGACTCACTCGCGGGTAGACCTTCCAGTCGCGAAAAACACTTAGAAAAATTTTTCAAGTTTTTGTTCTTGAGTGCTTTGGCGGCTTGAGCTGGCGACTGTGTGGCGACTTAATCAAGTCGCGAAAAACGCGTGTTTGGCAGAAACAGGAGCAGTTTTTAAACCTCTTTTCAGTTTTCCCTCGAACTTTTGTAACTGTTCATCTTCTCTCTAAACTATCTTCCTTCCAAACACTTCGTAAATCCATTTTCAAACCTCATTGGTGCTTCATTTCTTATCCAAATCATCAAGAAAAGGTATGGGTTTTGGTTTCTCAATCTCATTTTCCTTTTTCCTGCATATTTTTGTTATCGTTTGGACTGATAGTGTGTTCGAAATACTTCTCTCTTTGTGTAATGGGTATGGAGTGTCTTGTTTGATATTGTTCTCTCCTATTTTCATGCTGAGCGGTCACAATGTGTTTTTCATTGTTCTGATTTTTGCCTATTATTAAGTCTGAAAATCTTTTCTTAAATGGGTTTGGTGTCTATTTGACTTACTCATTTCACTTGCTTAAGTATTGATGTTGGTGTTCGGTATTGGTTACTGAGTTCTTATGATAACATAATGTTTGTCTCTCAACCATGTGCTCTAGTGTGGATGATTGGTTTCTTCATGTTGAAATTTTTTTCCCCTTGTTCATATCTCTGGTGGAGTGATTTATGTTATCTGCTCTGAATGTTCGAATGCTGTATCTGTTTGCATATCATGGTCATGATAACCTGTCTCATTGACAGTTTTGTCAGTTGTGTTGTTTATCTATGTCTTGGTGCACTATCACCATTTTGCTGCACCTGTTATTTTGTGCTTCTTTGTATTGTTGGAAGTTTGGTTGGGTCTGCACTATCTTCAGTTTGTGTTTATCTATTGAAATTTTGTTTACACTGAATCTTGTTGACAATTATCTTGTGTGGTATTGTTGTTTGGTTCTTTGCTTTGGGCCTGTTCTCTTGCAGATGTCTCGTCGATCTTCCAGGGGTAAAGACATTGTTGCTGACGAACCAGCAACACCAGTTGCTAAAAGGACTCGTCTATCATCTCAGGCATCTCAAGATCCCAATGAGGATAGGTTCAGACTTCCGCTTAACTCACACGCCTACTCAAATGTGTTTGACAAGTCAACCACTATAGTGGAACGGGTGGTAGAGTTCAACACCTTAGGGACCACTTTCATCCCTCGAATCTTTGAGAAACGAGATTGGGTAAACTTGTTCGGGAACTTTGATGATCCAATGGATGAGCTGGTCAAAGAATGCTTCTCCAATGCAACTGATCTTGGACCTGAACTCATTTTCTGGGTCAGAGGAACAGAGTTTAGTGTTACCCCAGACTCCATCGCAGATCTTCTCGGCATCACCAGACCTCAGAATGTGAATATAACTCCTTATGATGAACGAAGTCCAGAAGTTGGAGAAATTTTACAAATCCTAGGATACGATCATGAAGTATCCAGTGCAGGAACATCTATCAGCACCGCAAAGTTAGCTCCTGAGCTGACCACACTGAAGTTGATCATGTTCACCAATCTCTACCCACTGTCCAACACTACATTCATCAATCTTGGGAGAGCTCTATTTCTTTGTGACCTTATTACAGGAGCCCCCATTGATATATGTGCTCACATCTACTACACCTTGAGGAAGACCGCGTGTCGATCTGCAGCTCGAGGAGTTATTCCATTTTGCAGTCTCATCATGAAGCTCATTCTTCGTGCAGGCATTATTCCTCCTGCTGATGGAAAAATGTTGACTCGTCAACGTCCCATTTCCTTGTTCACTCTTCAAGCTAGCAGAAGTCACTCCTCTAAATCACCAAGAAGTGCTCACATCTCTCCAGTTACTCCATCTGCCCCTGACTTAGAGACACCTACACATACCACATCTACATCACGTGCTGTTCCTGAAGCTTCACCGGCTAGTATTCCGCAAGCACAGACTGCTCCTCATTTTGATAGAGTCGGCAGTGTACTTGAGCATATTCAGAAACGCGTTGATGAGCTTGTGGCACTTCTCTACTCCACGAACAATCATGTCCAAATGCGTCTCGAGACTATGGAGAATCAGCTAGATGATATTCAACGAAAGTTGGACGAAAGCCTTTAGCTATTCGTGACAAAAAGGGGGAGAGCATTCAGTAAGGGGGAGAAAAGTTCAAAGGGAAGTGTGCATAGTGATAGGGGGAGTACACACATACTTTTGTCATACTTTTGTTTTTAGTCTTATCCTCTAAACTTATGGTTTTAGGTTTATGTTTGTTGGGTACTATTTAATGTTTTTATGGGTTTGATACACTATGTTTTGGTGTATAGCTGTTTCTAACTCTTAACCTATACTCTTGGTTTAAACTTTAATTTATTCTGATGATGTTATTCAGGATGTTTTTGTGTTTGTACCCATGTGCTTTTGTAAGCTTTTAGGGTTAATGTTTTATGCATAGTTTGTAGGCTTTATGGTATGTACCTTGCTTAATGCAGCCTTTATGCTATGTTGAATTCAGTACTTTAATCTAAATGTTCTGCATTTTGGTTTATGTACTATCACTCTTGTGCCCTTGTAGGATTGTTCTTAGATGCATATGCCTTGTGTGTTATGCATTGGTTGAGTGTTGAGCATACAAGTGTCTTGCCTTGTGCTTGTTAACTTGTATGTCCTTGTGTTCATTCCAAGTGTGAATGAGCACTGTGATCACTACCTTGTGGTGTTCACTTGATTGATCAAGTCATGGTTTGTTTATTAACTCCATCTTTGCTTGATCACATATTGCCTGCTTCATATGCTTTTATAATTTTCTGCTTACAATGATCATGGTGTATTGTTGTGTTTCAGGAGTATTATGTTCATATGATTCAAGTGCTTCACAGCTTCTAGAGTTAGGTGTGAGTGAGTTTTATTCAACTGTTCCCAACTCACATGTTAAGTCTAGAGTCTGTTTTAGGGTTTTGTCACGGAATAGCCAAAGGGGGAGATTGTAAGGTTGAATTTATTCAACCATCTAATTGGCTTTATTCCGTGCCAAATTTACTTGTAATTCAGCATTTAGTAACCCTGTATTTAGGTGGGTTTGTTGTAAGGGTAGTGAGTGAGATAGAGTGAAGATTGCTCAAGAGTGTGCAAGAAAACAGAGACTCGCGGCTGGGACTCGCGGATGACTCGCGGCTGCAAGCCGCCAGAAGCGGCACACGTGCCAAGCATGCTGGAAGATGAACAGTCATGCTAGCTGGAGCACTACAGGACAAAACAGGACAACTGGCCATACGGTTAACTCACGACTGGATCTCGCGACTTAGTCAAGCCGCGAGGTCAAGCCGCGAGCCACCCCTATTTTGTAAAACCTGACGTTTCACATTCCTCTCCCACTCCAGTATAAATACCCCTTTTACCCACGATTGGAAGAGAGCTTCCAGAGAGAATTTTGAGAGAGAAACCCTAAAGAAAAACCAGATTGTTTCACCCATAATCTCTACCTTAGAGTCTCTTCAAATTCCCCTACTCTCTTCCTCTCCATTGTCAAATCCTTGAGAGGCATTATACCAAACCTGGTTCTCACCATCATCATCACTGTGAGACAGTTGTTTGGATTTCTGGGAAGCAGTTAGGAAGGAACCAATCTTCATTGGTTGATGCTACGGTCTAGTAGTGGAATCCGGGAAGCTAGAAAAGAAAAAGGTTCGGCGCAACCTCGTTGGAGTAAGAAGCTTGGAGGGCTTAGGTGCACTGGGTAGGTTAGGCTTGGAGGGTCTATTGCTGTCCTTGTATCCCAACTGTGTTTTCTAGTGGATTGATTACCGCTTGGAGGGCGGCGGAGAGGTTTTTCGCCGAGGACTTCGGTTTCCTCTTCGACAACACATCGCGTGTTGTCTTTGTGTTTGCATCTTTCTTCCTCTCTATCTTTGCCTTTTTATTATCTGCTGTGGTTTTTATTTTGTTATGGCTTAGATAGTTTTTAACCAATTTCATATTATAGCATGTGTTAAGTTTCCGCACACTAGTTGTTTGACATATTGCTTGAATTGGTTAAGTTGTAATTTGGGGGTCTATACGTTCAAAGGTGTTTTGTACACGTTTTTGAACTTTCAGGTAATTTTTATTTTGGTGTCTAAACAAGCTCTAGTATTTCACACTAATTTGAACTTTCATATTATGTTAGAACCACCTATATAACAAAGCAGAACTATGGCACTAAATTTTATATCAGACAAATTATCCTAATATAATAAAATCATCTTAGACAAGATATAAATGGAGGGATCAAAATCACATATCTTAATATGCGTATTTCATTTTCAGAAAGAGTGGAGTAGTTAGCAAGAAAGTTCGAAATTTGTATCCCCAACTAATTTGCAGTTTTGCACTACCATTTGCTAAGCCAATACGTAACCACACCCCAAACAGTCCCTCGTTTCTACTTTCTAGTATTATATATAGGTACATTTTAGTACCATATCACACACTTATTAGTCATTACTGACCTATGGGCATTGCATTACTCTATAACATTCCAATTGCTTCATAGCTGCTCTGCTTTCTAGGGAAAAATCAATGGCGAAATCAGCAGAGGTTGAACACCACAATAAGGCCTTTGACTGGGCAGCCACGGATACTTCTGGCCTCCTCTCTCCCTTCAATTTCTCAAGAAGGACCTCCTTCTCTCAAAAAGAACTTTCAAAACTGAAAATAAAACTGCATAATGCAACTCCGATCTAGGGACAAGCTACTCTTTGACTGCCGGGGGGGGGGGGGGGGGGGTAAACCCCCCTGGATTTTGGGGAAATTTTTTTTTATAGGTACAGGTATATTTAATGTTAATGTTCAATTAGCCCAAAAAAATTAATCTCGGAGCTATGTTATGACCAGAGCCCTCACAACACCCCATAGATATGTTGTTTGCTATCTCATATGAGAAAATAAACTTAGAGGTGAAGATGAGAGAAAATTATTTCTCATTGAATGAATAAGGAAAGTGCACCTCTGCTTATATATACAAGGAATAGAGCACTTGAATGAAACAAAATAAAAGCAATTAAAAACAAGCTTTTTAATTTTAACCCAAATCAAGTTCTAGTACCGCACTTTTTGGGTTCTCAATATCAAAATTAGTCTAAATTCTCTCTCTTAATGACTAAAATATTGCAAATTTTATTTTGTTATATATATATATATTTTAAAGTCCAAACTTTGCCCCCCCACACCTTCGGCTCTGGCTCCGTCCCTGCTCCGATCCAATATGGAGCAACAAATATATACTAATTAAAACAAACACTAAAAATTAAACAACAATTTTTTTTTTAGTTCATTAGTTGTATTGCACACGCATTAATTATTTCAACAATTTCCTTTATACCTATCTCTAAATTTGGTCCAATGGGTCCAAAAATTGCTCAATATACTTTGATGTTATGCTTTCCATATCTATAGGCTTGGATATTACCTTTTCATTCAACAAGGTTTTTACAACTAAAAAGATGCATTTAGTGCAACTTCATAATAGTATCCAACTCATCAAAGAATTGATACCCAACTTAATATCATAAATTTTCAAATTTTTTATCCCTATATATATACAAATTATATCATATCAAAACACTAAATTTGTGCAATTCATTCAAAACTAAAATACTAATATCAGCTAAGCGGGCCAAAGACCTTGTATCCGAATTGGCACCTCCCCATGCACAAAGTGCTTGGGGGTTTAGGGGGGAAAGGGTTTGAACTACAGGGTTAGCAGAATGTTGTAATTATTTTTCAAAAAAAAAAAAAAACACAGCTAGGGGGGGTGGGGGGGGAAGAACATTAAGAAAGATAATACCACAAATCATTAAATTAAGAATTTAAAAATAATAAATTTACTTTTTATCAGATATATTTTTAATTAAATTTTGATTTAGAATAGTGATGGTTTTTAGACCCCTTAAAAACACAATTGGATTAACCTAGGTAATTAGCCAAGTTGTTACTTAGTCCAAATTAACAAATCTAAGTTATCACAATTACAACAATCATATCATCCAAAGCAATGGAAAGATAAATAACACAAAGATATAATCACCTAGGAAACCAAACCGATAAAAACCTGGGAAAGATTTAACCGAGCTATCCTCAAGGTAAACCTGAATCCACTATCTTAAAAAAATCGAACTTCATACAATAAGACTTTCAAGCTCCCACGTTCGACTTCTTATTGCTACCCACCAGTAGAACTTGCTGACACAACCATGTGAAAGCTCCAAATCCACGAATTCCTTTTTTCTTGGATTCACCACCAGATACAAGCACACCTGCTTGTGTTTCTTTAAACTTCAATGGCAACAACTGAATTGATCATCAAGGTGTAGATAATATCTCCTCCTTGAAAATCCTAAGTTTGTGTAAAGGAAAGCTCCTCTAGATCTCACAAGAGATTTACACAAACAGCAATATGAGCAACACTAAAACGTAGCTAGAGTTTGCCTTTTATACTTAAAACAAATTAAAAAACCCTAAACGTTTTAAACAAAATAGAGCTGAGTTGGAATTCTGCAGAAAAACGCTTTTGACCCGATTTTCGATTGATCGAGCCTAAGCCTCGATCGATCGAACCAAGCCAAGAAGCATAAAAGCCTTCTGCATCAACTTATTCCAACTTTACATAAATGATACAACTTTGAGCAAGTCTAACTACTATTAAACATATTGTTTTGATCATGATTTCCCAACAATACACATTAGAATTCTAAATCCATAAAAACCTAAGTCTTTAAAACCTAACAAATAGTTACTCTCAACCCAAACCTACCTTTTACCATTTTTAAGTAAGTACATCAAAATTGATTGAATTAGACCAAAATAAACTGAATGAATCAAATAAACCAACTTGGATCGAAGTGGCCTGAATGGACTAAAATGAACTGAACGAACCGAACAACATTGAAGTAGACAAAATGGACTAAACAGACTAAATAGGACTGAAATAGACCAAAGTGAACTGCCATAGACCAAACTATATAGAAGTTTACCAAATTGATTGAGCTGAACTGAACAGAAATAATGGACGGAAATTTACTAAATTGGACCAAATCATAAGCTGTATCGCCATTTTTTTCTTGTTGATTTGTTCTTCAAATTTTTTAATAATATATAGTCATTCAAGTTTGATAGGTAGAGGAAGGGCTGAAAGAGAGGGAGAGACAATGAATTGATGTAAGATTAATGATCAAAGAAAAAGAAAAGTGTGAAACGAGTTCTTTCTAAATTAAAGTAGATGAATATGTAAAGATAAAACCTGATAGGCCACAAACTGAATAACCCATTGTGATAGAAAGTAATCAATTAATTAGTTAAGTTATTAATTAATCAATTTATCATGCAAACGCGTGGTAGCACAAACAAATCACCAATAAACTAATAATGCAGCGAAAAATAAATAACACGGTGATTTGTTTACGAATAGGGAAAACCTAACGGCAAAAACCCCACCGGGTGATTTTTAGGTCACCACTCCCAAAACTCCACTATTATCACAACAAGCGGTTACAAGTAAAGGAATCCAAAGTACCTTACCAACCTACAGTTGAACCCTTACCCCAATACCCAATTGGACTTGTTCTTTAGTGACAGTTCCCCTTTCTGATGCACAACTTCCAAGTACGAGACTAACCAATTTGATGCGCGGATCCTAGTACGCAGCTTACTCTTTTGCACGAATCTCAGTACGTGACTAACTCCACAACAACCCTTTGATTGTTGTAGTTAATTTGCAGTAGCTTCACATAGAAACACCAATAAGATCTTCAATGTTGGCGCAAGAGACTTTGCTTGGTTACAGAACCCAAAGGCGTACAAGAAACGCAGCAAGAACTCTTTCTTTTGTAGGAGGAGGAGGCTAGGGTTTCAAAAAGAAAATCTTATGAAACTCTCTAGGGTTAGGTTTTTCTTTTTCCACCTCCTTTAAATAGGAGTTTAATGGGCTCTCCTGTTCCAAATAGGTTTACACAAACCTTGGGCTTTTCTAGTCCTATAAGGATTATACAAACCCATAAACAAATAGCTTTTTAGAATAAAACGTTTCTGGCTATAATCTGAAAACCCGTAAGCTCGATCGATCGAGGCATCTGTTGAGATTTAATGAATCTCGACAGATTGAGCTTCTATCGAGCAGGTATCAAGACCTGCAGATTGCACTTTTCTTGAACAATTCTTGAGTAGTCTTCATGTCTTCAATTAACCACTTGTAATGATCATCTTGAAACTACATAGATTTACCAAAATACAAGTAAAGTGCGTTTTGTCAAAGGATATGCCAATTACATAAAAATATGTCCCCAACAAAACCATTTAAGGTATTATTAAAAAACACCGTCCAAGATACATCTACACAACAAATCAATAAAATAATGGTAACATGGCCAATGATGCGACTACGCTTTGAATTTTAGATATTATATAGATAGATTACGAAATGAGAGTAAGGAAGTTACTGGGTGGTAGTTGCACTAAAGGCACGAAGGAGACACAAGCAATGATTGATTTTGCCGCCAAACACAACATAACAGCTGACATGGAGGTTATTCCATATGTGATCACTGCAATGGAACAAAACGACTTGTGAAAGCAGATGTCAGATACCAAGTTGTCATTGATATTGGGAACACATTAAAGTCAAGCTCTTGATTTTTTGGTATGGCTCATTAGTGAGGTAGGGATACATTTTAGTTGATTAAGTTGTCTTCTGGCTAGGAATGGCAACGTGTTAGGTTCGGGCTGAGTTTTTTCATACTCGGACCTGACCTGTGGGCCAAGACCCGTAGCCCAGACCCAGCCCGTTTATTAAACGGACTTTTTTCCCAGGGCCCAAACCTGCCCCGCTGGGCCCCACGGGCCCCGGCCCAAAATCACAAACCCAAAAATCTATACAAAACCTAAAATCACAAATCGCAGAATATAATGTAATTTTCTTGGCAATCATTCAATTTTCTTGGCAATTTTCTTGCTATCCAAACGAATGCCAAGATCTAACAAACCAATCTGTACAAAAAATCCAACAAATCCCAGAAATAAAATTAGCAAATCTAAAAATCCTAGCAACAAAACACCAAGAAAACCCAACAAATTTGGCTCACCAAAAAAAAAAAAAAAAAAAAGAACCCCAAACCCAAATTTTTCTCACAAAAATACGAAAAGAAAAAAATCCCAAATCACATTGATTGTGGATCTGTAACGGATAACGAGTGGTTCACGGTGGATCTGTAACGGGAGAGGTGCTTGATTGTTTGATTGTGGCTGGTGATAGACCTTAGACTGGCCGGCAGAGAATGATTGAGAGTGAGTGAAAGCTTGGACCGGTGGAGAATGATTGGACCGGCAGTGAAAGCTTGGGCAGTTCGGCGGTGGTGAGATTGAGAGTGAGTGAGAGTGGGAGAGGAGAGGGTGGGTCGGCAGTGGTTTCAGCCATCAATGTCACAGCCTAAACCTCTCACATCTCTCTTCGATCTAACCTTCGTGCTTCTCCTTGGCAAATATCAACCACCACGTGATGAGAGTGAAGGTGAGGGTGGGTTGGTGAGTGAATGAGAGTGTGGGTGAGGGTGATTAGGTGAGACCGTGTGGCTTGGCTTGAGAGAAAATGAGGTGAAAGCACTGAGAGACATCAGAGCTTCAGAGAGGGAGAGGCGGCTTGAGTTAAGAGAGGTTTAGAGAAATGAAAATAGGGTTAGGGACTTAGGGTTTGCTATAAGTGAAATATATATAGGTAGGTATTTTAGTAATTTTCTTTTATGTTTAAACGAGTCGGGTCGGGTCGGGTTTAGATTCGAGCCAGGTTTTTCCAAAATCCAGACCCAACCCAAACCTGCTTCGGGTTTTTTGTTTTAAATCCATACCCGACCCTATTTTTAATCGGACTAGGTAAAATTCGACCCATTATGGTCGGGCTGGGCCGGGTACCCGCGGGTCGGGCTTGGATTGCCATCCCTACTTCTAGCATCTTCTAGACTATAGTCTTTGTTTTACTATTTACTGAATATTTTCTTCCTCATAGTGACGCAAAGATGTAATAGGTTGCATTTGTGATAAATGAAAGCTGAAGTGATTTTTGGTTTGGGATCTTAAACATCCAATTAGATATTGTCCCATGCAATCTCTTCCCTTTTTCAAATTGAAATATTTTTTCTAGAGCATTCACAGTAAAGTAATTAAAATAACTAAAAAGCTAGTTTAGCACTCAACACACTAAAAATACCCACAATATCAAAGGCGTTGTACTTAAAAAATTTTTAACACTCAGCTACAGTGATTTGTCATCTCGAGTAGCTCATTGTAATTGAACGTTATAAAATAATAATGCAATTTATTCAAACACGTGTACCTCTCCTTTCTTTTCTCTCTATTTTGCTTCTTCCCTGTTTCTAAAATTTTCTTTCACCCACGCTTGACACCCAGCCTCTCTCCCCTTCTCCCTTTCATCTAAAATCAAATCTCTCATCCAAAATGCCTCTCTTCTCTATCTTGCAATCAAACCCAAAATGTCTCTCTCTTACTCGTCTCTCCCTCTCTCTCACCATGGTTCTTGGTGGTTCAGTGGTTCAATTTTGGTTGGTTCTTTAGTGGTCCAATAGGATTTTTGGTGGTCTATGCTTTGATGGGTATTTGGTGGTTTGATCTGATTATCGGTGGTTTGTTCGTCACCGGAAGGCCACGGCAAAATCACAAGATTTTTGTGGATCTTGTGTGTAATATTTTTCACTAAAATGATATAATAAAATTTTATTCATTATTTCACTAATAATATAAATTGATTAGCAATGATTGAAAAAAAAAAAAATTCCCTTGATTATGATTATGCTTTTGTTAAATTTTTACCTCTATCCGATATTAAAAATAATAATACTTACAAATTTCTTTGCATTACAATAATAATAATACTAATTTATCAAAATAAATAAATAAAAAAACATTATAAAAAAGTGTGCAATGCATGGGCCTATTACTATTATACATAAAAACAGAAACCTCATGCGAGAAAGCATAATATTTTGTCATGTGATGCATTCCTTATGATTTTCTTTATTTAGATTTATACCTTAATAAAGATTGCATTTGCATTATAGTATTAGTACATTAAATTAGCTAATGGGTTTTGGCAGACATATTTGAGCCATGATTGAAAGAATAGGAAAAACACTTAGGAAACTATCCCATTAAATACCATATTGATCAATTTGTATATTGTAGGAGAGAGAACAATTGAAAATTTATAAAGAAAAAAAAAATGAGAAGTGAGGAAGTTGCAATTATGCTTTAAATGTAAAAAAAATCAATCAGTGACTGTTAGAATTCCATATAATAGCGATATCTAGAGAGTCTAGGTTAATGGATAGACAAATTGTAGACTTGGAGATAAAATAACTCCAGAATCTAAGCAAGGACTCAATAAATGCCAACCGATAAATCAAAAAACAAAAATAAAAATCAGAAAATAAATTATGACATGGCGTTGATATGGTTTAACTAGAGCATAACAACCATAGATGCTACGCTTCATTATAGAATAAATATAATAAACTTTATATAATTCAATAATTAGGAAATACACAAGGTTTGTTACATGTGTTTATATTATTATCATGTTATTATAACTTTCCATTATAAAATTAGTAATTCAAGGAAAAAATAGTAAATTTAGAGATTTTTCAAGAATTTTATTGATTAAGTAGACATTTAATGCAACATTTATGTATGGATGAGTGTGGCTGTATGGGTCAATAATTAATATTGTACTAATGGGTTGAGTTTTGTCATTTATTAGTTTAAAATATATTTTATAAAATGAATGACAAATAGATAATAGCAACATTTTAAAAATAAACATGTAACTTTAGACATAAATTTAAATAATGGCCCCCTAAACTTTTACTAAAAACATGCAACACATTTATTTAGATGATTAATGCATCATTTTAGTTTCCGCTAATTACTTTTATACCATAATTAATCCATTAATTCTAAGTGTATTTAATTTATTTCATTAAAATAGAAACATTTATACATTATAAATGCACTATTTATTTCCTCTAATTACTCTTATACCATAATAGCATATATAGAAATATATAAGGAAATCCTGTTAATAAAAACATTCGTCATTAGTTTTGGACTTTTTCCCTTTTAGATGAAATAATAAATTTCGATTTTATGGTTGGAGTTAAAATTCTTTTAATTTTTATTAATATTATATATACACATTGTTATTGTTATTTGTAAGAAAATAGCATTTATTAATCTTTTTTTTTTTTAGAAACATTTATTAATCATATTTTAGTTATTAAAAAAACAAAACAAAAATAAGGGACATATGTCACCTTAGAAGGATTTGGGAGAGTTTTTTTTTTTTTTTTTTTATAATTTATATAGTAATATAAACCCAACCTTTTTTGGGTAAGTAACAACAAAATAGACCAACCAACCACAATGGAACCATAAAAGCAACTAGACCCTTAAAAGCAGGCTTCATCCAAGTATGTAAACCCAAAAAATTATCCATCCTAGCTACTTGCATATTTGTAACCTTACTATTAATGAGGTTGTAAATAAAAAACTACTTTTTTAATCTCTCTCACACTCTCTCTCTCTTCTTATCTTTTTTTTTTTTATTAAGTAGTTTATATTATTTTTTTGGGTTATATGTAAAAATAAAAATTGGAATATTAAAAGTATCATTGAATGAGTTAATAAAATAAATAAAATAATGTTTGAAAATGTAAAATATATGTTTTTTTTTTTACATCCCATGGTCAGTTCTAAACAGCAAAACCTTCAAATGGGAAAGAATAAAAAATAATAATAATAAATAAATAAATAAAACCTTTTGCAAACATAACAAGAAAACGTACGGATCAACAAGACCATCCGAAAGTGTGGGAAAAGAATTTTTTTTTTTTGTGAAGACGTGGCAAAAGAACTAAAAGAAGCCGTAAGAGACTCTTCTTCCTTAACTTTTCCTGGTTCGAGAAAAGTGTAGAGTGGTCAACAAGAAAGTTTGAAATTTTGTCTGACACTCTCTCTCCCATTTGCTAAGCCAATACGTCACCACACTAACAGTCCCTCATTTCTGCTACTATATATATATATTTTTGAGAAGTACCACTATCTATATATATAGGTGCATTTGTTGTACTTAAATCACACAAACTTATTTACTAGTCATTACTATCCTATAGGCATTGCATTAGTAAAACGTTATAATTGTTTCTTCATAGCTGCCTTCTAGAGAAAATTCAATGGCGAAATCACCAGAGCTTGAGCACCCCAACAAGGCCTTTGGCTGGGCAGCCAGGGATACTTCTGGCCTCCTCTCTCCCTTCAATTTCTCAAGAAGGTCCTCTCTCTCTCTCTCTCTCTCTCTCTCTCTCTCTCTCTCTCTCATCCAATCTTGCTTGATTTTTTTTCGTTTTAATCTACAACTTTGATTATCTTGAGAAATTGGATCATTTTGTTATGCCTTATAATCATTTTGTTTTCCTCATATACTATGGGGAGAAGAGCCAATAAAAATGAAATTGGGTCATTCAATTATACCAAGAATTTTTATCTAAAATGAAATTTGATCTTTTTGTTATGCATTCCTTTTTCTTTTCTTTTTTTGGATGAAAGACAATAGTGAAAAGGCTTTCATTTATTCTGTTGTGATATTATAGAGAATTTTTTATTAAAAAAACAATTCGTTACTTGGGAGTCTAGACCATGATCAAAATTAATCATGGTGCATGGAGATTACTTAGCTATTATCGATAATGATCCATACTTTTTAACATTTTTTTTTTAAAAAATTTTAGTATTGAATTGTTGGTTTTTGCTAAATATAACATGATCCAATGTTTACAGGGCAACGGGAGAGAAGGACGTAACATTCAAAGTTCTTTTTTGTGGAATATGCCACTCAGATCTTCACATGGTCAAGAACGAATGGGGCTCGTCCATCTACCCACTTATCCCTGGGTATGTTAATTTTTTTTTTTTTTTTTTTTTTTTTTTTTGATACATGGGAATGTTAACGTTTCCTAGGAATCATATTTTTATAATATATGTACATTTTGAATGTAGCCACTCCATCCATATTACTCGGTTAAAGCCTAAATGACATAGTTATATTTTTGAAAATAAATGGAATGTAACAGCATGGTTTGGATAACAGATTGACGGAAGGACTAAACATCGTAAACAAATGTGTAACTTAAAATAGATACTTCACATGCTATATGTCCATTACATGTTAATACATTATTGATGAAAAAGAGTGAATGGATTTTATTACTTCATAAAATATTGAAATCATGGGAACTGAATTGGACAATGCAGGCATGAGATTGTAGGTGTAGTGACGGAGGTGGGGAGCAAAGTACAAAAGTTCAAAGTTGGAGACAAGGTTGGCGTTGGCTGTATGGTTGGTGCTTGTGATTCTTGTGATAACTGTGACAACCACCTTGAAAATTACTGCCCCAAAATGATTCTCACCTATGGTGCTAAGTACTACGATGGAACCATCACATATGGAGGCTACTCTGACACCATGGTTTCTGATGAGCACTTTGTGGTCCGTATTCCAGACAACCTTCCACTTGATTCTGGTGCCCCTCTCCTTTGTGCTGGGATCACAGTGTACAGTCCCTTGAGATTTTATGGACTTGACAAACCTGGTATGCATGTGGGTGTGGTTGGCCTTGGTGGTCTAGGCCATGTTGCTGTGAAGTTTGCTAAAGCTATGGGAGTTAAGGTGACAGTGATTAGTACATCACCCAACAAGAAGAAGGAAGCTTTGGAACATCTTGGTGCTGACTCATTTTTGGTTAGCAAAGACCAAGACCAGATGCAGGTACTGAAATGTTAACATGTTGCATTGTCTAGTTAGCATGTGTGAGTTACAAGAAGTGTACATTATCTAAGTTTTTAACTTATCAACTATATAGGCTGCCCAAGGTACAATGGATGGTATCATTGATACAGTCTCTGCTCAACACCCTCTCTTGCCTCTAATTGGTCTATTGAAGACACAAGGAAAGCTCGTTATGGTTGGTGCACCAGAGAAGCCACTTGAGTTACCAGTCTTTCCATTACTAATGGGTAAGACAATTTTTACATTTGAATCTGAAAAGGGGATCCGAAGTTGCTTGTTATGATGATATGACTTAGTAATTATATAAGTCAGGGTGTATTATTATTATATTCTTTAGTGTTGTACAAACCTAATTGCTACATATGCATTTCCACTGATAAATTGTGTGTTAATAAATGTTATGGAATGACAGGAAGGAAGTTATTGGGTGGCAGCTGCATTGGAGGCATGAAGGAAACACAAGAAATGATTGATTTTGCAGCCAAACACAACATAACAGCTGACATTGAGGTTATTCCGATTGATTATGTGAACACTGCAATGGAACGACTTCGAAAAACAGATGTCAGATACCGATTTGTCATTGATATTGGGAACACATTGAAGTCGAGCAATTGATTTTTACTGTTTTTTTAGTATGGCTCACTGGTGAGATGAGAATACTTTTTTAGTTGATTAAGTTATCTTCTGGTATCTCCTAGACTCGAGTCTTTGTTTTTCGGTTTTCTGAATATTTCTTCCTCGTAGTGAGGCAAAGATGTAATGGGTTGCATTTGTGATAAATGAGGGATGAAGTGATTTTTGGTTTGGGATAAACATCCAGTGAGTTATAGTCCCATGCAATCTCTTCCCTTTTCAGATTGGGAATATGTCTTCTTAGTGCTACTAACATTGTGTTAATATGCACAGAAATTTCAGTTTGCTTCATTACCTGGCTTCTATTACAATGCTACGTCATTTTACTTGTTCACATCAAAATTTTTTATTTTTTAAAATGTATACATTTACCCAATCAATATAACCATAATAAAAGTAATGCATAGAGTTAAAAACATCACCAAAATAACATACATTAGAGAATGGCAAAAGTACTTTGTTGGTTCTTAAAATTTACCTACCAAGTGTTTCTAGTTTCTAATGTTTTAAGTGAACACTATTAGTCTTTAAAAAAAAAAAAAATCAAAACAAAACAAAACAAAACAAAAAAGTGATGTGACAGTATTTTTTATATTAAAATTTTGCACATAGGCACCAACTCTCATTCAATTTTGACAAATGAGACTTATCCCAATTCCTAAACAACCCAAATCCTTTTAACCGACCAAAGTCACATCAAGCCTTGATGATCTTTTAGAGCATTCTCATTAATAATTGTAAAAAATTTAATATTTACAATCTCAAAACACTACTTTTATAATTTTAACACCTTATTTTACAATATACTAAATATCAAAACTTCTATTTTTTTATAATTTCATTTAAATATTATTTCTTTATAATTTTTTATTCATTTTTTGTTTTTATTTTTTTCATCCTCTCTCTCTAGTCTCATTGTCTCTCTCTCCCTCTCGGTTTCACTGTCTCAACCCAGCAATCATACCCACCGCTAGCCACTAGCCACCACAATTTCAACGACCACCACAACGATCAGAGACCCACACCAATGAGATTGATCAAGTCAACGATCCACGCCGGGCAACTCGACGATCCACGTCGGTCACGTCAATGATCCACAAACGCAGACCCACGAACTTAGACCCACGAACCAAGACCCACAAACCTAGACCCATAAACTCAAACCCACAAATCTAGACCCATAATCATCGGCAAAGCACACTCATTGGCGAACCACGTCGATGAAGCACAGAGAAAGAAGAGAGAAGAAAGAAGTGAGAGAGGAAATAGAAAGATAGAAGAGAGAGAGAGCCATTAAGGTGAATAAAAAAGAATTTTTCTTTTACAATCCAATTACAGTGCGGTCTCAAAAATGAGACTGTACTGTAGCTGAATCTTAAAAATTTTAAGATTTAGCAGCTTTAATGTAGAGGTGTTTTTATCTCAAAAATGCTAAAAAAAATAGCATTTTTAGCATTTGAGAGTTTCAATGTGAATGCTCTTACAACAACTGGCTTAAAAAATGCCAATACATAAAAGATCTTCTTCATGTTCAGACTCGAAGATGGCTACATAAAAGATTAAATCTATGATTCTATATAAAAGAAATTATTTATTTCCAATTTTTAACAAAACAATTTGGATTCACAATAGAAAAAATAAAATAAAATGCTTCAGGCGATAAAATTGGATTAGCAGAAAAACGTTTCAAGAGTGATGACTATTCAAAACCTGTATACAGTTTTTTTTTTTTTTTTTTTTTTTTTCCAAGTAATCGACACCTGGATGGCTGGATTATTTTATTTTTATTTTTTGAGAAACCTGATGGCTGGATCTTTGCAAATAGCTAGAAAATAAATAAGATGAGCAAAACAATTTCCATCTTGACACGTCTGAGCTTTGGGCTTGAAATTTGGAGTCAACACTTTGATAGTTGTGAAGACCGGTGAGAGCATCTCTAGCAGTTTATCTAAATTTTTGTACTGTTTGGACAATGAACAGTAATATTTGCCTTTTACATACGCATTTTTTCAAATACACCTTCCGACAGATTTTCTATCATTTCTCCATCTCATTTAAATATTATTTCTTCATTCATTTTTTATTCATTCTCAACAATTATATTTTTCAACAAAAAATGTTACATCAACAATATTTTTTGCAATACTTTCACAAGAATCATAACAAAATCTTATATGAAAAGTTGTTACTAGTTCTAATTTGAACCCACCACTAAAATTATATTTTTACTCACCAATATTAGCTAATAACAATATGTTACTTAAAATTTATTATAAAAATATTGTGATAACATTTCCAAATTGTCATTTCTTATTCTTTATATTATTTTTCCTTTTCTTTCATTCATACTTTTCCTTTTTTTTTTTTTTTTTCTCTTGTTTTTTCTTCACCACACATGTATGCTCATATATCTCCATCCTCTCCTTTTTTTTCTCTACTTTCCACTTGATTCTAGAACCTCCCTCTCTCTTTCTTTCTCTAGCTCTCTATTTCTCTACTTTTTTTTTTCTTTTTCTACTTGATTCCAGAACATTCTCAAGCTCTCTCTATGATAAGAAACGGAGAAAGAGGTAGAGAGAGAAAGAACGGATGGGTTAGGTGGCTCTGCTCAGCCGCGCCTTCCGCTCTGCTCTCTGTGCCTTGCCTTCTGCTCCACGGCCGCCGCTCGTCTTCCTCCCCAATGCAACCTAGATGGGTTAGATGGCTTGTGTCTTTTTTCTTTTTTCCTTTTTTTGCTTTTATTGTTATGATTTGTTTAGTTTTAAGACAATGTTTTTGAGTTTGTATTTTGATTATGCTTGAGTTTAGAGATGTTTGAGAGAAAGGATTATTGTGTTTGTAGCTATTGTGAATGTTTGTAGCCATGGTGAGGGGAGAGAGAAATAATTGTTTTTTATTGAGTTGTATGATTTTTTTTAAGTAGAAAAATTCATTTGAAGTTACTACAGTCTTCTCTAGATAAAGAGAATGACTGTAGCAACTTCAAAAAAAAATCGGAAAAGTTTTGTTTTTAGAGAAGCTATTGAAGCGAGTTTTTGGTGTATTTGTTCTCCAAAATTGGTTTTAGAGAACCTATTGGAGATGCTCTGATGATATTTGGATTTTGTCTTCGGCGGCTGTGGCTACTGTTATTATTCGGTATTATTGTGCAGCCCAGCATGGAGATTAAAGGGATTTGTGTTCTTGGGAGATTGGGATTAAGTCTAATTTGACAAATTGGGATTATGTGTAATTTTTAATGATAAAGTTTAACTATAAAATTGGTTATAGCCTTAAATTACAACCTTACTCAATATTTTTTTATTAGAGGTGATTTTGGACAAATTCACCATTGGATTACATCTTCTTCTTACATTTTTCATGCTTGCAAAATTTCTATAAAATTAAAAATCAATAGTTATGTCAACAATAAATTGTTTAATGTTAAGTATTTGTAGTTTAAAATTATGCATAAAATATAAGCTTATAGATCATATAGTAAATAACATCTTATTGATACAAAATTTGATATATGTATTAAGAAAGTAAAAAATATGCAATTCAATTGTTAGATTTTTAAAATTTGTAGTAATGTTTATTTTATTGAGTAAGGTTATAACTTTAAGTTATAACCAATTTTACAGCTAAAATTTGTCCTTTTTTAATAACAAAAATATTGTCAATAGGACAAAGTTTAGTTAAAAAATTATTTGTTATAGTCTAAGATTACAACCTTACTTAATAAAATAAATATTATTACATATTATGAAAATCTAACCGTTGAATTGCATGTTATTTACACTCATAATACACATGTCAAATTTTAAACTATAAAGACTTGCAATTAAAACAATTTATTGATGACATAGCTATTAATCTTTAATTTTTTAGAAATTTTGCAAGCGTGGAGTACATAAGAAGAAGATCTAATCCAATGGTGGATTTGTTAAAATTCACCTCTGATAAAAAGATATTAAGATTGTAATTTAAGACTACAACTAATTTTGTAACTAAACTTTATCCTAAAAAATGATACATTATTGTTCTATAAGACACATAGACAAATAAACAAATGAAAATTGACGAAAGGACTAAAAACTCTCATTTTTTAAATTTCAAGAACCAATAGGTTCACTTAAAAGTTCAGGAATCAAAATCACTCCACAAGTAAACTTTAGGATAAGTATTATGTTTACAACACTCTCACAACAATGATTGACCAAGAAAAAATAGTTGTGGTTGACGGACAAGACACGCAAGGACAAGCTAGAGAAGAAGTCTTAGCGTGTGTATAAAAAAAAAAAAAAAATGCCGGGACAGGAAGTTTGACCTTATCCTAGCGGTTTTCAAAATGCTGGGATAGCCCCTTTTTTTATAGTGACAAGACACGTAGTGACAAGCGAGAGAAGAAGTCTTAGCATGTGTATAATAACTAATAAGCAATAACCAATGCTCCAAGAAAAAATGACCAATGTCTCTATAAAATAAAAATTAAAAAATGGAATGAGAAGACAGAAAGTGTGGCATGTGAGAACTAAGAAGGGGTAAGAAACTCCTCTTCCTTAACCTTTCCTTTCCTGGTTCCAGAAAGATAGGAGTAGTCAGCAAGAATGTTTCAGTTTTATATCCCCATTTGCTAAGCCAATACGTCACCAAACCCTCATGTTGAACAGTGCCTTATACCTAGTACTATATATATATATATATATATACACACATATATAGGGGTACATTGAGTTCCCATTTGCTGAGATATATAATACCTCACCAAACCCTCAACAGTCCCTTATATAATCTAGTACTATATATATAAAGAGTTATATTTTATTACTATATCACAAACTTACTAGTCTTTACTGGCATTGGGGGATTGCATTGCTACAACATTCCAGTTGTTTCTTCATATATAGCTGCTTTCTAGAGAAAATTCAATGGCGAAATCACCAGAGGTTGAGCACCCCAACAAGGCCTTTGGCTGGGCAGCCAGAGATACTTCTGGCCTCCTCTCTCCCTTCAATTTCTCAACAAGGTCCTCTCTCTCTCTCTCTCTCTCTCTTATCCATTGTTTGATTTTGTTTTTCGTTATCAATTTGTTATGCCATTATAATCATTTTGTTTTCCTTATATACTATGGGGAGAACAGCCAATAAAAACAAAATTGGATTATTCAATTATACTCTTGTTATGTAATTTGAAAAGGCTTGCATTTATTCTAATTTTTATTTTGTTTTATTTGACCATTCTACTGTGTTATTATAAGGATTATATATATATATATATATATAAAATAATTCAATACCTAGGGATGGTAGATCTGAATCTAGACATTTATATTGTAAATACAAAAAGTGTTAGTTAAACTACAAAACTTTTAACTTCTTCTACTTATAAACAATTCGATAATTAGAGAAAGGTGAATGTTCAATAAGTGTATAAAACACTATGAACGTTTAGACCCCAATTTCCAAATTATCAATTCAAACTTATTATCAAACAATTAATGTGTGGAATATAAACATAAGCATATAACAAAATTGATAAACAATCTAAACCAAATAAAATCACTTCCATAACATAAATTAAATGGCAAAGATTAAGGGAAGAGAGTTGCAAACACAAGGACAACACAGCGATGTGTTATCGAAAAGGAAACTGAAACCCTCGGCATAAAACTTCTCCGCCGCCCTCCAAGCGGTAAATAATCCACTAAAGAATCAAGTTGGGATACATGAACAGCAAAAGACCCTCCAAGCCTAATCTACCCAGTGTACCTAAGCCCTCCAAGCTCCTACTCCAACAAGGTTACGCGGAACCTATTTCTTCTTTAGCTTATCGGATTCCGCTATAGCTTATAGCATCAACCAATATGAAATTTGTCCCTTACTAACTGCTTCCCAAGAATCAAATGGCCTTCTCACAGATGTGGGTATGGTGAGAAAAGGTTTTGGTAATGTACCTACCTCTCCACAGCCCTCCAGGCGGTAAATAATCCACTAAAGAATCAAGTTGGGATACATAAACAGCAAAAGACCCTCCAAGCCTAATCTACCAAGTGTACCTAAGCCCTCCAAGCTCCTACTCCAATGAGGTTACGCGGAACCTATTTCTTATTTAACTTACCGGATTCTGCTATAGCCTATAGCATTAACTAATATGAAATTGGTCCCTTCCTAACTACTTCCCAAGAACCAAATGGCCTTCTCACAGATGTGGGTATGGTGAGAAAAGGTTTTGGTAATGTACCTCTCAAGGATATACAATGGAGAGGATGAGAGTAGAGGAATTTCAAGAGTCTCTATGTGAAAATTGGGTATGAGTCAATCTTGTTTTTCCCTAGGGTTTCTCTCTCAATATTCTCTCTGGAAACTCTCTACAATTCATGGGTATAAGGGGTATTTATACTTGTATGTGTTTGGAATGGGAATAGTCAGTTTTTCCAAAACAAAGCTGGCTGGTGGTTTGGCCTCGCGACTTGACTGAGCCCCGAGTTCGAGCCGCGAGGTAACTGAACAGCCAGACTGGACTTTTTGTCCTGTAGTGCTACAGCTGATATGACGGTTCAGCTTCTCTGCATGCTTGGCACATGTGCAACTTCTGGCGGCTTGCAAGCCGCGAGTTACCTGCGAGATCCAGTTGCGAGTCCCTGATTTTTTGCACAATTTTGAGCATTTCTTCACACTCTCTCACACACTACCCTTACATGATTCCCACTTAAATATAGGGTTACTAATTGCTAAAATACAAGCAAATTTGGCACAGAATAAAGTTAACAAGATAGTTGATAAAATTCAATCTTACAATCTCCCCCTTTGACTATTCCGTGACAAAACCTTAAAACAAATTTTAGACTTAACATGTGAATTAGGAACAGTTGAACAAAACTTAACTAGCAGTGGAGATCCATTGTCTTATAGGGATGTAGAAGAGATGGGGTCACTACAGAAGAATAAGACTTGGGAATCCTCTAGTATGTTGACAAAGTCAGTTCCAATAGATAAGTTCAAGAGCTACTTGGACTTGGTTGATGTTTGTAGTTTGTAAGCCCTTAAGGGTGAAGGTGGAGGCGATAGAGACAATTCAAGCCAAGGTGGAGATTTGTTGATATTGGGCCTATGTGGCTTGAATTGCCAAGCCCAAATTTGGTCACCTTA
The DNA here is from genome assembly GCF_932294415.1 of Quercus robur. Taxonomy (NCBI): domain Eukaryota; kingdom Viridiplantae; phylum Streptophyta; class Magnoliopsida; order Fagales; family Fagaceae; genus Quercus; species Quercus robur. The sequence goes on from NC_065539.1 coordinate 17,214,761, forward strand.
GTTGACCGAATCCAAATTGTAAAAGGATTGCTCCTTTGCCGACTTTGTTAATAACATAGATATAAATATTGTTATGTGCGGCACTGATGATTCCCAATAACCTAGCAAGTGCAGCCGTGTGAGAGATATTCCAATAACCTAGCAGCAGCCGCATAAGAAGAAGAATAGAGTTTTCTTGTCTTGTGGGTGAGAAAGAGTTAGGGTGTATTAGGATTTGGGTTTCTTGAGAGTGTTTTTGTGTACTATTGTATCTCCCTATTTTTTATAGTGAAATTTCTCCGTCGTCTCTATGGAGGTATGCAGTTTGCCGAACCATGTAAATTTTTGTGTTCTTTGTGTGTTTGTTATTTAATTTCCGCTTATTTATTGTTATTGACTTTGAGTCTTGGGGTGCTATCTGCACAACAATATAGATAGATAACGAAATGAGAGTAAGGAAGTTACTGGGTGGTAGTTGCACTAAAGGCACAAAGGAGACACAAGCAATGATTGATTTTGCCGCCAAACACAACATAACAGCTGACATGGAGGTTATTAAATAGGTGATCACTGCAATGGAATGAAACGACTTGTGAAAGCAGATGTCAGATACCAAGTTGTCATTGATATTGGGAACACATTAAAGTCAAGCTCTTGATTTTTACTACTTTTTTAGTATGGCTCATTAGTGAGGTAGGGATACCTTTTAGTTGATTAAGTTGTCTTCTGGCATCTTCTAGACTATAGTCTTTGTTTTACTATTTACTGAATATTTTCTTCTTCATAGTGACGCAAAGATGTAATAGGTTGCATTTGTGATAAATGAAAGCCGTAGTGATTTCTGGTTTGGGATCTTAAACATCCAGTTAGATATTGTCCCATTCAATCTCTTCCCTTTTTCAAATTGAAATATTTTTTCTAGAGCATCCACAGTAAAGTAATTAAAATAACTAAAAAGCTAGTTTAGCACTCAACACACTAAAAATACCCACAATATCAAAGGCGTCGTACTTAAAAAATTTTTAACACTCAGCTATAGTGATCTGTCATCTCGAGTAGCTCATTGTAATTGAACGTTATAAAATAATAATGTAATTTATTCTACCATGCGTACCTCTCCTTTCTTTTCTCTCTATTTTGCTTCTTCCCTGTTTCTAAAATTTTCTTTCACCCACGCTTGACACCCAGCCTCTCTCCCCTTCTCCCTCTCATCTAAAATCAAATCTCTCATCCAAAATGCCTCTCTTCTCTATCTTGCAATCGAACCCAAAATGTCTCTCTCTTACTCGTCTCTCCCTCTCTCTCACCATGGTTCTTGGTGGTTCAGTGGTTCGATTTTGGTTGGTTCTTCAATGGTTCGATAGGATTTTTGGTGGTCTATGCTTTGATGGGTAGTTGGTGGTTTGATCTGATTATCAGTGGTTTGTTCTTCGTAGGTCCGATTAAGTGGCTAACGGTGGTTGGTATTTTTTTTTTTTTCTTTTCCCGACTAGTGGTGGTGATGCGGTTGTGGGTTTGAGTTTGTGATTTTGGTGGTTGGGGGTTGAGGTTGTGGGTGGTGATGACGGTGGCAGTGGTGGCTATTGCAGTGGTTGAGTGGCTAGTTGTTGAATGGGTTTCGTGGCTAGTGGGTTGATTGGTGGAGTTGGTTTTTTTTTTTTTTTTTTTTTTTTTTTTTTTGTGATGGTGGTTGGCAGTGGCTAACCAGGGTTCTTGTTTTATGTTTTTTTTTTTTTTTTTTTTTTTTTAACCAATGGTGGTGGTTAGTGGCGGCAGTGGCTATGGATAGCAGAGAAGTGAGAGAGATGGTGGCAATAGGTGTGGGTAATAGAGAAGAAATAGAGAAGGAGAAGAAGATAGAGAAAGGAGAGAGTAAGAATTAAAAAAAAAGAATAAAATAAATAAATAAATAATATTTAAATGAAGTGGTAAAAAAAAGGATAAACTTTAATTTTGGGTGTATTGTAAAGTGAAGTGATAAATAGATAAAGTAAGTTCCTAAGGTGCTAAGTGCATTCATATTAACCACAACTAACTTGAGGCTAAAAATGTAACTAAATATCCAAAAAAAAAACTCACACATGATTCTCAACAAACTACTATAAAAATTTAACATTTAATTTTGAGTCGCTGCATCTAGCTAGACATTGTGTCTCGCTACTACTAAAAAATCAATTTTTATTCCTTCTCTTTCTTTCTACCCACTAACTTCTCTCTCTCTCTCTCTCTCTCTCTCTCTCTCTCTCTCTCTCTCTCTCTCTCTCTCTCTCTCTCTCTCTCTCTCTAGGTTGGGTTCGACAATGGGTGTGGTGGTTGGCAACGATGGTTGGGTCTAGCGGTGGCTGGGTTTTATTTGGGTGTTGGTTGGGTCCAATGGTGGCTGGATTTTTATGCGATGGTACTTAGTTTAGATCGGCGTGGATGAATCTCTTACACAAGGTTTTGGGTTATTTTGGGCTAGTTGCTAGGTTTTGTGGGTTGAGGCAGCGGCTGCAAAGTTGTGGTAGTTGGGGTTTGTGGGTTACGGGTTGTGCAAGGCTGTTGTGGGTTTTTTTTTGGGTTGTAATAGCAGTGGAGCTCAATCCCAAAAAATGGTGGCTTAGGAAGTTCTGGTGGAGGCACTTTTGCAGCCTAAAAAATTGAACTTGCATTACTTTATTAAGCACAGAGGCTATGAGTCAAGGATGAAGTATAAGATCAAGATGTTAGTAATTCCTAAAGTGATATTGTCAAATGTTTTTGGAGTGGCTTCTACTGCCACTAAAATGCCTATTCATCAACATCAGTACATCCGAAATTTTGCTTAATGATATTATCAAAAAAAAAAAAAAAAAAAATCCAGATGGGTGGTGGTGGATTTTGGGATTTAAAATGTGAATATGAAAAAATAATATTTAATTAAAATAGTGATGTAGTATTGAGACTGATGTATGACTATAAAAAAATATAGATAATTAAACTAGAGAAAGTGGATTTTTTGGAATAGTTTAGTTAAATATTTAAGGAGACTGATGTATATGCTCTAAAAGCTAAATTTTTTAGCTTCTTTGCTGTGAATACTCTAAGTACCACTACCATTGAGTTCCCATTTTCTCTTTACATTTCTCCCAAATTTGGGGAGATTGTATTTTGGTGGATTTAAGGAGAAAATATCTAAACCCCACCAATTTTCTCTCCCAGCCAAACAACACAAAAAATGATTCTCTCATATTTTCTCTTCTCCTTTTTCCATTTTCCCTCAAATCTCCCCAACCAAACGGATTATAAGAGTAAAGAGTGAAGGTTTGTGAGTTGTGAGTCTCTCTCATTATGGCAATGTTTACACAATAAAACTTCTTTTAAAGAAAAAAAAAAAAGCTCCAATAGATATTTAGGGTAATTTTAAGCAGCAAAATGAAGTCATTGATCTGCATTTTATCCTTTTATTTTCTCCCTTTGTTGCTCATTTTTATTTATTTTTTGCTTTGGGATTATATTTTAATTTAAGTAAAAAAATTGGGTTTCTTTTTATTAGTGTTATTTTTTTTGTTTTGTTTTGTGAGGGAAATTGAAAGTTCAAAAACATGTACAAAACACCTTTGAACGTTTAGACCCCCAAAATACAACTTAACCAACTCAAGCAATATGTCAAACAACTAGTGTGCGGAAACTTAACACATGCTATAATATGAAATTGGTTAAAAACTATCTAAGCCATAACAAAATAAAACCACAGCAGATAATGTAAAGGCAAAGATAGAGAGGAAGGAAGAAGCAAACACAAAGACAACACGCGATGTGTTATCGAAGAGGAAACCGAAGTCCTCGGCGAAAAACCTCTCCGCCGCCCTCCAAGCGGTAATCAATCCACTAGAAAATACAGTTGGGATACAAGGACAGCAATAGACCCTCCAAGCCTAATCTACCCAGTGCACCTAAGCCCTCCAAGCTTCTTGCTCCAACGAGGTTGCGCCGAACCTTTTTCTTTTCTAGCTTCCCGGATTCCGCTACTAAACCGTAGCATCAACCAATGAAGATTGGCTCCTTCCTAATTGCTTCCCAGAACTCCAAACAACTGTCTCACAGAGATGATAATGGTGAGAACCAGGTTTGGTATAATGCCTCTCAAGGATTTGACAATGGAGAGGAAGAGAGTAAGGGAATTTGAAGAGACTCTAAGGTATAGATTGTGGGTGAAGCAATCTAGTTTTTCTTTAGGGTTTCTCTCTCAAAATTCTCTCTGGAAGCTCTCTTTCAATTGTGGGTTAAAGGGGTATTTATACTGGAGTGGGAGAGGAATGTGAAACGTCAGGTTTTACAAAACAGGGGTGGCTCGCGGCTTGATCTCGCGGCTTGACCAAGTCGCGAGATCCAGTCGCGAGTTAACCGTATGGCCAGTTGTCCTGTAGTGCTCTAGCTAGCATGACTGTTCATCTTCCAGCATGCTTGGCACGTGTGCAGCTTCTGGCGGCTTGCAGCCGCGAGTCCACCCGCGAGTCCCAGCCGCGAGTCTCTGTTTTCTTGCACACTCTTGAGCAAACTTCACTCTATCTCACTCACTACCCTTACAACAAACTCACCTAAATACAGGGTTGCTAAATGCTGAATTACAAGCAAATTTGGCACGGAATAAAGCCAATTAGATGGTTGAATAAATTCAACCTTACAGAAATAGGCAAATAGCTACAATCATATATACAAAGGTTATAGTGTAAAGCATCTCATCACCAATATTAGTATTAGTCCTTTTCTTACCTTCCAACTTATAACTAGAATAACCAAATTTTAATAATGTTTTTTACAATAACCAAATTTTAATAATGTTTTTTTTTTTCCTCTTATAACCACTAATATTTGAGAAATGTATTTAGATTTAAATTTGAAATTATGCATAATCTAATTAACTAAATTTAATTATTTGTGTAGTCCTTGCTCTTTGTATAAATTTTATAATTATTAATGGAGTAGCTCTTATTCCGTGACTAATCACCTTAATCCGAACTTTTTGGGCTGTAGAAGGCATTGGGCTCCATGACATAAACACATCAAAATGATTTCAACTGGAACTAGGCCACGAGAACGCAGGCCCCAACTGCAACAAATAGTGACGTCGGCTCTCCCATTTGGGAAGACCTTAGGGTGGCAGCCCTCCAAAAGTAAAATGGAGGTCACCAACGGAGGCCATGGGCCTTCTTGATCACCCATTCACCCCATCCAGGTAAGTATACTTTGACGTCGCTCATTACTTCTTATTTATACCTTCTTGTGTCTCTCTCTTCCTTCCTACATTTTCAATGTGGGATCTTATGGCAAATCGCAAGGGTACAAATACAATAGGTAGATAAACTATGAATATACTATACTGCCTCTATCCATTGAAGCTTTGGGGTTCTAAATCATTTTAACCACTCAGAAAACCATGGTGTTCTTATAGCCTACAGGCATTCACAATGAGATTTCACTTAACTAAATTTAACCAAGCACTGCACCACTTTGGTTGTATGGGAATCACATACTTTAATCTTATCAAGTGTACTAACATCCTCACTAGAAGACCACGTCAAAACCACATGATTTTTGTGGACCTTGTGTGTAATATTTTTCACTAAAATAATATATATAAAATTTTATTCATTATTTCACTAATAATATTAATTGATTAGAAACGATTGGAAAAAAAAAAATGGTTTTTCCTTGATTATGATTATGTTTTTGTTAAATTGTTACTTCTACCCGAAATTTAAAATAATAATACTTACACGGGCCTATCACTTGTATATATAAAAGCAAAAATCTCATGCAAGAGAGCATAATATTCTGCCATGTGGTACATTTCTTAGGATTTTATTTTTATTATTTTTATTTTTTTAGACTTATAACTCAATTAAGATTTCATATCACTATCAAAAAACGCGGGCTATAGCCGCATTTTTTTTAGCCACGTTTACAAAAAAAATAAAAAAAAATAATAATAAAAAACAAAACGAGGCTATAGATAACTTAAAGCCGCGTTTTTAAGAAACGCAACTTAAACTCTGACCTATAGATGCGTTTTTAAACTGCAATTATAGGTTAAGTCTATAGTCGCCTTTGTAAGTGCTTTTAGACGCATTTTTTTTTATAGGACCTATTGCCGTGGTTTAAAAACGTGGCTTAAAACACAGCTATAGTTAACCTATGGCCGCATTTTTAAAATGCGGCTATAGGTTAAGCCTATAGCCACATTTAAAAATGTGGATATAGGTCCAGTAGATTTTTTTTTTTTTTTTTTTAATATGAACCTATAGCCACGTTTTGAAAATGTGGCTATAGGTCTAGCTGAATAATTTTTTTTTTTTTAAATGAGGATCTATAGCCGCGTTTTTAAAATGTGGCTACAGCTAACCTATGGTCATTTAACTGTGTTGTTCTTAGTTACATCCAGTTAATCTTTGTGGTATCTTGCTGGTTGATGAAATTGTTCATCTAAAAGTATGCCTCTGCATTTTATCTTACAAAAAAATGTTGCCCCTTTATAGTATCAAGATTTGAAATTTTTTGTTTGATGCATCTGTGGCAAGCACAAGTGATAGATCTGGTCAACTATAGTAATTGATCAAGTTCAATAGCATGTGTTTTCTTTTTGTGGGAGATCTCTGTGGTATTTCTACTTAAATCACATCATTTGGTGTGGTTAAGATCGTAGTTGATTTTTTTAATTTAAATTTTTTGGTGAGACAACAATCAGAAAGTTTTTAAGGTTTTGTTGCATGCTAATTTTGATTTTTACTAAGGCATTGGCAAGTAAAACACATTGGCATTCCATCACGAATTTGATGTTTGATAGGAAAAGAATCTGCTTCTTGAACTTAAGATGGTTGAATTGCTTTCCTAGTTTGTTAGCATTTCTAGTGGTGTTATATGTGTTATTTCTCTATTCCATTGTGAATTGAGGGCATTACCTTGAGTGGTTTTGGTTTTTAATTGAAACCAGTCAGTTTCCACTGTATTTCTAATTGAGCATTAGTGAGCTAATTGGTTTGAATTTTTTTGAATGTACAATAGCCTCTATTTGTGGTGTTAGATGTTATGATTCTATAGATTGTTTTAGGATTGGTTACTATTGGGTACTGAGACATAGGACATTGTGTTTTGTCTTTTTTAGTTGGTGGTCATAGGGACTATTACTAATGGAAACAGAGACCATGGATATTGCAATTCAATCATGGGTTTTAGGAGACTGTCTTAGGTGTACTCTAACAGTTTGATGCAAAAAAGAGTTTGTATATATGTCTATATATTTCCCCTTTGAAAATTATGTTGCTTTCATTTTTTGCTTCATTTACTAATACTAGGTTTTTTGGCCTTTTAAAATTATATGAAAGATCTTTCTTAATTTAAATTTCATTAATAGATTACTAATATCTGGAGTGCGATTAGGCTTTTTTTGGAATGGTAATTTCTAACTTCTCAAGTCTGTCTTATATTTTTCTTATGCTGAATTTAACCAAAAAACACTTCGTACTTCAATTTCTCAATGAATGATGCATTATCTAAAAAATAACAAAGTGTTCAATTTGGGTTGGTTTCATTAAGGAGATGTTCTGTTTGTGTTCTTGTATTTTGGAGTATGTTGTGTTTGTATTGTGAGCATGTTGAGTTTGATTTTGAGTTTTCTAGATTTGTGTTTGAATTTGAATTTGCTGAGTTTGCGTTTTTGTTTTATTTTTGTTTTGAATTTCTTAATTTAATAAAAATTTTAATTTTAATTTTCAAAAATTGAAAGCATTAATATTAACGCTTTCAAATTTTAAAAAATAAATAAATAAACTTTTGATTACCAAAAATTTTGGTAATCAATTTTTTTTTTTTTTTGGGGGGGGGGGGGTATTTTTTGGTATAGTGGCATTTTGAAATGCTACTATAGCTAATATTTCTTAAAAAAAGTGGAGAGAGAACAATTGAAAATTTATAATGAAAAAAAAAATGAGAGGAGAGGAGGTTGCAATATTGTGCTTTAAATGTAAAGAAAATCAATCAGTGACTGTCAGAATTCCATATAATAGCAGCATTTGAAGATTCTGGTTAATTGATAGACAAATGGTAGAATTGGAAATATATAACTCTCGAATCTAAAGAGAGACTCAATAAATGTCATCCAATAAATCAAAAAAGAAAAAAGAAAAAAATAAAATAAAATAAATGATGACATGACGCTGATGTGGCTTAATTGGAGCATAACAACAATAGATATTATACTTCAGTATAAAATAAATATAATAAACTCTATATAATTTAATAATTAGGAAATACATAGGGTTTGTTACATGTGTGTATATTATTATCATGTTATTATAACTTTCCATTATAAAATAAGTAATTCAAGGAAAAAAATAGTAAAGTTAGAGATTGTTCAAGAATGTGATTGATTAAGTAGATATTTAATGCTACATTTATGTATGGATGAGTGTGGCTATATAGGTCAATAATTAATATTGTTCTAGTTGGTTGAGTTTTGTCATTTATTAGTTTAAAATATATTTTATAAAATGAATGACAAATAGATAATGACAACTGTTTAAAAATAAACATGTAACTTTAGACATAAATTTAAATAATGGCCCCCTCGACTTTTCATAAATCACTCCTCCCTCTTATGATTTTGGTAAGAGTAAGTCTGGTACCATAACTAATTCCACAACTTTGTCACAACTTTCTTGTATGGCAAGTTGTAAGTGGTGGCAAAAGTAGTGAAAATTGTTGTGGTATTAGACATACTCTTTGGTAAAAAAAAATATAATAAAATTAAAAAAAATTAAAATTAAAATTAACATTAGACATAAATTTAAATAATGGCCGCCTAAACTTTTTATTTTTTATTTTTATACAAGATAGAAATTCTACTCTAGCCTAATCTAAGTGTATATGTGAGTAAAGCTCCCTTCTAGAGATTTGAACTCCGACTCTTGGCCCTCACACCCCATAAGCACCTATATTTGTGAAGTGACCATCGCACCAAAGGTGTGTGGTGGTAAAAACATGTAACACATTTATTTAGATGATTAATTCATCATTTTTGTTACCTCTAATTACTTTTATACCATAATTAACCCATAATTCTAAGTGTATTTAATGTATTTCATTAAAATAAAAACATTTATATATTATTAATGCACTATTTATTTCCTCTAATTACTCTTATACCATAATAGCATATATAGAAATATATAAGGAATCTTGTTAGTATATAAATACATTCTTTATTATTTTTTGACAATTAACACACTGTAAGAGTAAAGAGTGTTTGTGAGTTATGAGTCTCTCTCTTTATAGCAGTGTCTACACAATAAACTCCTTTAAAAAAAAAGAGAGAGAAGGCTCTAATAGATATTTAGGGTAAGTTTAAGCAGCAAAATGAAGCCATTGATCCGGCATTTCATCCTTTTACTTTTTCCCTTTGTTGCTCATTTTTATTTTTATTTTCTTTGGGATGATATTTTAATTTCAGTAATAAATTGGGTTTCTTTTTATTTTTATTTTTATTTTTGAGTAAAATAACTACAATCATATAGTGTAAACCAAATTTTAATAATTTTTTTTTTCTTATAACCGCTAATATTTGAAAAATGTATTTAGATTTGAATTTGAAATCATGCAGAATCTAGTTACCTAAATTTAATTATTTGTGTAGTCCTTGCTCTTTGTGTAAATTTTATAATTATTGATGGAGTAGTTCACATATTTCGTGACTAATCACCTCAAACCAAACTTTTTGGGCTGTAGATGGCATTGGGCTCCATGACCTAAACACATCAGAAAGATTTTAAACTAGAATTTGGCAGGGGCCGCGCGAACGCAGGCCCCTACTGCAACAAATAGTGATGTAGGCTCTCAGCTCTCTCATTTGGGGAGACCTTAGGGTGGCACCCCTCCTAAAAGTGCAATGGAGGTCAACAACTTAGGCCATGGGCCTTCCTGATCACCCATTCACCCCGTCAAGGTAAGCATATTTTATCGTTGCTTAGTGCTTTGTATTTATACCTTCTTGTGTCTCTCTCTTCCTTCATGCATTTTCAATGTGGGATCTTATGGCAAATAGCAAGGATACAAATTACAATAGGCAGATAAACAATGAATATACTATACCGCATCTATTCCATTCAAGCTTTGGGGATTCTAAATCATTTTAACCACTCGGAAAACCATGGTGTTCTTACAGCCTACAGGCATTCACAATGAGATCTCACTTAACTAAATTTAACCAAGCATTGCAATACTCTAGTTGCATGGGACTCACATACTTTAATCTTATAAAGTGTACAAATGTCTTCACCGAAAGGCCACAGCAAAATCACAAGATTTTTTTGGATCTTGCGTGTAATATTTTCACTAAAATGATATAATAAAATTTTATTCATTATTTCACTAATAATATTAATTGATTAGCAATGATTGAAAACAAAAACAAAAATTGTTTTTCCTTGATGATTCTGATTATGTTTTTGTTAAATTGTTACCTCTATCCGATATTAAAAATAATAATACTTATGAATTTCCTTGCATTACAATAATAATAATATTAATTTACAAAAAAAAAAAAAAAAACATTATAAAAAAGCGTGTAATGCACGGGCCTATTACTATTATACATAAAAACAAAAACCTCATGCGAGAGAGAATAATATTTTGTCATGTGGTGCATTCCTTATGATTTTCTTTATTTAGATTTATACCTTAATAAAGATTGCATTTGCATTATAGTATTAGTACAATGAATTAGCTAATGGGTTTTGGCAGACATATTTGAGCCATGACTGAAAGAATAGGAAAAACACTTAGGAAACTATCCCATTGAAGACCATATTGATCAATTTGTATATTGGAGGAGATAGAACAATTGAAAATTTATAAAGAAAAAAAATGAGAATTGAGGAAGTTGCAATTATGCTTTAAATGTAAAGAAAATCAATCAGTGACTATCAGAATTCCATATAATAACGACATACAAAGAGTTTGGGTTAATGGATAGACAAACTGTAGACTTGGAGATAAAGTAACTCCCGAATCTAAGCAGGAACTCAATAAATGTCAACCGATAAATCAAAAAACAAAAACAAAAATAGGAAAATAAATGATGACATGACATTGATGTGGCTTAACTGGAGCATAACAACTATAGATGTTACACTTCATTATAGAATAAATATAATAAACTTTATATAATTTAATAATTAGGAAATACACAGGGTTTGTTACATGTGTGTATATTATTATCATGTTATTATAACTTTACATTATAAAATTAGTAATTCAAGGAAAAAATAGTAAAGTTAGAGATTGTTGAAGAATTTGATTGATTAAGTAGACATTTAATGCAATATTTATGTATGGATGAGTGTGGCTGTATGGGTCAATAATTAATATCGTATTAGTGGTTTGAGTTTTGTCATTTATTAGTTTAAAATATATTTTATAAAATGAATGACAAATAGATAATAGCAACATTTTAAAAATAAACATGTAACTTTAGACATAAATTTAAATAATAGCCCCCTAAACTTTTAACAAAAACATGCAACACATTTATTTAGATAATTAATGCATCATTTTAGTTTCTGCTAATTACTTTTATACCATAATTAATCCATTAATTCTAAGTATATTTAATGTATTTCATTAAAATAGAAACATTTATATATTATTAATGCACTATTTATTTCCTCTAATTACTCTTATACCATAATAGCATATATAGAAATATATAAGGAAATCTTATTAATAAAAACATCCGTCATTATTTTTGGACTTTTTTCCCTTTTAGATGAAATAATAAATTTTGATTTTATGGTTAGGAGTTAAAAATCTTTTAATTTGAATTAATATTATATATACACATTGTTATTGTTATAGGTAAGAAAATAGCATTTATTAATCATATTTTAGTTATTATAAAAACAAAGCAAAAATGAGTAAACATTCGATTAGGCTGTGGTGTTTTACGCCAATCAATAGGAGGCTGCCACGTCATCTCCTTTTAATGAGTCACTTAAATCCCTATTCAAATCAAACCAAAACCAAAACCAAAACCCAATCTGAGAGACAGAATCGGAGTGAGAGAAACAGAGAAGAGAGAAGAGAGGGAATTGGAGAGTGAAAGAAGAGAGAGAGGCCACTGTTCCCAGCCACAGTACGCGCTGTCGATGTCGATCCCTAGCCCACAACCCACAACCCATATGCTACCATGGCTCGTGACCACTCCACCACCGCGCCACAACCATCGGACCACCCTACAACCTAACAAAAACCCATGCCACAAAACACACAACCCATAACCCCACAGCCCATAACCCTCATGCCACCACTGTCACGACCAAGCCACCAGCACAATGTCGCCACCATCAAGAGAGATTGGCAGAGAGAGCCTTGATTTGATGAGAGAGGTTTGAGTTTTCAGAGAGAGAAGTTTGAGTTTTTTGAGAGAGAGCTGATGAAACCCAGTCAACAACGATCCATGACCCATGGCTACTGTTGCCTTCAAGGTGGTGGCCTTCAAGGTGGTGGCGGTGGAGACAAACAGCAAAGAAAAGGAAAAAGTGAGAATGAGAGAGAAAGAAGAGAAAAGGAAGAAGTGAGAAGAGAGAGAGGGAGAGAGTGACTTTGAAGAGAGAGAATGATGAGATATTTTTATTAAAATAATAATATTTTTTTCCATCTTCGGTCTAAGGGCTGTGGGTATTCTTTCTCAATTCGGTCTCTGTTTGGACTCTTTGGAGAGGGATTTAAGTGACTCATTAAAAGGAGATGACGTGGCAACCTCCTATTGGCTGGCGTAAAACATTGGTTTTACGCCACAGTTTGACTGAACGTTTACTCAACAAAAATAAGGGACATATGTCACTTTAAAAGGATTTGGGAGAGAGTTTTTTTTTTTTTAGTAGTATAAACCCGACCTTTTTTGGGTAAGTAACAACAAAATAGACCAACCAACCACAATGGAACCACGCAAGCATTAGTATTAGAGGGTGTAAAAACCCTCCAGTTGCTATTTTAGTAACTAGACCCTTAAAAGCAAGCTCCATCCAGGTATGTAAACCCAAAAAATTATTCATCCTAGCTACTTGCATATTTGCAACTTACTATTCATGAAGTTGTAAATAAAAAACTACTTTTTTAATCTTTCACACACTCTTTCTTCCTCTCTCACTCTCTCTCTTTTTACTTTTTATTTTTTTTATTAAGTTGTTTATATTATTTTATTAGATTGTATGTAAAAATAAAAATTGAAATGCTAAGTATAATGTTGGATGAATTTGTAAAATAAATAAAATAGTGCTTAAAAATGTAAAATAAGTGTTCTTTTACATCCCTTGGCTAGAGTTCTAAACAGCAAAACTACAAACAGGAAAGGAATATTAAATAAAATAAAAAAGCACTTTATGGCAACCCAACAAGAAAACGTACGGATCAACAAGACCGACCGAAAGTGTGGGAAAATAAATTTTTTTTTAAAGGAGAAGACGTGGCAAAAGAACTAAGAAGTCGTAAGAAACTCCTCTTAACTTTTCCTGGTTCCGAGTAGAGTGGTGAACAAGAAAGTTTGAAATTTTGTCTGATGTCAGACTCTCACTCCCATTTGCTAAGCCAGTACGTCACCACACTAACAGTCCCTCATTTCTACTATATATATATATAGGTGCATTTGTTGTACTTAAATCACAAACTTATTTATATACTAGTCATTACTATCCTATAGGCATTGCATTACTGAGACGTTATAATTGTTTCTTCATAGCTGCCTTCTAGGGAAAATTCAATGGCGAAATCACCAGAGCTTGAGCACCCCAACAAGGCCTTTGGCTGGGCAGCCAGGGATACTTCTGGCCTCCTCTCTCCCTTCAATTTCTCAAGAAGGTCCTCTCTCTCTCTCTCTCATCCAATCTTGCTTTATTTTTTTTTTCTTTTTAGGTGCGGTTTGGATAAACGGCACGTTTACGTTTGTGCGTTTTCCTTCCCCCTTTTTTTTTTTTTTTTTGGCTTCAATCACAGTTGTTGACCAAGTCAACAATAAATAGTGCACCCATGTAATGTTCATGGGTTTTAAAAACTTCACTTTCAGCAATTTTTTTTATTAAAAATAGGTCCCACAGTACTATTCACACATTTAAAAATTATTTTGCTACAGTGTTTTTAATTTTCAGTTTCAGCAAAATAAATTCTATCCAAATAGATCCTTAATCTAAAATTTTGATTATCTTGAGAAATTGGATCATTTTGTTATGCCTTATAATCATTTTGTTTTCCTTATATACTATGGGGAGAAGAGCCAATAAAAATGTAATTGGATCATTCAATTATACTAAGCATTTTTATCTAAAATGAAATTGGATCTTTTTGTTATGCATTCCTTTTTCTTTTCTTTTTTTGGATGAAAGACAATAGTGAAAAGCTTTCATTTATTCTATTGTGAAATTATAGAGAATCTTTTATTAATAAAATCGTTACTTGGGGATGGGGATCTGAGTCTAGACCACGATGAAAATTAATCACGGTGCATGGAGATTACTCAAATATTATCGATAATGATCCATCCTTTTTTAACATTTTCTTTTATTTTATTTTTTAAAATTTTAGTACTAAATTGTTGGGTTTTGCTAAATATAACATGGTATGGTATGTTTGCAGAGCAACGGGAGAGAAGGACGTAACATTCAAAGTTCTTTTTTGTGGGATATGCCACTCAGATCTTCACAAGGTCAAGAATGAATGGGGCTCATCCATCTACCCACTTATCCCTGGGTATATTAATGCTTTCTTTTTTCTTGATATATGGGAATGTTAGTGTTAATGTTAACGTTTCCTAGGAATCATATTTCTATAATATATGTATATTTTCAATGTAGCCACTCCATCCACATTACGCGGCTATTGCCAAAATGATATAGTTATGTTTTTGAAAATAAATGGAATGTAACAGCATAGTTTGGATAAAAGATTGATGGAAGGACTAAACATTGTAAACAAATGTGTAACTTAAATAGATTTAACATTGTATGTGTTAAATATTAGCAACGCGATGTGTTATACCATGTTGAATATGCTAGAGTAGATGCGGAAGAGGAAGCATAGAGGAGGAACACTGAGAACACAAGGGTTACGTGGTTCAGCCTTACGGCCTACATCCACGGAGGAATCCCTTAAGGGCTACATCTTTATTATATGAGAGTGTAGTACAATAACTTCCTGTGTTACAATGAACCCTAACATGAGTATATATAGGTGACTAAACCCTAGACTAATAGACTTCTAGTACAAGTAGGAGACTTGACTTGCACACAAAGTAGAATTAGGGTTGGGCCTATTACATTGGGCTAATATGAATAATATATATCTCTAACACCCTCCCTCAAACTCAAGGTGGAAGCTCGATGAAGACTTGAGGTTGGATAAGCATGAGAAGATCACTTGAAGATGCCTTGAAGAATGCCTTCGAAGAAACCACAATGAAGAATGTGCCAAATGTCCAATTTCGGAGCCTCAAATGCAGAAATGGAGCCCAAAATCGGAATCTACGCGAAAAACTGAGCAAGATAGGCCCTTTTGGAAATTTTGACTTTTGGTCAAAAGTCAACGTAAAAAGTCAAAGTCAACTGGTCCAGGTCAAAGTCAACAGTCAAAGTGCTCACGGGTCAGATCCGGGTGGTCCGGGTCGGGTCGGTCCGGGTCAACGACGTGGTGCTGACGAGACGACACTGCTGACGTGGCTGATGACGTGTCGCTGACGTGTACTAGGGCTGACGTGGCCGTGCTTGCGTGGCTGCTGACGTGGAGAGATGACGTCATCCGGTGACGTCAGATGACGTCAGCAGGAGTTTTCCGGCGCGTGGAATGCACGTGACAGCTTCATCGGCGCGTGGAGGAGAAGCCAGAAACTTGGGAGGCGTGTGGCAGCGCGTGTAAGCTCGGTTGAGGCCGATAATTTCAGGTTTCATAGATCGGCGGACGAGGAGGCCGACAGGGCGGCGCGTGCACCTAGAAGACGATCTAGAAGTCAAGAATCTATGGCGGCGCGTGGGAGATTTTCTGGAGGCTGCTGCGGCACGTGGAGGCGCGTGAGAGCTCGTATGACTACCAGATTCTCAGGCCAGGTGGATCGGTGGACGACAAGGCCGGATTGGCGGCGCGTGTGACTGAGATCCGAGCTGGGAGTCGAGAATCTTCAGCGGCGCGTGTGAGAGTTCCAGAGCCATTGGTGGCGCGTGGTGGCGCGTGCGGCTGCCGTTGGAGGTCGGGTTTCTGGGTTTTGGTCGCGATATGCCGTGGAGCACGTATGTCTTGTTGGTTTCATTAGGCGATGGCTTGATGTGCACAGATCTGATATTGATGTCACGGGTTTGCTTGAGTTTGTGGATTTTTGGACACAGCACTGCGCCACGGTGGCTGCGAGATGCCGTGGAGTCTAGATCCAGCAGAGAAGCATGCGTGACTTCTGATGGTGGTATGCACGTGAGAATCTTCTTTGTTGTGTAGAGATGTTTGTTTGATGCCAAGAACGAAGTTTGGCTCTGATACCATGTTGAATATTAGCAACGCGATGTGTTATACCATGTTGAATATGCTAGAGTAGATGCGGAAGAGGAAGCATAGAGGAGGAACACTGAGAACACAAGGGTTACGTGGTTCAGCCTTACGGCCTACATCCACGGAGGAATCCCTTAAGGGCTACATCTTTATTATATGAGAGTGTAGTACAATAACTTCCTGTGTTACAATGAACCCTAACATGAGTATATATAGGTGACTAAACCCTAGACTAATAGACTTCTAGTACAAGTAGGAGACTTGACTTGCAAACAAAGTAGAATTAGGGTTGGGCCTATTACATTGGGCTAATATGAATAATATATATCTCTAACAGTATGCATTTCAATTCAACACTTTCCCATACTTCACATGCTATATGTCAATTACATGTTAATACATTATTGATGAAACAGATTGAATGGATTTTATTACTTCATAAAATATTGAAATCATGGGAACTGAATTGGACAATGCAGGCATGAGATTGTAGGTTTAGTGACGGAGGTGGGGAGCAAAGTACAAAAGTTCAAAGTTGGAGACAAGGTTGGCGTTGGCTGTATGGTTGGTGCATGTCATTCTTGTGATAACTGTGACAACCACCTTGAAAATTACTGCCCCAAAATGATTCTCACCTATGGTGCTAAGTACTACGATGGAACCATCACATATGGAGGCTACTCTGACACCATGGTTTCTGATGAGCACTTTGTGGTCCGTATTCCAGACAACCTTCCACTTGATGCTGGTGCCCCTCTCCTTTGTGCTGGGATCACAGTGTACAGTCCCTTGAGATTTTATGGACTAGACAAACCTGGTATGCATGTGGGTGTGGTTGGCCTTGGTGGTCTAGGACATGTTGCAGTGAAGTTTGCTAAAGCTATGGGAGTTAAGGTGACAGTGATTAGTTCATCACCCAACAAGAAGAAGGAAGCTTTGGAACATCTTGGTGCTGACTCCTTTTTGGCTAGCAAAGACCAAGACCAGATGCAGGTACTGAAATGTTAACATGTTGCATTGTCTAGTTAGCATGTGTGAGTTATAATAAGTGTACATTATCTTAGTTTCTAACTTATCAACTGTATAGGCTGCCCAAGGCACAATGGATGGTATCATTGATACAGTCTCTGCTCAACACCCTCTCTTGCCTCTAATTGGTCTATTGAAGACACAAGGAAAGCT
The DNA here is from genome assembly GCF_932294415.1 of Quercus robur. Classification (NCBI taxonomy): domain Eukaryota; kingdom Viridiplantae; phylum Streptophyta; class Magnoliopsida; order Fagales; family Fagaceae; genus Quercus; species Quercus robur. The sequence continues at coordinate 17,232,458 of NC_065539.1, forward strand.
CGTTATGGTTGGTGCACCAGAGAAGCCACTTGAGTTACCAGTCTTTCCATTACTAATGGGTAAGACAATTGTTACATTTGAATCTGAAAAGGGGATCCGAAGTTGCTTGTTATGTTGATATGACTTAGTAATTATATAAGTCAGGGTGTATTATTATTATATTCTTTAGTGTTGTACAAACCTAATTGCTACATATGCATTTCCACTGATAAATTGTGTATTAATAAATGTTATGGAATGACAGGAAGGAAGTTATTGGGTGGTAGTTGCATTGGAGGCATGAAGGAAACACAAGAAATGGTTGATTTTGCAGCCAAACACAGCATAACAGCTGACATTGAGGTTATTCCAATTGATTATGTGAACACTGCAATGGAACGACTTCTAAAAAAAGATGTCAGATACCGATTTTTCATTGATATTGGGAACACATTGAAGTCGAGCAATTGATTTTTACTGTTTTTTTAGTATGGCTCACTGGTGAGATGAGAATACCTTTTAGTTGATTAAGTTATCTTCTGGTATCTCCTAGACTCTAGTCTTTGTTTTTCGGTTTTCTGAATATTTCTTCCTCATAGTGAGGCAAAGATGTAATGGGTTGCATTTGTGATAAATAAGGGATGAAGTGATTTTTGGTTTGGGATAAACATCCAGTGAGTTATAGTCCCATGCAATCTCTTCCCTTTTCAGATTGGGAATATGTCTTCTTAAGTGCTACTAACATTGTGTTAAGATACACAGAAATTTCAGTTTGCTTCATTACCTGGCTTCTATTACAATGCTATGTCATTTTACTTGTTCACATCTTAATTATTATTTTTTTAAATGTATACATTTACCCAATCCATATAACCGTAATAAAAGTAATGCATAGAGTTAAAAACATCACCAAAATAACATACATTAGAGAATGGCAAAAATACTTTGTTGGTTCTTACCAAGCATTTCTAGTTTCTAATGTTTTAAGTGAACATTATTAGTCCCTAAAATAAAATTAAAAAAAAATTAAAAAGGAAAGAAGAAAAGAAAGGTTTTTAGTCCCTCCTTAACATCCAATGGTATGCTTAATTTTTTAAGTGATGTGACAATATTTTTTATATTAAAAATTTGCACATAGGCACCAACGCTCGTCAAATTTTGACAAATGAGACTTATCCCAATCCCGAAACAACCCAAATCCCTTTAACCGACCAAAGTCACATTAAGCCTTAATGATCCTTTAGAGCATTCTCATCAACAATTGTAAAAATTTTAACATTTACAATCTCAAAACACTGTTTTTACAATTTTAACACCTCATTTTACAATATACCAAACATTAAAACTTCTATTTTTTTTTTTACAACTTCATTTAAATATTATTTCTTTATTATTTTTTAGTTCCTTTTTTGTTTTTATTTTTTTCACCCTCTCTCTCTAGTCTCATTGTCTCTCTCTCTCCCTCTCTCCCTCTCTCCCTCTCGGTTTCACTATCTCAACCCAGCAATCATACCCATCGCTGGCCACTAGCCACTACAATTCCAACGACCACCACAACGATTAGAGATCCATGCCTGTCAACTCAACGATCCACACTGGTCACATCAATGATCCATGAACGCAGACTGACGAACCCAGACCATGAACTAAGACCCACAAACCCAGACCCATGAACTCAGACCCACAAACCTAGACCCACAAAATCGTCGGAGCACATCAAACCACAACCCATGACCATCGCCAGAGTACAATCATCGGTGAAGCACACTTATCGGCGAACCACATTGGCGAAGCACAGAGAGAGAAGAGAGAAGAAAGAAGTGAGAGAGGAAATAGAAAAATAGAAGAGAGAGAGCCGTTGAGGTGAATAAAAAAGAATTTTTCTTTTACAATCCAACTACAGTATGGTCTCAAAAATGAGACTGTACTATAACTAAATCTTAAAAATTTTAAGATTTAGCAGCTTTCATGTAGAGGTGTTTTTATCTCAGAAATGCTAAAAAATAGCATTTTTAGCATTTGAGAGTTTAAATGTGAATGCTCTTACGACAACTGGCTTAAAAAATGCCAATACATAAAAGATATTCATGTTCAGACCCGAAAATGGCTACATAAAAGATTAAATCTATGATTCTATATAAAAGAAATTATTTATTTCCAATTTTTAACAAAACAATTTGGATTCACAATACACTACAACAAATGTATTTTCAGTGACGAAAAAATTCGTCACTAAATATCCAGTTTTTCGTCACTAAGGACCTTTAGTGACGAAATTGGACTTTTAGTGACGAAACTCATTTCATCACTATAGCCCTGTCACTAAAAGTCCTGGTGACGAAAAATTTCGTCACTAAAAGTTCAATTTGATTTTTTTTTAAAAAAAAACTTTTAGTGACGAAAATGTTTTGTCACTTTTCCTCACTAAAAACACTATTCAGTGATGAAAATATTTCGTCACTAAAAACACTTTAGTTTACTAAATCATATTTTGTGACGAATAATTTCGTCACTAAAACTATGTTCGGGTATATATAGTGACGAAAAAATTTGTCACTATACCTATTTTAAAGAAAATCCAGGCACATATAGTGACGAAAATTTTCGTCACTAAAACTATTTCTTACAAAATTTTGCTATATTTAGTGACAAAATTTTTGTCATTAAAACAATTTTTTGTTGCTATATTTGTGACAAAAAAATTCTTCACTAAAACTTATTTTTTGTTTTTATTTTTTTCATGACTTTGATATTAACTTGTAACCTATCATTATATTATTAAAACCTCACATTTGAATAACACATTTATTTCAACAACACATTTATAAAAAAAGATCCATACATTTCACAAGTAAAAAATAAAACAAGTATCCAATTCAAACTCCTTCCATACAATAATTGTTTGCAATACATACAATAACTCTACCTAAACCCTATTTTAGAACTAACGGAAGATGTCCTCATATGTTTTCAAGTAATGCCAAAAGTAAATCCTCTAAAAGCCACCAATAAGAAATCTGCACAAATATAAAAACAATACTTCGTTAAAGTACTATTCATCACATCAAATCAAAAAGTTTCATTCACATTTGCAAAAAATGAAAAACACTCCCAATATTAGTTTAAACCACCTTATAACACCATGCAAGCCACCCACTTGCTCCAACGCAACAACCTACCATAAAACCAATCACAAACATCACAAGTATAGAGTGTTTACAAATATTGAAATCAATTAAAGTACTATTCATCACATCTAATCAACAAGTTTCATTCACATTTGCAAGAAATGAAAAACACTCCCAATATTAGTTTAAACCACCTTATAACACCATGCAAGCCACCTGCTTGCTCCAACACAACAATCCACCACAAAACCAATTCCAACATCACAAGTATAGAATTTTACAAGTATTTAAATCAAATAAAATACTATTCATCACATTTTATCAACAATTCTCATTTACATTTACAAGAACTGAAAAACACTCCTAATATGTATTTAAATCACCTTATAACACCATGCAAGCCACCCGCTTGCTCCAACACAGCATACCACTACAAATCCAATTTCTAACATCACAAGTATAGAGTTTTATAATATTTTTAACTAAAATTTACTTACTTTGCTCAAGCTAAGTTTACAACTTTCAGAAAAAATCCAAAATTATTGCAAACAATGTGAATTTAGCCTGCAAAAAAAAAAGTTAAATTTATAAGTACTTCAGTCTTAAAATCCTCTCATAAGTTATTACACAAACTCATAGCTTACACATGTAATACAACAATCATCCAAATTCCTCATCCAACATCTTCAACTTCTTCAACTAAAATTTCAACATCCAACCCTTGTAGCCACATCCAACCCAGATTTCAAACAAACCCACCTCCCCAATTTCACAAACTGCACAGCAAAACTCCTTTAATGAAGAAGAGTTATTTGGACATACAAAAGCATAAATATACACATACCAAGTAACTTTTCCTATCAATTCATTGAAGAAGCCAACCAATTGAATTCAAGAAGCAAACCACAATTAATAATTTTGGGGGGAAAAAAAGGAAAGTAGAAAAGAAAACACCATTATGCAGCACCATTACACAAACAAGAAAAAAGTACCCCACCAAAGAAATTTTAAGTGCAAGAGAACAAAAACTCAGAAAGTTCAAAGGGTCAAAACCATTAGTGTAGCTGAAACACATGCAGTGAAAATGAGTTACAATTTAAATTTAGAGAAGTTCAAGGAATCAAAGCTATCTAGCAGAGCTGAAACACGCTCTAAGGAACTTCTCCAAATGGTGTGAATCATTGATGCCCATGATACAATAATAACAACCAAGTCTATTAGTCTCAAAATTTTGGTTTGAAATATGATAGTAGAGAACGTACCTTTGTTGGTCTAAGAACAACAGTTTTTTCTTTCTCTTAGCCAGTAGTTCATACAGTGCTCTGGTGAAAACTGAAAATAGTCCTACAAAAGAACCCAATTCAACACCATTATAACAGGTTCTAATGGCCTTCACTAACAAAATTCTACGAGAAACAGAGAGAGGTCCATGTAGAAATAGTACCAACATTTAAAAATAAAAATAAAAAACCAAATAAAGAAACATAATTCACTATTCAAATTCCTTTTATCATAGAACAATGGAGAAAAAAATATAAACAAAACTAGGCTTCGACCAGAAAACAAACAAGTAGCAATATAAAGACAAATTTCTTCCACTTGCCTATTTTTCAAGACATTGGGTCCTCCAAATTTCTTTGGGTTAGATTTGGATGTAGGAATCCCCACCAATCATCTGCATGTTATTTCACATATTTAGCACATACAAGAACTATCTAATCCAAAAGAATGATAAAATCATGCACAAACTAAAGAGAAGAAAAATGGGGTAGTGAATTATAAACAACAGTATGTATAATGTACCACAAAAATCCCTGTATCTACAAGTAAAACCATAACTAAGAAATTCAAATTCTTCAATTTACATAGCAAAAAAAAAAAAAAATATATATATATATATATATATATAAACTTTCTAATTCACAACACCCCCCACCCCCCATACAAAAAAATACAAAAAATTTATTAAACAAAATAAATTAGAACCAAATAAAAATGAGAAAAATAAACAAACCAAAAAATATAAATAAATCAAAATAAAAATGGAGAAAAATAAGCAAACCTCATACATGGGTTGAAATTAAAATTATAAAAAAAAAAAAAAAAAAAAAAAAAAAAAAAAAAACAAGTGAAGAACTTACATGGGTTGATAGATCGTCGCAAGGATCATCAACGAAAAATAGACAATAGCGACAACAATAGCTAAATGATGGATCGTCGCCAATGGTCCAACTCAGAAAATGAAGAAGTCTGTCGCAAGGATCATCGCTGAGTTTGTCGCAAAGATTTGCCTTCGCAAGGATCGTCACAAGGTTTGCTCTTAATAGAGCTTCATCGGCGACGGTTTGAGCTTCATCAGCGATGGCTGAGATCAACAGCGACGGTGGGAGATCAACGGCGACGGTGGTTTGGGTTTGGGAGCTTAATCACCGTTTGGGTTTTTTTTTTTTTTTTTTTGAACTGCTTTGAGTGAAATGTTTTGACCCTTTGAACTTAAAAGACCAAAATGGCTCAGAGAGTGCCACGTATTGCAATTAGGCTTTTAAGTCTTTAGTGACGAATTCCAGTTTTGTCACTAAAGACCGGGCTTTGTTAAGTCATATTTCGTCACTAAATCATATTTTTAGTGACGAATTGTGATTTCGTCACTAAAAACATATAAGTGCAAAATTATTATTATTTTTAGTGACGAATATTTTTCATCACTAATTCTTCCTTATAGTGACGAAAGGATTTTCATCACTAATACTATCCACAGTAATACTACAGTGACGAAATATTTTGTCACTAAAAATTTCAACTTTTAGTGACAAAATATTTCATCACTATAGATTAATTAAACTCGCGCCAAAGTTTCCCTCCATTGGCGCCCATTTTTCAGATCACAATAGTGACGAAATTTATTTTTCGTAACTAAATGTTATAATTTTTTTCATTATTACTGACGAAATCCATATTTCGTCACTAAAGCTGTATTTTTAGTGATGAAAAAATATTTCCTCACCAATTTTCGTCACTAAAAATACATTTTGTTGTAGTGATAAAAAAAAAAATGCTTCAGGCGATGAAATTGGATTAGCAAAAAAACGTTTCAAGAGTGATGACTATTCAAAACCTGTATACAGTTTTTTCTTTCCAAGTAATCAACACCTGGATGGCTGGATTTTTTTATTTTTTATTTTTTGAGAAACCTGATGGCTGGATCTTTGCAAATAGCTAGAAAATAAATAAGATAAGCAAAACAATTTCCATCTTGACACGTTTGAGCTTTGGGCTTGAAATTTGGAGTCAACACTTGTGGTTGTTGTGAAGACCGGTGAGAGCATCTCTAGCCATTTGTCTAAATTTTTGTACTGTTTGAACAATGAACAATAACATTTGTCTTTTACATACCCACTTTTTCAAATACACCTTCTAACAATTATATCTTTCAAAAAAAAAAATGTTACATCCACAATATTTTTTGCAATACTTTCACAAGAATCATAACAAAATCTTATATGAAAAATTGTTACTAGTTCTAATTTGAACCCACCACTGAAATTATATTTTTACTCACCAATATTAGCTAATAACAATATGTTACTTAAAATTTATTATGAAAATATTGTGGTAGCATTTCCAAATTGTCATTTCTTATTCTTTATATTATTTTTCCTTTCTTTCATTCATACTTTTCCTTCTTTTTTTTTCTCTTGTTTTTTCTCCACCACACACGTATATCCATATATCTCCATCCTCTCCTTTTTTTTTTTCTCTCTAATCTCCACTTGATTCCAGAACCTCCCTCTCTCTTTCTTTCTCTAGCTCTCTATTTCTCTATTTTTTTTTCTTTTTCTACTTGATTCCAGAACATTCTCCAGCTCTCTCTATGATAAGAAACAGAGAAAGAGGTAGAGAGAGAAAGAACAAATGGGTTAGGTGGCTCCGCTCCGCTGCGCCTTTCGCTGTGCTCTCTATGTCGCGCCTTCCGCTCCACGGCTGCCACTCGTCTTCCTCCCCAATGCAGCCTAGATGGGTTAGATGGCTTGTGTCTTTTTTTTTCTTTTCTTTTCTTCTTTTTTTTTTTTTTTTTTGCTTTTATTGTTATGATTTGATTAGTTTTTAGACTATGTTTTTGAGTTTGTATTTTGATTATGCTTGAGTTTAGAGATGTTTGAGAGAAAGGATTGTTGTGTTTGTAGCTGTTGTGAATGTTTGTAGCCATGGTGAAAGGAGATAGAAATAATTGCTTTTTATTGAGTTGTATTATTTTTTTTTTTAGTAGAAAAATTCATTTGGAGTTGCTATAGTCTTCTCTAGATAAAGAGAATAACTGTAGCAACTTCAAAAAAAATTTGGAAAAGTTTTGCTTTTAGAGAAGTTGTTGGAGTGAGTTTTTGGTGTGTTTGTTCTCCAAAATTGGTTTTAGAGAACCTATTGGAGATGCTCTGATGATATTTGGATTTTATCTTCGGCGGCTATGGCTACAGTTATTATTCGATATTACCGTGCAGCCCAGCATGGAGGTTAAAGGGATTTGTGTTCTTGGGAGATTGGGATTAAGTCTAATTTGACAAATTGGGATTATGTGTAATTTTTAAGGATAAAATTTAACTACAAAATTGGTTATTATTTTAAATTACAACCTTACTCAATATTTTTTTTATTAGAGGTGAATTTGGACAAATTCATCATTGGATTACATCTTCTTCTTACATCTTCCATGCTTGCAAAATTTCTATAAAATTAAAAATCAATAGTTATGTCATCAATAAATTGTTTAATGTTAAGTATTTGTTGTTTAAAATTATGCATAAAATATAAACTTATAAATCATATAATAAATAATATCTGATTGACACAAAATTTGACATGTGTATTAAGAGTGTAAAAAACATGTAATTCAATAGTTAGGTTTTTTAAATTTGTAATAATATTTATTTTATTGAGTAAGGTTATAACTTTAGGTTACAACCAATTTTACAGCTAAAATTTGTCCATTTTTTAATAACAAAAATATTGTCACTAGGACAAAGTTTAGTTAAAAAATTATTGGTTATAGTCTAAGGCTACAACCTTACTCAATAAAATTAACATTATTACATATTATGAAAATCTAACCATTGAATTGCATGTTATTTATGCTCATAATACACATGTCAAATTTTAAACAATAAAGACTTGCAATTTAAACAATTTATTGATGATATAACTATTAATCTTTAATTTTTTAGAAATTTTGCAAACATGGAGTACATAAGAAGAAGATCTAATCCAATAATGGATTTGTTAAAATTCACCTCTGATAAAAAGATATTAAGGTTGTAACTTAAAGTTACAACCAATTTTGTAACTAAATTTTATCCTAAAAAAAACCAATAGGGTTCACTTAAAACTTCAGGAATCAAAATCACTCCACAAGTAAACTTTAGGATAAGTATTATGTTTACAACACTTTCACAATAATGACTAACCAAGAAAAAATAGCTGTGGTTGACGAACAAGACACGCAGTGACAAGTTAGAGAAGAACAAGACACACAGTGACCAACGAGAGAAGAAGTCTTAGCGTGTGTATAATAACTAATAGCCAATAACCAATAACCAATGCTACAAGAAAAAATGACCAATGTCTCTATAAAATAAAAATAAAAAAATGGAATGAGAAGACAGAAAGTGTGGCATGTGAGAACTAAGAAGGGGTAATTAAGAAACTCCTCTTCCTTAACCTTTCCTTTCCTGGTTCCAGAAAGATAGGAGTAGTCAGCAAGAATGTTTCAGTTTTATATCCCCATTTGCTAAGCCAATATGTTACTAAACCCTCAAGTTGAACAGTGCCTTATACCTAGTATTATATATATATATATATATATATATACACATATATAGAGGTACATTGAGTTCCCATTTGCTGAGATATATAATACCTCACCAAACCCTCAACAGTCCCTTATATAATCTAGTACTATATATATAAAGAGGTATATTTTATTACTATATCACAAACTTACTAGTCTTTACTGGCATTGGGGGATTGCATTGCTATAACATTCCAATTGTTTCTTCATATATAGCTGCTTCCTAGAGAAAATTCAATGGCAAAATCACCCGAGGTTGAGCACCCCAACAAGGCCTTTGGCTGGGCAGCCAGAGATACTTCTGGCCTCCTCTCTCCCTTCAATTTCTCAAGAAGGTCCTCTCTCTCTCTCTCTCTCTCTCTCTCTCTCTCTTCCATTGTTTGATTTTGTTTTTCATTATCAATTTGTTATGTCATTATAATCATTTTGTTTTCCTTATATACTATGGGGAGAACAGCCAATAAAAACGAAATTGGATTATTCAATTATACTCTTGTTATGTAATTTGAAAAGGCTTGCATTTATTCTAATTTTTATTTGACCATTCTACTGTGTTATTATAAATATTATATATATATATATATATATATTTTTTTTTTTTAATAATTCAATACCTAGGGATGGTAGATCTAAATCTAGACATTTATATTGTAAATAAAAAAAGTGTCAGTTGAGTTACAAAACTTTTAACTTCTTCTATCTATAAACAATTCGATAATTAGAGAAAGGGAAACACCTACATTGAAGACAAGGGCTCTTGGCTTTATTTGATCAATTAATCACAGTGTGCGTGGTGATTACCCAATTAGTATTGACAATGATCCATCCTTGTTAACATTTTTTTTTGGTTCTGAATTGTTGGTATGTGCTAAATATAAAATGGTATAGTATGTTTGTACTTTGTAGGGCAACAGGGGAGAAAGACGTAACGTTCAAAGTTCTTCTTTGTGGGATATGTCACTCGGATCTTCACATAATCAAGAACGAATGGGGTACATCCACCTACCCATTTATCCGTGGGTATGTTAACGTTAATGTTTCCTAGGAATCATACATCTATCACTATATCTTTATATTGTAATAAAGAATCGTGTTGTATTAAATATTAGGAAACATGGACAATTCATTTGAGATGCGGCCCGTGTTGGACACTTGACATGCCTAGGACACTTTTACATGCATGTCCTAACCATATCATTTTTAAAAAATAAAAACAACTACAAAACACATCTAAGACACAAAAACAAGAGGAATCAAATTCCATTTCACAAAACAAAGAAAACATTCATGCTCTGAATAGCAATAATGCGTTTGAAAATTAATAAATATCTCCATTCTTGGTTTATGTTCTAATTCCTAAACACTCTTTAATAGTCATGAATTTGCTTTATTATTTATTAGTACTCTTAATTTGATATATATTTAAGATTTAACATTACATGAAAAAGAAATGCTTAATATTTATAGAAAATATAAATAAAAATATATTTAATAATTATTTAATCGACATGTCCTGTTGTATTTGTATTTTTTTTTTTTTAGAATACTAAATATTTTTAACACACACACACATGGAGAGAGGGAAAGAAGGTTTTTAAAGAAATTTACAGTGGTGTATATCCAAAAGGGCCTAACTCTTGAATGTACAGCACAAACTTTAAACATCTTTAACTCACACTCATTTTCCAATGTAGGATTAACCCACTATTTTTCTTTTGAGAATACTAAATATTTTTAACACACACACACACATGGGGAGAGGGGAGAAGGTTTTTAAAGAAACTTACAGTGGTTTATATCCAAAATGGCCTAATTCTTGAATATACAACACATGCTTTAAATCTCTTTAACTCACACTCATTTTCCAATGTGGGATTAACCCACTATTTTTTCTTTTGAGAATACTAAATATTTTTAACACACACACACATACATGGAAAGATGGGAGAAGGTTTTTAAATAAATTTACAGTAGTGTATATCCAAAAGAGCCTAACTCTTAAATATACAGCATAGGCTTTAAATCTCTTTAACTCACACTCATTTTCTAATATGAGATTAACCCACTATTTTTTCTTTTGAGAATACTAAATATTTTTAACACACACACATGGGGAAAGGGGAGAAGGTTTTTAAAGAAACTTACAGTGGTGTATATCCAAAAGGGTCTAACTCTTAAATATACAGCACAGGTTTTAAACCTCTTTAATACACACTCATTTTCCAATGAGGGATTAACCCACTATTTTTTCTTTTGAGAATACTAAATGTTTTTAACACACACACACACACACACACACACACATGGGGAGAGGGAAGAAGGTTTTTAAAGAAACTTACTATTGTACTTGTACTTGCTTGTTATGTTTGTTAGGTTCTAAAGATTTAGAATCTAAATGTATTAGAACTTCAATGTGTAATGTTGGCAAACCATGATCAAAACTTAGAGTCTAGATTTAGGCTACTCAAAGTATGCTGATTGTAAAGTTGGAATCAAGTGATTGCAGAAAATTACTGTTCACTTTCTGCAAGGCTCAATCGATCGAAGCTCATGTAAAATGTTTTTCTACAGGTTTTTCCAATTCAAGCCCAAGCCCATATGACATGTAGGGTTTTATGTCTTGTGTTAAGTATAAAAGGAAAAACCCTAACTACATTTTCAGGTTGTTGTTTATGTTATGTGTGTGAATCTCTTATGAGATCTAGAGGTGTTTGCCTTCATACACACTTAGGGTTATCAAGATCAAGATTGATATCAAGAGCTTGGTGATCGTTTCAGTTACTGCATAAAGAGTTTAAAGAAAAACACAAGTGGAAGTACTTGTGGTTGCTGTGAATCTAAGAAAGAAGTAGTCTGTGGACTCGGAGTTATCATATAGTCGTGGTAGTAAGTTTTCTACTCGAGAGCAATAGGATGTTAGTGGTCTAAGTCGCTATTGTAAAACTTCAATTCTTTCATAGTGGATCTATTTTACCTTGAGGATAGCTAGGTTAAATTATCCCTAAGTTTTTTACCAGTTTGGTTTTTCTGGGTTATCATATCATTATGTTCTTTATTTTTCGCATTGTTTATATGATATGATTTACTTATGTTAACCTAGATTTGAATAATTTACTTAAGTTAATCACTTGGCTAAATAACTAGGTTAATCTGTTTGTGTTTAAGGGGTCTAAAAACGTACAAGTAGTATCAAAGTATGTTAGCGTTAGTATTTAAATCATTTGATCTAAGAGTTGATCTTTGACCCCTATTGTCATGGAACACGGTCACTCTCTTGTGATCCCACCTCACTTTGATGGAAATAGCTATGCCTACTGGAAAGTAAGGATGAAAGCATTCCTGAAATCTATTAATGAGAAAGTTTGGAATTCCGTTGAATATGGATGGGAGAAGCCCACTACTCTGATTAGTGAGTGGCAAACTTCTAAGAAAGAAGTCGCTTTTAATAGCAAAACCATGAATGCTATTTATAATGCTGTTTCTATGGAGGAATTCAAGAGAATCTCTAATGTTGAGGCTGCTCATACTGCATGGAATATTCTCCAGACTGTGCATGAAGGCATAAAGGCAGTTAAGATTAACAAACTATAGTAGTTAACTACTAGGTTTGAATTAGAATGTTTGATGATGAATGTTTTAATGAATTCTATGCTAAACGTAATAATATTGTTAATTCTGCTTATAATTTGGGTGAAATTTATGATCAACCTAAGATTGTTAGAAAGATACTTAGATCTTTGACTAAGAACTTTAGATCCAAAGTGACTACCATTACTGAAAACAAGGATGTGGACTTCATCCTTGTTGATGAACTTGTATGATCTCTCCAGTCCTATGAATTGGATCTACCTAAGATAAACAAATCTAAGTTAATGGCTTTTAAGTATGTTGATGATGTTGATGGGAATGGATTTGATGATGAACTCTCTGCTACAGAGGTTGCATATCTTGCCAAGAACTTTAGAAACTTTCTTAGGAACAATAACAAAAGAGTAAGAGGTAAAAACAATGCTGAACTTAGAAATTTTAGCAGGAATGAACCCACTAAGGTGAATAATACTGAAAAACCTAAAGAGAAAGTAGGTCAAACCTCTAATAATTCTATAGGTCAACAATGTTTTGGTTGTCAAGGGTATGGTCATGTGAAATCATAATGTCCTACATGCTAAGTATTCAGAAGTCTCCCTTAGACAAAACTGGTCTAGGTTTTGAAGATAGCATCACTGTTTCTAAGACTCATTCCACAAACTTTGTTTCTTCTTCTAAACCTCTCGTGAGTGAAATTGTCAAACCAGTAGAAGTTATACCTCCTAGGAAGATTAGGGTTGATCTTAAAGAGTCTAAGTCTAAGAATTCCACCCTTCTTAAGGACAAGTTGCATAATAGACCTACATGGGTTTGTCATTTTTGTGGAAAGTCGAGGCATATTCGTCCAAACTATTTCAAGTTGCAAGCTGCTAAGCGAGCAAATAAGCCAAAAGTACATGTGCCTCAAGCACAAGATCTCATGGTACTTATTGATGAGTTGGTAAAGATTTTAAACTTTTATTCCAATCTTAGAGTTTCTCATCATTCTAATATGAATAATAACTCTAATGCAAAAGTTCCATTTATAAAGTTTTGGATGCAAAAAGTTCGATCTAATTGAGTCTTTCTGACATGGTCCTTGTGCTTCATCACTCTATTCTTTGTGACCATTCCTCTTTGTTGTTTTTTTGCTTTCTTTATTTTTTTTTTTTCTAGAATTTGCATTGCATAACATTCATGCATTTCATACTAGGTTGTTTTTGTTATTCTTTTCAAAAAACAAAAAAAAAAAAAAAAAAACAAAAAAAACAAAAAAAAACAAAAACAAAAAAAGGAGGAAAAGGGAAAAAAATATGTTTTGCATTATTTTTCTTGGATTTGAAATTAAGGTTGGCCATATTATCTTTACATAACATGTTTATGTACCTTGTTTAGCTTGGATGAGCTTATTTTATTACACTTTACTAGTTTGAGCTTTATAGTGCATGTTGTGTGGGAGTTGTTTATAGTTTTTGATCATATGATCTTGATCTTAAAGTCACATGCTTTTAATTGTAAGGACTAAAAAATCCTAAGAGAAAGACATAAATAACCATCTCACCACTGTTTACTAGCCAATCATAAACACCTTAGTGTATATAATATGATTTTGTACTCGACAAAGTGTAGCATATGCACAAAAAGAACATAAGATATAGCCTCGGCTTATAATAAAATTGGTATGTACATTATCTAGGCTATCTTAATCAGTTTCAAATCAAATAAAATTTGTATATACATTATGAGGCAAATCAAGAAACTTACATGATTGCAAGCTTGTTTTCTAGGAGATGTGGAAGTTATATGATGTTACTCTTTAGGTGATAGTCACTTTCAAACTTATGTGATGAATTTTGTAGAAATTGTGATTGATTACTATCCATATATCATCTCACATGTATCTCAAGCTTTTGCTAGTTGCATACACTAAACAAGTTATTCTTTGCTAAACTTAGTACATGATATTGTGTGTGATCCTATTGTGGCCATCCAAAATTAAAAATTCCTTGATCTTAATGCAAAATGTGTTTAAAGTTTGAGATTTGAGGACAATTTGATTGAAAATCTTGTTTTTGGAAGATTTGGCTTAATTTCAAGGGTTTTTGAAAAACGTTTCATCTCATACTCATGCATTTTATTAATAAAATTTTTTGCTTTGAGGAGTTTCTGCATTAAAATGCTCTATTTTTCAAAAATTTGATTTTTCCAGATTTTCAATCGATCGAACCTATTGCTCGACCGATCGAAACTGCGATTAAAAATTTGGTTTGAATCTGCCTGGCTCAATTACTGCTCAATTGATGCTGGATCAATCGAATGTGTTTTTCAATCAATCGAACCGATTTTCAACTGATCGAAAATCGGTCAGAGTTTTTTATAACATGAGCTTTTCACGTATTCTTCACTATTTCAAAAGTTTTCAAAAAGCTATTCTCTCTCTCTTCGACTGATCCAAATTCAAAGACATTTTTTTGTCGTTTTCCCTCAATTTTTTCTCAAGGTTCTTGTCGTCTAGCACCGGTAAGACTATTCTACCCTTTCTTTTTTTAGTTTAATCTCATTTTTCATGCATTTTAGGGAAATTTTCAGACTTAATAAAATTTGGGGGTTTTGATGTTTTAGTTGATTTCTTTCAAAATTGATCAATGGGGTTTTGTTGTTGGATGATATAAACATGTTCTTCATGATTTATTTTGATCAATTTGGTGGATTGGGAAGAATTGAAAATTCTAGGGCTTGAAACTCAACGAAATTGGGGATTTTGTTCAATTGAGATTAATTTGATGAAATTTGCTTGTGTAATTGATTAATTATGTCATTATATACTGTTATCTAACTTGTGTAATGATATATTGATCAATCTGTTGGGATTTTTGAAATTGGGTTTTTCAAAGTTTGGGTTTTTGTTCTAAAACTCTAAGTTCAAGCCAATTCTGTGTTTTTAAAGTGAAATTGAACTATTCTCAATGCATTAGGGCATGCATCATGTGTTAATCCTATTCATGCATCATATAGATTGTTATTTTCTATATTTTTTGCTCTAACCATGTCTGATGCAGTTTGCCCTTGGGTTTTCTTTGTTTTTTTTTTCTTCTGATTCTCTTCTGTCTATCCTATACCAACCTTAGCATCATGGTTAGAAAGACTAGAGCCCATAGGACATCCACCTCTACCTCTACTCCAACTTTTGATAGTGAGAGGTTTCGGAGTGAGAAAAACCAAGAGACCTTTAAGAAGCTGAACATCTTTAGATTTGTGTGGGCTGAGGGAAAAGTTGTTTTAGATGAGCTTGATCCGGAAATTAGGAGGAATTTTGAGCGTAAGGGCTAGTTACCTTTGATGGATATAGATCATCCTCTTCCGGCTACCTTGATTAGAGAGTTCTACTTAAACCTCTCTGTCCACTCCAATGATTCCAACACTCAATTTGTGAAGAGTTGGATATGGGGTGAAGAGTATGTCATCACTCCTTCCGTAGTGGCCTCTGCTCTTGGAGTGTCTAAGGTACAGCATCTTGTGTACCCTTATGATGAGACCCCTCCGCTTGATGATATTATGTCATATCTCACTAGTACTTCCATTCAATGGGGTACTTATCCTCGAATTATTTCTCATGAGTTGACCGAAATTCATTATTTATTTTTCCAGATTTCTTGCCATTCCATCTAGCCCATCTCTCATTTGCACACCATTCTCGAGATGAAAGTTCAAAAACGTGTACAAAACACCTTTGAACGTTTAGACCCCCAAATTACAACTTAACCAATACAAGCAATATGTCAAACAACTAGTGTGTGGAAACTTAACACATGCTATAATACGAAATTGGTTAAAGACTATCTAAGCCATAACAAAATAAAACCACAGCAGATAATAAAAAGGCAAAGATAGAGAGGAAGGAAGATGCAAACACAAAGACAACACGCGATGTGTTATCGAAGAGGAAACCGAAGTCCTCAGCGAAAAACCTCTCCGCCGCCCTCCAAGCGGTAAACAATCCACTAGAAAATACAGTTGGGATACAAGGACAGCAATAGACCCTCCAAGCCTAATCTACCCAGTGCACCTAAGCCCTCCAAGCTTCTTGCTCCAACGAGGTTGCGCCGAACCTTTTTCTTTTCTAGCTTCCCGGATTCCGCTACTAGACCGTAGCATCAACCAATGAAGATTGGTTCCTTCCTAACTGCTTCCCAGAAATCCAAACAACTGTCTCACAGTGATGATGATGGTGAGAACCAGGTTTGGTATAATGCCTCTCAAGGATTTGACAATGGAGAGGAAGAGAGTAGAGGAATTTGAAGAGACTCTAAGGTATAGATTGTGGGTGAAACAATCTTGTTTTTCTTTAGGGTTTCTCTCTCAAAATTCTCTCTAGAAACTCTCTTTCAATCGTGGGTAAAATGGGTATTTATACTAGAGTGGGAGAGGAATGTGAAACGTCAGGTTTTACAAAACAGGGGGTCGCTCGCGGTTTGACCTCGCGGCTTGACTAAGTCGCGAGATCCAGTCGCGAGTTAACCGTATGGCCAGTTGTCCTGTTTTGTCCTGTAGTGCTCCAGCTAGCATGACTGTTCATCTTCCTGCATGCTTGGCACGTGTGCTGCTTTTGGCAGCTTGCAGCCGCGAGTCACCCGCGAGTCCCAGCCGCGAGTCTCTGTTTTCTTACACACTCTTAAGCAATCTTCACTCTATCTCACTCACTACCCTTACAACAAACCCACCTAAATACAGGGTTACTAAATGCTGAATTACAAGCAAATTTGGCACGGAATAAAGCCAATTAGATGGTTGAATAAATTCAACCTTACAATCTCCCCCTTTGGCTATTCCGTGACAAAACCCTAAAACAGACTCTAGACTTTAACATGTGAGTTGGGAACAGTTGAACAAAACTCACTCACACCTAACTCTAGAAGCTGTGAAGCACTTGAATCATATGAACATAATACTCCTGAAACACAACAATACACCATGATCATTGTAAGCAGAAAATTATAAATGCATATGAAACAGGCAATATGTGATCAAGCAAAGATGGAGTTAAGAAACAAACCATGGCTTGATCAACCAAGTGAACACCACAAGGTAGTGATCACAGTGCTCATTCACACTTGGAATGAACACAAGGACATACAAGTTAACAAGCACAAGGCAAGACACTTGTATGCTCAACACTCAACCAATGCATAATACACAAGGTATATGCATCTAGGAACAATCCTACAAGGGCACAAGAGTGACAGTACATAAACCAAAATGCAGAACATTTAGATTAAAGTACTAATTTCAACATAGCATAAAGGCTGCATTAAGCAAGGTACATACCAAAAAGCCTACAAACTATGCATAAAACATTAACCCTAAAAGCTTACAAAAGCACATGGGTACAAACACATTATATTGAATAAAAACTTAAACAATATAAACTAAAAGTGCATAAAGTTTATCCCCTTCAAAGTGATGAGAAACTGTGATGCACTTGGAACATATATACTTATAACCTGAAACACTTGCACAAAACACATTAGACCCTCAAGTTAAAGCAAGTAATAAAAGGACAAGTATAATGTAACAAGCAAATTACGATCAAGTAAACATGATGTGAAACATGTGAGCAACTTGATCATACACCAAAACAGTCATATAGAAATGACTACAATGATCACATAGCAAAACAAATGATCATTCGAACATGCATTCAATGAAGCACAATAGCATAGGGATATATGCATGTCCAAAACACAAACACGATGCAATACAAGAAAACAAACACAATAAAGTTTTATTGTTAACACAATGTCTTCTCCCCCTTGGTATATGCATCTCCCCTATGGAATATCTCTCCCCCTACAAATGTGCATGAGAAATAGAATGTCTCCCCCTAAGGATGTGCACAAGAGTCATATAGAAATGACAAAATACTCCGAAATATTCTCTAGAGTATACTCTCCCCCTTTTTGTCAGGAATAGACAAAGGGTCAAGAAGAAACGAGGGCAAGAGATGAAGGTACGAACAATGCTAATGATGCATGAGGGGTTCAAGATGAATGAGAAAATGAAGCTCAAACCCATGACAAAGTAAAATGCTACAAAGCATAAGACAGACATGACATGCTAGGATGAAGAAGCAAGGTATAGATCAATGCATGACAAGGGTAGCAAAGGTGTGTGCAAGAGGTGGCTAAGTGCAATGCATGACCAATGTATGAAAAATGCACATGTGGGGCAAGGTGTGTTAAATACACAACCAATGAACCAAACATGTTCCTAATGAGGAAACATGAGAAACCCCAAAGTTTGGTACTCATCAGAGTCCAAACAAGCGAGAAAATGTCTAAGAGGCAATTTATCAAACACCTAGCATGCACACTATGAACAAAAATGTGAAACAATGCATGAACATCATGAAATCTACCCTTAATTCATGTTCTTTCTGCCACAAGGGGCCAACATCCAATGCATATCAACAAAAGAAACCAATCCCATAAAGAAATTTGACAAAAATTAAGTTTTCCCAACCCCAATGATAAAAATCCCAACCAAGAGCACAAAACTCTCCAAAACATAATCCAAGGATCAAAAATAATGAAAAGAATTTATAATTACCTTAGAAATGTTAATGGAATGAAAAACCATTCAAATTGGTTGGATTTTGATGTAAAAATATTGAAAGAGGGGTTTTAGAGAGGATGGGAGAGGTTTAAAACAAATTTCCCACAAAAAGCCCATTAAAAAGCTGTTTTTGGGCGATTCGTGACTGGGCGAATCGCGAGGTTCAGTCGCGAGCAAGCCGCGAGCCGCGAGTTTCAGCCGCGAGCCGCGAGTTTCAGTCGCGAAAATTTTCGCGAGTCGTGAGTGAGCCGCGAGCAAGCCGCGAGTGAGTCTCCAAAAGCTTCTGGATGAGCTCACGATTGGGGTTTCGCGACTGGCGAGTCGCCAGCTGAGCCGCGAAAAACTCTGACACCTGTTTTTCGAAACAAAACATGTTTAAACAATGAAAAACAAAGTAAACACTAAACATGAACTCAAAGAGTGATAAAAATCACTTCCAAAAACATATAAAATGATCAAAAATCTTTTTGGATTGAACCATATATGATTGAGCACACACACATCACATTTAGACAAGTACAATCTAACAAATGAATAAGACATTCATTGAACATTAGGCATGTGTGTTGTGTGTGTGTATCAAATGTGGAATAGTCCTTAGTCTAGAGTGAAGTTTCAATGATCAATTCAATCAAGTCATACACAACTAGTGCTAAGTCAAGTGGTCTATCTCAATTATAGAAATGAACATATATGACTTCCCACAAAAAAATGATTACATATGATGAAGCTTTTCATTTAGCTTCTTTACAATTCATAACATTTGATCATTTTGAATCAAAACATCTCATTTTGAGATCGATGCCTGAAATTTGTGATATTTCAATTTGACGAACAAGCCTTTGGCTTTTTGGGCATCATACAATTTCATTTAAGTCGCTTTCCCTTTTTCCTAGTCGAATACTAGTATTTGCGACGGCTTTTGCAGCTCATTATCTTTTTTCATTTTGAGATTTACATTTATTGAACTCTTTAAGCAATAAAAATAAAAGAATGGGAAGAGATATAAGCACAAGTCTACGCAAGTATCAAAACCAACATGACTATTGACTAATCATTCATGACAAGCTTGAAGATCGATTTACAACAATCACACAAAGATGTCAAGATTTTTCCCACAAAGATATAAGTGCAAAAATAACAAGCTAAGCTCGAAAATGCACAAAGCCATTTGTACAAAGGTACAAGGCCAAACTCACATGTGATATGTGCTCAAACAAATACGATCAAACTTTTTGAATTTTTCACTTTTTATGTGGTTTTGGATTTTTACTCACACAAAATAGAAACATAAAAGTAAGATCAAAAACGAAACAATGCATACAAATAAATGCAAGATGCACAAAATGTATGAAGATATGACATTTAATGCATGAAGGGTCCTACAAAGATCGAAAGAATTAGATCAAGGACTAAAAGAGCAAGAGCTCAACCATAGAAATCCTTCCTCATCCAAACGGAACGATTGTTTGGAATGAGTGTCTCAAGAGAAGCGAGACGAGGGTTGGAAGAATGAGAACCGGAGATGCACATAGTCAAGGAGTTAAGAGAATTAAACATTTTCTTTAACAACATGCTATTTTCACTCAAATCCAGTTTACTCTTTTTAGCACAACTTCCAAAAAAACTCAAGTTTCTCTTTTCTTTTGATTCTCTTAAGAGCTTGAAACTTAGAGCAATAAGGTCTTAGATGACCAAAGGCACCACAATGGTGACAAACAATGTGTTTAGGTCCACTAGGCTTTTTGGGAATGGATCTAGCAACATGGTTTTGTTCCCTCTTCAACTTATGACATTGATGTCTTATATGACCAATCACACCACAATGGTAGCAAGTTGGAACAAACTTAGATCCATCCAAAGCCTTAGGTTGAGACCTAAACGAAGGTTTTGACTTAACAGCCTTTTTCTCCACCTTTTGATTTCTTTTATGTGGAGGAATGTACGCCGATTTGTCCTTTAAGGTAGAACACACACTAGGCACAAAATCGGGTATCACAACATGATTGCAACAAATATTATCATCCATTTTATCAATGGGTTCAGCAATCAAACACTTGGCATGCATCTTAAGAGATTCATTTTCACATTTAAGATCATCAACAAGTTTGTTAGACAAAACAAGTTTAGCATCCAAGTCCATATTCAAACATTCAAACTCTTTCAGCTTTTCAAGAGAAATTTCAGCAAGTTTTTTATATTTCTCAACCAATTTGTTGGATTCATTGAGCTTAGCAATCAAATCATCCTTTTCACAAAATAACTTGCTTAAATTCTTTTGAAACTTCTTAGCATTTTTCTTCAAAAGTTTATCAACAACACTCATAGATTCAAATAACATGTCATCACACTTATGAGGATTAACACTCATAGAGGCATTTTCACAAACACGTGGCATGTTACATTCATCACCAACCAAATCATGCAAAGAGGCATACAAAGTACAATCCATGGCAAATAAACACAAGGGGTCAAAGATCACACTTAGGCATTTAAACCACAACAAGTGTACCCGCTCTGATACCAATTGAAAGTTCAAAAACGTGTACAAAACACCTTTGAACGTTTAGACCCCCAAATTACAACTTAACCAATATAAGCAATATGTCAAACAACTAGTGTGCGGAAACTTAACACATGCTATAATACGAAATTGGTTAAAGACTATCTAAGCCATAACAAAATAAAACCACAGCAGATAATAAAAAGGCAAAGATAGAGAGAAAGGAAGATGCAAACACAAAGACAACACGCGATGTGTTATCGAAGAGGAAACCGAAGTCCTCAGCGAAAAACCTCTCCGCCGCCCTCCAAGCGGTAAACAATCCACTAGAAAATACAGTTGGGATACAAGGACAGCAATAGACCCTCCAAGCCTAATCTACCCAGTGCACCTAAGCCCTCCAAACTTCTTGCTCCAACGAGGTTGCGTCGAACCTTTTTCTTTTCTAGTTTCCCGGATTCCGCTACTAGACCGTAGCATCAACCAATGAAGATTGGTTCCTTCCTAACTGCTTCCCAGAAATCCAAACAACTGTCTCACAGTGATGATGATGGTGAGAACCAGGTTTGGTATAATGCCTCTCAAGGATTTGACAATGGAGAGGAAGAGAGTAGAGGAATTTGAAGAGACTCTAAGGTATAGATTGTGGGTGAAACAATCTTGTTTTTCTTTAGGGTTTCTCTCTCAAAATTCTCTCTGGAAGCTCTCTTTCAATCGTGGGTAAAAGGGGTATTTATACTAGAGTGGGAGAGGAATGTGAAACGTCAGGTTTTACAAAACAGGGGTGGCTTGCGGCTTGACCTCGCGGCTTGACTAAGTCGCGAGATCCAGTCGCGAGTTAACCGTATGGCCAGTTGTCCTGTTTTGTCCTGTAGTGCTCCAGCTAGCATGACTGTTCATCTTCCAGCATGCTTGGCACGTGTGCTGCTTCTGGCGGCTTGCAGCCGCGAGTCACAGCCGCGAGTTTCTGTTTTCTTGCACACTCTTGAGCAATCTTCACTCTATCTCACTCACTACCCTTACAACAAACCCACCTAAATACAGGGTTACTAAATGCTGAATTACAAGCAAATTTGGCACGGAATAAAGCCAATTAGATGGTTGAATAAATTCAACCTTACACGAGAGATGTGCATTTTTGTATGCCCTTGTGACTGATGCTCCTATGAATTTTCCTCATCTTTTCATTCGATCCTTGGTTAAGGTTCATAGGAGTAGTTCTATTGCTCATGGTCTGTTTTTCCCCGTTTTTATTCATTGGATTTTGTTATATCTAGGTTTAGATGAGTTTCCTGCTTCTGAGCCCGTACACATTATAGCTCTTATAGGTGCCACCTTCCTTAGGCAGAGAGCTGCTCAGATGAGAGCTAGCTCTAAACACCCTAGAGTTGAGTCTTCTTCGGATGTTGCACCTCCTCCTCCTCTTCCTTCAGGTGATCCCGTTGCTGAGGAGTTTATTGATACGACTGCTGTTGCTGTTCCTTCACCTTCTACTTCTGATGATTCTAGCATTTGTCATATGTTGGACACTATCATGATCGTTCATGTGGCTCATGGTCAGCTCTTGGTAGACGTGCTTATGGAGCTTCAGGCTTTGCATGCAGATTTGGCGAGCATTCGACGGACACCTCCGCCACCTTCTTTTGATGATGAGTCTTGATTGCCTTTTGGCAATTCGTCACAAAAAGGGGGAGTACATATGGATGGAGATAGGGGAAGATTTTTTTTTTTTTTTTTTTTTTGAAGCTTTGGAAGGTTCTTCATCTTGTACTTATTTTTTTTGGCTCATGATGTATTTATTTTGATATATTTATTTTTTATGGGTTGTATATGTTAGGGGGAGACATTATATTTTTATTTCTGTTTCTTGTTTCACATTGTGCTACATTGGCTATTGATTTATATTTATGAGGTTATTCATGATATATGGCTTTTATTTTATGTTATGTGAAATCAAGAATTTATTTTGTTTTACTTGTATTTTCCACACATGCGTTTATGTGTTTATTGAGTGTTTCAAGAATATACAGATTGATTCAGTTGTGCTGTTACCTACACTTGCAACTGATAGATAGTAGTTAGGTTGAATTATTTTTTATTGAGAAATTTTATTGTAATGGGCTGTTTTTTTAACTTTGAGCATTTTGTTTTGTTATGTGTTTTGTAACTGTAAGGTTGAATTTAATCAACCATGTGTTGGCTTTATTCCATGACAAATTTGCTTGTAATATAGCACTTAGAAACCTTGTATTTAGGTGGGAATCATGTAAGGGTAGTGTGTGAGAGAGTGTGAAGAAATGCTCAAGACAGTGCAGTGAAGCAGAGACTCGCGGCTAGGACTCGCGGGTGTCTCGCGGCTTGCAAGCCGCCAAAAGTTACTCACGTGCAGAGCATGCAGGGGAGCTGAACAGTCACGCCACCTGGAGCACTACACGACAAAAATCCAAACTAGCCATTAAGTTAGCTCGCGACTTGAACTCGCGACTCAGTCAAGTCGCGAGGTCAAGTCGCCAGCCAGCCCTGTTTTTGGAAAAACTGACTCTTCGTATTCCATTCTCACACCAGTATAAATACCCCTCATTCCCACAAGATATGTGTGGCTATTCAGAAAGAAAAACCCTAAGAGAGGTTTCTTCAAAACACCCACCCAATTAGAGAGAGCTACTCATTCTTAGAGAGAAATCTTTGTAGTCTCTTCTCATTCCCTCTCTCATTGTCATACCTATTGAGAGGAGATTTCTATCCAAACACTACCCACACCCATTTAGAGTGTTAAGTGTTTTTGGAGTTTTGGGAAGCATTGGAAGATGCCAAGGATGGCGGATGCTATGGTCTAGTAGCGGAATCTGGTAAGCTAGAAAAGAAAAAGGTTCGGCGCAACCACGTTGGAGCAAGAAGCTTGGCGGGCTTAGGTACATCGGGTAGATTAGGCTTAGAGGGTCTATTGCTGTTCATGTATCCCAACTACATTTTCTAGTGGATTATTGACCGCTTGGAGGGCGGCGGAGAGGTTTTACGCCGAGGGCTTCGGTTTCCTCTTCGATAACACATCGTGTGTTGTTCTTGTGTTTGCATCTCTCTTCCCTTTATCTTTGCCTTTTTATTTTCTGCTATGGATGTGATTTATAATTGGCTTAGATTGATTTCCAATTCTGTTTATAGCTTATGTTCATTTTCCGCACACTAGTTGTTTGACATAAAGCTTGAATTGGTTATTTTGTATTTGGGGGTCTAAACGTTCAAGGGTGTTTTATACACATATTTGAACTTTCAGTAACGGATTACCAAAGGGGGAGTTTGTTAGGTTCTAAGGATTTAAGATCTAAATGTATTAGAACTTCAATGTGTAATGTTGGTAAACCATGGTCAAAACTTAGAGTCTAGATTTAGGTTGCTTAAAATATGTTTATTGTAAAGTTGGAATTGAGTGATTGTAGAAAATTACTGTTCACTTTCTGTAAGGCTTAATCAATTGAAAATTAGACTCGATCGATCGAAACTAGTGCAGAATGTTTTTCTGCAGATTTTTCCAACTCAAGCCCAAGCCCATATGACGTGTAGGGTTTTATGTTTTGTCTTAAGTATAAAAGGAAAAACCCTAGCCACGTTTTCAGGTTGTTATTTATACTATGTGTGTGAATCTCTTGTGAGATCTAGAGGTGTTTGCCTCCATACACACTTAGGGTTATCAAGATCAAGATTGATGTCGAAAGCTTGGTGATCATTTCAGTTGCTGCATAAAGAGCTTAAAGAAAAACACAAGTGGGAGTACTTGTGGTTGTTGTGAATCCAAGAAAGTAGTCCGTGGACTTGGAGCTATCACATGGTCGTAGTAGTAAGTTTTCTACTCGAGGTAGCAATAGGATGTTAGTGGTCTAAGTCGCTATTGTAAAACTTCAATTCTTTCATAGTGGTTCTGTTCTACCTTGAAGATAGCTAGGTTAAATCCTCCTCAGGTTTTTTACCGGTTTGGTTTTCTTGGGTTATCATATCGTTGTGTTCTTTATTTTCCGCATTATTTACATGATATAATTTACTTGTGTTAACCTAGATCTGAATAATTTACCTAAGTTAATCACTTGGCTAAATAATTAGGTTAATCTGTTTGTGTTTAAGGGGTCTAAAAACGTACAATGTTGATATGACTTAGTAATTATATAAAACTGGGTGTATTATTAATATTATCTCTATATATTAAGATGATTCAAAAAGTTAGTTATTACTTCAAAAAAATGTCAACAATACCCCTAATCTAATTAGATAATCATTATTCTTAATTAATAAATGGTTAAAATTGTAATTCAATAAAAAAAAAAAAAAAAAAAAAACTACTGGAGAAAATTTTTTCCTAAAAATTAGCACATAGTCTTTCTCCTATTTAAATATATTTCACGCAAGTTTAATACATTTTTTCCTTAAAAACTTACACACACTAAACTCAGTAGTTTACTCCTTTTCAAATCTTAAATTTTAGTTTCTTAAAAATCCCTTCTTATGTTAGCACACACTCTTTCTCATACTTAAATATATTTCACGCACATTTAATACATTTTTTCTTAAAAATTAGTATACACTAAACCCAATAGTTTACTCATTTTCAAATCCTAAGTTTTAGTTTCTTAAAAATCTCTTCTTATGTAACCTCACTAATAATAGATAAATTCAAATTGAAAAATTACATTAAACTCAAAATAATAAAGAGTCTCGTCGCACGTGCCGAGCGTGTGTGATGAGGCTAATTATTATTATTATTATTAAATAATCTTGTGTGTACAAGCCTAATTGCTGCCTACGCATTTCTACTGATAAATTGTGTATTAATAAATGTTATGGAATGACAGGAAGGAAGTTATTGGGTGGTAGTTGCATTGGCGGCTTGAAGGAAACACAAGAAACGATTGATTTTGTAGTTAAACACAACATTACTGCCATGGGCGGAGCTGTTATTGGACTTGGGGGGGGGGGGGGGAATGGCCTCCCCAATTTTTTTTTTTTTTTATAAATATTATCATATTAATAAGTACTAATTTTAGCAATTTTGTTCAATAAAATTATACTTTGCCCCCCTTAATAATGCCATCAATTCTTTTGAGAGTAATGTTATAGTCACAAACGTTTTTACAACATTTATACAAACTATTGAGGTAGAAAATTCTTATTGGTTCGTACACTTGCATCACTTTTTACTTATTAATAACCACTCACTATATTAGTAATTTGTAAATTTTTTTTGTAGTTTTAGCATTTTTCACCTTTTAAAGGACAAAAAAATTAATATTAAATCTAAAACAAAATATACAAACCCAAAAAAATTAGCCTAACAACAAAAATTACCAATAATAAAACTAAAAAATTTAAGCCCAATCAATCTATTTGACCTAGAACAAACAACATGGCCATTTAAAAAATTTTAAACAAAAATCCTTAGTAATAAAGCAATAGACTCAAAGGTCAGAGCCGCCGCACACAACTAGTAACAAAGTCACCCCCCTAACTCCAAGTTCTGACTCCGTCCCTGATTACTGCAGACATTGAGGTTATTCCAATTGATTATGTGAACACTACAATGGAACGACTTGTGAAAGCAGATGTCAGATACCGATTTGTCATTGATATTGGGAACACATTAAAGTCGAGCTCTTGTCTTTTGGTATTTTTCGTCTTTTCATTTTTTGGTTTTCTGAACATTTCTTCCTCATAGTGAGGCAAAGATGTAATAAATGAGAAATGAAGTGATTTTTGGTTTGGGATCTTAAACATCCAGTGAGTTATTGGCCCATGCAATCTCTACCCTTTCTCAGATTGGGAATGTCTTCTTCAATGTACTACCTTTGGGTTAATAGGTCACTTCGGAGTTTAAAGTTTGCTTTATTGCCTTTCTTCAATCACAATGCTATGTCATCTTGTTAGGTATAGGGTTTGAGGCATCTGGACCACACCTAAACTTTAAGCTGCTAGGGATGGGAGTTGCTGAATATACTTGATGCTATGGCCTCTATGGTCAATGTGATTGGAAATTGACAGAGAAAGAAAGGACAGAACCTTTTTTTTTTTTTTTTTTTTTTTTTTTTTTTTTTTTTTTTTTTTTTTTTTTTTTGCAAACGGTTTCAGCAAGCACTTTATTGCAAATTTGTTGGTGCATTGAAAAGATTTTAGAGCAAAGTTGTATACCAACGCAAACATAGTTGTTGCAAACTAATCACGGCATGAATTACACATAGACATTCTTCTCTCAAAAAAAAAAAAAAAAAAAATAGAGTCATACAGAGAGAGAGAGTGTGTGCCAGAGAAATGTGAAGAATCAAATATAAAGATAAATTAATCGATTCTCATTTGATAAAGAAACAAATTATATACTATATAATAAAAGTTGGGTTTAGAAACTATGATTGTGCCAAGTGGCTTCATAAAAATGCAGAAATTTTTTTAGATTTTTAAGAAAATAGATATAATGTTTTTTTTTCTTATTTTCTTCTCCTATAATTTCTAAGCTGATGAAAATATTAATTTGATTATAATCCAAATTCTTCATCTTATCCTTTTATTATTAATTTATTTTTTACTATTTTTTTACTTAAATTATATCACTACACAGTCAAGAAAAACAACAACGTTATTTCACTTATTTGTTCATATTTTTAAGAATTAAAAAAAAAATAGATATAATAGTTTTTTTCTTTTTCTAATTTCTTCTCCTATAATTTATTAAGTTTAAAGTATTTTTTTTTCCTTTAATTGTTAATATCAACTTCTCTTTCTTTTTTATCTTTCCTCTTCAATTTATGAATTATCTAGAAATCAAATTTTGCAATAATTTAGGTTCTTATCTTCAGTAATCAGTTTCACATTTTTTTCGTGTATAAATTATCAACAATTTTTTTATTTTCATATTTATCTTCAAGTATATCTACAACTTGAGATTAGATCATAGGGAATAAAATCAATTGGAAAAAAAAAATTAAATTATAAATATTTTTGCTTCGCCTCCCTCAAACTCCTTATTCGAACTATGCTCTCTTCGTCATAGGTTATATTTTTTGTATTCTTAGTTTTTTTTGTGTATATTTTTAGTTGGATGGTTTTGTTCCATATTGGGTTTTATTGATTTGTAAGTTTCAAGGTGCATTTGCAGTATGAGCATCCTAATCCAATGGAAGCTATAGTGGAAGCCGTGGGACCAGTGGCGTCTTTCACTTTTTTTTTTTTTTTTTTTAATTGAGGATATTTATAACATTAAATTTCTATCGGTTATACATTCTACCTCTTCTTTTGATAAACAAATTATATGTTCTACCTTTGATGATGTTATGATATTCACTTTAATTAAAATTATTTTTATGTTACAGATTATTCTAAAGCTTTGAAGCCCACGTTATGAAATTTCAAGATCTTAAAGCTTTACCCTTCAACATGTTATCTTGGGTGCATAGTCCACACAAATGCTATTATATGATTATATCTATTTAATTGAAGATTACATTTATTCTATTGAAACTTCAAGTGACTCCAGGTTTGGATGCTACTTTTTTTTTTTTTTTTTAAATGTGGATCTCATATTTATGCCACAGATTTTGATTATTATTTTTTTTGTCATTTATTTAGTTGATCATTTGTTTTATTGATATTCGTAAATATTTCATTTTGTAAATTATTTATAAAAGGGTTGTACGAAACCAAACATGCATAAAGGCTTTTCCCATTTTTATGGAGTCAAAAATGTTGCCGATACGGCGACACCCATTCGGCATGGCAATGATTTCTTAGAATTATATATGTTAGTAGGATTGTAGAGAATGGAAGATAGAATTTAAGGTGAAAAAAACTTCTTTATGAACATTAAAATTTTGTTAGATTGTCAAAATAAACACTTTAATTATTAGGAATCTAAATGATATATTGGTATTAATAATGTTTGATATTTTATAGTAATTGTTGTGGAATGCAGATGAATTTTTTTTTTTTTTACTAAAGCATGTGAAGATCTCATATTTAGTCATCTCAAGCAACTTCACTTCACACATAAGGTTATCACTTATTCCTTCTTTGCTTACATGATGGATCAAGAAAATAGTGCTCATAAGCCTCTAATGATGTGTTCTATCTCCTCGAAATGCTTATTTCTTTTTTCAAAATTTTCACTTCAAAATAAAGTATTTTGGTTATAGGTGTCATTGATATAGTTCATTTTAAGTAATTATTCAATACTCTTGATATACAATTATAATACTAGGTCATACTACTATATGCATAAAAATAGTTTACACTCTCATTAATTATTAAAATAATTATCGTAAATCAAACTTTTTTACCAAGAATTTACTATAAATAAATATATATTTCCTAAATTATAAAAAATTTAAAATTTTACTTCACTTAAAATTAGAATAGCAAGAGTTTCAAATAATATTTATTTTGATTATATATCATTATTTTATGTTTTAATAGGTAGAATTTATATATTATAGACCATGTTTATATAAAGTGACTTAATATATGTTTATATGTATTATATGTCATAATATTAATGGGTTTTATCATGTGGCTTACTAATTATTAATATAGTTTTAATTTTTTACATATATCTTTTTAATTAAGTCGTGCATCGCACATGCATAATATTAGTATAAACATAAATTAAGATTGTTTCTCAAAAAAAAAAAAAAAAAAAAAAACATAAATTAACATTAGAAAAATAACCAAATACTCAAACTATTGCAGTTGTAAGGACCAAATAAGTTGGCGGCCCAAGCCACTTAGGACAGTGAGTTGTACTGTTCAACCTTTGCCCAAATCAATAAAATTTGTAAGAGAAGGAAACAAACAATAAGAAAGGGCTCTGCCCAAGGATAAAAATAAGGAAGAAAGGGCTGATGTTATAGAATAGATGAGCAAATGTCTCCACACAAGCTTGCCCAAGGAGGGCAATGTTATACAGAAAGTTGCACTTTTCTCTCTCTTCCCTCAATATTCTTCTTGTTTCTTTTTCTTTTTTTGATACTTGTGTCTGCCTCCATTTTTCTCTGAAAACACTATCTTTTTTATATACTCCTCCCTTCTTCACATCTTGACCTCCCATTTTTACCTAACAAATCTCTCCTTATGACACTTGTCTCTTTTTACATCTCAAGAAGGTGGTAGAAGGAGTTTGTTTAGCTGTGACTTACACTGTTCAAGTCACTTCCTCATCAATGCAACTGATAAAACTATTGCCGACCATTTAATGCGACGGCAACAGGCTACTCCAAACTGGAAACTTCCCATATTTTCATTGATTCTCTCTCTTCAGACCATTCTTCCCACCTAGAACGCCTCAAAGTCCTTTGTCTCATCCCCTCCTCTCCTCAGGCAAATTTCCTCTTCGGGCACATGATATCTCCACATCAGTACTGCAACTCTTCAATTTTTTCCTCGGTCCTCGAGCACCCACAGTAGTCATATAACTTTATAACATTTCTTCGGCTTGATATGACATTGAAATATTAATTAGCTATGCCCCTCCCCCCTCTATTTTTTAATGTAAAAATTTTAAAATTTAAATAAATTCTAGGTAAATACCCATTTATTTATTTTTAAGTATAAATACTCACTAATTTATTATTATCTCTTCTTTTTCTTCTTTTTGAATAAGAAAAAAGAGGCCTCATTTATTTTTTTAATGTTGAATTTTTGTCATATATAAGTCATTAATTTTCGGAGCATTTAAAGTATAGGTTTATAAAAGTATATAAGTAAATCTCATTAGCAAAAAATACAAATTCCAAAAATAAACTCATATGCATTTATATTGATGGAGAGAATTAAGGATACCGGAATATAATGATACATTTAGCAAAATTTGGCTATAAGCTTGGATGTAATGTAAAGCTATAACTCTACTTAACATCTTTTTATTATATGTGAATTTTAATAAATTCACCATTGGATTATATCACTACAAAAAATTGGGGCTATATCAGCATTTTTAAATCGCAGCTATATTCCCAAAAACCGTGGGTATAGACCCAAATGGCCTATTCCGGCATTTTTTTTTTCCCCGGCACTTCATAGCATTGCCCAACGAGTGCAACAATAGGTCTTGCGAACCTACACCGGCAGTTTTAAAACCGCAGGTATAGGTCCCAGCTGTTTTGAAACTCTATCCCGGCGCTTTTTTAGAAGTGTTGGGATATCCTTCATTAGCAGTTTCAAACCCTATACCAGCGCTTTTTAAAAACAAAAAAATAAAAATAAAAATACTAATTTCAAACCTATAGCGGTGGTTGTAAAACATCGTGTAAGGTTGAATTTTATCAACCATCCTGTTGGCTTTATTCCATACCAAATTTGTTTGTATTTTAGCAATTAGTAACCCTGTATTTAGGTGGGAATCATGTAAGGTTAGTGTGTGAGAGAGTGTGAAGAAATACTCAAGATTATGCAAAAAAGTAGGGACTCACAACTGGATCTCGCGGATAGCTCGTGGCTTGTAAGTCGCCAGAAGTTACACACATGCCAAGCATGCAGAGAAGCTGAACCATCATGCCAGCTGTAGCACTACAAGACAAAAAGTCCAATCTGGCCATTCAGTTACCTCGCAGGCTCGTAGCTGGAACTTGCGGCTTAGTCAAGTCGCAAAGCCAAGCCGCTAGCCAGCTCTGTTTTGAAAAAATTGACTCTTCGCATTCCACTCTCACCCTAGTATATATACCCCTTATACCCACGAAATGAGTAGAGCTTCTAGAGAGAATTTTGAGAGAAATACCCTAGAGAAAAAAAAGATTGACTCATCCCCAATCTTCACATGGTGACTCTTCAAATTCCTTTACTCTCACCCTCTCCATTGTTACATCCTTGAGAGATACATTACCAAAACCTTTTCTCACCATACCCACATCTATAAGAAGACCATTTGGTGTTTGGGAAGCAGTTAGGAAGGGACTAATTTCATATTGGTTGATGCTATGAGCTATAGCAGAATCCGGTAAGCTAAAGAAGAAATAGGTTCGACGTAACCTCGTTGGAGTAGTAACTTGGAAGGCTTAGGTACACTGGGTAGATTAGACTTGGAGGGTCTTCTGTTGTTCATGCATCCCAACTACATTCTTTAGTGGATTATTTACCGCTTGGAAGGCGGCAGAGAGATATTACACCAAGGGCTTCAGTTTCCTCTTCAATAACACATCGTTGTGTTGTCCTTGTGTTTGCATCTCTCTTCCCTTAATCTTTGCCATTTAATTTCTGTTGTGGATGTGATTTTATTTGGTTGAGATTGTTTATCAATTCTGTTATATGCTTATGTTCATATTCCGCACATTAATTGTTTGATAATAAGCTTGAATTGATAATTTGGAAATTGGAGGTCTAAACATTCATAGTGTTTTATACACTTATTGAACATTCAATTGTTATTAGAGCGGGTACACTTATTGTGGTTTAAATACCTAAGTGTGATCCTTGACCCCTTGTGTGTTTTGTCATGGATAATGCTTTGTATGCTTCTATGGATGTTTTGGATGTTGATGAATGTAACATGCTACATTTTTGTGAAAATGTCTCTATGAGTGATGATCCTCATGATTGTGATGCTATGTTACATGAATCTTTAGGTGTTGTTGATATACCTAACATCAAACTCTTCAAGAAAAAGGCTAAGAAATTTCATAAAGATTTGAGCAAGTTATTTTGTGAAAATGATGATTTGATTGCTAGGTTCAATGAATCCAACAAATTGGTTGAGAAATATAAGAAACTTGCTGAAAATTCTCTTGAAAAGTTGAAAGAGTATGTCTAACAAACTTGTTGATGAGTTAAAATGTGAAAATGAATCTCTTAAGATGCATGCCAAGTGTTTGATTGCTGAACCTATTGTTAAAAATGATAAAAATATTTGTTGCAACCATGTTGTGGTACTCGATTTTGTGCCTATTATGTGTTTTACCTCAAAGGAAAAATCGATATACATTCCACCATATAAAAGAAATCAAAAGGAAGAGAGAAAAGCTGTTAAGTCAAAGCCTCCGTTTAGGTCTTAACCTAAGGTTTTGAATGGATCTAAGTTTGTTCAAACTTGCCACCATTGCGGTGTGATCAGTCACATAAGACCTCAATGCTCCAAGTTGAAGAGAGAACAAAACCATGTTGCTAGATCCCTTCCCAAAAGGTCTAGTGGACCTAAACGCATTGTTTGTCACCATTGTAGTGCCTTGGGTCATCTAAGACCTCAATGCTCTAAGTTTCATTCTCTTAAAAGAATCAAAAGAAAAAAGAAACTTGAGCTTCATGGAAATTATGCTAAAAAGGGTAAACCGGATTTAAGTAAAAATAACATGTTGTTAAAGAAAGTGTTTAACTCCTTATCTATGTGCATCTCCAGTTCTCATTCTTCCAACCCTCGTCTCACTTTTCATGAGGCACTCATTCCAAACAATCATTCCATTTGGACGAGGAAGGGTTCCTATGGTTGAGTTTTTGCTCTTTTGGTCCTTGATTTAATTCTTTCGATTTTTGTAGGACCCTTCATGCATTAAATGCTTCATTGTCATGCATTTGTGCATCATGCATCTCGTTATATGCATTGTTTTGATTATTTTTACATTTGATCTTACTTTTATGCTTTTGTTTTTGTGTGTGTAAAAATCCAAAAACACATAAAAAGTAGAAAATCCAAAAATTTGATCGACATTGTAGAGTTTTGTCACAAGCATGGTTTTATTGTATTTTCATTTCATTTTATTTGACCGTTTCGTTATTTTATTTTTATTTAACAAAATAAGAATGCATTTATTTGATCAATTAATCATAGCTATTGCTCAAACTAGTATCGACAATGATCCATCCTCTACCATTTTTTAAAAAAAAATTATTTTTTATGGTTCCTAATTGTTGGTTTGTGCTAAGTATGAAATAGTATGGCATGTCTGTAGGGCAACAGGAGAGAAGGATGTAACATTCAAAGTTCTTTATTGTGGGATATGTCACTCGGACCTCCACATGGTCAAGAACGAATGGGGCATGTCCACCTATCCAATTATCCCAGGGTATGTGAATGTTAATTTCTTAGGAGTCATACCCTTATTATCACTACCATCTTTTCCTTTTTATAAAGAAACGTGTTGTCTTACACATAATATTCTATATATTACAATATTCAAAATTCCATGGTATTATTATATTGTTTATATTGGTATTTTTTTTTTTGTTTAAGTTGGAGAATAATGTGCTCCTTGTTGTCTATATCTATGGATTGAGGAACCTAAAAGATACTATTCAACAATACATATCGGTTTTCTAGAGCATGATATATTTGTTCTGGGCAGTAATTTTTTTCACATCATTTTTATAACCTGAAAACGTAACTCTGGTTTTCAGATTATAAAAACGCAGTGTGAAAGAATTTTTTTTCCTATTTTATGTTGTTTAAGACTTTTGCAAATTTAGTTATAGTGCTCAATTCTATATATAGATAGAACCCCGCGAGTACAGAAAAATTGTTTTCCGAAAATATAAATAACGATTTGATGATGTTTGGTTCAATTTGTTAATTATTTTGGTTTATGAGTTGTTATTATTATTAGTTGTTAAATTACAAATTACATTCTCTAAATTTGAAATGTTTTTATTTTTTTTCTTTAATATTTTTATTTCATTTTAATGTTTCAACTTATGTATGCATTCAATGTAGTTATTCCAGCCATATCGCACAATTAAAACCCATAAATAACGTAATTATGCTATTAAAATAAATGTAGTTTAACAGCATACCCTGGATAGAGATTGACGAAAGGAGTAGGACTATACATTGAAAACAAATTTGTAAGTTAAAAGACTAAAATTTGAAAAATTCGAACTATAGGGAGAAAAATATAAACAAATAATAATTAGAAGGTGTAATTTCTAAGCAATTTATTTCAACACTTAATTTGCCAAAATTTACACGCTATTTGTCCATTACATGTTAGTATCTCATATTGAAATCATGTGAATTGAACTGGATAATTAATGCAGGCATGAGATTGTGGGGGTAGTGACTGAGGTGGGCAGCGGAGTACAAAAGTTCAAAGTTGGAGACAAGGTTAGCGTTGGCTGCATGGTTGGTGCATGTCATTCTTGCGATAACTGCACCAACCACCTTGAAAATTACTGCCCCAAAATGATTCTCACCTATGGTGTTAAGTCAAAACCTCCATTTAGGTCTTAACCTAAGGTTTTGAATGGATCTAAATTTGTTCAAACTTGCCACCATTGCGGTGTGATCGGTCACATATGACCTCAATGCTCCAAGTTGAAGAGAGAACAAAACCATGTTGCTAGATCCCTTCCCAAAAGGCCTAGTGGACCTAAACGCATTGTTTGTCACCATTGTAGTGCCTTGGGTTATCTAAGACCTCAATGCTCTAAGTTTCATTCTCTTAAAAGAATCAAAAGAAAAAAGAAACTTGAGCTTCATGGAAGTTATGCTAAAAAGGGTAAACCGGATTTAAGTAAAAATAACATGTTGTTAAAGAAAGTGTTTAACTCCTTATCTATGTGCATCTCCAGTTCTCATTCTTCTAACCCTCGTCTCACTTTTTATGAGGCACTCATTCCAAACAATCATTCCATTTGGATGAGGAAGGGTTCCTATGGTTGAGTTTTTGCTCTTTTGGTCCTTGATTTAATTCTTTCGATTTTTGTAGGACCCTTTATGCATTAAATGCTTCATTGTCATGCATTTGTGCATCATGCATCTCGTTATATGCATTGTTTTGATTGTTTTTACATTTGATCTTACTTTTATGCTTTTGTTTTTGTGTGTGTAAAAATCCAAAAACACATAAAAAGTAGAAAATCCAAAAATTTGATCGACATTGTAGAGTTTTGTCACAAGCATGTTTTGCCTTGTACCTTTGTGCTAATGACTTTGTGCATTTACGAGCATAACTTATATCCTATGCACTTATATTATTGTGAAAGAAATCTTGACATCTATGTGATTGTTGTAAATAGATCTTCAAACTTGTCATGACTGATTAGTGAATGGTTTTGTTGATCTTGAAACATGCATAGACTTGTGCTTATATATTTTCTCACTCATTTATTTTATCGTATTTGCTTAAAAGAGCTCACCAAATGTAAATCTCCAAATAAAAAGAGATATTGAGCTGCAAAAGCCTGTCGCACATACTAGTATTTGACCAGGAAAAAGGGAAAGTGACGTTTATGAAAATTATATGATGCCCAAAGAGCCAAAGGCTAACTCATCAAATTGAAATATAAAAAATTTTGGGCATCGATCTCACAATGAGATGTATTGATTCAAAAAGATCAAATGATATGATGTATATGAAACCAAATGAAAAGCTTTTGTACTTGATTAAATGTGTTTTCATATGCTCAATCTTTGTTGATTAAACACAAAAAGATTTTTGAGTGTTTTAGATATTTTTTGAAAGTATTTTGTTTTTGCAAAAATTGTCAAAATCTTTAAAAATAGTGCTGCCCTGTTCTGGCAACTCAGTGTCGCAAGTTGATCTAGTCGCATGCCTTAGTCGTAAGCCCACACAAAGATTTTTCACGACACACTGATGAGTCAATGTCCCAGTCGCAAAAAATACTTAGAATATTTTTCAAAATTTGGTTTTTTATGTTTCTCGCGGCTCAGTATGGCGACTTGTTCACAGGTGGAAAGTCCAGTCGTGAGGGGTACATAGTGATTTTCGCGGCTTACCTCGCGACTTCCTCACGGGTAGACCTTCCAGTTGCGAAAAACACTTGAAATTTTTTTCAAAATTCTTGCTTTTAAGTGTTTCGGCGGCTTGTGACAAAAAGGGGGAGAGTATACGACTTGCATGCGACTTGATTCAGTCGCGAAAATCGCGTGTTTTGCACAAATTTGTCAGTTTTTAAAATGTTTGGGTTTTTCCCTCGAACTTTTGTGAATGTTCATTGTTTTCTTCGTTTGAACCCCTTTTAGAACATGTATTTAGGCAAGATTTCATGATATTCATGCATTGTTTTACATTGTTGTTCATAGTGTGCACGTTAGGTGTTTAATAAAATGTCTCTTAGGCATTTTTCTCACTTGTTTAGACTCCGATGAGTACCAAACTTTGGGGTTTTTCATGTTTCCTCATTAGAAACATGTTTAGTTTTTTGGTTGTGAATTTTACACACCTTGCCCCATATGTGCATTTTTCATGCATTGTTCATGCATTGCACATAACCACCTCTTGCACACACCTTTACTACCCTTGTCATGCATTGATTTATATCTTGTTTCCTCATCCTAGCATGTCATGTTTACTTTATGCTTTATAGTATTTTGTTTTGTCTTTTGTTTGAGTTTCATTTTCTCATTCATCTCACACCCCTCATGCATCATTATCATTGTTTGTTCCTTCATCTCTTGTCCTCGTTTCTCCTTGACTCATTATCTATTTGTGACAAAAAGGGGGAGAGTATACTCTAGAGAATATACCAGAGAGTTTTTGTCATTTCTATATGACTTTTATGCACACTCTTAGGGGGAGAAATTCTATTTCTTGTACACGTTTGTAGGGGGAGAGATATTCCATAGGGGAGATACATATACCAAGGGGGAGAAGACAGTAAGTTAATAAGAAAACTTTGTTTTGTCTGTCATTTCTATATGATTGTTTTGGTGTTTGATCAAGTTGCTCATATGTTCTATGTCATGTTTACTTGATCGTAATTTACTTGTTACATTATACTTGTCCTTTTATTACCTGCTTTACCTTGAGGGTCTAATGTGTTTTGTGTAAGTGTTTCAGGTTACAGGTATATACGTTCCAAGTGCATCACAGCTTCTCATCATTTTGAGGGGGAAAAACTTTAAGCACTTTTAGTTTATTTAAAATATTTTATATTTGTACCCATGTTGCTTTTGTAAGCTTTTAGGGGTTGTTTCCATGTAGTTTATAGGCTTTTATGGTTTGTACCATACTTATGCAGCCTTTATGCTTTGTAGTCTAGTACTTCTAGCTAAATGTTATGCATTTTCTTTAAGTACTCTCACTCTTGTGCCCTAATAGGATCTTGTTCCTAGATGCATACACTTCATATATTGTGCATTGGTTGAGTGTTGGACATGCAAGTGATTTGCATTAAACTTATTAAATTGTATGTCCGGATGTTCATTCCAAGTGTGAATGAGCATTGTGGTCACTATTTTATAGTGATTGCTTGTATGGTCAAGTCATGGTTTATTACTTTATTCCATTTTGCTTGATCGCATTGTGCTTGCCTCATATGCATTACAAGTTTTTCTACATACAATGATCATATTGTGTTGTTGTGTTTCAAGAGATACTTAGTCATATGATTCAAGAGCCACACAAATTCTAAAGTTAGGTGTGAGTGAGTTTTGTTCAACTGTTTCCAACTCACATGTTAAGTCTAGAGTTTGTTTTAGGATTTTCTCACGAAATAGCCAAAAGGGGAGATTGTAAGGTTGAATTTTATCAACCATCTTGTTGGCTTTATTTCGTGCCAAATTTGCTTGTATTTTAGCAATTAGTAACCTGTATTTATGTGGGAATCATGTAAGGGTAGTATGTGAGAGAGTGTGAAAAAATGCTTAAGATTGTGCAAAGAAGTAGGGACTTACGACTGGATCTTGTGGGTAGCTCGCGACTTGCAAACCACCAGAAGTTGCACACGTGCCAAGCATGCAGAGAAGTTGAACCGTCATGTCAGCTGTAGCACTACAGGACAAAAACTCCAGTCTGACCATTCAATTACCTCGCGGTTGGAACTCGTGGCTCAGTCAAGTCGTGAGGCCAAGCCGCCAGCCAGCTCTGTTTTGAAAAAACTAACTCTTCGCATTCCACTCTCACCCTAGTATATATACCCCTTATACCCACGAAATGAGTAGAGCTTCTAGAGAAAATTTTGAGAGAAAAACAAGATTGACTCATCCTCAATCTTCACATAGTGACTCTTCAAATTCCTCTACTCTCACCATCTCCATTGTTACATCCTTGAGAGGTACATCACCAAAACATTTTCTCACCATACCCACATCTGTGAGAATGCCATTTGGTGTTTGGGAAGCAGTTAGGAATTGACCAATTTCATATTGGTTGATGCTATGGGCTATAGCGGAATTCGATAAGCTAAAGAAGAAATAGGTTCGGCGTAACCTCATTGGAGTAGTAGCTTGGAGGGCTTAGGTACACTAGGTAGATTAGGCTTGGAGGGTCTTCTGCTATTCATGTATCCCAACTACATTCCTTAATGGATTATTTACCGCTTGGAGGGTGGCAAAGAGGTTTTACGCCGAGAGTTTCGGTTTCCTCTTCGATAACACATCGTTGTGTTGTCCTTATGTTTGCATCTTTCTTCCCTTAATCTTTGCCATTTAATTTCTATTGTAGATGTGATTTTATTTGGTTGAAATTGTTTATCAATTTTGTTATATGCTTATGTTCATATTCCGCACATTAATTGTTTGATAATAAGTTTGAATTGATAATTTGGAAATTGGGGGTCTAAACATTCATAGTGTTTTATACACTTATTGAACATTTACATCGTAATAGCTCTATCTTTTGTGGCAGTTTCATAACCACAATAGGTTAAACTGACGTAATAGGTCAACCTATTGTAGCAATTTCTAAAAGCGTTGTTGTAGGTCTTCTGTGGTGGTGGTTTTAAACGCAGCTGTAGAACCAGTTTTTTGTAGTGTATTTTGGACAAAACTTTGCAACAAACTTGATTGTAGCCAAAAGCTACAACTACACTCAATATCTTTTAATTAGATTTGAATTTTGACAAATCTACCATTAGACTATATTTTCTTCTTATATCCATCATGCTTGCTAAATTTCCAGAAAATCAAAGAACAATAGCTATGTCAACAATCAAATGTTCAAATTTCAATTTTTTGTAGTCTAAAATTTTGCATAAAAAAATTTATGGACCAAATAGTAAATAACATTCGATTAGCACAAAATTTAGCATATGTGTGAAGAACATAAAAAATATGCAATCCAACGATTATATTTTCAAAATATCTTACCATGTTAATTCTTTCAATAAGTTTATAGCCAAACTTTATCCTTATATTTTTTTTCTTATATCTTGCAAAATTTCAAGAATATCAAAAATCAATAGTTGTTTCATCAATTAAATGTTTAAATTTCAAGTTTTTGTAATTTAAAATGATGTATAAAAATAAATAAATATAAGGATCGAATAGTAAAATAATATCCGATTGACACGAAATTTGATATTCATATTAGGAACATAAAAAATATGCAATATAATGGTTACATTTTCAAAATATGTAGTTGTAGGGGTGAAATTCCCAAAACTAACAGTGGGCCTGGGAACCCACACGAAGCCCAACCATGACCCAACGGGGAATAAGGGCCCAAGTGACTTCTGGCCCAACCCTGTTGAGCCTGGTTCATTTTAGAAGACGTCCGAGGAGGAAGGCCTCCTCGGACACGCAAATATGGGCCCAGTAAGCGTCCCCTTCACAGTGAAGAACCCATCCAGGCGAACGTGGGTAGGAGGGTGAGCCTTACGCAGCAGGAAAGAGGAAAATGTAAGACATCAGGGAGAAGCCACAACTGCCGCATTAAATGCAAGAAAGCTACCTTTTCAGCCGCATTAATGTGGAGAAGACAGGCGAACAGTGTTATATTGGCCAGTGCAACCACAGAAGGATAAAGGAGATGTCCGATGGGACAGGCACTCAAGTGGAGGTCCAGATGGCTAACAAGTGTAAGGTTCTTATCAATTCAAGGAGGCTATATAAGAGAAGGAGATCCCCATGAAGAGGGGATCGAAGAATTAAGAAAAAAGAGAGAGAGAAAGGTTAAAGAATTCTATAGTCTGTAAACAGAGCAAGAGGTGCACTTATACGTCTTCTCGGACCGATATCTTATCAAACGTAAATGAGATATTCTCACGTTCAACGTATTGCATGGCGTACATCTAACTGACGTTCACTTCGTCTAGTCCTAGCTTTGTAACCCACTCTCTACAAATTCATTGTCTGGGGACTTTTGGGCCAAAACTACTCATTTGCTGGGCCTGGGCCCCAGAAACCGCCCCCTACAATTGGCGCCGTCTGTGGGGAGAACTTGTGTCTCGACAAGTGAAACAGTAAGAGATGGAAGGATCAGGTCCGCGCCAAACCGGACGTGCAGAATCTCAACGACAGGACAACTTTTTAAATCTCGAACGAGGGAAGGACCAAGATAATCAACGAGAGGGCAGTGTGAACACCTCTCACACGAGTAGGAGCCGCTCAAAAGGGAAAGATCATGCATCCCATAAGCAGAACGAGTGAAAGACTCTACAGCAAGAGATTGATGATTTGAAGAAGAAGCTGCGTCGAGCACGGCGAAAATGTCCTTCACCTGGCTTGGACACTAGCAGTGATAAGGATGGCGAATACAGGCGAAGGTCAAGAACCCCTCCGAGCGAGACTTTTTCCTATGTGAAAGAGCGGCCTCGCAAACGCGGCCACAAAAGCCCGTCTTACCAAGGCCTGATTAATGATTCCATGAGCAAGGCCCTGGATCACATCTCCTAGTCGCCATTCACGCATAGGATAGAGAGGGCAGTGCTTCCTCGGCGGTTTAATCAACCGACGTTTGCCATATACAATGGTCGGACTGACCTAGTGGAACATGTAAGCCAATTCAACCAGAGGATGGCCGTCCACTCCAGGGATGAGGCGCTAATGTGTAAGGTGTTTCCATCCAGCTTGGGACCTATGGCGATGAGATGGTTTGATGCTCTCCAGCCGAATTCCATAGATTCCTTTAAACAGCTGACGCAGGCTTTTGGTTCCCGCTTCATCACCAGCACTAGAGTCCCTCGGCCCCTCGATTCCCTCTTATCCTTGTCTATGCAGGAAGGAGAAACGCTGAAGGCCTACTCGGACAGATACTGGGAAATGTACAACGAGATAGAATGAAACTACGATGACGTCGCCATTAGTACATTCAAAAGGGGCCTGCCGACAGAGCATGGCTTAAGAAAGTCCCTCACTGGGAAGCCAATCACCAGTGTGCGACAACTCATGGACAGAATAGACAAGTACAAAAGGGTCGAGGAGGACAAGCAGATGGGGAAGGGTAAAGCAAGGGTTGTCCCTCAGGAGAGGAGGGACTTCAGGTCGGACCGCTTTAGCAGCAGTAACAGGCCGAGAAGAGATTACGTGGAACAGTCCGGACCTACTGGGGCTCAGGTGGTCCATGTTGTGTTCCGAGAACCATTGCACAAGATCCTGGAGAAGGTGAAGTGCGAACCCTTCTTTCAGTGGCCGAACAGGATGGCGGGCGACCCCTTAAAACGCAATCAGAATCTGTACTGCACGTACCACCAGGAGCTAGGTCACACCACCGACGATTGTAGGAATCTGAAAAACCATTTGGATCGGCTTGTCCGAGAAGGAAAGTTGAGGCATCTATTGCACCGCCCTGAACAGTCAAATGTCGAGACCAGACAAGACACGTTTAGGCCACCCATTGGCACAATAAATGTCATTCTTGACGCACCTGGAAGGACCGGTCCAGGCCCTTTCAGAGTAATGTCAGTGGGCAGGTTCCAGTCGAAGCCAGACGAAAGGGAATCCAAGAGAGCCAAAGTGAGTGCCACGCCATTAATCGGGTTCACAGAGGAAGACAAGCAAGGAACTATTCAACCCCACGACGATGCCCTAGTTGTCACGCTCAGAATAGGAGGTTATGACGTGAAAAGGCTGTTAGTTGATCAAGGCAGCGCCGTGGAGGTAATGTACCCCGATTTGTATAAGGGGCTGAACTTGAAGCAGGAAGACCTGTTGCCATACGATTCCCCCCTGGTCAGCTTTGAAGGAAAAATTGTCATCCCGAAAGGCATGATTAGGCTGCTTGTGCAAACAGACTCAGATGTGGTAGAAGTGAACTTCATTGTCGTAGATGCATATTCCCCCTACACAGCTATTGTGGCCTGACCATGGCTTCATGCACTGGGGGCTGTGCCGTCAACCTTGCACCAAAAAGTGAAATATCCGTCAGGAGGTCAAATCAAAGAAATAATAGGGAACCAGGGAATGGCTAGACAATGCATGGTGTCGGCGATCTCATGACGGCCAAATAGCGAGCCTTCCACTTCAGCCG
This sequence comes from Quercus robur, assembly GCF_932294415.1. NCBI lineage: Eukaryota > Viridiplantae > Streptophyta > Magnoliopsida > Fagales > Fagaceae > Quercus > Quercus robur. Next base: position 17,276,183 of record NC_065539.1, read on the forward strand.
AGAACGGCTTATAGCAATCAATGATCCCGGTCCCAACTGCGGGTAGTGGAGGACCGGCCATGGAGGTGAACTGTGAGGAACTGAAAAAAGTACTTGTCAGATCAGACCCTGAGAGGTTTTTTCAGATCGGCTCGGAATTACTAGTACAGGAGAAGTCAGCGCTAATTGATTTTCTTCGACAGAATGAGGACGTATTCGCCTGGGATCCCTATGAAGCCCCCGGGGTTGACTCAGATCTCATATGCCATCACCTTAATGTTAACCCGGCCATAACACCAAAGAAGCAACCTCCTCGGCGGTCGTCAAAAGAACATGCAGACGCTGTGAGAGAAGAGGTCACAAAATTGAAGAAAGCTGGGGCTATCAAGGAAGTATTTTACCCCGAATGGTTAGCAAACACAGTTGTGGTAAAGAAGAAAAGCTTCACGGACTTAAACAAGGCCTGCCCGAAGGATCCTTTCCCAATGCCGCGGATAGACCGATTGGTAGATGCGACCGTCGGACACCCCCGAATGAGTTTTTTGGACGCTTTCCAGGGCTATCATCAGATATCCCTGGCTGCCGAAGACCAAGAAAAAACCGCTTTTGTCACCCCAGTTGGAAACTATCATTATAAGGTGATGCCCTTTGGCCTAAAGAATGCCGGGTCGACCTATCAGAGGATGATGACTAGGATGTTTGAACAGCAGATGGGTAAAACCGTTGAAGTGTACATAGACGACGTGGTAGTAAATAGCAAATTGGTGGTCGACCACACCAGAGACCTCGGTGAAGTCTTTCAAATTTTGAGAAAGTACAAGCTACGACTGAACGCATCCAAGTGTTCATTTGGAGTGGGATCAAGAAATTTTTTGGGCCATATGGTGACCCACCAGGGAATAGAAGTTAACCCTGACCAAATAAGAGCTATTCATAACCTGCAACCTCCTCGGAATCCCAAAGAGGTCCAGAAGCTTACCGGCATGATAGCTGCTTTAAATCGTTTCATCTCCCGCTCAGCGGACAGATGCAGGCCTTTCTTCCTCCTGTTGCACAAGTGGAAGGGCTTCGAGTGGACTGAGGAGTGTGCTTTAGCTTTCCAACAGCTCAAGGAATACCTCGCTCGACCACCGATCATGTCCAGTCCCGATGCCGACGAGGTTTTGTTCGCATACATCGCAGTAGCCTCTCATGCGGTGAGCTTAGTGCTAATTCGAGAAGACAACGGCAAGCAGAGACCCATGTATTACGTAAGCAAATCGCTGCAAGAGGCAGAGACCCGGTATCTCCCCCTCGAAAAAGTCATATTGGCCGTCGTACAAGCCACGCGGAAGCTCCCCCACTATTTTCAGGCACATATAGTAGTTGTGCTAACTCAACTTCCACTGAAATCAGTCCTCCGCAGCGCCGTCTACACAGGTAGAATAGCTAAGTGGGGAACAATCCTAGGCGCCTTCGACATTAGATACATGCCTCGCACCGCCATAAAAAGTCAAGTCCTCGCTAATCTAGTAGCTGAATTTGCAGAGCCCACCATAGAAGGGATGGAAATGTTGGGGTCACCAAGTGCTAATGGGAAACTGATCAGCACGGTCTCTCAGCATGAACACAATTGGTGGGGAGCACACATCGATGGTGCAGCAAACCAAAGGGGCTTAGGGGTAGGGCTCGTCCTAGTCTCTCCCGAAGGGATAACCATAGAGAAGTCGCTGAGGCTCGGATTCTCTGCCAAGAATAACGAAGCCGAGTATGAGGCACTGTTGGAGGGGATGTCAATGATCCGGAAATTGGGTGGAAAATGCGCAAGCATATTCTCGGACTCGAGACTCATTGTGGGACAAGTAAATGGGGAATTGGAGGCGAAGGATGAAAGGATGCAAGGGTACCTGGCCCGGGCTAAACACCTGCAGACCTATTTCGATGACTTCCGTTTAACACATATACCCAGGAGTGGGAACACCCATGTGGATTCTCTCGCAACACTGGCCACCTCCTCGGCTCAGCCCCTTCCGCGGGTTATTTTAGTTGAAGATCTCTGCCGCCCAACAACAGAGAAGGCTAACGGAATTCGGGTACATAACGTCGGGGCAAGACCTAGCTGGATGGACCCTCTGGTGTTATTCTTAAAGCATGACACCTTGCCGGACGATAAGGTTGAGGCTGACAAGATCAAGAGGAAAGCTTCTCGATTCTGGCTGTTCGAGGACTCCAAGCTTTATCGACGCTCATTCTCGGGGCCATACCTGCTGTGTGTGCACCCAGAGGCTACAGAACTCATACTGGAAGAGTTACACGAAGGGATCTGTGGAAGCCATACGGGGGGTAGGTCCCTCTCCCACAGGGCCATGACGCTGGGTTACTGGTGGCCGAGCATGCATAAAGAGGCTCTGGAATATGTGAAGAAGTGCGACCAATGCCAAAGGTTCGCCCCGAACATACATCAGCCGAGTGGAGTACTTAACCCATTCTCCAGCCCTTGGCTATTCGCACAATGGGGCCTAGACATACCAGGGCCGTTCCTCAAAGCGGCTGGGAACAAGAAGTTTCTTCTTGTCGGCACCGATTACTTCACGAAGTGGGTCGAAGCTGAGGCGCTGGCAAACATCAGGGACGTCGATGTCAAGAAATTTATCTGGAAAAATATTGTCACAAGGTTCGGGACCCCGCACACCCTGATCTCGGACAACGGCTTCCAATTTGACAGCAAAGCCTTTAGAGAATATTGCAATGAGCTGGGGATTATCAACCGATACTCCACACCGGCCTACCCACAGGGTAATGGACAGGCGGAAGCCATCAACAAAACCATAGTGAATGGACTGAAGAAAAGGTTGGACGACGCGAAAGGGAGGTGGGTTGAAGAGTTTGCCCATGTCTTGTGGACATACCGCACCACGCCTCGCAGGTCCACGGGAGAAACCCCCTTTTCAATGACCTACGGAGCCGAGGCTGTCATCCCACTGGAGATAAACTTCCCAACTCAGAGGACTACTGCCTTCAACCCCATTGCTAACAACAGCCTTCTGGAAAAAAGCCTGGATCTCCTCGAAGAGAGAAGGGAAAGTGCGATGGTTCACCTAGCTTATTATCAGTAAAAGCTCAAACAGGGCTACGACGCCAAGGTGAAGTCAAGGCCCTTGACGCCCGGGGATCTAGTGCTGAGGAAAGTCCTGGGCACCGCGAGGAACCCTGCATGGGGAAAACTTGGACCAAACTGGGAGGGCCCATACCGTATCACATCCGTAGCCGGCATTGGGGCATACTTTTTGGAAGACTTGGACGAACATGTAGTACCACGTCCGTGGAATGTAAATAACCTGAAAAGGTACTGTTATTAATGAAAGACACCATGCTTGACGCCATGTTACTATACAACTATTTAGGTTAAGTGTTAAACAGAACCCAAGTCCTGCATGGCTCCTCGGACCACAGACTTGGGGGAAATTAACCCCGCGACAATTTGCAATAAGTGTTAAACAGAACCCAAGTCCTGCATGGCTCCTCGGACCACAGACTTGGGGGAAATTAACCTCGCAACAATTCTCAAAAAGTGTTAAACAAAACCCAAGTCCTGCATGGCTCCTCGGACCACAGACTTGGGGGAAATTAACCTCGCAACAATTCTCAATAAGTGTTAAACAGAACCCAAGTCCTGCATGGCTCCTCGGACCACAGACTTGGGAGAAATTAACCTCGCAACAATTCTCAATAAGTGTTAAACAGAACCCAAGTCCTGCATGGCTCCTCGGACCACAGACTTGGGGGAAATTAACCCCGCGACGATTTGCAATAAGTGTTAAACAGAACCCAAGTCCTGCATGGCTCCTCGGACCACAGACTTTGGGGAAATTAACCTCGCAACAATTCTCAATAAGTGTTAAACAGAACCCAAGTCCTGCATGGCTCCTCGGACCACAGACTTGGGGGAAATTAACCCCGCAACGATTTGCGCCAAGTGTTAAACAGAACCCAAGTTCTGCTTGGCTCCTCGGACCACAGACTTGGGGGAAATTAACCTCGCAACAATTCTCACTAAGTGTTAAACAGAACCCAAGTCCTGTATGTCTCTTCGGACCACAAACTTGGGCGAAAATTAGCCTCGCAGCAATTCTGTCTAAATTATTAACTATCATTCTTTACACATTCGTTCATTCACGCTTGGTTTTCAGCAATTAAAGGCAGAATAAACATCCATTTATGATAAAAATAGAAGAGAAAGTAAAACAACAAGAATAAAAGGAAACGATACCATTCATTGAAATCCCCAAAAGCGATCCTTTTACAACCCTTAAACAGAACAAAATATGAAAAATCTAACAAGAAAATCCTAAACTACTTTCCTAAATCTGATCCCTGAGCAGGCACGGGCTGGTCATCTGCTGGTTGTGGCCCCGAAACAGTCTCCTTAGCTTGTGCAACAACCTCCCTGATTGAAAGACTGTCCTCGGGCAACTTGTCCTTCACAGCCGGTGGCGTATCCTCAGCGTCAGGCATAACAGAGTCCGAGGCTAAAGCCTTCATTGGGAGAGGCTCTTCAGTCGTGGCTTCGTCGGGGATCTCACGAACTTCCTCAGGAAAAAAGATATTCTCAGCTTTCCTAAGATCGGAATCCGCTGGGACAGCCGCCCGGTCCAAGGCTACACCCCAAGACAGGGTAATGTATTCCCTGCATACAGTAGCCACCTCCTCGGCCAGCCTGACCTCAGTATCCTTGACCCCGCGTTCATAAGAGGCTGCCACTGCCTTCTCGGCCGCCTCCCTCGCCAGGCGGGCCTCCCCCTTAACCTTTGCAAGCTCGGCTTTGAGATCTAAAACCGCCTGCTTCTCTGTCCTAAGATTTTCCTCGAACTGGCGAAGCTGTAGGTGCAGATCCTCAGCCTGCTTAGTGGCATTTTTGAGGCCGGCTTCCGCGCTGTCCCGCCCCTTCTTCGCCTCCTTTACTTCATGGCTCAAGCTGTCGTTTTCCTTCTTGAGGTCACCAGTAGCCCTCTCGGCAATGCGGCGGGACTGAACCTCATTATGAAGGTCCTCACGTGCCTTTTTAGCCCACTCCTCAGCAACGAAGATTTGCTGAGTGACCTGCACCAGGAGAATAAAAGCTTAATCAAAGAGAATGGTGAATAAATGGATGCGTAACAAGAGAACGAGATAGCAAAAGTTTTCGCTTACCATTGCCATGTCCCTCTTCAACGACATGAAGAGTTCTGGTTGCTGAGTATCCCGGAGCCCCTTCATGTCGCGAGGCAAAAGAAGAGGCTGCTGTAGGGCCTCAGCCAAGAATGACACCTCCCGTCGTTGGGATTCCCACAAGGTTGCATCCCAAGAAATTGGAGCGCCATCCAGTTCGAGCCGCGGCGACCATATCCGTTGTTCCCTCAGAATAGCCGCCTCGTCTCGGCTATCAATGGACTTGGTCCTCTTCTCTTTGGGTTCCTTGGTCTCTTTGCCCTTCTTTTTAGGTTTGGCCTTTTCTTGGCCAACCTCACCCTCCTCCAACTCCCCTACAGGCCTTTTTCGCCTTAAATTGGGCATAGGCTGCAGCGCCACATCCGATGTGGGAGGAGGAGGAAGAGGAGCCTTAGAGGTCGGCTGCTCCTTTGGGGCATCCTTGGAGGACTGCCCTTTGTTCCTATTGGCAAGGAGGCCCCTAAGGCCAGATCTTTGTCTCAGGTCCATTCCTTCTTCTTCTTCAAGCTCTTGGCTGGTACCAACTTGTAAGGTTACTAAACCCAAGTCAGGGGTTACCGAGGCGCGATCCAGATCTGAATCAGAATCCGAGAGCTCTACTATCTTGGCCGACACCTCTCCCTCCTCGGCAAAGTGAAACTGGTTTATCTGATCCTCCAAAGACGAGTGCGAGGAACCAGCTTCTTCCTCTAGGATAACTACTGCGGGAAAGGCACGCTGAGCAGGCAGTTGGACAGGGGGTAAATCTCTCGAAGCAAGAAAGCTTGGTATAGAGACGTCTATTCGTGCCAATCGCGGACTACCTGCCCTAATTGCTTGGCCGGGCTCCACTAGGGCACGAGTAAGGGGCACGTAGTCCAAAATCAGAGGCGCGGATCGCAATTGCCCGTCTGTACTCACGTAAATCTCAGACCTTAGAAGGAAGTTGAGTGCCTGGACGTTGACCAAACTAAGCCGAGGAGTCGTATGCTTCTTGTCTGCAAGATCCGAAGAGAGGGATATGTTAGTCCGAGGAGGCAAACAAGTAAAGTCAGAATCGAAATTAAAAAAAAAAAGGGAAAAGATCAAAACTAAGATCCTTTCCAAGGGATCTAACTCTATGGTGCCCCATCTGGTTCTCCTGCCTTGACTGGGCAGTGAAGACCGTCGTGCCACCGTCCGGAGACGATCAAAAGGTCATCCTTCAAGCCTTTGTTGGACTTGGGAAGGCAGGATATCAACCTCACCTCATCAGACCTGGACTTCAAGTAATATGAGTCGCCGAGGCTGTGCAGTTCATATAAATGAACCACGTCATTCCATGTAAGGCCGAGGTTCATCTGATTGTTTAGGACCTCTATGCACCCCAGGATCCAGAACATATTCGCGACGCATTGGTGGGGGGCCAACCTATGACCACGCAAATAATCCCTAGTTATCCACCCCATAGGGATGGTCATTCCTCCTTCCACAAAGGCTATCACTGGAATGGCGACCTCCCCCGTTTTCCTCTTGATTATGACCTCGTCCAGAGGACAATACTCTAGACCTACCTCCGGCAGAATACGGTATTTGGCCCTGAAGCCCTCCATACCGGCCGGGGAATTTACCAATTTGTCAAGTTTACCCATCCCCCTAATCCTATGTGACGCGAAGACGATTTATTTAAGGAGTAATGCGGGAAAAAGGCAATGGAGAAGGAACGTACACTTACGGGTGAGGAATTTGTAGGAAATCTTCAAGGGGACGACTGCGAGGGCTTGAACGCTTTAAAAGGGAGAATGCGAAAGTGCTCTGAGTGCGTGAGTGCTTGTCCAAAAATGAGAAGGGAATGCTTTTTGAAAATCTTATGTATCCAGGAGAAGCCGGACAGACATACTCCCGCCTAGGGAAACAGAAATTGTCCCAACCATTGATCTAGCGTCCAACCGTCGGATCAAAATATATAAAACCGCTAAAATCAATAATTAGCGCTGTATGGGTCATCAACCACTCCCGTCATAAATGAGGCACATGAGAAGCATACTTCCGCGCAAGTGAAGCAGGCACCCACAGTAGATAATCCTATGAATGTCAAAATCCCGCCCTTCCTCCTCGGACAAGAAAGAAGGAGCCAAAATTTTGAGGGGCTATTGTAGGGGTGAAATTCCCAAAACTAACAGTGGGCCTGGGAACCCACACGAAACCCAACCATGACCCAACGGGGAATAGGGGCCCAAGTGACTTCTGGCCCAACCCTGTTGAGCCTGGTTCGTTTTAGAAGACGTCCGAGGAGGAAGGCCTCCTCGGACACGCAAATATGGGCCCAGTAAGCGTCCCCTCCACAGTGAAGAACCCATCCAGGCGAACGTGGGTAGGAGGGTGAGCCTCACGCAGCAGGAAAGAGGAAAATGTAAGACATCAGGGAGAAGCCACAACTGCCACATTAAATGTAAGAAAGCTACATTTTCAGCCGCATTAATGTGGAGAAGACAGGCGAACAGTGTTACATTGGCCAGTGCAACTCACAGAAGGATAAGGGAGATGTCCGATGGGATAGGCACTCAAGTGAAGGTCCAAATGGCTAACAAGTGTAAGGTTCTTATCAATTCAAGGAGGCTATATAAGAGAAGGAGATCCCCATGAAGAGGGGATCAGAGAATTAAGAAAAAAGAGAGAGAGAAAGGTTAAAGAATTCTATAGTCTGTAAACAGAGCAAGAGGTGCACTTATACGTCTCCTCAGACCGATATCTTATCAAACGTAAATGGAATATTCTCACATTCAACGTATTGCATGGCGTACATCTAACTGACGTTCACTTCGTCTAGTCCTAGCTCTGTAACCCACTCTCTACAAATTCATTATTTGGGGACTTTTGGGCCAAAACTACCCACTTGCTGGGCCTGGGCCCCAAAAACCGCCCCCTATAGTAGTAATGTTAATTTTTTTTTTTTTATTGGGAGTTGTAGCCTTAGGCTACAACCAAATTTGTTGTCAAACTTTGTCCATCTTTATAATCTTGCTATAATTTTTTTTTAAAATAAAATTTAACAAAATTTAACTTTAATTTAGAAGAATTTTGACTTTTTTTTTTTATTTCATAATATTTTGCAACATAATATAAGTTTTAAAGGGCCTTACAATTTAAAATGTCATTATTATTTTATTTTTTAATTGAATTTTAATTCTATTGTGTGTTCTAATTTTCTAAATCAAAGGAATAAATAAATTTTATTCTATATTTAAACTATTTATTAAAAAATTTCCCAATTAATATGAATAATTATTAATTTATCAAATTTCATATAAATTCCTTTTATATATGAAAAATAACCTATAAATTTCTTTTATATAAATAATTAGTGTGTATCTATAGATTTTTTTTTTTTAGTAAAAACATCTATAGATAATTAATAAATAGAAACACTTGCATTTACCCACATGATAACTATTTTTAAAGAACATATTATAATTAATTATACATTGGCAAAAATGCAAAATTTTGATAAGGTGAGTGGCTAAATGAGGGGAATCCTTTTTCTTTCTCATGAATTTGTCTAGTGCATTGTATGGCTTTAATCATGAATTATATAATTATATATATATATATATATATATTTTAGTAATATTAACTAAATGAGTTATTATTACATAATTTTAGAACTCATTTCTAACTAACTAAATAAATTATTATTTTTATTATATAAAATGCATAATTTCGTACAGAGAGAGTATCTCATACGCTCGACGCATGAGATTATTATTATTAATGCATAATTTTGTACATAGAGAGTATCTCATGCGCTCGGCACATGAGACATCTCTCTCACTGACAGTGAGGGATGGCTTATGCGCCGGGCGCATAAGCCATTTTTTCTTTTGTACATTTGTCCTTATATATAATATTTCTAATTAAAATTATAAATAAAGACTTTTATAATTATTTTTTATAATTCCTTATTTATTAATGAAGAAGGTGATTTGAATTCAACTAGCTAAATCTTTTTAAGAAGGAAACTTAAGTAACAATACCTAAATACTGCATTTAAGTTTTTTCCATTTTTTATTTATCAATAATCAATACTTACCACATCAACAATTTAAAAAAATAAAATTTTGTAAAAAAAATATATATCTCTCATATTATTTTGCTGAAAACTGAAAATTTATTACTGAAAATGCTGTAGTAAAATAATTTTTTAAGGTGTGAATAGTGCCTTGAAACTCAAAAATGCATGATTATGCACGTTTTTGTGTTTTGTGTTGGGTCTTAAATAGCAATGTTATGAATACTGTTTTAGAACCGATTTGACTTGTCTATTGGAATGGAATATTTTAGTACCAACCAATTTTAGGTACAGTTTCGAAAACCATTTCAAAATTACTGCTAAAATATATATTTATATATTATTATTGCTCTTATGTAAAATAATGAATTTAATATAGTTTTCTATTAAAATAAAGTGGGATTATTATTTTTTTTAGACATTTATTTATAGTTTTTTTTAAAAAAAAAAACTCACATTTTAAGTAATTGTACACAAATGAACTTCCAAGAAGCTTCCTACTAGCTACTTTTCCCCATTTCCCAACCCACCCACACTGTAACCTACTAATGCTACTTCTTCTATCTTTCATTATTGCATATTGGCATATTGCTAGCCTTTCACTCTCTTCATCATTTCACGTCTGAGCTCTTTTTCTCCACGAGTACCATTATTAAATAGTATTGTGGAACCCAACCAAAAAGCAGAATAACTTGCAAGTATACGCACGCCTAATCTACTTCACGTCCTTCTCAAGAAAAAAAAAATCTACTTCACGTCGTTTTCTTTCTTCCTTCCCTCGTGACAGAAAGAGTGGAGTCCTCAGCAAGGAAGTACGAAATTTGTATCACCATGTCTTAAATAATAGTCTTTAGCAAAAAAAATATTGCCTTTAATAACTCTCTTTACTAAGCCTATACGTCATCACACCCCATTTGCTAAGCCAATACGTCATCACATTCACACCCCCAACAGGCCCCTCATTTCTAGTACTATTTATATAGAGGTACATTTTATTACGATATCACACACTTACTAGTCATTACTGGCCTAGGCATCGCACTACTTTATAGCATTCCAATTTTTTCTTCAGAGCTACTTTCTAGAGAAAAATCAATGGCGAAATCAGCAGAGGTTGAACACCCCAATAAGGCCTTTGGCTGGGCAGCCACCGATACTTCTGGCCTCCTCTCTCCCTTCAATTTCTCAAGAAGGTCCTCTCTCTCTCTCTCTCTCTCTCTCTCTCTCTCTTCATTCAATCTTGTTTGATGTGTTTTTCATTTTAATCTAATATTTTGAATACTAAAATAATTTATCCAGTACAAAATTGGATTTTTTTTCTTTTCTTTTTGTATAATTCAAATATTATAATAATAATAGAGAAAAATGTTATCTCATGAGACATTTTTCTCACAACATGTGAGACTCATGCATTGGATCTACACGTGTAATGAAAGGAATCTCTTATATGAATAGTAGGATCATCGGATAATTTAATTTTTAATAAGGAAAGGGAATCAAAATTTTACTTCTCCTCGTAAAAGAGAATAGATGATACCTTACAAATCTCTTAGATCTTTTGAATCCTCGTTCTCTAAATTCTAAAAAGCTTGTGTTTTTTCTTATTTTCATTTCATTTTATTTGACCGTTTCGTTATTTTATTTTTATTTAACAAAATAAGAATGCATTTATTTGATCAATTAATCATAGCTATTGCTCAAATTAGTATCGACAATGATCCATCCTCTACCATTTTTAAAAAAAATATATATATTTTTTATGGTTCCTAATTGTTGGTTTGTGCTAAATATGAAATAGTATGGCATGTCTGTAGGGCAACAGGAGAGAAGGATGTAACATTCAAAGTTCTTTATTGTGGGATATGTCACTCGGACCTCCACATGGTCAAGAACGAATGGGGCATGTCCACCTATCCAATTATCCCAGGGTATGTGAATGTTAATTTCTTAGGAGTCATACCCTTATTATCACTACCATCTTTTCCTTTTTATAAAGAAACGAGTTGTCTTACACATAATTTGGAATATATGGAATAATATTCTATATATTACAATATTCAAAATTCCATGGTATTATTATATTGTTTATATTGGTATTTTTTTTGTTTAAGTTGGAGAATAATGTGCTCCTTTTTGTCTATATCTATGGATTGAGGAACCTAAAAGATACTATTCAACAATACATATCGGTTTTCTAGAGCATGATATATTTGTTCTGGGCAGTAATTTTTTTCACATCATTTTTATAAACTGAAAACGTAACTCTGGTTTTCAGATTATAAAAACGCAGTGTGAAAGAATTTTTTTTCCTATTTTATGTTGTTTAAGACTTTTGCAAATTTAGTTATAGTGCTCAATTCTATATATAGATAGAACCCCGCGAGTACAGAAAAATTGTTTTCCGAAAATATAAATAACGATTTGATGATGTTTGGTTCAATTTGTTAATTATTTTGGTTTATGAGTTGTTATTATTATTAGTTGTTAAATTACAAATTACATTCTCTAAATTTGAAATGTTTTTATTTTTTTTCTTTAATATTTTTATTTCATTTTAATGTTTCAACTTATGTATGCATTCAATGTAGTTATTCCATCCATATCGCACAATTAAAACCCATAAATAACGTAATTATGCTATTAAAATAAATGTAGTTTAACAGCATACCCTGGATAGAGATTGACGAAAGGAGTAGGACTATACATTGAAAACAAATTTGTAAGTTAAAAGACTAAAATTTGAAAAATTCGAACTATAGGGAGAAAAATATAAACAAATCATAATTAGAAGGTGTAATTTCTAAGCAATTTAATTCAACACTTAATTTGCCAAAATTTACACGCTATTTGTCCATCACATGTTAGTATCTCATATTGAAATCATGTGAATTGAACTGGATAATTAATGCAGGCATGAGATTGTGGGGGTAGTGACTGAGGTGGGCAGCGGAGTACAAAAGTTCAAAGTTGGAGACAAGGTTGGCGTTGGCTGCATGGTCGGTGCATGTCATTCTTGCGATAACTGCACCAACCACCTTGAAAATTACTGCCCCAAAATGATTCTCACCTATGGTGCTAAGTATTATGATGGAACCACCACATATGGAGGCTACTCTGACACCATGGTTTCTGATGAACACTTTGTGATCCGTATTCCAGACAACCTACCACTTGATGCTGGTGCCCCTCTCCTTTGTGCTGGGATCACAGTGTACAGTCCCTTGAGATTTTATGGACTTGACAAACCTGGTATGCATGTGGGTGTGGTTGGCCTCGGTGGTCTAGGCCATGTTGCTGTGAAGTTTGCTAAAGCTATGGGGGTTAAGGTGACAGTTATCAGTACTTCACCCAACAAGAAGAAGGAAGCTTTGGAACATCTTGGTGCTGACTCCTTTTTGGTTAGCAAAGACCAAGATCAAATGCAGGTACTTAGTTTTGTTGTTAACATGTTGCATTGTCAAGTTATTTTATGTGAGTTACCATAAGTGTACAGTATCTTAGTTTCTAACTTTATCTACTATATAGGCTGCTCAGGGCACATTGGATGGTATCATTGATACAGTCTCTGCTCAGCACCCTCTCATGCCTCTACTTGGTCTACTGAAGACACAAGGAAAGCTCGTTATGGTTGGTGCGCCAGAGAAGCCACTTGAGCTACCAGTTTTTCCATTACTTATGGGTAAGCATGCATGTTACATCTGACAATTGTTATATTTGATTTGAAAATGGGATCTGAAGTTTCTTGTTATGTTAATTTGACTTAGTAATTATATAAGACCGTGGGTGTATTATTATTATTAATTTATTATTATTATATATACACTCTTGTGTAGTACAAGCCTAATTGTCGACTGTGCCTTTTCACTGATAAATTGTGTATTAATAAATGTTATGGAATGACAGGAAGGAAGTTAGTGGGTGGTAGTGGCATTGGAGGCATGAAGGAAACACAAGAAATGATTGATTTTGCAGCCAAACACAACATTACTTCTGACATTGAGGTTATTCCAATTGACTATGTGAACACTGCAATGGAACGACTTGTGAAAGCAGATGTTAGATACCGATTTGTCATTGATATTGGGAACACATTGAAGTCAAGCTCTTGATTTTTGCTGTCTTTTTTGTATGTCTCACTTGTGTGATGAGATACCTTTTAGTTGATTAAGTTGTTTTCTGGTATTTTTAGCCTCTTTTTTTGGGTTTTCTGAACATGTCTTTCTCATAGTGTGGCAAAGATTTTTTTTTTTTTTTTTTGAGAAGAGGATGTAAAAGTTGTACTATTTGTGATAAATAAGAAATGAAGTGATTTTTGCTTTGGGATTTCAAACATTTGGTGAGTTATTGTCCCTTGCAATCTCTTCCCTTCTTTAATTAGATTGGGAATGTCTTATTAAGTACTACTACCATTGGGTCAATAGGTCACCTACCAAATAAAATCTTACAATATTTCATTATCGGATGCATTTAGTGGTAAAACCTTCAACTAAGGTAATAAATAATATTGCATGATAATCAACAACACATTTGAGATCAATTCATATTAATTAATGATGCCACACAACTCTTAACTTAAAAATTTTCAGGTATTCCCTAACAATAACCCCAATACCAGCTCATTCTTCTTCCTTAAAATGTCTCCATCAAAGTTGACCTTAATTCTTAAACATATCAACCAGAGGAGACTGCCATGAAACCCATAAGTCAATCTCAAGCCTGTTGTAGTACCTGTTCAAAAGGGTAGGGCTATGAGAGCTAGAGTGCTATACCTCCATATAGTAGTTCTTTATGATTAGGCTAAGATACCGATCGATTTTTGGTGTAAGCGTAGAATAATCTCCAGTAGCTTTTTTTCATCAGACTAAAACACCAATTGATTTTTGGTGTAGGCGAGGATTGATCCTCATATCTCTTATTCAACCATTATAAATTTTACCAGTTGAACTAATTGGAACTCACATTAAAAATAAAAAAAAATAAAAAAAAAAATAAATAAAAAAAAAAAACCAACTTAGGAAAGCCAAACACCAGTATTTCGGTGAGTTTATGGTAACATGAGCCTGACCTTTTTTCGGGTAAGCAACAAAAAACAGGTGAATCGACCATAATAAATAGATCCATAAACAGCAAAAACTTCAAATAGGAAAATAAAAAATAAAGGCATTTTTTGGCACCACAACAAGAAACACACGGACCTTGACCTTTTCCATATCCGGAGGCGAACCAAGAAAATTTTCGAATGTCTAAAAGAGGAAAGTGGAATGAGAAGACCGAAAGTGTAGCATGTAAGAACTAAGAAGCCTTAACAAATTACTGGTTGTATCAACCAAAAAAAAAAAAATTACTGGTTCAGAAAGAGTGGAAAAGTCAGCAAGAAAGTTTGAATTTTATAAATGTATTCCCTATATATATATATATAGATACATTTCTACCTATAATCACACACACTTTATTTATTAGTCACTTACTGGCCTATAGGCATTGCATTACTAAAACATTACAATTGTTTCTTCATTGCTTCATTCTAGAGAAAATTCAATGGCGAAATCACCAGAGGTTGAGCACCCCAACAAAGCCTTGGGCTGGGCAGCCAGGGATACTTCTGGGATCCTCTCTCCCTTCAATTTCTCAAGAAGGTCCTCCCTCTCTCTCCCTCTTCATCCAATCTTGTTTGATTTTCTTTTTTCGTTTTAATCTAAAATCTTGCTTATCCTAAGAAATTAGATCATTTTTTTTTATGCTTGTAAGAGCATTTGCATCAGTTCATGCAAAATTTTATGTCAATTTTAGAATAAGAACTCACTTTCTATTTTACATACTTACTTTTCAAAATACCTAATATCAGATTATTTATTTTATACTACATTTCATTAAAATATCAATATTTCTTGATTTTTTTTTCTAATTATTTCTCTTTCTTCACACACAATAACCATCATTCATTTTCTTCCTTCATTCTCTGGATACATAAAGAAATAATAAAAAATTAAATGCAAAATAAATAGTGTCATTGTAAATTTACACGGTTATTGTAGTAACCATGTATTTTTACACAATTTTGCATGGACTAACACATCAAATTATCTATTTTATACTACATTTTATTAATATATCAATTTTTCTTTTTCTTTTTTTAATTGTTTCTCTTTCTTCACATACAACAACTATTATTCACTCTCTTCCTTCATCCTCTGAATATATAAAGAAAGAATAAAAAATTAAATGCAAATAAATAGTGTCACTGTAAATTTACACGGTTATTGTAGCAATTATTTATTTTTATACAACTTTACATGGACCGATGTGCATGAATTTTGAACTTGATTGGCTAAAATGTGATACTTTTTCTATTATACAAGTGCTCTAATAATTTTGTTTTCCTCATATACTATGGGGTGAAAAGCAAATAAAAATGAAATTGGATCATT
Organism: Quercus robur; assembly: GCF_932294415.1. Lineage (NCBI taxonomy): Eukaryota > Viridiplantae > Streptophyta > Magnoliopsida > Fagales > Fagaceae > Quercus > Quercus robur. The sequence continues at coordinate 17,291,804 of NC_065539.1, forward strand.
CAATTATACTAAATATTTTTATTTAAAATGAAATTGGATCATTTTGTTATGCACTTTGAAAAGGCTTGCATTTTTTCATTTTTTGGATGAAAGACAATAGTGAAAAGGCTTGCATTTTTTCTTATTTTCATTTCATTTTATTAGACAGTTACATTGTGATATTAATGAGATTTTTTTTAATAGTTCGATAATTGAGGAAGGGGGATCTTACTCCAGACATCTCTCTTGTAAATACAAAATAGTGTTAATTAAATAAGTTATAAAACTCTTATTTATAAGAGATTTGGGATTCAATCTCCGCTTATACCAAAAATTTACTGATTGGTATCTTGGTTTAATGATAAAGAACTATCATCAAGAGCAGACGCGATTGGTTGAAACTCTCTTAAAAAAAAAAAAAGTTATAAAACTCTTGATTTTTCTTTTTTATATAATTCGATAATTATAAAAATGAAAATTGAAGGCACAGGCTCTTGGCATTACAAAGGCCATTTAGCCAAATAAGAATACATTTATTTGATCAATTAATCATGGTGTACGTGGTGATTGGTCAATTAGTATTGACAATGATACATCATTTCCCTCCTTTTTTCTGAATTGATGGTTTCTGCCAAATTAAATGGTTGCTGGTATGTTTGTAGGGCAACAGGAGAGAAGGATGTAAAGTTCAAAGTTCTTTATTGTGGAATATGCCACTCGGACCTTCACATGATCTTGAACGAATGGGGCATGACCACCTACCCACTTATCCCTGGGTATGTTAATGTTTCCTACTTCTATCACTATATCTTTGCCTCTTCATTAAGAATTGTGTTGTCTTAAATATTTCATTTAAATTGGAATAATATTTTATATATTATAATATTCAAAATTCCATAGTATTATAATATAGTGGTACTTTTTTGTTTATTTGGAAAAGGATGTGCTACTTTTTGTCTATATCCATGGATTAACCTAAAAGATATCATTCAACAAAGTATATCAATTTTCTAGGACACCCAAAAATATATATATATATATATATATAATATGAGATAGAAATTTTACTCTAATCTAATTTAAGTGTCAAAATTTTTGTGTTCCTTAGACATTCTCATTGAAAATAAATGGAGTTTAACAACACATTTGGATAGAGAGATGGGAGGAGGACTATAGTCTATACATTGAAAACGAATGTGTAAGTTAAAAGACTAAAAATTGAAAAATTAAAACTATAGGGATCACAAAGATAAAAACAAATCAAAGTAGGGTTTACTTTGTAAGTAATTCAATTCAAACACTTTGCCAAAATTTACATGCTATTTGTCCATTACATGTTAATAAATTATCATTAAACTAGTTAATGGATTTTACTCTCTAGTCTTTTTAGTATCGCATATTGAAATCATGTGAACTGAATTGGATAATGCAGGCATGAGATTGTGGGTGTAGTGACAGAGGTGGGCAGTAAAGTACAAAAGTTCAAAGTTGGAGACAAGGTTGGCGTTGGCTGCATGGTTGGAGCATGTCTTTCTTGCGATAGCTGCACCAACCACCTTGAAAACTACTGCCCCAAAACGATTCTCACCTATGGTGCTAAGTATTATGATGGAACCACCACCTATGGAGGATACTCCGACACCATGGTTTCGGATGAGCACTTTGTGATCCGTATTCCAGAAAACCTTCCACTAGATTCTAGTGCCCCTCTCCTTTGTGCTGGGATAACAGTGTACAGCCCCTTGAGATTTTATGGACTTGACAAACCTGGTATGCATGTGGGTGTGGTTGGCCTTGGTGGTCTAGGCCATGTTGCTGTGAAGTTTGCTAAAGCTATGGGGGTTAAGGTGACAGTGATCAGTAGTTCACCTAATAAGAAGAAAGAAGCTATGGAACATCTTGGTGCTGACTCATTTTTAGTTAGTAAAGACCAAGATCAGATGCAGGTACTGACTTGTTAACATGTTGCATTGTCAATGTGAGTTACCATGTGTACAATATCTAATTATGTTTCTAATTTGATATATATTATATATATATATATATATATATATATAGGCAGCCCAGGGCACGATGGATGGTATCATTGATACAGTCTCTGCTCAGCACCCTCTCCTACCTCTAATTGGTTTATTGAAAACACAAGGAAAACTCGTTATGGTTGGTGCGCCAGAGAAACCACTTGAGTTACCAGTTTTTCCATTAGTCATGGGTAAAGCATATTACATCTAGCAATTGTTACATTTGATTTGAAAAGGGATAAGAACTTGCTTGTTATGTTAATTTGACTTGGTAATTAACTAATTATATAACTATATAAGACTCTGTGTTTATTATTATATGTACCCTTGTGTTGTACAAGCCTGATTGCTTCCTATGCATTTCCACTAATGAACTGTGTATTAATATATATTATGGAATGACAGCAAGGAAGTTACTGGGTGGTAGTTGCATTGGAGGCATGAAGGAAACACAAGAAATGATTGATTTTGCAGCCAAACACAACATAAAGGCTGACATTGAGGTTATTCCTATCGATTATGTGAACACTGCCATGGAACGCCTCCAGAAAGCAGATGTCAGATATCGATTCGTCATTGACATTGCAAATACATTGAAGTCGAACGCTTGAATTTTGCTGCCTTTTGAGCAAGAGTTGCTGACCAGACTAGGATATGTATTCAGTTGATAAAATCGTCTTATATCTGGAGTTTTGTTTTCTTCTAGTTCTGTTTTTTGAATAAGTCTTCCAAATACTATGATGGAAAAGAAATAATAGGCTGCTCGTGTTGGAAAAACAGAAGTTGCAATACTTTGTTGGTTTTGGATTTTAATTTTTAATCATTCAGTGAGTTCTAAGTCCTTGTAATCTCTTCTCCTGTTTCAGATTAGTAATGTCATTTGAAAAGGACTCCAGCAATTGAGCCAAGTCGTCTAATAATTTTGGTTTAGTTCATTTCATCTCTTCAATTTTCCATGCTATGTCATAGCTAAGGTAGGTGTATGGTGTGAGATATCTGGACCTCACCTTAATTTTAAGCTATGTCATGAAATTTTATGTGGCAAAGACATCATTGTTTTTTATGCTAGAGAAGGGAGTCGCTTAATATAGTTTATATTAATGTCTTCTCTATGGTCAAAGTGGTGGGACATTTACTACTGAAGAGAGACCATAGACATTTGTTTTCAATTGCTAAAGCAAACGGTTTCAGCAAGCAATTGGTGGTGGATCGAAGAGATGCTTAAAGCAAATTGTATAACAACAGAAGGCTGTTTGTGCAAGTAAAGAGTGATCGACAAAAGATCAGTTTAACGCACCTTAGAAATGTTTTAAAAAAAAAAATCACCATAATCAACTTGTGGTGGACTATTGTAAATCTTGCATGATATCAGACCAAAAAAAAATCTACTCAAAGAGTGATATGCACTTGCCATCAAACAGCTCAACAGTTTAAATGACCCGCATATCTGGGCAGCTTGTTCAATGCATTAACAGTTTCCAGGTCAATTTGCTTCAATTACAATGCCTGACTCAATTTTTTTATTCCAAAACTGGTATGAATCAGTCTCAAATATTGCCTAAAAAACTGTTAGTCAGTAACACTGTATGAGGTTTTTATATACAATAAGCACACATTATTCAGGGAAGTTCCACAGTTCAGCAATCATAAGGAATATCTGCACGCTCAAGTTCTCTCTTTCAAACTCTATTCTCTAAGAAATAAGAAGCTACACCTCTCTGCTTCAACTGTCTAGCAAACTGCCTAAAAATTATAAACCACCATAATGGAAAATTTCACAAAAAATATCCCAAAAAAGATAAAAAGAAAAGGTCACTACTTGCAATTCTTCTGTTACCAAGTATACATAATGACCTATTCAGATGATAGTATTTCTAAGGTCAATTGAAGATCAGAAAACCTAATGGACTTGGGCGGCAAAAAGCAGCACCTTTTCTGGCAAGTGTTGATCATTCTCAAAGTAACTTGTTTGTGATAGGGACAAGTGAGACTAAGGAACTAAAAATCCAGCGTCCCAGTCTTTGATGACCCAGAACAACTAGCAGATGTGCCATATGAAGTCCCACTTGAACTGTCAATAGGCGCTTGATTTAGACTTTCTAAAACTAGAAACCTCCGCTTTTGCAACTTTATTGAGAATGTTGTGGTGTCAAGAATAACAGGAACCTGAATGGATTTGATAAAACATAACAAAACAAAATCAGTGATGAGTTGAGCAAGAAAATATCATAGGGCTAATGCAATTGACTGCGAAAATTGCACACCATAACCAAAGCTCAACAATCAGAACACAAAGGAATGCAGGATTCTGTGTTCTTTGTGAGTGAATGAGAACCAAATCAATTTAAGAAAAAACAAAAAAACAAAAAACAAAAACACCCACCTGGTAGGCAGGTGGGTGTATGTCTTTGCATGCACAAAGTTGCATGCATATGCATGTTTGTAGGTGAACTGCATGAATAAGAAAACTAGTATACTGCAAGCACTGCTACCTATTAGCGTATAAGGATCAGGAAGAAGCATGACTTGGTGGTACCTGTGTATTAATGCGTGCTACTTTGTGCACATTTAGGAGCCCAACCATGTCCTGGTAACCAGTGAGAAGTTTTGCCATTTCCTTGTCCTCATCTGAAACAAGCACCTTCTTGAAAATTATCGTTCATATGTAACAAAAGATAACAGCATATAAGAAGTTATGAAAAGTGACATCTAACCTGGGATTGCTCTGACAGACAGTAACGTGTCTGCCATATGCTGCCACCGTCTAGAGAAGGATGGTGAAAGAAGGGAAGGAGGAAATGTCACAACAGCAACTGCATTTGAAGACCGGACCATGCTCCTCAGAGATCTAATAAAGGAAAGCATATCCCATTCCTGCAATGCTTACATGTTGATGAAATACACACACACTAATACTCTTTGGTGGCCTTAAAATTCCAAATTAAAATAGGAAGAAAAAATAAGACTCAAAATGACCATTATTGTCAAGGATATAACAAAATGCATTTATCAAGCTCACCTATGAATTAAAGAAGATTTCTCTGAATAGGAAAGTGCATAAGTTGTAGCAATCCAACAGAAATATGAAGCAAATGAAACAAGAGCCACTTCTAAAGATTTACTGCAGATAGGAGCTTAAAAGAAAATGTAAGTGCACTAACCATGTTGGAATATGTGCATTGTGGAGCACAAAATGACTGGATAGCAATTCGACCGGCAGAAGAAATGCTGCTAGCATTTCTGGGATGCCATGCAAAGGTAGAATTATATGTCAGAATTGAAAATTTTAGAGGACAACAAAAATAGGTAGGACCCACTAGAAATACCATCAAGTGATGGATTATTTTTACAACAAGCCAAGTACTCTTGTCAAAGAAATTGAATTTGAGACCCACTAACCCCAGGGAGAAGAAGGAAAAGAGGGGGGGGGGGGGGGGGGGGAATTAAACAAAAAGGCTGATAGAGAGATAAATTTCACGAGTAGTAAAAAAAACAAGATTAAAAAATGTAAGTCAAATTTGGCAGCAAGCTCAAATGAGTTTTGACGTCACAGGAGCTATTAATCTCAAGAATGTCTCCCAGCATGCTATGGAAGTGGTTTATAACTCTGAAACAAGTTCTAAGCTTGTAATCTACAAAGACATCTATGTCAATCAGAAAACTCATGCCAGTATCTGCATTCTGCAACAATTTCCTCTTCTTCATTCTATGAAGATAGGCAGAAGGAGAACATTAAGATGACCAGGAATTTATAGCTGGCTATAAGCCTACCATTGCAGCAACAATGTTTCCTAAAAGTCTAGTCTAATTGGATATAGTGCAAAAATTTCTATTAACAAACTTTTGTTTAATTGTATCCAGTCAAAATCTACACACGGGTAGCTAGGATCTTCCCTGCTCAGAGGAGACAAAATTCTAGTCAAATAAAAAAAAGAAGCTATCTTCAAAGCCAAACCAGTTTTATGATTTTTTCACAAAGCGAAATTGACAACTTGCATAAGTAGATTTCTGGTAATAAAAGTATGATAATACCTTGGAAATTGAGCCAAAAATGTAGCACAATGGTCACGAAGAGCAGCAAGATTTGGAGAATCTAGAATGCTGACACAATCAATATGTTGGCCACTTATAAAATGCTTTTCTAAGGGCTTCCGCAAGTCAAAGTCATGGCAATACTCGTGCTTAACATCTGCAGGACTATAATATAATGAGCTCTCCCCATGATTGCATACCGACAAGCTTGTACAGTTGTAGCATGTATACAATAATAATGTACACTATTCATCATAAAAAATGTAAATTGTACAGACTGCTTCACTTCCAAGGTTCTTATCACCAATATAAATATTAGTTTTCTTTTGGCAAACTATTATTTTTCATGTTTAGGACTATATTTCACAAACTATGCCACTTAAAAACTATATATTGAGACAGTTAAATCATAAGCAGCATCAGCATAAAGTATAAATAAAAAAGAATGAGAGCATTGTTCTAGACAAGCTTACCTCTGTTACTATCAAAATGATGCTGATTATCACTGAAGTATTTCTTATATTGCCAAGCAATCCTCAAACCATTCTCCTGTAATTTATACAAACTAAGTATTAAAATTTTTAATCTTCATCCAAATCAAAAATCACAGAAATAAACAGTAAAAGGAAATGGAAGAAGCAAGGCACATTTTCAGGATCACGGTCACGAGATTTATCATCTTTGGATGACCCTGGAGTAGGCAGAGTACCCAGAAATCCTTTTGGGTCCTTGGATGGACTGGCATAGAGAAGGGGTTGCTTGTGAACAAGTCCTTGTGACATAAAATTCCTCAACAAAAGCATGTGATGAGGAGCTTCTGCATCCTCCATCACCATGACAAGGCTTCCTAAAGGAAACCCACCGCCTAAAATCTCTACAAATCAAAGACAACCAATCAAAAACCTCCACAAATTCAGACTATACACATAAATTGTTAAACAATAATGATTTCATTGCTTTTTTGACGAGTTTCAGTCTATAACTAATCCAAAGAAAGTGGTAAATGTAGAGACTTACTGTCAAGGTCTGGAATCCCGGATGAAATAAAGATGGTGCCGTTGGGACCATACTTGAGCCCCGGAGTACTAGATGTTACAGTTGCAAGGTTGCGAGAGAAGCTGCTTGTCCGAGGCTTGCTCGTAGCCATGACTATGTTATTGTTAACAGGCTCTACAATAATTTGATTATTCATTATCAATATAGAATTAAATCAATATCAATGCTCATAAGAAAACAAAATTTTTAGCTAAGCTATAATTTCAGTACAGTACTCATCACTGCATGAGCTTTATTAGGTGGCCATATGACATAGAATTTAATCCATATAACATCAATTCAAAGCAAGAATCCTGTTTAACTATCTGGGTATTGTATATAATGGGAAAAAAAAAATCTACAATGTGCAATAGAATAACATAGAACTCGTTCGTGCTTTTCATCGAACAGATGGTGTGCAATATTTTCAGTTTAACCATGAAACAGATTCTGGAAACAAAAAGAGACAGACCCAGAACACAATAGTCAATACCATGCACTGGTTTGGCTACTGAGAAGAAAAGACAAAAACTTTAATGGAGTCCATTACTTGCCTTAGTTGATTGCGTGGAGGCTGGAGACTCCGATTTCGGAGGTGGTTCGCGGCTTCCTGCAACGCCTGCTAGCCAAAGATTGTGCACATCGGGCCTGAAATGTCAGCACAAGCCCACTTAAATAAGAACGGGTTTCGGCCCACCCAGTTTGCTTTGTACTAATTTTTTGGGAAATTTTTACTTTATTTAGGCCCAATACTTTTATTTAAACTTTTAAAAAGTAGTAAATTAAACCATTAAATTTCAAAAAATAACAAATTAAACCTTTTTTTACCAGGATTGTGCGTCTCTTAAGTGAAAAGACTATTATAAATAATAATTTTATTTATAAAAAAATAAAAAATAAAAACTAGCCTTTGAGCACGCATTTGCAGACTCTTTATATATATATATATAAATATATATATATATATATATATATTAAAATAACGCTCATTTCAATTTTCTAAATAAATTTAAAAAAAAAACCGCATTATGTGTCCTTATCCCATATTTCCATGTAGTTTTTATTTATTTATTTATTTTATAAGATTATCCCATATAGTTAAAAGAATCTCTAGTTATTCACTACTCTTTTCCACTTATCTAAATAAAATTATTAAGTTTTAAAATTTTAAATTTTAGGTTACTTATAAAATCTGTCATTTTTTGTACATGTTCAACTCTATCATAAATAAACCCAAGTTGATATAATCTCCAAAAAAAATAAAAAAATAGAAAGTGTAAGGAGAGGTGGTGCCTAATTTTATGGAATATGGAGAAACGTTGTGAGATTTTTTTTTTTTTTTTAATTTACCTAAAATTTAGGATCTTTATTTAGAGTTTACACCTTAGAGTTCATGACTTAAATGGCTTTAAAGTCCCTTAAATAGTAGTATATACAAAACTTAAAATAAATAAATACTCTGTCCCAATCAATCAAGAGAAAGAGTTGGTAGAATCCATTTTGTCATTGAAAAAAGAATAAATTTAATAACACAATTTTTTTTCACTCTTGTTGAAGTGACAAGTTATAAGTGGTGGAAATAAAATAAATGTTAATGGTGCTACCATGTGAAAATAATTATTCATGCTAGCAACCTTCCACTTCAACAAGCTGTGAAAAAAGATATGTTCAAAGCAAAATTGTAAAATTTTGAAACTAGTGCTGGGTCCATGAAAATGGTCTACACTCTTTCGAAACTCTTAATATTGAAAAAACAATATCTATATAGAACAATCAACACAGCCGTTGTATAAATAATAATAATAATAATAATAATAATAATTAACAAAAATTTTGGTTTAAGACTTTCGGTAGACCACTTGACATCTTTCTAGTGTTGTTACGAAGGCATTGATGGCAAAAAATATATGGCTTCGTATGGTCTATTCATTGACTACACGAGAGTATTAGAAAGAAATTTTACAGAATTATCCTACTCTCATATTAAGAGTGAGGGTAACAAACACAAAGCTGTACATTGTTTTGCGAGATTAGTACTTATCAGAAACTAATGTATGGATGGAAGATACTCCACCATTAGCTTTTCTTTTTGTTCAAGGGGATTTAGCCTTTTGTTTGAATTAATATAAGCAAACTTATTTCTAAAAAAAAAAAAAAAAAAAAAAAAATGAAGAAGAAGAAGAAAGATACAGAACAACCAACAAAGCCATTGTCAATTTGTCACTAAAGCCAAAAGGTGTATAGTTTGGTAAAGAACTCAAACAATTGAATTTGGGAAGTCATTGACCTCTTTTTTCAATCACGATCATTAAACTATAAAAGTTGTACTCACTGCATAAACCTTTAATTTTTACAGGTATTAGGAGAGGTGATTGGTAGATAACCATATCCTTAATTCTTGGTTTTTTTTTTTTTTTTTTTTTTTTTTAAAAGGTTGATTCTTAGGCCCCAACTTGCAACCTATCATTTTAATGAAAAATACCTATTATCACACAAAGGCCCTACCTTTATCTTGACCATTGAACTATAATCCAAAAATCCCCTTTCTTTTAATGATATAAGAATCATTTATTTAAATGCCTTTCATTGAACTGAAGTCCGAAAAGGTCCATCCCCAAAATTGAGTCTCATTTACAAATAGAATCCATCACCAAATCATTTTCCTTTTATCCTAAAACCAATCTAACCCATTACCTAAAACAGAACCAAATCTAACAAAAATATCAAAACAAAACTAAATATAATCCAAATACCTAAGTCAAAATCAATCCAATGTATATCCAAACCTAAATCAAATTTAACGTCCCCTAAAAAAATGCCCAATGGCAATGTTTGGTGAGATGATGATAGTGTTCAACCTAAGGGGGCAAACATACAGACGATGGTGAATTGCCTGAAGGGGGAGGTTGGTCAAACCATGGAGTGTGATGAGAAAACGGATTTTTTTATTTATTTATTTAAATTGATTGAGACTTTTCTTTCAAGACAAATGTTTCATTCAACAATGGCAGTTGGTATGTGGTTTGAAGTGGGTAGTCAAACAACCCCTTTTTTTTTAAATGTCTTATTTTGAGTGATGAAGGTTTAATTTGTAACCATCCTAAAGCATAGGTTTAAAATGAAATTTTTCTTATTTTATATATGTATACATCTTTCCAATGACAAGATTAGAACCCTACTCATGCTCTTTGTGGGAGGGGATTAATATCATGTATTACAAAGATTATTGAAAGTTGAAACTATATGAAAAAATGGAACATAGGGTCAGGGGCCAACTCAAATTTTTGAACCTACACAATTTTTAAAAAGTTAAAACATATATATACTACAATATTTCTCCAAAATTTTAGGGGTCATGGCTCATTGACAAGCTCAATGCTTTTACTTTTTAATAAAAACATGAGATCTCATCAATTGAATTTACAAGAACCGATTATGATACCTCAATATTTATTGATAATTCAATATTGAGAGGTGAGGATTTAAACCAACAATGTATCCTCTCAACAAAACAACAAGAAGGGCAACTTAGAAATACAATAACCTTGTCATGAAACCAAAATAATAAGAGAAAGTCTATGAAAAAAAAAAAATTTGACAAATGATGATATGACAGATTGTTAGTAATAAGCAAAAACTAATGTTCAATGGTTATCCCTAGGGCTACCATCGGGTTGGACTTGTGCCCAACCCGCAACTGATCCAATCAAATAAGGTGGGGAGTTTTCAGACCTGTAACTGAATTGTAAGACTATCGAGTTGGGTGGTTCAGGTAACTATTGTGTGGTAGTCAATTTTGGGTGAAGCCGAAAATCACTAAAAACCACTGAAAATCGGTGAAATCTCTTCAAATTTAGGAAGATCTCTCTAGATCTGTCTAAGATCTAGTGAGATCTAGCTAAATCTAGCGAAGATCTTGTCAGATCAAGAGAGATTTTCACCAAATCATGCAGAGAACTTGCCAAATCTGGTGTATCTCTGCCGAATCTAATTGTATTAGTCATCGAAATCAATAACATCTAGTTCGAAAAGTCATCGGAAAGCTTCAAAATCGCCAAACTTGATGGTTTTTGGTCAGGTTGGGTTTCACGGATTTTGGAGTAAGATACTCGCAACTGACCTATTGATGTTGGGTTTTTAAAGGTCGGGACCCACGTCCGACTGCCAAAGCAGTCAGATCGAGTGGCGGCGGGTTGGATATGGTTGGGTTGTGCGGGTTTGTTGGGTGGGCAGTGGGTTGGACACCCCTAGTAATTATCTTAAATGAAAACCAATAAAAATTTACCAATTCAATAGATGTAAAAAATGTAGTGAATTTTTTTTCAAAATTTTTTTATGTACTTACTAACATTGGGTAAATATTAAACCTTGACATTAATACTTGCGTTAGCAATAAAACAAAAATGATAATGATCCGAGTGGGAGTAGGAGCAAGAGAGCGACTTCACGAAATGTTAACATGTGAAATAAAATAACGAGAGCACTCTCGGGGGAAGCCATAATAGGCAGTGGATACAGAGCACGCTCAGCCGTACTCTTGGAGGTGGTTGGTTTCATCGAGACAATCGACAGAGAGCCTAAATACATACTAATAGAGCTGTGGTACGGTTCAGATTACAGAATACACAGACTAAGACACAACCAGAGAAGGGTTGCAGTGAGAGAGCTAATAACAAAACAAATCCTTCCCCCTTTTTTATTGTTGTAGTTTTGGTAATTATATTCACAATCAGTCAATCTGACACTTTACATTACAAGTGATAGTGATTGTTCATTTGACAAACCTAGTAGTTCGTATAATATAGGAAGTACTGCCCTGACCACTTTTTTTGTCTTGTAGAACCCTGTGGGCCAATCTCTTTATATTGACCAAGCAAATAATAAAATGAAACTGGGTTTCTACTAACAATGTGCAATATGTATACTTACGTATAGTAATTTGGAATCATATATACTGCCAACCCGGACATGGATTTTACACTATTTCGTCCTGCCAAAAGATTTTACCAGCCTGAATATATTTGCAGTTTTGTACACTGGGATCTGTGGCTGCCATGGATCATAGCTAAACAAGGCATGCCCAACAGCGGAGCCAGAAGGGTCACCTGGCCTTTGTCTATCTATCCCTAATATTGGAGTTTGATGCTGTATATGTTGCAATATCCAAAAAGACAAAACAATATAATAAGATTTATAAACTTTTTAGATATAGCTTGGTCAAAACTCTTTTATTCATAATCTATTCTTTTTGTGGGTTTGGGAATGTTTTTTGTCACACATGTACATAGAATAGCTTATTTGCAGGTGGGTTTATGAGTATTCTACTTTTCTATTATAGTTTGAAATTTTATTTAATTTTCTCAATACAAAAAACAATAATATAACCAAACATTAATTAGTCTCAAAAATTTTGGGCTTAGTTATTGACCATTAACAAACTAGTTAAGGTTAGTTATATGAATATATATATTTTCCCATCATTCTATTATATACATGAAGATCATACTTTTTGTTATTTTCTTAATTAACACATCATTTTGTATTATTTTTATTAATATTATTAATTTTTTTGGTTTTCTTCTATCTATTTTTTGTTCCCCAATTTAAATTAACTCATTCTTTCTCACTAGTAGATTAATCTCTCTTATCTAAACATGAGCATGTCAATTCAATCCATAACTTTCGTCCTCATCTTTTAGTTGACTCAATATTTAAAGAAAAATTTTGTTTGGCTCCTGTATGTCCTAATTTAAATAAATTAATATATAGGTGTCCATAGATTGGGTTATATGTATTTTTATTTTCATTTGATTGTTAGGTGTTGGACATCTGTTGAAATCATATATAAACATAAAATAATCTTCAGGTGGCCTTAAAGTAACTAAGACATTGGTTTTGCGGTCGGCATCTTGACTTGTGGCAGCGATTCATTGTGAAGGAGGAAATTGAAGTGCAGTTGCAAGCTTGTAGCAAGAGCTGTGAGCTTATATATTGTATTGCAACTTTTCCATAGTGGATGTGATAAGAGCTCCTAGAGTGTTTTTCTTGTTAGGTTTTTACTTTGTGAAAAATTTCTCTATCGCTTCTCATGTATGTGGTTGATTTTACTGTTTATCCATATTATAATTGAATTCGACTAATTAACTATTTTGACTTGACATTAATAAATTGATAAAATTGGTACTAAGCCGTACTAAAGTCTAACCTTAATTTTACATTAACTTTGATATTAAAAAAAAAAGGAATAAAAACAGTGAACTTTCAGCAGAAAAATAGAGTTCTAAAATCCAGAACTTGGATGATTTTGAAATGCTTAATGAAAATTCTGATTAATTGGCATAACTATTTTATTGGAAAAAAAAAAATGATAACAAAAACTGAATGAAACTGAAGTGGTTAGATTGAGATGGGGAGAGCAGTGAGATCAGATGGTAACGTTTGATAAGTGGGAAGAAACATTGGTGTATGCATGTATTGTACATGTATTGTATGTATGGGCTTTGTCTTTGGTTTGCTCTCATCTCACGGGAATCCAGCCACCCCTCTCACGTGTTCCTCTTTCTCTCTCAAATGTGAACTATCTATCTGGCTGGACCTAACTGTTTATAGCGCATAACTTGTTATTTTACAATGACCAATGAAATGGGTTCTTTCTTAACGTTTTTGGTCGGTAGTGCCTTGTTTGGGTGGGGACTAGGGAGTTCTTACTTTACTAGGCTTATATTGTTAGTGATGATGATGATGATGATGATGATGATGATGATGAATGATCCAAGACAACTCTTAACAGTAAAACAGATTTTCTTTGGCTGCAGATAAATCATATATAAATTAATGCTTACAAATAATTAGAGGAGGCTAATAGGCTATACTTCTAATGATTAGAAGGGGAGAAAGTCAAAAATAGGGTGTTGGGGTAGTACAATTGGGTGTCATTTGCTGTGATTAGAGAGATTTGTTGATTAGTGAAGTTTTTGAGGTACGAAATTCGAGTGTTTATTTGCAGCTTTTTTTGGTCTAGTTGCTTGTCTTGGATTTTCTTAATTTGGCCAACAAATAGGCTATACTTCTTAATACACTTGGTCATTATGAAAGAAAGAAAACAAACAAACATATTTTTATGGCACGTCCAAAGCTAAGTAATGGAAACTGTCGTTCTTACTTCTTAGGGGCCAATCTATGAAGTAATGCTGTGATTAAGAATACAAATCTACACAAAGGCTATTATTTTACGCATTATTTGAGATTATAATGAGTAAGCATAAATTGTCAAAACCTTATAACTTATCTAGCACTATTTGATATTTTCAACGAAATTATTTAAAGTTCAAATTTCTATTCTCTCAAATTTTAACTATCGAATATATATATATATATATATATAATTTGAATAATCATAACTTGTTGGTTCTCTCTCTCACTGCAATTTATTTGTTGGTTAAACAATATTTGAATTCCATCCTACATTATCACTTATCACTTGTTAAGGCTCAATCAAAAATTGAGTGTGAACATATTTTTTCTTTCTTTTTCATTTTAAAGTTACAAATAAAAACTTTATTTTGGACAAATTACACCATCATCTCTTGAGTTTCACAACTTTTTAAGATGGTAAATTATTTTTTACATGGGTCCTCCATGAATACATATCTTTTATTCCACTTTTAGTGTTCCATCAACCACACTTTTTTATTTGCCTTTTTTTTCATTTTAAACTTTGGTCACTTTTAATTAAGGAAAAAATAAAGGTAACGTGTGGTAGCTAATCTTCGATTAGCGGAATATAAAGCAAGATACTCATGTGGGATAGAAGATTTATAATCGGTCCATCACAAAGTACATCCTCAATGAACTCAACAAAATTCTAACTAAATTTTTCTAGAAAGTCTCTTTTTTTCCTTTTTTTTTTAGCTACCAACCTTTTGGAATACACTCCAAAACAAAGTCAAAAGTCCCAAACACAAGAAAATTTTGGTAGTGCTTAAGATGATATCAATGAGAAATGCATTGAGATCAGTGGGATTAATCTTCGAAGCAACTTGGGCCATGGTCATCTTTAGCTTCGGTCTTCATTATACTTGACACCGATATAAAATATAAAAATCCATTCATATGTATACTTAGTATTTGTTTGGCTAAATCTTATCTTATAAGTTCAACTTTTAGTTTTTTAACTTTTATATATAACTTTTTAAAAGCTAAATAAGTTGGTTAGAGCTTATAAGTATACTTTAGCATATTTTCAACAAAAAACTAAATAAGTTGCTTCCAAATGAACACTTAATGATATACTTAGTGTAAGAAAACTCCACAAAAAAAAGGTAGAATATTTATTATAGGCAAAAATACAAAACCAACCTTCTAAGTTTCACCAAAATTTATTTCAATTCTCTAACTTTGCATTGTTTATTATATTTTATCTTCTTCTTTTTTAAGTAAAAACTCCATTAAGAAATGAAGGATTTTTAGTTCTTAGATTGACACCAAGTATAACTTTGGTATTTTTATATTATTAAGAAAATGCTAGAGATACAAACTTTTTTACAAGAACTTCTACAAACTGCTGATGTGGTGAGTGATTATTAGTAAATAAAAAAGTGATGTTATTAGTTAGCCTAGATGAGAATCAATTAAAATTTGGTTACAACAACAATTTGTAACAATGTTGTAAAATAGTTATAGCTGTAGCAATACTTTTTTTTTTTTTAGAACACTAAGTATTTTTAATAAACATGGGAAGAGGAGAGTACTCATACTATTATATAATTATCCCAAATTTTATTAAATGTTTATACATGAATTTCTTGAAGGAGAATAAATTACTATATAAAGAATTTAAGGTGTTATTAATTTCTTTTATCACGCTTTAAATGTATCAACAATGTTCCTTTTTTACACCTTTCTTCCTTTTTTTTTTTTTTAATTTCTATATTCACTTTCCTTCTATAAATTTGAACCACAAAAGAAAGTACAAATATAAAGATTTTCTATCTATTTTTGAATAAATTTTGACATGTAAAAAATAATAATGTATTGTCGGTTATAATTATGATATAAAAGAAATTCATTAAAAGAGAGAGGGGGGGGGAAATCAAATGGGAGGGGAGCAAAGTTGAAACTAAGTGCGTGTTTGGAAAATACTGAAAAGAGTTTTTTTTTTTTTTTTTGTTGGTAAATTATCTAGTTTTAAACTTTTTATGACATGTTTAATATAAAAGTTTCCAAAAACTATATCTTTTAATAATTAATATAAAAATAAGCTTAAAAAAATAAACAATTGTTAAAGGCGCGTTAGTAAGTGATAATTTCATATTTTTGGCTGATTAGATTGGGCCCTAATTTTTGAAGATTGTGTTGAATTGTTGGTGAATTTGTTTCAGATTTTTTTTTTTTTTTTTTTTAAAGTTGCTTTGTTTAGTTCACATAGGATAGAAGATATTATCACTAACATAACTATTAATTCTTAAATAAATAACTGCGACTAAATTTATTGTTTCTAATGGATAAGGCCGGAAAGTAAGAAATTAATTTCAATTGTCTCCCTGCAATCAATAGCAGATAAAATGGGCTCAAAGAAAATCTCTTTTTTCTCTCTCTCTCTCAGAGTAAAACTAGATCTTCTGGTTCCCAGAAAGTTTTCCATCAGCCAAAGCTACAAGAAGACAAACTAGCAAGAAATGATCGCGACCGTTAAAACCCGGTTGTTCAAGTATTGGGAAGGGTATCTTTTTTGCAGTTTTGAGGTTCGTCAGAGATGTACTTACTTTTGCACCCCTGACTCATGTACCGTAGGAGAGTAGTTTGGTTACTCTGGTTGAGACATATGGGTGTTCATGAATTTAAAAGATTGAGACTTGAGAGAGCTTCACAAGTCATTAATGCAAATCAATGAACTAATTAAAAAAGCTTTCTTTGCATTGCTCATATGGAGTAATTGGCTACTGATCAAAGGCATATGGTATACTGAGTTGAGCATATGGTATACTACTGCCTCCTTAAAGGACTAGTCTAATCTTGAGACTCTGAAACCAAATCAGCAGCCTTTTACTAAGGCCATATTTATAAGAGTAAATGTTAAAAATAAAAGAGTTTTTAAAACAAATTTCACAAATTTTATTGATTTTCATATTTGCTTATTGCTAGAACTACTTTATAATTCTTTATTTATGGTCTGATAGTTCATACAATTATGAATTTTGTTGTATCTCTAGATTTATTGAATTTCTAATTAAATAGTCCCCCTCTCTCAAATAATTACTCATATATTATAAGAGAAATTATGCAAATATATATTGAAGGAAATCCTTTTTTATTTATGTCGTGATTCTTTCTTTTTAAATAAAAAAGTGGGTTTTTAGTGTAGACTTATTAACCTCACATTACGTAATGGTAATGAATAATACTATATATATTACCAAAAGCTTGATAAGGCTATTATCGTGGGCACAACACACTCACTGAAGCGTCATTACTGAAATTGCTCAATTCTTACTAAGTATCATGTGAAGCGATATGAGAACTCCAATCACCAAGTCACACACCCCGTGGTATTTAGATTCCTTGATTACTGTTTATGAAATGGTTAATATGAGATGACAGAAATTAGAGAAAGAGGGGAATTTCGTACGTGCGAGTTCCTGTATGGGCTCTGTAGAGTGAGATGAGGTTATTTTTTAGGTTCAAAAGGGACATTACATGGGAAGGAATAGACAAAGTTGCAGGGAGTGGCAGAGCCCCACAGCTGCACTGCTGCTTGCCTCACTGACTCTATGCTTCACCCTACTAATTAGCCCTACTCCCACTGCCCCCTGTCATTGCTGCTCTATCTTATCCCCACTTGGATAAAATGTCCTCTTCTTTTTCCTATTAAATCCAAGACTTCAAGCATTTTTATGCTAACGCTTTCATGTATATGAATCATGCTTCCCTTCCACTCGTCACATCCAAAAGATGACCAAATGCCCGTACCTACTTGATTCTTTGTTTTTCATTTTTTTTGGTTATGTAGTAGTAATCCCATAACAGAATCGGGATAGTGATGTTTTTAACAAAAGAATCGAAATTTGAGTACATTTCATGACCGAGTAATTTAGAACAAATTATCTATGAATTCAATCATAAATTTATAATGCCATACTTTAGATAAAAAGAGCACTCACAAATTGCATTATTTTTAAACCAACCTTTTAAGATTTTATCAAGTAGGGATTTTCAAGGAGATGAGTGTTTTTTTTTTTTTTTTGTATGTAATACATTTTAAAGTGAAATGGGGATAAATGTCTTAAAAATACCAAGTAAAAACTAGTAAATCTGTATTACGAAAGTACCATACAGATACAATTAATGGAATGATTTGTTTATATATTTGTATTAAAGGAATCCCCTTTGTGTGCTTAATTACATGAGATTTAATTATGATTCATAAATGACCAACATTTCTCATCATCAACCATGAAGAATAGGAATTTTGTTATATCCAATCGTTTTCTTGTAGTTGTGGATCTCTCATTCTGCCAGTTCAGTTTCAGATAATCTATAGCTTCCTTGTCTCTACTCTCTCTCTCTTTCTTTCTCTCTCCTTGTACATATATAGACCGACTACTTTTTTCTAGTCTCATGTGGAAGCCAGTAGCTTTTTTTACTAAATTTATTCCACTTCTCACAGATCTAGTCCCCCGGCTCCTAAAGTACCCTCCATAATATATATATATATATAGGATATAAATAAATAAATATATATATATATATATATATATTTAATAATATTTATAATTATATTCTAAAATCCCAATCTCCCTCTCTTTGATGAAGATCACAGGCACCCATCCATCAACATCCTTGATCTCACCATTTCTCACCCCCATGCATGAAACCATTCAATTTAGTATCTTTGCCTCTGCCAAAGGAAACTGATCAAACAAAACAACACCCACATCTAAATTATTTTTTTTCTTTCCCACATACCTATCTTTCTCTCTTTCTCTCTTTTTGCAATTGCAAGTGCAATGATGTCACAAGATAACATTCCGGCGAAGCCCGTGACAAAAGATGAGAACCAAGGCTCCGCCGGTAGCCGGAAAACAGCGGCGGCAAGGCCACCAGAGCAAGGTCTAAAGTGCCCACGTTGTGACTCACCAAACACTAAATTCTGCTACTACAACAACTACAGTCTCACACAGCCAAGGCATTTCTGCAAGACTTGTAGAAGGTACTGGACAAAAGGTGGGGCCTTGAGAAACGTTCCCATTGGTGGTGGTTGCCGGAAAAACAAGAAGGTCAAGTCATCTTCAAGGCTGTCTTGTGACTCCAAAGACTCTGGTTCATCATCTTCAGAGATCGGTGGTTTGAAATTCTTCCATGGTTTATCTCCTACAGCCATGGATTTTCAACTTGGTGGGCTATCATTCCCAAGACTTCATCACTCTCCAACTACTGGTGTTTACAACCAGTTTTCTTCTTTTGGACTCGGAGATGTTTCTGCTAATTTGGCTTCTGGAAGTGTTACTAGTCCTTGCTTTGCTCTTGATCCATCTGGAACCTCTAATTCTCTGATGGGTTTTAATTATCCTAATAATAGCGGTGTTGGTTTTAGTGCTCCAGCTCAGAACACGAGCACTCTCAACGTTCACAGCAGTCTTGCTTCTTCTATAGAATCTCTGAGTTCTATAAACCAAGACTTGCACTGGAAGCTGCAACAGCAGAGGCTAGCTATGCTATTTGGTGGAGATACTCACAAGGATAACAGCGTTTCCTCAGTTCCTCTTGAAAACCACGCACAGAAACCACAACCCATTGTTTTTCAGAACCTGGAGATTTCAAAACCGGAAGCTTGTGGTGTTGAAAACTCAAGAAAAGAAGGTGGTACAAGTGGTGACACACCAACTGAGTGGTTCTTTGGGAACTCTTATGGGTCAGTGACTCCTACTCCAACCGACAGTGAAGGCAATCGTGGTAATGACAACGCGAGCAACTGGAATGGAATTCAAGCATGGGGGGGTGACTTGCAACAATATAGTGCTTTGCCCTAGATGATGAGGGGCATCAAGAGGTAGCTAGAGAGCTTAATTAAAGGATGGTGAAAATAGGGAAAATGTGAAACTATCTGAAACTCATTTAGGTATATGTTTGTTTTTGTTTGTTTGTTTATTTTTCTTTTGTGGGTGCAGATCAAAATGTAAAAGTTGCGAAAAGGAGATAGTGTTTTATTCTAAAATTAATCAAGCTAATATTTTTATTATTTTATGTTGATCATTTGCCATAATTAGTTCTTCTTTTGGTTGCTAGTATTGATGCTGTTGATTGTAGTGATTTCCATTTCTTTTGCATGTAAATGCAGGACCAATATTGCCTACTACGGTAGCAAATTACTAGTTAAATATATACAAATATGTCTGTGCAGGGCTGATCATTATATTTATGAAGTTTGATTTGAAAAATGGAATCTGTCATTTGGCACAGATTTTCAAAGGATTTGATGTTCTACCTCAATACTTTGTTGAAGCGTCGTTGTTAATGCTCTACTCTTCTCAAAAAAATCACTTTGGAATCTATATGGTGGACTTGGGACTGTTATTATATGTGCCTTAATGGCATATCTTTGATTTGTTTTATGTTCAGTTTGTATCCGAACTCTCACTGTCTCGGTTTGTCCCTCTCCGTCTCTTTCAACTATCAAGGTCTGAGTTTCAGGTTGCTCAGCTACAGCTTACAGAACTATGTCGATATATGAAACAAGCACACTAGCAGTGGCTGGGAAAGGCCTTAGCTGATTCTCAGCCTCTTCCTAGGCTCTCAGTGTTTAGCTTGGCCTATAGCGTTTGCCCCTCTCTCTATTTCTGTAGGGCACCCCATAATAATTAGGGGCAGTGTGGTGTGATTTGGTAGTGTCTGAAAAAGTGGTGGCTTGAAAGCGTATTGAATGAAAGACTGTCAACATTTGAATGAATGAGAGAGTAAGGAAAAGAGAGAAATGTGGCATCTAAAGCCTTAGGGTTCGTTTTTCTTTTCTTTTTGGTATGTATAGCAAAAATAAATAAATAAATAAATGTTTTGTGTTAAGCCTTTTAGAGTCTTGGAGAGTGAGCCTCTCCCTCCGTGCTAATTGCCACTGAGCATATCATCTCTCATTGTGATTCTGTTTTGTGACCAGTGAGAGAGAAAAGCTTTGCTTTTTCTTTGCTGCTTTTGCTATCTTTATTCTTCACTTTCACTATTTCTGTGAAAAAACTGGACCCCTCAATCTTGAAAAAGATTAGCATTAAGCTCCCTCTGTATCTCTTATTAAAAGAGGATATATGTGCATGCAATTGTTTCAATTATTAAACACCACATTGTTTTGGCCCATATGTAGGAGCATGTAACTTAACTTTCATATGAATGATTAGGTTTTTTGGTCCTCCACTAATACGAATTCTTCTTCTACTTCTTCTTGGAATAGTTACCATTGTCACGTAAATAGATGGATTTCTAGCTTGTTCCCCTAATTAACTTTTACCCCATTTCTTCTTCTTTTCCTTAAATGCCAAAAAGGTTATTATTAGTGCGCTATTCTTTCTTGTACAAAGATAATCTATCTCTCTCTCTCTTCTGAGAGCTCTACCACTTCTAGTCTTTCACCACTTTATATTGCCTGTAGACAGTAACTGAGTGATCAGTGATCACAGCCTGTAACAAACGCCAACCCCTCTCTCTCTCTCTCTCTCTCTCTTTGCCTTTTCTTTTGCCTACAGCATTTCACAAAGTGACATTCTGATTTGAAAACTAAAAATTTATTGTTGAAAACACGTAGTAAAATAATTTTTAAATTATGAATGGTGTTGTGGGACCTAAGATTTACTGATTATGTTCGTTTTTCATAAGTTTGATTGAATCGTAAATAATGTTGTGGGACCTAACCAAAAACGCAAAACGCAAAATAATTTTTAGGCAAACGCACGCTCAATATAGTGAGCTATTACATTATGTAATTTACATGTGCCAGGCTTCCTTTCATGAGACCGTTTTTTGCTGTTAGCCACTATATTCATTCTGGACATCTTATATATCCAACACTCCTAGGTTTTTTGAAGTTAAATAGGTCATATATTGTAGATATACCAACCCCCTAACTTGTTTGCTTGCTAGGTTCCAATCTTGCCTAGTTAACTTTATCTTCTTGCTGGTGCTTAAAATATGTTATATGTGTAACATCTCTCTCTCTCACTCACATACACAAACTCCTCAAAAGCATAGCAATCATTTCAACATTTGTTTTATATATGTACAAAGTGTGATTACAATAATTTTTGTATCACTAATTTGTCACAATTCTAATGCGATAAACTATGAATGGTAAAAAAAATGTGGTGAAAATTTTTGTAATAACCTGACAGTGGCTTTCCTTTTATATTAAAGGCAAGTAGTATGGTACAAAACAATTAAAGTACTATTTACAGTCAAATTTTCCATCTAATCTGTTTATGATAATTACTATTTTGTTAGAGAGAGAGAGAGAGAGAGAGAGAGAGGGCTGAAGAAGAACTGAACATGTAGTTGCGTGATTAACGTGATAGAGTGAGTGGGAGAAAAACTTTTTGGTTGTGACTGCTTGTGTTTGTGTCAACTGTCATTTACAACTTACACCCTGCAAGAAGCTCATGACTGAATGAGAAACTCTATGGTGCTCCTCATCTTCACCCCACCTATCATGGTACCTCATTATCCTGGCCCCACCAACCGACCTTGATGGTTTCATCAACCATCCACTCAGAACTCCATATATGTCAAAATGCACCACAAAAGTCATGCGGTGTGTTCTTGCTTTGCTGAAAGGTTGTTAATTGCACGGGTGACTGCACTGTTCGATCTATATATACAAATCCCATCTTCGTTTTCTGTAGATGTATATGATTGGAGCGCACTTGTCCATGTGTAAGTGCATGGGAATAACGCTACATTTTCGCTCTGTCCATCTAGGAATATACCCAAATCCATCCTGAATTTTACAGCATATTTAAATGTCAATATCTAATTGTCAGCTCCGTTTATTTCGCTATAAATTGTTTTACAAAAAATATTTTTAACATTTTATTATATTTGTTTCATTGTAAAAAATTTGTTTAAACCTAAAAATATTTTTCATTAATCATAAAATCCTTTGTAAAATATTGCAAAACGTTTTAACTTTAAAAATTTAGTAAAACATTTTACAAAAATATAGTGACTCCCCTCCATCTGGTGGCTAAATCGTTAGCCTGGTTGGTTTGGCATTCAGTGTCAAGGTCCAATGGTCTGGTGACAAGTAGTTTGGTTGCCAGAGTCATAGGTGACTGCGGTCATATCATTAAACCTTCAACATTGGCAACTTTGATTGGTTTATACTTAAAAAATATTTTACATGCCACACAAAACACTTAAAAAACATTTTACATGTCACACAAAACACTTGAAAAATATTTTACATTAATTTGTGTTTTACAATGAAATAAATGAAGCAAAATTACATTGCTTATACATGAAACCACCATAATACACTAATCACAAGTTGAAACTTAACCATATTAAAAATAGACAAATTTGCCAAGAATTTGTAGCTAAGTCAAGTGGCATGGCCTCTTTCCCTTACAATGGGATATTTATTGGAGTAAGACTTAAATACAGTACTTAGGTGTTATTTCTTAAGTTCTCCTCATAAAATTATGTCATGTATCTTTTTTCTCATAGAATGAAAATGGATTTTTTAGTTTAGTAGCTACATAATTAAATTTTGAGAGATGAACTTAAAGAACAATACCGAAGATACTGTACATAAGTTTTATTTTATTTATTGTATAAATTATTAAAAAGAAAACAAAGAAACCAAGTTCCAAACGCCATAATCGTTTGGATTGATCAGACGACTGATAAATGATAATCACCAACCAAACTATGAATTAATGTGATTCATCAATCAATATATGTTATCATCATTTTGATTCGTAAGGAGTGAAATTATTGCTATTTATGAGTCTGATAGTGCAATTAGAAGATCCACTCTCTCTATAGATATATATCTAAAAAAGGCCCTATGTGGCAATTGGCAATAAAACTAATCAAACATGTCATCATCGCATAATAACGTTATTTAATTTGTTGTGTTGTCTGTGATGACCTGTTTGACGGTGGGAGGGCCTCACCTCCTTCAAAACGAGAAAAATACTTTCATCCCATCACCCTTTTTGGCCTCTTCTATTTCTAAGTTCTAATCTTAACCCTGACGATTCAACCCCACACCTTCCACCAAGCCATCACCATCATTCCTATTTTAGCCTTTAGTGGCGTGTAATTTGTGAGTGTGTTTTTAAATTTTTATTTTTTTATACGATGGTGGATTAATTGAATTGCAATGTCACAACTAAAAAATATTTCTAAATTTATTCTATCTAAGTTTTTATTTATATTCTTAAATAATTAATTAAATTATTTGCGTCGTCGTTGATTGGGCCAAAAAATTTAGAACTGCTACCTTTTCCAAACTTTAAAACAATGGTTGGAAGCAAGCTTATCAAAATCAGGATCTTATATAAGATTGTGAGAGGTAAGTGGAATTGCGGACTGTAAGATTGAATTGCAGAATATAGTTAAGATTATAGGAGTATTTTTTTTTTTGGGAAAATAACAAAAAATACAATAGTAATGACTTTTTATGTTGAATAATCACATAAATTATGAATTCATCCCTAAAAAAATAAAAAATAAAAATAAAAAACAAAAACCAACAATTTGCATCAATGTGACGTAATTTGTATACCATACATCGTCACATCTATATTAATGAAAAAAATATAATTAAGTTTTAACACAATATATCCAAAAAGTTCAGCAAATATTTAATTAGCAATCAAGTACCAAAATAACTATCAACACATATGGAAAAAGTTTCAAAATTAGTTTCAAGTTCAAAATCAAAAATAAGTTAGCAAATGGAAACTAGCTAACTACAATATAAAATACTCCAAAAGCAATATGAATAATAAGGTGAAGTGACTATTGAATCATCCATTCCAAGGTTCTTGCATAACCACCATCATAATCATTATCATCATCATCCATTTTGCCATCCATGTCCAACTCAGCACCAGCATCCATGGGGTAATCACAAAGGGGGCTACACGATTTTTAGTTATTGAATAATGAATAGGGATTTTTAAGTTTTAAAGTTAGGTATTTTTTAAGATTAATTTTAAGTTCACCTAAGTGTAATTTTGACACTTCAGTATTCATAAGGTTCTATTGGGCAATTGGTAATTTGCTATCCATTGGAGGTAGTTGGCTTTCTGTCAGCTCAAACCAATTTTCATTTTTGAGTGGGATCAGAACAATCCTATGATTCAATCCTACATGATCCTACGCGATCCTACTTACAATCCTAAATGTTCTTAATACGATCCTGCTCTTTTTGGATAGGTATCGCAATTTTTGACAACCTTCTTTGAAAGTAGTGGTATATAGGACACCCAAATGCAAATTCAAATCCATTAAAACTAGTATATCCATGGCTAGGGTTATTCAAAAATAACAATAAATTTTTTTATTTATTTTATTAGATAAGTAGATATTGGAAGAGGGGTAATGGAGTTCCAACTACAAACATTAGGTACCACAAAAAATAATGGAGTTCAAACTACAAACATTAGGCACCACAAAAAATACTATCATCACTAGACAATTACTTGACCCCTAATAGTCACCAAATTGATTGGCCAAAACTAAGCACAAATATCAGTTTAAACATGCGTTTGGATTAAGTTTTGAAAATTGCTAAAGTCAAACTATTTTACAAACTACTGATATGATGAGTGGTTATTAATAAATATAAATGTGATGTTTATGGTGAGTCCAAATAAGAACTAGTGAGAATTTATCACATCAATAGTTTATAAAGATGTAAAATAGTTTATGCCTGAACATTACTTTTAAATTTTTGTTAAAAAATTTATTTAAAAGAAGTGGGGCTTTGAGAAACGTTACATAAATAAATAAGCTAATATATTAACAAGGATTAAAAAAAAAACTAACATAAACACATTGAGAGGCTAAAATGGGGGTTTGCAGTGGATGGCCGGTGTGCTTAATTAATATAATCTTAAAATGGTTTCTTAGTAGTTGATTGTTAAGAAAGTGGAGGAAAATCAAGAAAAAGAAATGAAAGTACTTTTATTTAGAAATATATGGTTTTTTGTGAGTTAATTTTTACTTGTGGTGGTTTTTTTTTCTTCTTATTTTTTCAACTGAAACTAATTAGACTTCTTTTTTATTGTTATTAAACCCTTTAATGTGTCACTAAGCATTTAGCCAACCACCTCATTAAATTTTGTGAGCTAGATGATGGCAAAGGTAGCATTTGAAACATGTTTGAAATGAGTAAGTAACTAGGGACTAAATTGACCAAAAATAATTATTGAGTATTAAAATGAAATTGACCCTACAACTTGAGGACAAAAGCATATTCAAGCCAATTATATACTTATAGTTGACTAAAATCATAGAGAAATGTAGATACTAGATGCGAAAATATTAATTGACACCGAACATATATTAAATGTAAATTACAACTTAAAATTAAATTATAATTTTTTTGATTACTCTTTTTACCTATTTGTTTAGTTTGTTACTTATGTGCTATGTTGAATTCTTTTTCTTTTTCAGGAATTAAACCTTTTATTTTAGTCTTGATCCTTCTAACTAAAATCCTAACTCCGTCACTCTGCTAGGAATAAATGAGAGGTACTACCAATTATCAACAACAAAAAAAAAAAAAAAATGAGAGGTACTACCATTACTTGGGCAATAATAATTGCAATCAATGGCTGATCAACCTAAGTCTAACCCAGGCCTAACTAACTGCAGCCTTAATAAGTAAGCTCATCCGAATATCCTAAGCTCAATTGTGAAATCGAACTATCGAAGGAGAGTTTTAGACAATTTTAACTAACCAATCAACCAGTTGACTACAAGTGGAAATGTTTCAGGTCAAAACCTCAAACAACTTGAACCATTAATTATCACCCACTGTGAATCATGTTGAAAGCAAATATATCCGAAATTCTATATTATTGCAGTAATTATTCAGTACTCTTAAAGCAATACTCTCTCTTCTTTGGATCTAATTAATTAAAGGTTAAAATCTATTGCGCACACTCACCAAAAAACAATTGAAATCGTACGATGTGTATGAAACTGTGTAATTAAGGCTACCCCTAATTAAATTCATGCTCATTTTTCTTGAGCAGAAATAACACTGCACACAAAGTATTAAATGATTTTAGACATGGTTGGTTTAAGACATGTAAAAACGCAGTTATATATCCTTTTATGGATGTTTGCATTTATATTCTGCAAAAGACAAATTATTGTAATATAATTTGTATTATAAAAAATAAATAAATAAAAGACAAATTTTTGTAGAGATATTATTGTTATAATTAATAATCCACTAGAATCTATTCCGAAATAACAAAGAGAAGATCTTCCCATCCATTTAAAATTACAAGATACTGGCGAGCTGCTGTTTCCAGGTTACAATTATTTTATTATTATTATTTGAATCCTAGGTTACATTTAATTCAAAAAAAAAAAAAAAATCCTAGGTTACATTTATTATATTTAGGCCTCAGCCACTAAATTTTTTTATTCCAGTGTTCACTATTATGTGTGCTACTGGTACTGGCTACTGCGTATCATTGCAGAATCATCAGCCCACTGCGTACACTGGTATAAGTAAAGGTCATTAAAACATTGTGTGCGGGTTGAGCCATTGACAGTTAACATCATAGCCAGCCTAGGAGGGTTTTTTTTTTTTTTTTTTTTTTCCTGCCCTTTAATTCTTATGGGTGAGGTTTGGGTCCAATGCTCAGTTGCACTGAACCCATTGAGATAATGACACGTGTCATCATCTCAACGGGTCTAATGTACTGAATACATTGGACTTAAGCCTCACCCAATTTTTAAAGCCCATTAAACAAGATTACCAAAGAAATAAAGATCTTCCCCACAAAATGAATATAACATAAGAATCCTTAATACTGAATTTGTGTCTGAAAACTATTTTATATTGATTAATTGGTAAAGGGGGAGGGGGACAGTTGGGTGGATCTTAGGTCCGAAATCTTGTTGAAAAAAGATTTTACTATCTGGGTTTCACTTCTATTAATTAATACTATATTTAGAACACCACTTTCTATGACCACAACTTTTTGATATTATATTCAGGAGGAAATTATTGTGTACTTCCGAAATACCATGAATGTTGGGTCCCACTAATTAAATTCATGGTGGGACCCACCATTCATGTGAGAGGGAGAAATACACATTTATAATATTTTGGGAGTACATAATAATTTTCCATATTCAGGACAGTCATTTTTCACTTATAATGGTGGAGTTCGTTAAAATTGTGGCAAAAACTATGTTGCTATACTTTCTCTATTTAGAAAGACAAATCCGAGATCCTCCAACATGTATAGTCTACACTAAGCCGAAATTGCTACAAATTAACATTTTTTTTATATTCGAGGAAAGAGACACGTCCGTTTTCTCTAAATCATTCTCCTCCTCCATGAATTTCAATAATACCCCCAGAAAAAACTACTTCTTATAGTTTAATGCAGATATTCAATCATCTGGCACCGCTATCAATAAAAAATTTACAAACAAATAAAAAATTTCATTTCTTCCTTTTGTTTAATGATAGAAATGAATTTCAGATAACATTCAATCATGGTACAGAATTTTACATTCAAAAGAGAAGGCATATGTAACATTGAAGTAAAAATGTAAATAGGGAAGTCAACGTAGAAAACAAGTTGACTGACTGACTGAGTTGAATTTGCTTCACTATCTTGACCAAATCTTCTTCTTATTATCCCTCTCCTTAATCCCTTGAATCGGATCTCTACTAGTCCTCTTGTGAGTCAAGGGTCCCTGAGCAGCAGTGGCTGTTAGCTTTGTTGTTCTCACAACTCTTGCTATTTTTGGTGGATCAGATTTCCTACTAATCTTCCTGTCATTTAAAGAAGACGGTACAATAAAGTTGTTCTCTATATCAGAACTTCGAGACTCTCGTTTCCTTCTTGTCTCGTGGAGAGGCTCAATTCCTCTTAACAAACTAGACCCTTGACTCATTGGGCGGTTCACTGAATTTGAACTTCTCAATATATGAGGCTCAATCTCATTCATATATTCTTCTCTTACAAAGGTTTTTACTTCAATGGGAGTGGCCCTAACTGCATCAGTGTAGTCATGAGTATGCTGCCACTGTTGCTCTTTCATCCTCAATTTGTCTTCAAGCTCCTTTATCTGCCATAACATGTCAAACAGATATTAGCTTTGTCAATAAAATGACCTCCCTAAAAAACAAATTAAGATTAAGAAGCTAATTACAATGCATCATTAAAAATTACACAATGGTAGTGACATAGCATGAATATACGACATAACATGGTAAAACAACGGCGGATCAAGGATATTGATAGGGAGAGGGAAATTGAAACATAAGTGTGAAACATCAAATTAATGCAGATATCAACATAAATTAATTATAAGTAACATTTTATTATCTTACAAACATAATGTACTTTTCATATTGATACTAGTTCTATTTTTTTTTTATTGGTATGTTACATAACCCATGGGGTCTTGAACCCACGATTTTACCCTCTAACCTATGTGCAAATTTCAACATTGATACCAATTCGTTTAGGAAAAATTGAGACTTTATATGTTCTTCATTTGCTTGGACTCCCCATGATCTCAAGTGGTAATTACAATTTTATTAGTCTTGAGCATAAATAAAATCTAAATTTTATCTAACTTTGATTGATTGTGTGATTTGTGTGGGTGTATGATGAGTCCCACATCGGGTATTTACTGGGTAGATCTGGGCTTTATTAACAACTACGAGAAGCCTTAATTGTGACTAGTCCTTTTAAGATATAGCGCAGATGTAGCTAGCGCTTTTCCTTGGGTCGTTACATATGATATCAGAGCCAGCCCGGTAATCTCATGTGGGCTCAAAGTAGGCCCTAATGAGGACGTTAGGGATTTAAGTGGGGGAGATTGTGATGCCCCAATTTAATTGATTGTGTGATGTGTGTGTGGGTGTGTGATGAATCCCACATCGGGTATTTACTGAGTAGATCTGGGTTTTTTATTAACAACTACGAGGAGTCTAGTTCTTTTGAGGCATAGCGCAGATGTGGTTAGCGTTTTTCCTTGGTTCATTACAAGTTTGATACTAGTTCTATTTTTTTTTTTTTTTTTTATTGGTAAGTTACATAACCCGTGGGAGTCTTGAACCCACGATTTTACCCTCTAACTTATGTGCAAATTTCAACATTGATACCAATTCGTTTAGGAAAGAGTGAGACTTTATATGTTCTTCATTTGCTTGGACTCCCCATGATCTCAAGTGGTAATTACAATTTTATTAGTCTTGGGCATAAATAAAGATCTAAATTTTATCTAATCATAAGAATTTTAAGCTAGAAATGTGATCATTATATATGAGGAAATTAAAAAGAATAAATTATTGAATAGAGAAATTACTCCTTACCTAAGAACAAATAAGAAATGAAATCAATTCACATTGATACTAGTTCTATTTTTTTATTTTTTATTTTTTATTGGTAAGTTACATAAACCCGTGGGGGTCTTGAACCCACGATTTTACCCTCTAACTTATGTGCAAATTTCAACATTGATACCAATTCGTTTAGGAAAGAGTGAGACTTTATATGTTCTTCATTTGCTTGGACTCCCCCCATGATCTCAAGTGGTAATTACAATTTTATTAGTCTTGGGCATAAATAAAGATCTAAATTTTATCTAATCATAAGAATTTTAAGCTAGAAATGTGATCATTATATATGAGGAAATTAAAAAGAATAAATTATTGAATAGAGAAATTACTCCTTACCTAAGAACAAATAAGAAATGAAATCAATCTAAAATATGTGAAACATGATAATATACCTGAAAGTTTCATTAAAAATATCAAGTTCCACTTCTTCTTTTTTTTCATATTTTTTTTTTCTAAAAAGGCTAGAGATTTTTAGCCATGGAGGCTATTGGACCCCTTGAACATTTTGATAATATAATACGCTTATTCAGTGTAATTATGGACTTGAACAGCATATGATCATTTCAGGCTCTACAGGCAACAATAAAAATTGTAACACAATGAAACTTCTTCAACAATGTAAAAAATATTTCATAATTAACTGTGAAGTGAGATTATCCAATATCCTCAATCACAGTATTCCTATTTTATAAGTAAAGAGGAGAAAAAGAACCTTTTGGTGAAGTAAGACACACTCTGAATTCTGTTCCTGCTCTCTCAGTTTCCTCTCCAGCTCATTAACCTGAAAAAGAAGTAAACAAGCAAACGACATCTTTAATTTTAACTTCCTACTATTAGCTCATTAACATATAAACTAACACCACTGAGTTTTTGACAACCTTATGTTGTAGGATGACAGTATGAGACTCAGACTCCTGCAATTGCCTTTTAAGCTTGTTTTCAAGTTCCTTAACCTGCTTGAATTAAAACATTGATTAACCATTTTAGCTTTTCTTTTAACATCAGCATAATTGGTTGAAGTGACACAGCTCTATAAAATTGAAGATCCCATCATTAGGTCACCAACAATGCATATTAGAAGTATACTTCTTCCTCAGTATACAATAATAAAGTAAAAAATCATCACCTCCCAAATTAGTTTCCGTTTGAAAAAACAGAGATTTAAAGTTAAATACACAAACCTTCTGTTGGAAAGATGCAGATTCTAACTGCTGTTGCTCTACAAGCTTAATCTCTAGTTCTTTGACCTAAGGAGAGAAATTAATTTCAAATTAGCAATAAACAAACAGGAAGCTAGAAATTTCAAATTCAAGGGGAAAGCAACCTTTTGCTGGAGATTACTGCAGATTTCTTCCCTCCCCTTCAGTCTCTCAGATAGTTGTGAGACTTGCTTCTCAGACTGGCTGTGCACGGCTGTCTTCAACTCAATTTGGCCTTCAAGTTCTTTAATCTTCTCTTGTAGGTTTTTGTAAAACTGATCTTTGCCTTTTGCCTTGCTCTCCAGGTTCTGGAAGTTCTCTTCTAGTTTCCTTAAAGTTTCATCTTTAGATTTGGATTCCTGCCTTGCTTTTTCAAGCTTTATGAAAATAAATAAAGAAATTCAAAATTCAAACGTAAATTGCTTGTGTTCAAAAAATTATGAAAATGTAAACTGAACGTAAAAGACCTACCATTGCTTTAACCTTTTGAAGCTCACTTGTATCAATCTGCTTCCTGACAGGTCCCAACTCAATTCCTCGAACCCGTGATGCAAAATTTAAAGAACTCAAAGTCTCACCCACATCCTGGTCTGAAGGACTAATTTGTACAAACATCAAAGTTTTGGAATCCCCCCCTGCCAACACACATATATAAATAACTACATGAAAAAGAAGCAACAAAATCCAGCAAGGTCAAAATCTTGTGATCATATTCATATCCACTGTCTGATACCAATAGCATGAACATAAGAAGCAAAATTTTGTACACACACATACACATTCATAACCAAAATGACTTAAATACCTAATGAGTCTTGAAGTAAATGTGTCAATTTGGAGTTCCTGAAACCAAAAAACTAACATTGTTAGAATCACATTTGAATTATGATGGAGAAACAACATAAAGGCAAGCAAGATGTAATGTATACCTGTATGGAATGTGACTATTTTTAGTTGCCAAAGCAGATATAACATCTCCAAGAGCTGAAAGCGATCTATTTATATTTTGTGCTTCCTTCAGGCGTTCCCCTTGCACATCAGTTTTTGCAAGCCTCTCACTGCCAGCCAAATCTACAAGCCAAAGCTTGCTCTTGGTGCACTCGCCATTCACCAAGTTCTTTGCTCTTACCATTATACAAAGCATGCTGGAAAAAAGGGTCAATCATTAATGAAAAGAACATATACAAAATAAAAACCAAGATTTCTGTGGTCATACACAATAATTTAAAAAAAAAAAAAAAAAAGGAGCTTGTTTACCAGTGAGATCGACTGCTATGCTCATTCACATTATTACTTCCAACAGCTCTGGCATTACTTCCAGCTTGCAGTACACTCCAAACATCCTTAATGTTATCAACTTTGGCTTCAACAATTCCTGGAACATGATGAGACCCTTCAGAAGCTTGCTTTATCTCCAACCTGATACCAAAAGAAAAAAGTGTTGACTAAGCCTTTTGTTCTATAAATATTTATCTCAGCCTAGTCAAGTGAATCACTTGATGAGTTCAAACCAGCAAGTCTAGTATGCTTCCAAAGCTTGACTAGCTTGGTTGAGTTTTCTTACAGATAATTAAAGAAAGTAGCAGCAATCTTACTTTTTTGATGTTGGAGATGTTGCCAACAAATCTCTAATTTGCTCATTGTAAACTTCAAGAACACTAACAGATATGTTGTATGTAAAAGTTTCACTCCTTTCCTTGGCAATGTTAAACAAGTGCTCAAGAGTCCTATAATTTACTCCTCTGTTTTGCTCAGTACCCTCCATTGTAAATGTCTTCCCTGTCCCTGTTTGCCCATAAGCAAATATACAAACATTGTAGCCGTCTAGCACTGATATCACCATTGGTGAAGCATCCGAAAACACCTCAACTGTGAAACAAAAAAATAATAATAAACATTTTACAAAATCAAAATATTGTTAGTGTAGCAACCAAAAGAGAGAAATATGTATATATATATTACCTTGATCATCTTTTGGTGTGTAAACTCGGTCAAATTTGAAAGATTTTTTTGTGGTACCACCAGTTAAAATTCCAAGACTTCCTTCCTTCGCTGCATCAAAGTCTACTACTGTTGTACAACCTGCTGATATCTCGCCCTTACTCAATGGACGACAGCGGCAGAAAACCCTGATATTACCTGATATGAAACACATATAAGTTGCTGGGTTAAAAATCTTGACAAATATTGTAACACACTCATAATTGGTTCAGTTGGCATAGAAGTGAAACATACCTTTAGCATCCTGAACTTCATTAAAGAGTTTCCTCCTCTTAGCTTGCTCTTCGTTGTACTTCACTTTGAGATCTTCACACTGTTTAACTGCAGAGTGATTCAATGAGTCAAAATGTCAAGATACCAAATTACAATATTAAGTCTAACTCAAGCAATCAAGTTTTTTATTGCAGAAAAGGGGGTGTTGAAACTTAAACATACCCAGTTCCCGAACTGCAAAAACCATTTTATTCAACTCAGGAATGGAATCAGCACAATCATGAGCTTCAAAAGAAAGCTGAGAATGCTCTGCTTTCATCACCTGCCAAACAAATCGTTTGTGAAAGTTCTTAACAGAAACTTAAAATGAAGTAAAAATTAAGAGAATATATAGAACGATTTTGACACGTGATCTTTAATAGCATTTCTGACCCTTACAATTAAGAGTATTTATAGAATAATTTAAAATGTGATCTTTAATAGCATGTCTGACCCTTACCTTTATTTTTTCATGTAACTCATTGATTGCCGCTGTCCAGTACTTCTTATCGTGCTCATACTTGCTAGAGATATTCCTCAGATTTTCAGCTTGTTTCTCCATGGTTTGATCTGACAGGGAAAAAACAAAATTTGAAAGGTTATTATTTTCAGAGGAGTATAAACTATAAAGCCTAGGATATCCTGTAGTGGAACTCAAAGAGGGTCCTGGTAGTGATACGCAAACCTGCCTTGAATAATGTTACCCAATACCCACTAATCTAATAAATCTTTTCGTCATCCATTTATTCTTTTCATGTAATGGATAAGTAATTAACCTTTATTCAGTTGAGTTCTGTCTAGAATGTGAAATAAATTTTTTTGTTCCTGATAAGTAAGTTCTAGTCCCAAAGTAGATTGACACAGTTGAATCATCAAACATATCATTATTATAAACAAAGTTCAAGAACATTGCTAAAACACTCTCCTTCTATTATAAATTCAAAGCATACTAAACATCAGACTTACCTAGAGTTAGTGTCTTAAATGTCACGTTGTCGAGTTCCATCCTGACCTGGTCGAGCTGTTCATTTGCCGCAGTCAGCGACATCCAAGCCTCGTAGCATTCTTTTGTCTTTCGCTGGCACTGCTCGGTGAGTTCCTCTATCTTCTTCTCATATTTTATGGTGGACTTCGTTTGCATGACTTTCTTCTACAAAACCCAAATTCACAGACCATGTAAGCAACAATTAAACAGCTTAACTCTTTAACTGTTCATGTAAGTTGTATATAACCTGAGCTGAAGGAACTTCTATCTCAGCAGCACAGTTGTTACATGTAAGATATTCATGCGTCACCCGAGGAACTGTACTCAAATCATAAGTATATTAAAACATGATAAAAAAAATGTTCACAAATTACAGTGATGTTCCACAAGATAACAAAGCAAACAAGAGATATGCAAATAAAACTACCTGACAATTTTGGTGCTTTCCTAATACAAATTCCACTAACTACTGGACTTCCATTGACCCCTTCAAATCTTATCACAATGACTCCATCCTCCTTCATCAAGACCCTCAAATTAACCAGCTGCAATGGCTTATTGGCTCCAACTACAGAGAAAATATCAAAGTCTGATAGGACCTGCCATATTCACCAACAACAAGAACACCAAGAATAGCACAATAATCAGTTTTAATACTAAATAATGACTGTATATGCACTTAAACCTTTGCTTAAAATGACTTGCCTTCTCTTCCTGGATGTATACATTGAATACCCTCATTCCTTTAGGTCCATTTGTGTTTATGATCTCCGCAAAATGAAGGTCGATAAAATAGTCTCCAGGAGGAAGATCAGTGAACCGATAACAAAAGTTTCCCAATCGTGCAGACTGATAGATGAATGGACAATCTCCAGCCTCGGTTATTGGCTCATTGGTCCTTAAACCATGCCCTCCATCATAATACGTATCACCCAAAATTTTCACACTTGAATCTACCTCATTTGGAACATCACCTCCAGCATTTACAAACATCACACATTCCTCTGGTTCAAGAAGACAATGTAGTAGTTTATAAATACTATAATTTGCCAAAATCCCCACCACCCCCCCCCCCCCCCCCCCCAAAAAAGAAAAAAAGAAGTCCTTCCAATCCACTAAGAAAGCTCAAAAGTTTTAGCCTTTGTTAAATATTTCCGAGAAAATTTACTAATAAATAATTGACAAAGTAAGCACAATCACTAAGAAAAACCCTAAAATCTAATTTCAGTATAAACCATGAGATCCAAATCGATTGTATTATATTAACAAAAAAAAAAATTATAAACTGATAAAATTACTAGTGTGAATTGGAAATTCTAGGGTTTTCCATTAAATTACAGAACAAATCCCACATAACATATAAGCCCAAATCAATAAAAACCCTAAGCCCTCTATAACCCTATGTTTGGTTCCTGAGAAATATAACAGAAAAAATAAAATAAAATGCATTCATCCAAAGAATGTAACTATCACGCTCATTTTCTTGGTTCTCACATCCTAAATAACGAAAAGAAGAAAGACCCAGAATGTAAATTCTTTTCATTTCCCTAAGCAAAGCAAAGAAAGACTAAATTCCATATGCGAAAAATCTTGGGCTTAGTTAACAAATACTAACCGGTGAAGTTGGATCTGGTAAAACCGGTAGCGATTAGTCTTGAACTGGAGTCGCAAAGCATCGAATCCACGAAAGACTCATCGCTGCCAGAACCTTCCTGTTCTTGATTCAAGGGTTCAACTTCTTTTGAATCGCAGACAGAGGAATCTGGAACTAGGGTTTCTGAGTCTTGACAAGTCTTGAATTGAATCTCTTCCATGGAAATTGGGGCTTTTTGCTTGAGGTGTTTGGTGACAAAGAAAAAGAGTACGGTGAAGGAAATATAGCTTTTTTTTCTCTTTGAAGCAAGAAAGTTGAGTTTGAAGCGTTTAAAATTTTCGGGTTTCTTCTAATTTTTGCTGTGGGTTTGGTTTGAGAAATGAGAATGAGAATGCTCTCTCTCGAATTTGAATTTAGTGACCGTTGGGGGGTAAAGTTACCGTTACTATCCTTTTTGGGGGGGTTTTATAAAAGTCAAATATGCAAAAAGGTCCTTTCGCTTTGGGTGAATTTTAAGCGCATCCCCTGATGTTTCAATTTACTGCCATTTGAGTATTGACACGTAGGATTTTTAATTTATTTTCTTTTTATATTTTTTGGTGTTATAATTAAAAGACCCATAAGATTTTTTTTTTTTTAATATTCTTTTTTTACAAACAATGGAATCTAGATTTCTTTGAATATATGATTATTTCTTCGCATATATACAGTCTTATGTTCCACACACACTAGATTATTATATTGAGTCTCTTAAGAGTGATTCCAAAATGTTGACAAGAGTTTTCAAACCTAGGATCTCATTGATACCATAAAGTTTTAAGAACTACTAAGTTAACCCCTTAGGGTTAGCCATAAGATTTTTTGAAGGAGAATACATATCAATTTTTTTTAAAGGAAAAACCCAAGGGATTTGAGGTATGGTGAAATTTCTCTCACTTAAAAAAAATCATTTTGTTTTTTAAAAAATATTCATCTTATTTTAGATTAACATTTAGTAAAAGTATTATCTCTTTTTGTTTTCTCTTTCTTCTTATTTTTCTTCACTTTCTTCTTACTATTCCAATTCACTCCCCCTTAACCATCTCATGCAAACTTGCCAATCCCCACTCACCAATAGCAACCATACACACATACATCAATATAGATCCAACCTATTTTGAGCCCAAATCACTGGTAGGGGTGGTACTTTATCTTGGTGGG
Organism: Quercus robur; assembly: GCF_932294415.1. Taxonomy (NCBI): domain Eukaryota; kingdom Viridiplantae; phylum Streptophyta; class Magnoliopsida; order Fagales; family Fagaceae; genus Quercus; species Quercus robur. The sequence goes on from NC_065539.1 coordinate 17,329,698, forward strand.
TTATGTTTGTGTTATGTTGATATAGAAGTATTCGATTACATAGGTTAACCTAAATCAACCCATTTAATAATCATAACACTACTTGTTTTATTAAGAAAATTTACACAACACGACTTATTTCAAACCGTTTAAAAAAAATGTATATATATGCATGTGTGTGTATGCATGTATGTATATATATTTTTGACACAAGATGATTAACATATCTTATACTAAGTAAGCACGTCAAGTATGATAATTGATAGTAACAAATAAATTCCCAATTTCATAATAGCATTAATTAAATTATAAAGGTAATGTAGTGTATTTAATTTCTTAATGGTTACGAATTAGTTTCAATAAAATTGTCTACTTCTTTTTTTCCCAAGACCCTAGACTGCCATTCCAAACATGAGAAATATTGTGTTTTCTCTACCCCTAAAGCCAAAAAAAAAAAAAAAAAAAAAAAATCCTTGGTTCTCCGTCATGCTCTTCGGAGGTGGCATATCAACCATGTGTGTGAATATCATCCCACTGAAAAATGGTGACCTGTACTTAAGTATTACGAGTCCAAGTTGTCAAGTTGTATTTGATATTTGACTTCACAATCTTGGCGAGGTATTCGTAGATCGTGACCATTGGAGTAGGAACGGATGGGATGAAGGTGCATAGTTATTGCGGGGAGGGGGAGGCCAATTGAATGGTTTAGGTGAAGAGTAATGTGACTACCCTACTGAAGTTCTATCTCCATCTCTCCCTCTTTTAAGTTTTGGGGATTTGAGTTGAGAAGATGAGAAAGAGAATCAAATGTTATTTACATGAAATAAAAGAGATAGTGGAGAAGATGTTGCAACTTGCAAGATTTATTTGCAAAAAAAGTTAAGTTAAATGAACATTAATCTTGTTAGGGACACGATTTTCTTCACATCACTTTAACATAATCTTACCACAATGGCACATCATATGATTTTTGTTTATGCATTATTTACAACATGCATACTTGAATGATTATGAAAAATATTAGTGAATTTTTCTAGGTCACTTGACTTTATTCATATCATCCATGTATGGATAATATTAGTTTGTGGTCCTAGATTTTCATATAATTATATTTCCTTTTGTTTTTAAGGTTTATATATATATATATATATATATATATATATCAATCGAATTTTCATACCATCCTGGTTGAAAACACTCTCAAGATAAGTTTTGTTGTGCCTTCTTTCTTATTGCCCATGCTTCATATAAACAGGGACGGAGCTATTCTTGGACCTGGGGGGCAGTGGACCCCCCCAGATTTTCAAAAAAAAAATTTAGTATATATATTGTGGAGCCCAATAATTTGTGGGCCAGGTCCATTTATTTGTTGGGGCCCAAAGGCCCAAGCCGAGGAAGGTTATGGCCTAGACTCGGTAACATAAGTACAAAATAGCCTTGGGATACAGCCGAGGACGATTCAGTCCTCGGCATGTCCGAGATCTCACAAGAAGAAAGGGCAAAAATGGTATAGAAACAACTTGGGAAAAAATCTAAAATATCTGTGCCAATAGAAAAGGGTATGCTGGAAAGTATAACGACTAGGGAAAGCTGCCCTTACTGCCATTCAATACTCTGCACCTGACAGAGCCATACTCTCCAGCTTTTACAACCACCCCCAACCACTCTGGGTATGGGCTGATGGGACAAGTATCAGTCTTGGAATGTCGATCCTACACGTGGACGAAGGATAAAAAGACACAGGCTAGTATAAAAGGAAAAGAAAGCAATTCAAAGAAGGCTGGCTGGGAAAAATGGCCAAAAACTAGAGCCTCCCAGCCCGCCTCCAGGAGAAAGACTCCTAAGGCGAAAACTACGTAATTATGTATGAACACCATGAGAAAACCGCCGTCTGGTGACTGAGGCTTAGCCTTTCAAACCCACGCTCTACAAATGATATTGTTTGGGCCTTTTTACGCGCGAGCCCAACACTGTTACAGTTCATTACGAATCGTGCCCTTACATATATAATATATTATTTTTAGCAATTTGTTTCAATAAAATTACACTTTGCCCCCTTAATAATATTATTGGTATTTTTAAATGCTATAAAAAAAATATTAGCCCACCAATAAAAATTAAGCCCAAACAACACCAAAAAAGAAAAAAAAAAAATCAGAGCCGGTTCTAATTAGATATCTACCTAGCCTAGAAGTAGGAAACACCTAACTTACCTCACACGTATGATAAAAGGGAAAAAAAAGAAGGGGATTTCTAAACCATTCCAAAAAAAAAAAAAAAAAAAAAAAAAAAAAAAAAAAAAAAACCCTAACTTACGGCACATAGAGGAGAGGAAATCGGCAGCGGCAGAAGCAAAGGTAGTCAGCCAGTCAGCGATAGGGACGCAGAGCGGCTAGGGCCTGGGTGCCAGGACGGAGAGACCTGAGACTCAAAACTCAAAAGACATATTATAGAAAGAGTTAAAAGAGAGGTAAATAAAAACTGAACCAAGACCCATCTTTCATCTTTGTCTTTAGCCTTCTTTTATAATTTAAAAAGTTACATCTGATCTGACAAACACAACTAAACACGCAACAGTCAAGAAGCCATTAATATTTTGTAATTTTTTTTGGTTGTAGTTTTGTCTTTTAGCAAGAGTGAATAACTTGTGTTTTGTGATTTTTTTTTTGTAGTTTTGTTTTTAGTGTTTTTGTCTTTTAGTTAGTGTCTTTTAAAACATTAAAGTTGGATAAATAATTAAAGAGATTATTTGTAACTTTAAAATTTATTGGTTAATTGTTGAATGTTTGTGTGCATAGTATTTGTCTATTGTGTGTAATGATTGAGCAAAATTCTCAAAAAAAATTTCAAAAGATTGATATGAGTTCGTTGCAATTAGAACTTGATCTTGGATTGCGTAGACAAATAATTTTGTGTATTTTTCTTTGTTGATGATTTATTAAATGAATGTTTATTTGGAGTTTCAATTTTTTTTTTTTTTTTATACTTCTGCCCCCCCTAACTCTAAGTCCTGGCTCCATCCTTGCATATAAATATTTTCATATCCGACTCTAAACTATGTTTAGACGTGTATGCAACATTCAGCAAAATTGCATGGTTGGTTATATATTCTGAAAGGAGTGCTCTTTTGCAAGTAGGTGATTGTGAAAGATGGCCACTCTAAAAGGATTGGCAACATTCTATTCTCTATAACTAATAAGATGAAAAATTATTAATATCAATGGCCAAGTCAGGATTTTGGTTTAGGGGTATGATTAGAAGAAAACATTTTAAAAAAAAATTAACCAAAATAAAAATACTAATCTATATTAACAACAAAATAAATAAACAATTATAAACAACTATAAGTGTTGTCATACAAAAACTAATATAAATGTAAACTAGAGTTAGACATCTAAGTTAATAAGTTGCAAATCAATTTGAAAATATTAAGATTATAGCAATTTACTTGCAAAGTTGTATACATGTCTCACTATCTTGATTGTTTTTAAAAATATAGGCAAAATTCAACTTTCTATCTATTTTTCAAAGTATTTAAAATTTGGATTCATAACAAAAACCCACAGTTTGAAACTAAAATGTCAAGAAATTGAGGAAAAGGAAAAAAAAATTGTGTAAAATATAGGATTATCAATTGAAATATTATAAAAAACACTAAAATGCATTATTATTATTATTATTGTAGGGGCAAAGACTCCAAATCATGTAATGGGTCTTAGGCCCCACCCAGGACGATTAGCAATGTCCGAGGAGAGGAAATGATTGCTAAAGGGATTTCCAACTTAGCTCTCGTAGACAAGGGGCATTTGGAGGACGGTTTGAGGAAGAATGCCTCCTTGAACGTGATGAATATAGCTCAAACATGCACTCTGACAATTAGAAGGACCCCCCCAATAGGCATTAGCAATAGGGACGCGCCCCACAAACCCCCAGGGAAGAAGGAAACGCAAAATTTCCAAGGAGAGGCTGCTGTTACCGCATTAAATGCATTGCAGCTACTTTTCTGGCCGTATTAATGTAGAAAGGACCTGTAAACAGTGCTGCCTTACCCACCACAACTCACAGAAGGCTAAAAGGGGGTGTCCGATGGGACAAGCACTCAAGTAAGGATCCAGATGATCGACAAGTGTAGGACCAAGACGGCTTCAAGAAGACTATATAAAATGGGGAGTCGCCATGAGGAAGGGGACGGAGAAAAAAGAAAGAAAATACTGTAGCAGTATAAACGGCCATAATATTCAAACAGAGATCAATATATATTCATTTACCCTCCTCAGACTGAAAATCTATGGACATTAACATGTTTTATTTGTGTTTAATCATTGTATAGCCCAATACTAACCGTTGTCCGACTCGCTAAGACCTAGTTCTACGGCCCACTCTCTACAAATTCATTGTTTCTGGGCTCCTTAGACCAAGACCCCATACCTCTTGGGCTTGGGCTCCGAATTGTGACCCTACAATTATTATTATTACTATTATGTTAAGTTTAAGTGCCTGAATAATTAAAAGCTAACAGCCAAGACAAGTCAAAGTTATTGGTGTGTGTTGTTGAGCCTATGGGAAAATTTTCCCTTTATTTTCGCTTGTATCAAGAAGTTTTTTTCCTATTTTGTGTTTTCCTTTTCTGCATTGAGTTATTGTGCATTAGGTAAACTTGCCATTTTTTCTTTATTTTAGCAGGGTCTGGAAGCCTTTTTTTCCTCTTTTGTTTATTTTCCTGCATCAAGGAGGGTAAAGCATTTAAGAGATTCATAATAGTAGTACATATGAAATATTTTAGGAGTAGGGGGGCAATTTACCCCCATTCCCCCCCCCCCCCCCCGGTCCACCCTTGGTACTTAGGCCCGACCCCAACAATGTTGAAATCCTATTGGATTAGTGTTATTAGTGTTCTAAAGTTTTTAGCATATGGTCCATAAATAATAACTAGCCTCATCACAAGCACTTCAGGCATGAGATGAAGCTTTTTATTTGGGTTTACCATGTTGTACTCATGGTAGTTTTATTTTAAGTAGAAATTGTATTAAGTACTTGACTACAAATGTAAGAGAAATGTGGAGGTGGAAAAAAAAACAATTTAGTGATAAAAAAAATGGTACGTTTATGGGGGAAAAAGTTTTATTTTATTTTTTATTTTTTAAAAGAAGTTGTATTAGTACATGACAACTAACGTTAGAGAGAAATATGGAGGTGGGAAAAAAAACTATTTTTTTTTTTAATTTAGCTAAAAATTATGAGTTTTAAAATTACTAATTTTACATGTCGAACCCTATGATTTAATCCTTAGAAACAGATAAATTTGAAAGTATTTTGGGAATCTAAATTAAAGATCCCAAACAGGGAAAGCCCCTTAATTAAATAGTAGTATAGATAAATTTTAATTGATGAAGATAGGTTTTTTCATTTGCTGGTGGGAGTTGACAAAACCAGTCGATTGGATTTTTCTGTCTCTCTCACTCTCTTTTTGTCGCATTCCACTCCCTCGCTAAATCTTTACAACCTGCACTGAACCAAACACAATAAAACTGTTCACAATCTTGATCAACCACATGTTAGTAATGGTAAAGGTTTACCTATTTTGATGTCGCGGAAGTCTGAAGAAAACATACACAATGCTCTCTTGATGGAACAAAAACTAAACTATTAGCTTGTGAATCCACGAGAGGTTTTCTCTGAATCCACAAGGAGATAAACTAGAATCCATGCTTGCTCACTCCCAAGTGCAGGAGATCGTAGCAATATAATTCTCGGAGTACCGAGGTCGAACCACAAGGAGCAGGGTAAATTCAAAGACAATATAATTAAATAACAATTTGGGTGAATAAGAAAAATAGTTTTGCTTGGTGATTGTTAACAAGAATAATAATAATAACTGATTTAAATCAATAATGTAAATACTAGGGTATCAGGGTGTTTCCCTATTTCGATATGAGATTCTTTGTAATCTAGGAAAATATCTATTTCACAATTGATTGTTCTTATATAATTAAAAACTTATGATTCGGTTGAACTGAGACAATTCAAGAACGCATGATAACCTCGATTGATAATGCGGTTAGAAAAGTTTTCAGAAAAACCCATTCACTTTAAATCATGATTTCTATTTGAAACTATTAGAAATTCATCTAAACAATAAGAAAAACATGATTGAACTTATTGAAAGTATGGAAGAACTAATACATCAAAAGAAATCTAATTGAATGATCAAATATGTTGTAGATAAAATCCTAGAAAGAATCACATTGAATATTCATACCGTATAGAAGAAACATAACCCCTAGCCCTAACAAAGAGTTTAGGCTGCCATTAGAGAAAGAAAAATACAAGGTTTGCTCTCTGAAATTCGCTCTACACAGCCTCCCTCCAAAACCCTAATGTCTAAGTGTCCAAAGAAAATAAAACATTTACTATTTTAATTTCGGTCCAGGTTTACAGTGGTAACTTGTGAGTTAATTTCGGCCTTCAAAAATTGATAATTTCGAAAAACTCAAAAATGAAAAGTTGTAGATATTTAAGTCACGGTTCCAACCCATCTGGCCTTGTGTCAATTGGATTTTTGAGGAGAGAGATACGCCCAAAATACTGATCAGTGCTCAAATTAGATTTTTCCTTTTCAGATTCTGCTTCTTTGATTTCTTTCCTTATTTGAAACTTCCAATCATGGTAGACGATCCAAGCACTCCAGCTGCACCTCCTTAGACATTTAAGCATGGTCCTTTAGCTCCACTTTAATTCTAGTTTGGCCTCCATTTTCTCACAAATTCTTGTAAACTCATTTTTCTCATATAATTTCTTGAAAGTAGAAAATTACACACAATGAATAGCATTTTATTCAAGAAATTATGTAAAGATAAATAATAGTGACTAATACAAATCATGACTTAATTATACAAATTAAGCATAATAATAAGGAGATAACGCTCATATAAATATATAACAAGTATATATTTTAAGGCGTTATCAATCCACTAGAGAATGAATTTAACAAAAGTCTATGTTTATTGATATAAATTTGATTTGCCTCTAACGGCTACAAAACATATAAATACTGAAAGAAAAAAAAGTCTGAAATCCTAATTCACACTAATTACATGGTTAGATGACAAAATACCGAAATTTACCAAAAATGGCAAAATTGAGTTAAATGCAGAATCATAAACTACTGACCTTGAGGGTCATCTCAAAACAAGCAGGACCTTATTTTGACTTTTAAGCAAAAAGTTATTAAGGTAACAAAAATTATTATAAACGGCAAAATTGCAGTTTTCGAGGCCTAAATGAAAGAATCCATCATTTTCAGGAGGTACCTCATGGCAAAGTTATGACTATTGCTCAGAAGGCCATTTCGTTTCAGCCTGCCAAATTACATGTGATTTCGACTTCGAGACTCATGATTTCTACTAGTGCCTTTTTGCCTTACACGATAATTTCAGGTGCACGTGAGAGTCTAGGAAGGCCATGGCGGTTTTGTTCTATATCATATTTCTCACATTTGCTTGACCTCTTTCCTTAACCCTTCTTCGTCATTTCAGTTATTTAATGTTCTACATGTACTCTCCATCGCTAAATCTTTACATTTTGTTTATGGCTTTAACAAATATAATGGTATCTTCTTTCAATTTATCCCTCACGTTTTCCTAGCAAGTATCAGGTCACCAAGAGGGTGTTGCTTCAAATTAAAGGGAAAATGACTCTGATCTCTACAAGCTTCCTTCTTCCTCAACCACCTCTCTCAGTTTGAAACTTTGAATATCATCTCACTGAAGTAGAGAACTCTACATCCTGAGATCACAGACTTGGCTATCATCATCATCATGCTCTTCACATTAAAGTTTGGTCTTATGGGAACCTTTTCTTATATATATCCTCAACTGATGGCCATTGTTATTTCATGGAATCTTTTTGGGTTATTTATTCAAAATTTCTTTGGTATTATCCTCTGTCTTAAAAATATGATGATTTTAATGTCTTTCTCTAATCTAAATATTTGCTTAAACCATAATTTTAATGTATTTCTCCAAGTTGAAACTCTTCTCCTATGAACCTTCAACTTGAACTCTCTCCTGTGAACCTTTAACTTGAGGGACGCATAAGATAATGTTGTGATTAAAAGTTTGTATTTTTATTTTTTATTAATGCTTACAACAAGTGGGAGTATAAGGATTGTTCTTCTTTATGAGAGAACCAGGAAATATGATATGAGTGAGATACACTGTTCTTGGCTTGTATTTGGAATTGTTGATTTGCTGAGATTTATCTTATCTTGTGCCTACAATTATAGATATATACAATATTCATGAATACTCTTCGATGCTTTGTTGTTGCTTGCAAGTAATAAACATGAACAAAATATCTTAGATTCCTAAAAGAGAGAAATAAACCATTTTCTAGTACATTAAACTTGGAATAGAGTATATTAAGTATTGACACCCTCATATTCTTAGTCTATAAACCTCATATTTCGATCCCGATCAAAAAAAAAAAACTCATATTTCGATCCACCCATGATGGTATTAGAATTGAGATCAATCTCCAAACCAATCCCGAAAATTTCTACTATAAATTAAATTAAAAAAGCCTCAACTTTATTAATATGCAAACAATGAAACACAGTCTTCAATTATTCCTATAAAATGGAAAATTAGTAAAAACCCTCTCTACTACAAGTCGTTAATATTACTAGATTTCATCACACTCTCTCCTAAGCTAAAATCCCATTGTTGTAAGACCTCACCTTCTTCTGAAATCTAGCATTCACTGGTTTCGTCGTGGTATAAATACTAACAAGAGACCGATACCTTCTCTTCTTCGGACGATACACCTCTTTGTCTTCTTTCCCGAAAATCTCTTCAATCAAAGCCGAGGTTATTTCACTTTGACTCTGATCATCATCTGAGTCCCTCTTGCTGCATCTTTTTTCATCGTTGTTGCTATCTTCGTCGCTAAGTTGCATGAGTTGCTGGGCCGCAGCCATGTCTAACTCAGTTAGACCCTTCTGGGGATTGGTTTTACTTGTAGTAGATAAAAATTCAGCCATTGCCAAATGCTGAAGGTATCTCACAAATTCACAACAAAAGACTTGTTCAACTCTCTTTGTGTGTGTTTATCTATGTTGCTTATCTCATATGGTTTTGGAAGAGTTTTTTTTTCCTTTAAAAGGGTTTGGCGTAGAGCGCGTTTGAGGGTACGTGTTGTTTGAGTTTTGAGAGAGAAAGAGAGAGGAAAAAGAAAGTGCAGCGTTTTTTCTTTTCATCTTTTTTGAGAAAAAGAAAGTGCAACGTTGGTTCCATGAAGATGAGTGGAAGATGTAAATATATTTAGGCAGAGTTTGGATTCAACTTTTTTGCGTTTGCGTTTGCGTTTTTGTGTCTTTTTTTTTTTTTTTTTTTCTTCTGCCGTTGTTTTTGACTTTTCAGCCTATTTACTGTACACTTTTCATCAAACTCAGGTACTGTTCACAACAAAATAAGCCGTGAAATGCACACCAGTGGGTCCTATATACTGTTCACGGACCCACAAACTTCACTTTTCAACAACTTTTTCATTAAAAATGGGTCCCACGATACTATTCACACATTTAAAAATTATTTTGCTACAGTGTTTTCAGTTTTCAGTTTTCAGTTTCAGCAAAATAAGTTCTATCCAAACAGACCCTTATATTGTGCTTTATTAATTTATTTCATTATCATAAATTTCATAGTCTCATTCTATATTTTATTACATTATTAAAAAGTATTATAATCCGTTGGATTCATTAATTATTACATCATTGACTTCTTTTGGGATTTTGATGATGAATCCAACTGCTACAATGTGTTGTCATTGTTGGTAGTGATATCTTGGTTTTCTTATACATGATATTTTCATATTTGACAATTTGATCTTGTGGCCCATCATGTACATACTTTGCCTCATAAACCAAGGGTCCCACCAGATATATGTATAAAATTATATATATATATATATATGATTTGGCTTCAAGTTACGCATGATATATGTAACTCTAAGTAATATTACACCACTTAATAACTTGTTAATAAATATATATTTTAAAAATTCCACCGCTGGATTACATGTTCTATATATTCTAAACATGCGTGTCAATTTTCATACCAATAAGATATTATTTAGCATTCGATCAATAAGTTCATCTTTTATATATTATTTTAAACTACAAAAATTTGAATTTATATAATTAATAAATGACATGACTATTGATATTTGATTACCTTGAAATTTTGCAAGCATGAAGAATATATAAATATAATGTAATCTAACGGTCGATTTGTCAAAATTAATATCCAATTAAAAAATATTGATTGGTGTAACATTACTTAGAGCTACACCAAATATAACTTGAACCCAATCCTATATATATATATATATATATTATATCTTAGATAAAACAAAATTTGTGACCTAAGAAAAATATATATTTTTAAATTAATTAATTAACCTTTTAACTCAATAAAGTTCCATCTTATGTTTCTTTCATCGTATTAAAATAATTTATAATTGAGTATGAACTAAAATTTTTAACCATTTCTTTTACATCTTCAAGCCATTTTACGGGTTCAATATAGTTGGAACAGAAGATTGAGCAGTAGTTAAGATTGTCTTTATAAATTAGTTATATAACAAATTTATTAGGATAAAAAATTTGGAGTAGCAAAGTCTAAACTACTGTTTAGATGTAATAAAAAAACAAATAATAAAAAAATTGTTTGTCTTTTTTTTTTTTTTGGATACCATTCATAAAAATAAAATTTAAAACTGGCCATCAAATTTTAAACTTTGAGAGAGCTCAAAGCATGTCTAAAATTTGAAGGGGCAGATAAACAAATTTTTATACTTGCAGTTTAATTAGGGACTTTAATGAAAATTTTAAAAAGCTAGGGGGGCCATGGCCCCTCCTTCCCCAACATATATAGCTCCACCACCGACCAATATGATGATGTATATATGTTAAAAAAAATATATATCAATATGTATATATGTGTGCGTATATATGTATGTATATATAAAAGCAATCTAATATATAATTTATGGTGGAAAAATACAATTTATCTTATTTTTTTATTAAAAAAAACGAGTAAATAAAACCAGAAGTTTTTAGAAGGAAAAATTGTGACGGAAAATTTGTAATTTATAGTAATTAGTAAGCTTTCGTAAAAATTAGAAAGAATTTACTTGTGAAATTTAAAATGATCACATACAGATAACATTGATGTGAAGAGGAATGGCAAAGAAATCATGGCAAGAGCCATGCTAAGAAACAGAGTGGTCTGCTTGATGTTTGATTGCGTTGTTGCTTTTGCACTTATGAGTAGGGAGTGAAAAGTTCGGGTTTTTTTAAGCCCAAAAAACGTTCACTTAATACAAATTTTAGTTTTTTTTTTTTTTTTTACAAGAGATTTCTGCTGTATACTTGCTTTGCATGCAAACTACAAACCATGGGATATCAGAGTCGCAATAAAGATGTAAGCTTTTAAAATTTAGGATATGTTTGGTACACTGAATGAGAATTATGACAGAAATTGTAATCTTTATTATTAGTAATAAAATGTGTTATAATGTAATAACTAAACATATTCATTAGTTTGGTTGTGAGTTATAATATTAGAATGAAACTTAACATTTATTTTAAGAAATATCTTACTTATATAATTATATCTTCTTAAAAATTGTTATTTTTAAATTTAAGAGAGATATGTGTTATTTTTTATGATTTTTATTTTTATACTTGTTAGATGTATATAGAAAGTTTTTTTATTTGAAAATATATTAAATTTTAAAATTATTGCACTTATTAAGGAATAACTAATATAATCTTTTAAAGATAAATAGTTATTACAGTCTACCAAACATGCCCTAAGGTATATTTGGTGGACTGTAATAGGTACTGTAATGTAACAGTTATTCTTATAGTTTAACTATTCAGTGATTTCATTCTCAAAAAAAAAAAAAAAAAAAAAAAAACCTATTCAATGGTTTGGTTATGTTTTTGTTATAGGGAATAATCATTTTTAATAAATAGCTATTCTTTAAAATGAAGAATTACTGTTAATTCATCTTTAAAAATGTTGTAATAGTTATTCCTTAATAGGTGTATTAATTTCTAAAATTAATATATTTTTAAATAAACAAACTTTCCATATACACATAACAACTATGAAAATAAAAAATCATTAAAAATAACTAATATTTCTTTCAAATTTAAAAAATATTATTTTTTAGGAAATAAAATTATATAAGTAAGATAATTCCTAGAATATATTTTAAGTTTTATTCTAGTGTTACAATTTAAACAATTTGATTTAAACATTTCATTATCTTCAAGGTTCTATTTTTGTGTTGTCATCAAACAAATAAATAGTAATAAATATTACATTACAATATCTTGTATTCCTTTTAATATATATTTATTTTCTCATGTAATCACTATTACAGTCTATCAAACGCGCCTTTAGTAACATAGAAGAAATCGTTGAGCGCAATTTGGCCATTGATGGTATTATATCCCAAACAAACCCTATATATAAGAATTACTCACAATACCTATGACTATTAGTACATACATAACATTCTCACAGTACTTCTTTAAAAAAAAAAAATTATTCAGTAACAAATTAAAGGGATTTCTATTGTTGGATATCAGCAGGGACGAGCTCAATTTCTTTAAGGACTGCATCGCACTGGGGAAGACGTTCCTTCCTCAAGAAACCAAGAGGATTGGGAAGGCGTACCGGGCTTGAAATGCCATTGTTGACTGTGAGGCTGACCCTAGCACTCCTCTTGAGGAAAGGATCCTTGCTCAACTCGTTGCAGTTAGGATCAGAGCTCTTAACCAGGGCTACTTCACAAATCTCTTCTTCATGATTTCCGTCCACCAGAAGTTGGTAGCTTCCCGACGCGTCAGTCACAGCCTCATTGCTGTATATTACGCTGCCGCCTTCACGGTCCCTGCACTCTATGCGTACTCTTGCATCTACATCAACATTCAACAGCACGTAGTTACATAATCTCAATAATTCGTTGAAGTCTAAACCAATTTTGTTACTTGAAAATAGCCTAAAATTAACTTGACAATTAATGACTGGTACTACATCAACAATACAATAAAACCAATAAACGAAAGAACTTATATAAATTTATATCGTACTAACTACTAACACACAAAATGTAGTAAATTTTGTACACATTTGCAAAAGGAAAAAGTGTACACTATATAATACGATGTAAACTAAGAATTTTACTAGTTAGTGTTTTAAGAAACTGATAATGAAGTAATATTTACCTTTCATGTACGTACTGATCCTTGTTACAAACTGGATACGGCAGGTGTCACAGTAAACCTTGCCCTCCACAAAGAAGCGGTCTTCGCAGTAAGCGAAACCAAGGAGGGACAAGAAGCAAAGGGCAGACGCCTGGATAATAATAGACTTTGCCATTGGTACTGCTTGCTCCTTTTCTTTTCTTTTCTTTTTTTGTTTAGATGGAGATTTGATTCAGAGGACTAGGTTCAAAGAAAATGGATCTCATTTATAAAGGAAAAAGATTATGTTATTTTTTGGGAATTTGATAAAGCCTCCTTGTCGGCCGTAATAGTTTTTGAGGTTGTTATTTTTCACTTAAGTTAAATGCGGTTGAAAAACTATTTGACCCAGTCTTCTGTTCCTTTAATCTCTCTTTGTCTTGAAAATTAAGTTCCTCCATTTTAGCTATAAAAAAATTACAATTAAATATTGACTATTGAATGTCAATAATACTGCTAAGAATAGGTAATACTTCCATCCAAATTATTTGCTGCGTATTGGTAGGATTGACCAAAATAAATATTACTCCATGTCCACATTCTGCCTACCTGCTTTTCACTTTATTTCTAAAGCATTGAGTTCAAAGAGGAAAAATTCCGTGGAGGTGTTCAAGAAAATTCATCCATGTTGGCTTCTTTCTTTTCTTTTCTTTTTTTGATAATGGCTTCTTTCTTCCCCTTCCATTATCTTCATTTTCCCAACCTATTTCTCAACGGATCTAAATGCCCTTCTCTAGAATCTTCCTCGTAGCATGAGCATCATAGAGAGAGATGGAATTGCTCATGAAAAAAGAAAAAGAAAGACGCCTAAAAAGATAAATAGGAAGAAATTGAACATATTAAAAGACAATGTACCCTCTGTTATATTGGTTGATGTGTGTAAATATATATATAAGACTTCGATGAAATTTTCAATTAACGCCGTTATATATCATTCGTGTGACCATTCCTTCTAAATTTGATAGGATGACTTGTAGCAAACCATCTCAGGCCCCCCGGCAAAAAATGATATTTCTCTTTGAAATCTCAATTGACGCACTGTATTTGTTAAATAAAAGTATGAACTAAAAAAAAAAAAAAACATAATTGCCTTACTTGTCTATCTTGAATTTGTGGTTGCACCGTTGCGTAATGCATATGACATATGGAGACCACCATTTGCTCTCACTGGAAATTTCTTTAGGACAATGGAATTGATAATATGGTTTTCCAGAAACCTTCGCCTTTATACATATTCAACTCCACCTACAGTCTTATATTCAGACCTCTCTCTTGATCTCTCTTTACGATTAAGGATTCTCACAATAGGACTGTTATTAGGGGCGGCTATTCGTGTTTGTGGATCAGGCTCGTGTTGTATCGAGCCATAAGTATTTGGCTACATGGGTTGACTTGAACTCGATATATTTAGTAAACGTGTCAAGAACACTCAACCCAAACACGACATGTTTATTAAACAAGTCGACTTGACCCAACATATTTAACTCATTTAATTAACAAGTCATATAAAAGTCAATACAAATAACCCGTTTAATAATCTATTTGATTAATAAGTCATACCTAATCTATATAATTTTTATCAATTCTCATATATCTAAAATTAAAATACAATTACAACTATAAATATAGTAATAAACATATAAAAAAAATCATAAATTAAGCAATAATTTTAAAATAACTAATAATTTTATAAGCTAAAACCTAAACGAGTCAGACAAGTTCACAAGTTGAACATAAACATAACCTGTTTATTAAACAGGTTAGCCGTGTCAACCTGAATATGACCCGAACTTGTTTAGCCTCATCCTATGACCTATTTATAAATAGGTTAGTCGTGTCGGGTTTGTGGGTCTTGTCAGATTTTGTCATCCTTAGCTGTTATGCTCACTACTAATCTTGTTGAAAGAATGAAATATAACGCAGGTATATCTTTTTTATCAGAGGTTGAATCGATCATCAAAAGAAAAATCAGGATTAAAATTAGGATACATCCTAAGAAAATATCTTTATTCATTTTACTTACAATAGGTGATATATAAACAAGAAATAACCAAAATAAGTTGATGAGGATAAAAGATGAGCTAGCCACGCGGAGCATAAAACTAACGGATTTTTGGTACAATCCTTCAGACACAAGCAGACGATGGTGTTATGGCTGACGGTCATAGGTCAGCAGGCTCCAAGGCTGACGGTACTACCAGACCGACGCCCAAAAAGCTGAAGGAAGTAAATTGAAGCTGACGAACCGAACATAAGTTTACTTGCTACCCACGTTACGTATAAGGAATTATCTTGCTACCCACGCTAGATAAAATTCAAGGGATCCCTATAAGGAAAAGATCCTGTAAAATACGCCTAAGAAGACTCCTATAAGGAAAAAGACTTCTACTCTAAGGAAAAGAGGGGCAACCCTCGCTACTATAAAAACCCAAGCACACTCACAAACCAAGGTATGCATAATTTACCCTCTCTAGCACTCTAGAGCAGTGAGAATAGTTCTAACTTAACTTTCGGAGGGTGTTTGGCCGGTACCACACTGGTACTCTCTGCTAGGTCCTTTCTTTTCGTTGTGCAGGTGCCATAGACGACCCGCGAGGACCGTGTGACTCACTGGTGGTGTTTTCGGCATCATCATAAGTCATGCTTTTTTTTTTTTGAGAGAGTTTCAACCTATGGTGTCCGCTTCTAATGATAACTCATTATCATCAGACCAAAACACCAATCAGTTTTTGGTGTAGGCGGGGATTGAACCCCAGATCTCTTATACAGCCATCAAAAACTTTACCAGTTGAGCTAACTGAAACCCACCCAAAATAAGTCATGCTTAAACAAGTTTTACAACACAAAAACTTGCTATATTAATTTCACACTTGCTTCCCAAAGTTTATTTCACTTATATCTCAACTCTGTTGAGCATTAAAGGACTCAGTACATCATTAATGACAAACATATTAATTAAGATATGAGAAGTTTCATTGAAAAAGAAGAAGAAGAAGATATTTTCATATGCAATAAGTCACTTTTTACACACAAATCTATAGAGAGAGATTACAATTTGAAGTCAACACTGGGGTCAAGAGGAACAAGAACTTTGATTTTGCATAATTTGGAAGGTTGTTTTGCTCTATCAAGTATAATATGAAATGCTTTTGCAGCATTTTTGAAACATTCACACAAAGCTTTGCGTATGTGCACCTTCACAACATGCATGGCTTAGGTCATTTTTGTTAAAGCCTCCTTGAATGCTATGTCATTTAAAGGACTTGCACTTGCATTTAGGACCAAAATCACCGACCCAAGAAGGGCTTGTTTGGTTAGTTTTTTGTCATCACTCAGTTTTCATCACTCATCACTCATCACTTATCACTTAAAATACCCCAACTTCCACACCCCACCCGTTTGGCACCATCACTCAAATTTTTCAACTGTTTGTGGGCCCCATACCTGTAACTTGGTGCAACTTTTACCTTTTTTTTTTTTTCCCCTTCAACCCCAATACCTAAACTCACCAAACATTAAAAAAAAAAAAAAAAAAAAAAAAAAAAAAAAAAAAAAAACCAAAAACCCGAACCCAATGAAAGAAGAAGAAAGAAAAAAAAGCCAAAAACCTGAACCCAGTGAAAGAAGAAGAAAAAGAAAAAAAAAGCCAGAAACCCAAACCCAATGAAAGAAGAAGAAAAAAAAAAAGCTAGAAACTCGAACCCAGTGAAAGAAGAAGAAGAAGAAGCCACCTAGTGTGAAAGGGGAAAAAAAAATGATGAAGAAACCAAACTCACCAAACCCAATGAAAAAAAATGGTCAAAAGTTGCGGCTGACTCTGACCATGGGACCTAGTATATAGTTTTAATTACGAAAATGCCATTAAAAATAGAGTTATGGAAACCGAAAACACCTTTAGGTGTTTTTGGTTTCCATAACTCATCACAAAAAATCAGAGAATTGAGTGATGGAAACAATCATCCAAAACCAAGTTAAACAATCATCCATCTATGGGACCAACTTGTTTTGGATGATGGATCATGAAAACTGAGTGATATCACTTAGTTTTCATGCTATCCAAAAAAGCTCTAAATAACTCATCATTTTCTCTCCATCCTCTTTTGAATTAAAGATTAGGGTAAATTCCACTAGTATACCTTAAAGTTTAGGCTAATGCCAATTAGGACCAAGGCATTTCAAAATTGACTAGTTTGGGTCTTTAAAGACAACTTAATTCCTAACACCGTTAGCCGCTCCATTACTCATTTTTCTTTTTCTTTCACAAACCTATCTCTTCTCTCTCTCAAATCTCTCTTCTCCCTCTCATCCCTCTGTTTCTCTCTCTCCAACCGGGTCCACTTTCCTCTCTATGCTCACCCTTTCATTGTCTCTTTCTTCTTTTAGGCAATGATTGTGGTGTGTGGGTTTGGTGGTTTTGGTTGGCTATAGGTCGTGGTTATGGGTTGTCATTTGAGATGGTCGTGGGTCAGTGGTGGGTTTTGGTTTGTGGTAGGTTTTTTGGTGGTGATGGGTTTTAATGCGTGGTAGGTTTATTATGGGTTTTTGGGTTTTTTTATTTGGGTTTTGTGGTTAGTGGTAGTTTTCGATGGTGGTGGTGGGTTCGATATGGGGTGGATTTATAGTAGGGATGGTTGTGAGTTCTGATGGGTTGGTGGGTTTGCTATAGGTTTTTGTTTTTGGATTTGGATTTGGATTTTGTTTGGGTTTTGTGGTTGATGGTGGTGGTGGGTTCTAATATGGGATATATTTGCTGTAGGGGTAATTGTGGGTTCTGATTTAGTTGTGGCTATGCTATGTGTTTTTTGGATTTGGGTTTTGTCAAAAGATTTGAGTTTTGTGTTATAGGTTTGGTTAGGTTTTGGTATGGGTAAAATTGGGTTGTTAGTTGTCTGTGGTGGTGGTTGTAGCAGATGTGTGTGTGTGTGTGTGTGAGAGAGAGAGAGAGAGAGAAGTGAAGACAGAAGAGTAACAGAGAGGGACAAAAGAGGAAAGAGTCACAGAGAAGAAAGGGAAACTAATAGAGGGCTAATGGTGTTTAGGGACTGAGTTGTTTTTAGCGACCAAATTGATCAGTTTTGAAATGTCTTGAACTTGGTTGACATTAATTAGCCAAAATCTCAAGATATGGTAATGGAATTTACTCTAAAGGTTATTACTTGCTTACAAGCTACAAACTTGGCTTAGAGTATAGGTGCAAGCTCTATTTATAGATGTGTGATTGTAGACACTCCTATGTGGACATGCGACTATTATTAAAGTGAATTGGTGGATTTCATTTTATTTGAAAGAAGAAGGTACTTGTTTTATCATCTCTCTCTAACATTCTTAATTAGCATATACTGTTAATTGCTAAAAACAAAAAGGACCATTTATCTTTTTTTCTTTTCCTTAAACGTTATCTATTCATATCTTTCTCACTTTCTTAACTATTAGATAATTGAGCATTGTTGTTCTCTCTCTCTCTCTTTGAGAGAGTTTCAACATATGATGTCTACTCTTGATGATAGCTTTTTATCATCAAGAAAATACATAAATGGTTTGTTTTTTTTTTTTTTTTTTTTTTTTTTTTTTTTTTTAAATAAAGAAATTAATGGTTCTTATTATGGTATCAATATATGGAATAAATAGGAGAGATATATATGTCGAGGGAATGATATAGATCTTCAAGTTTAAGGGAAGAAACAAAAGACGAAGAAGACATATGTATCATCATTTTATGCTTGGAGAAAGTTACACATGGTCTCATTGTGTGCAACCTCCAATTCGAGGATCAAATATATATACTTACTTATTTTCCCCTTCTCCTCTATCTCAATTAAAAAGAGTCTTCCCATCAAACTCCATTTCTCATTTTCTCTTTCAAAAGATAACTCTTGCAACTAGTAAACATCAAATCACATATTCTTTCCACTTCTCTAAAAACACTCCTTGATAATCAACTACCATCAAACTACTCGTTTCCTCTCTCTCCTTCACATATTTTTCCACTTATAATAAACTATATCATAAGAACAATTTAGAGAATTAGCTGTATTAACTATAAATAAATAAAAGGAGATGTTAGCAAAATTTGAATACAATCAATTTAACAAGTAACTTTGTATCTAAAAAAGAGAGAGTAGTGCATTTTAAATATATAAAAAATACTATCCAATTAATATATAAATACGAGAGAATACTTCGCTTAAAATTATTGTAGTATGTTTCAAATCTTATTGAGTTGATTCTGCATGCATGAAGACCTACATGTAAGATTCACATTATGTGAGAGGAGAATACAATACACCCGGCATAGTTATAATTTCTTTACATATATTTTGGCTGCATCTAAATTGTTATTTATCTTGAAAAAGAGTATCTCATGGAAGGAAATTAAAAAAAAAAAATCCTAAGTTAGTTATTTACTAATAAATATTATAGGTCACTTCTACTTTCCTTACAAGTCACCTAGTCTCACCTTGCAAGTATGAGGTTGAGAGTTTGATCATTGACACACCCCATTAATTGCACGGATGGTTCCATGCCATTTATGAGTAAGATTCAAGTGGGTCTAGGCTCGTGAACTCAATCGCGAGCTTTTTTTTTTTTAGCTAAAAAAAGAAATAAAAATTACATTTTACCTTTCTAAAGTATAATTCTTTTACAATTACTTTTTAAATTATGAGAATACAGACTTTTCCCTCTTTAAACTTTTACAAGCCCTTCTAATAAAAAGTTATATAGGGGGTGTTTAGCACATGCACTTAAAAATACGTGTTTTGTTATTTGAAAATATATGTAAAAATACGTGTAAATGAAAAAGTATGTAAAAATAGTATAATATTATTTAAAAACTGAAAATATGTGATTGAGTTACCATACCAAACGACCTAGACTCAGCCACTTACGGTAAATGCATGGCACCAGATATCTCCTCCTTTTGATAAAGGGGACACTCGTATGTACAACAAGTATCGAAGTGCCAAAAATACTGCTGTTCACAATTGTTGTTGATGATTTACTAAAAGTGAAAATATAAGCCCACTGTCTTCAAAGAAACGTAAAATACACGCTCCAGTGATCACGGTCTCAGAACCTCAAAAATTCCACGCGCTACCACAACACGTGGTACTAAACACCGTAATCGAAAGTCTCAAACAAAATGTCTTAGAAACAAGATTAAGTGCAAGGCGTCCCTGTTTATCAAAAGTAGTGGGCGTCCAGATCCTTTTCCAGTTTCCACCCCAAACCTCAAACCTTAAAAAACAAAAACAAAAAAAATAAAAAAAAATTTTCCCCCCAATTTTCTTGCTCTTTTTCTCTTCTTTTCTCACCATCCAAACAGGCTTAATAAATTTATTCAAAAAAGGTATGACTTTTAAGATTTTTTTTCCCCTTTCAATTTGTTTTTTCACAGAATAATTTGTGGTGCTGCATTTTTGGTTTGTACTAATATGCTCTAGTAAAGTAGTAATGCATAGTTGATCTGTTTCAATACCCCAGCTCTGTTTCTGAAATTTATTTTGAAAATTTTGATTTTTGATTAATTTATCTTGGTGCTTACTGTCTGGGTATTTTCATGTTAGGGTCTGCAAGTGCAATTCTGAACTTGTGAGGGAACTTTACTTATCAGGTGAAAGCTTTTTAGTTTCTCACAGTTTTGTCATATGTTGTTTTCTAGTTTACTGATAGAGTGCGTGTATGGATTGAATTCCCAAGTGGGTTTTCTTTAAATATTGTTGTATTTGACAACGATCATCGTTTGTTGATTTTGTGATTAAATCCATTTTGGCTTAGTTGAATCCTTTGTATAATATTCTCATTGGTGATTCATTTTACCATGGAATGTATGCATGCCCGCGTTTGGTTATACTATTTGAATGGCATAGATGAGAAGCTGAAAATTACTAATGGGGAATCATTGGCAGTTGTGAATTCAGTAGTTTTAAGTGGTCATTAACATGTGTATTCTTTTCACTTCCAGTGGTTAAATTTGAGAAACTCATTTTGTTCAATTGCTTTCCGTGACATTGATGATGGAGGGTACATACTCTAAAAGCACCTGTGACATTGATGATGGAGGGTACATACTCTAAAGTTTCCCCCATGCAACACATTGTGTTAGTGTTGGAACAGGGAATTTGTCCCGAAAAGGATACAGTTCCTTCAAAATTTGTAATTATTTTTTTTTTATAGATAATTAGATGTGCCTTTTCACTAACATTTTAAGTGTTTAACCATTTGAGAAGAAACTTTTTTCCTTAGGATATATGTATACAAAATGAATATTCCTTGTAGTGCTGAGTTTACTCTTTAAATGTAGAGCAAAATAAAGTTTCTGACGACCAAATGTAATCAAATTGTGAGGGCTAGGGCTTATTTGCATGCAAGTTGCTTAGTTTGGATTGAAACTACTGAAGTGTAACTTTTGGGTATTTTGGAATAGTAACTGGTCCCTTTTTGGGGTTATTGATATATCAATTTTTGTTAATGGGTATTGGACACACAATTTTCAAGGAATGACGAGGTTACATAAAATTATGATGCTTTAGAGTCAATGCTCATGGATTTTGGGTGAATCCTTTTGCTGACCTTTTTTGAGAAATGGACACCCAATCTTTTGTTACCATTTGTGGCTTGATCACCAGTTAAATATATTAATTGAAGAATCAAGCTGCCAAATATATTAGTTGTGTTGTGGTTGCATTCTAATTTTAGATTTTGAGAATCGAATAATCGTCTCACCTGTTTACTTTTACTATCAAGAAATGATTATATTAGATTTTATAAATGAAGTTTCCTGTGAGTTCATGTGCACGAATTGTTTGCTTACTTTTCCAAAAAGGGAAAAGAGCTGTGTATCAGTTATTTTAAAGTCTATGGATTGTTGGCTGGCTTATGTATCAAAGAAGAAGAAGAAAAAAAAATTGTATCTGGGTTATTTGGAAGATCCTAACATATGAAGAAAACTTTGGACTTATAATATTTGTAACTAAATGACCATGGTGCTTGTTATTTGTTTTCTTTGGATTTCTTGTGAAATATAATCCATCTGAGTGAATTTATGTGTTTCCAAAGGAAATGTCTAGGGTTCAAATCCCCCCTCCCCCAACTATCGAAGTATAAAAAATAAACCACAAGAATTAGACATTGTCACCTTATTTTACTTTTCACATAATGGACTTGACTCAAAAAAAAAAAGAAAAGAAGAAGTGAATAGCTTTGATGTTTCAAATGAAGGTTCTTGTAGGTTTGTGTTCGGATTGTTTGTTTATTTATCAAAAAATAAGAGGAAAGTAGTTACTTGGAAGATTTCTTTTGACAAGTGGTTATTTGGAAGATTCTGACACATAAAGAAAATTTTTGGCCTATAATAATGTAAGTAAATGACACACACGCCCACATAACAACAACAACTACAACCAAAAGCCTTAGTATTATTTAACTAAACGGTCTTCATGCCCATTATTTGTTTTCCATAGATTTCTTGTGAAGTATAATCCATTGGAGTCAGTTTCTTTTCTTTCCTTTCCTTTTCCTTTATTTTTCTTTTATTATAAAGGGCTTGTATAAGTCCCAAGTACTTGGGTGGCACCTGATTGCACTTTTGAGCATGGCTACTTCACAAAAAAGAAAAAAAGAAAGTTTTGTTTTATGTTCTTAGTCCTCTAATAACTTGTATGTTTTTTCCATTTAGGTTTTATGTCTTCTTATTGCCATTGGCAATGGAAACTCAAAGTCAACTAGAAGTTACAGGGCAGACAAAGATGCTTCCTCCACCACCTGGAGCATTTCAAGATCGTGAAGATCTTATTAAACACGTCCGTGACTTTGGTGCTAATCAAGGATATGTGGTTACTATCAAGAAGTCTAGGAAGGACAGAAGAGTCATCCTTGGGTGTGACAGAGGAGGGATTTATCGTAATAGGCGTAAGATTGATGAAAGCAAACGCAAAAGGAAAGCTAGTTCACGCCTTATAAATTGTCCTTTTGAAGCCATAGGTAAAAAGGAAGATGATGTCTGGGTACTAACCATAAAAAATGGGGAACACAACCATGAGCCATTAAAAGACATGTCAGAACATCCTTATAGTCGTCGTTTTACCGAGGAAGAGGTTAGGCAAATCAAAGTTATGACAGAAGCTGGTGTAAAACCTCGTCAAGTGCTTAAGGCTCTCAAGCAAGGTAATCCGGAGCTGCAGTCAACACCAAGACATTTGTACAATCTCAAAGCAAAGATCCGTCAAGGGAATCTATCAGGTCAGACCTTTTCTTAAGCTTTTAAAATCAAATAGGTCATGCAATGGCTGAGATTTGTAGATTAATAGGATCTTTATTAGGCAGAATAGTAGGATTTGTACTCTCAGGGCCTCATGGTAGGAAAGTGGTGCTCTATTCTGATTCTTAACTATTATATTCTTTGTTCATGATTAATGTTGGGGAACCAATGTGGACTGCTTGGCAGTTAAACAGCAAGATTCAGGGGAGTAGTTCTTGGTGTCCCAGTGGAGCAAGAAAAATTATTGGCAGGGTGAATGTCACTTAAAAATGCTTGTTGATGTTGATGGTCCTCCCTTTTCTAGGGAGCTCCTTCGTTGATTGGAGGTCTTAGGCCCGTTTGGTAAGGGAGTTTAAGCAACAGTTTCAAGTGTTTAAGTGCTGGAAAATGTGGGCTAAAAAAAAAAGTGTTTGGTAAGAGTATTTAATGAAGAGCGTTTGAGTCACAGTTATGAATTTAGAGTGTTTAAGCACTATATTTTGAGAACACCTCAAGAGGTGTTTTAGGGCTTGTTTGGTTGGAGATTTTTAGTATCGTTGTTTAAAATGATGTGAACATTGTGGTTTAAAAAGTGTTGTGAAAACATGTATTTACAATATTCAAAAAGAAAAAAATGTGTTTGGTATCATGTTTCAAATAACATGTATAGTGTGTGAAAAAAACATAATTGTGTGTTTGGTATGTGTGCGTTTTTTTTTTTAGTTGACAAGCACAGTACATTTAATTTTTTTATTTATTTGAGAGAGAGAGAAGTCAATTTATGTGTTGTCTAATCAAGTGGGCCCCATGGTTTTCAATATATTTACAAAAGTGCCATTAAGCAATGTTGTTTGAAATCTGAAAACTGGTAAGAGGAGTTTTTTAAGTTCATTGTTTAAACACCCTAAAATGAGTAATGTAACTTAAACACTCCAGTAAAAAACACCCTTCTTAAACGTGTTGTTTTTTTTTTGGTCCCATAGTTTTCAGTGTTTAAACACTGTAAACTATTGTTCATACACCCTAACCAAACTGGCTCTTAAATTTTCAAGTAACAATTTTGAGTGACATTTTGTAATTATTTTAAAAATTGTGGTACCCATATGATATTGACAACACATTTAACACCCTTTTTTTTAAAAACACATACTCATAACACACACTCAATTCTATTTTTTCACTTTTGAAAATATGTTATTAGAAACATGGTACCAAATACATTTTTTTTGTATTGAGTACTTTAAACACGTGATTTCAGAACACTTTTTAAACAATAGTTTTCACATTATTTTGAAAACCAATACCTACTCATATTCCATCGCCTTGTGGAGCAGTGTTGCTGCCATTACCTCATGGGACCGGCCATGAGACATACATTACTATGAAAACATTTTGTATTTTAAAAAAAAAATTATTGGTAGGGTGAATAGTGAATACTTATTATTTTTTGAATACCCATTTTGATTAACAAGTAGGACTTGTTTATTGTGGGTCCAAGTTTCATTTGTTTCCTTCATTGTGGTTCTGTTAGCTATGTATGGAATTGGGGCTTCATTGGTATTGGTTATAAGTATCTGACTTTTATTGAATTTTTGTCAGAAATAATTTTAGCTTAGAATGATAACCAAGTAGGAGCTAGAAGGTACCCTTTTGACGTTATCGAAGTACCTCGCAATCTTTTCTTCCAGTGCTGGGAAAGTGTTCCTTGGAATGTAATTTGAAGCCTGGATGAGAGTTGCAGTGCTTGGAATGCGTAACAAGCTTGTGCTTAAGGCTTGAAAGTGGGAATTTTTATTTAGTTCCAGTGAAAATGTTTGACTAGAGAAAGTTGTCCACCTTGATAATCTTGAAAATTCAGTAGTTATTTAAAATTTTATTTGAAAAAAAAATGTTTTTGCAGAGAAAAGTTATAAGTCATGGAGGCCGAATAGGTCTGTTCCCGTGGAAACAAATACCACTCCAACTGGGGGTTCAAAGCAAAATAACAACCAGCCGGTAAGTTTTGAGGTAACAGTAAAAATGGTGATGTGGATTAGGTTTCCCTCCTTATAATTTATCTCTAGTTACATCATCTCTTAGTCTCTCTCTTCCTCTTTCTGTTGTATGTATCCGGGATTTCAACTTATTTTAGAGTTAAATGTAGCTGAAGGTTCCTAATTTTATTGGAGGAAAATTTGTGGATTCGCATGGCTGTTCGCTGATTGACGTTTTAAATCCTGTAAGCTCCAAAATTTCCATAGTCAAACCTTTTATTTTCCTCTTCATAGAATTGTTTCTTTGAGTGGTATTTTAATACCTTATGTTTCTTAATTAGGCAACACAAGAGGTTGTTTCTCAAGTTCCTTTGACTACCTATGAAGAATTTAAAGCTGCAGTTGCTGCAGCAAAGCACGCTTTTCCTATGTGGAAAAACACACCTATTACCACTCGTCAACGTATAATGTTCAAGCTCCAGGAGCTCATCCGCAGAGATATTGTAAGTATTACAATTTCATTCTTATATATATGCTTTTGATTTTGTGAATTTTAATTTGGGCAGCACAATATGTTGTATTCTCAGGACAAGCTTGCTATGAATATTACTTTAGAACAGGGTAAGACTCTGAAGGGTGCACAGGGTGATGTGCTCCGTGGTTTAGGTTAGTCATTGCATATATCTTGCAGTTTCTATTATCATTTAGTAAAAAATATGTAAGTTCTGTTTCAACCTTTTCAAGATTAAGCTCATTCCCTTTCTGTTTTGCTTGCAGAGGTGGTTGAACATGCTTGTGGAATGGCAACTTTGCAGATGGGGGAGTTTGTTCCTAATGCATCTAATGGAATTGATACATACTGCATTAGAGAACCAGTTGGTGTTTGTGCTGGGATATGCCCCTTTAATTTCCCTGCAATAATTCCCTTGTGGGTATGTGTGCAATCTTTCTGGGGTTCTTTTATATGGATATTTATTTTTATTTCAAATATAGTTCTTTCTTTGTACGCCACCACGATATACTTATTTTTCTTTATGTTGTCATATTTTTTCCTCTTATGCCTTTCATTTAATCATTTTTCCTGGAGGCTTGTTTGTGTAGATACTGTAAGTTTTCTATCAAACTTGTGTGCACACACTCTATGTTGTGTTTTATACTAATTGTTTGCATATTCTAGAAAAAAGAAATGAAAAGGAAACTTATATTCTAAATTGTTGAACAATTTTGCAGATGTTCCCAATTGCAGTTGCCTGTGGTAATACCTTTGTTCTTAAGCCATGTGAAAAAAACCCAGGTGATTGCCAACCTTTTTAATATTGTGTTTGTCTATATTCTTGGTTTTGACTTTTGATTCTCTTGTAATCAATAAAAATTTTAGGAGATACCAACCTTTATTGGATAAAGTTAATTAATTTCTTACATGAATGTGGTAACTTGGAGTTAATGTTTCTAATGGGTTTGATAGTTTCCATAGGCTGTGAAATTGAGTTGGTGAGATTTTAAGCAATATTCTATGGGCTCCTCATCAGATGGATTGAGTTCATTGTTTAAGTAGCTGCTCCCTGTTTAAAAAGTTTTCTTTGAAATAAGGTTTGCACTGAGACTGATAGAAATTACACCACGGTTGTATCTTAAGGTGATTCAAAGTCTTACATGAGTTGTTTCTGAATGGCAGCCTTTTCCCCCCTAGAGAAGCCACTGAGTGAAGGGACATTGGGCTAATGAATATGAGGAATGTCATTAACAATCATCTATGTATGGTCAAACAATAAATTTTATAATTTTTTATATAGGTAATTGAAGAATTCATTGAAAATGAAGAAGTTCATATTCCCCATGTACAGTGGCTGTGTACTAGGTATGTTACAAACATCATCTGAAGTTACACAAATCTGGAAATTTCTTCAAATTAGAGAAAGAGTGACCACTCGAAGCAGTCATCCAATCATACATAGAACGTACCAAAAACAGTTTCAACTCCAAAGGTGAATGTTCAATCCCTTCAAAAGTATGCAGATGCCTCTCTCCAAATAGTCCATATGATGCGTTACCTGCCATAAGTCAGCATTAGGATGTCTGCCAAATCCCCTTTTCCAACAAGCCAGCAAATTTAATAACCTGTCTTTGGCATAGCCCAATGGAGTCTGAACAAGCAAAACGCCAATGACCATAGATTATGTGCAAAATTGAAGCAAAGGAACCATTTATTTTAGAATCCCCAGTGTTCTTGCACATGCAACATCACTTTACAATACAAATATATCTCTTTTGAGGATTATCCTCAGTGTGAATCTTTCCACTTGAAGGTCATTTTTGTGGGGACCTTAACCCTCCAAATACTCTTCCACAGAAAGAAATGAGGATTTCTGTTAGTAAGAACCTTGGTGTAACCCTTGGAGTGCTGACATATTCCGTCTTCCACATCCCTCTTAATTTAGTGTAGTAGAGAAGGTCAAGAAATTATTGTAAAAACTCCAAACTTCCAATTGTGGACAGGTCTAGTGAATAGAATGTCCCAATTGGCCTTGAGGACAGGGAATAGTATTTTTATTCTATTTTAGCTATCAAAAAAAGAATAGAATGTCCCAATAAATAGTGTCATTATTCCGTCACATATGGTCCACCACTGAAGCCTCCTTATCTTGGGTTATTGTAAATGGTGCAAGAATAGCCTTCTTAAGGATCACCTCCCCACAGCATTAATCATGCCAAAAATGGATACAAAGAACACTGCCCACTTCAAAGTTGATAAATTTAGAGAACTTCTCCCACGCATTGTGAATATGTTTCCAAGGGAGACACCAGAAGGATCATTGATCACCCCCAAAACTCAACCACCAAACTCATTCCCATATTTTTTTTATCTACTACTGTTCTCCATAACGTGCCATTTTCTGTGGCAAATCGCACAAGCCATTCCCCAAACAATGCATTATTAAAAAGGTATGAAGCCTCTAATGCCCAGATTGCCATGTTGAATTGGCTCACAAATTGTCTTCCAATACACTAAGTGAAATTTAACATCATCTCATTAGCCACCCCAAAGAAAATCATGTGTAATTTCTCAAAGAGGTTAACAATGTTAACAGGGATGGGAAATAAAGTGAGGAAATATGTTGGAAAGCTTGAGAGAGTACTATTTATTAAGCTTCTTCTAGCCTGCTAACCTCCTTTCCATCTTCTCCAGAATTGGATCCCATATTGCTTTGGACTTGTATTTAGCCCCCAATGGTAATCCCAAGTATTTCATAGTCACTGTAGATATCTTGCAACCTTACTTATCAATAAACAAAAAAGAAGATATCTTGCAACCAAGAATGTCAGGCAAAGCTTCTATCTCTGGAATTTCTCGATTGGAACTATCTGGGGTTTGCCTAAATTGATCTTTAAATTAGATATGGCTTCAAAACTTAACAAAACAAATGTTAAGTAGCCAAATTGTTCTGCATCTATATACATATGTAGACAATGAAGCTGTTCCTAGGCCTTGGTTTTACTCCAATTGTCAAATGCAATTCAATTTTTTACTCCATATTATCTTGTTACTGGTACAACGTTCTTTATTCTTCCCATGGTTGATATGGCTAGTATTATTTTTGTTTCAGGGGCTGCAATGATTCTTTCAGCATTAGCAATTGAGGCTGGTTTGCCTGATGGTGTCTTGAATATTGTTCATGGCACTCATGTAAGCTTTTCTTTTTAAACCTCTACTATTTTTTTTTTTTTTGGTTGTTGTTGTATTTTTTACAGGTGAGTATAACTCTTGCTCCCTAGGAGGGTTGGAGTTGTAACTACACCCTCCAGCCCTTATTCCTTAGCATTCACACAATTCCTTTTTTAGTGGCATTATTGGTTTTAGCAAATCCTTTTAACTAGATATGTCAAATCCCTTGTCCCTAAGTTAGGTACTGAAATAATGATATGATAAATTTAAAATACCATAATTAAGTCATCAATGGTCACCATCATTTCTACCTTTTCTGTTTTCTCAACTAGCCCCAGCCCATCTAAGGGTTGTGCCATTTTTAAGAAGGGGTTGATCTTTTGCAAAGGGTTTGGGATAGTCTTTTGCAAAGGGTTTGGGATATGTTAGCTGATCTTGAAGACTCCCTATTGTCATCCTACTTGAAAACATTGCTATATTCTCTACCTTTTCCTTTCTGTCCTTTTTAAATTATTTATTTATTTTTTAATGTTAATTGTATACCAAATCACAATTTGAAGTTTCAGTTTAAGTCATTAATTTATCTCTGACATATATTTGTTATGAAAATGAATTTGAGCAGGATATTGTTAATTATATCTGTGATGATGACGACATAAAAGCAGTATCGTTCTTTGGTTCAAATGCAGTAAGTTGGTCCCCAGATCTTGGTGCTTCATTCCTACAAATAACACTCATACATGCTTAAGTACATACATATGCAATGTGGGAGTTCAGACATACTCTACACACCCACACCTGTGCATATAAACTTTTGAGGAGTTTTATTGCATTTTTATTTTATTTTATAAGTAATGAAATTTTTTATTAAAATAAAACAAACCAAGTACACCGGGGGTGTACTTAGTTAGAAATACAATCATACTCACAAATTACAATTCTCAAACAAATCTAGAAGAGTAAAACAAGCAGGAGAATGAAAAGCAACACTCCAATCTAACAAAGTACATGCTAAAAAGGCTTTAATTTCAAGAATGAACTGTACACATCCCTTGAAACTTCTAGCATTTTGTTCTCGCCAAAGACACCATATGATGCAATGTGGTACAACCTTCCAAAAAGCTATGTATCTATATGCTTGTCGAAAGAACCCTGCCAAGCTTCGAACATATCAATAACCCTCATTGGCATAACCCATTGGATACCAAATAAAACGAATACCATTGTCCATAGCTCATAAGCTATCGGACAATTAAGAAGAAGATGATCCATTGACTCCCCACACCTTTTACCCATGTAGCACATCCAATACAAGAATACCTCTCTTCTAGAGATTTTCTGAAGATAAAGTCTTACCTAGAGCAGCAGTCCAAGAAAATAAGGCAACCCTAGAGGGGACCTGACCGGCGCACCAGTTTCGAAGGAAACTACAAGCCATTAAACGAGGATAAGGAGTGGTAGTAACTAGTAACTACACACCTCAAAACCACTTCTCCTGGCAGGTATCCAACTAAGTCTATCCATCCCCACACCCTTCACAGCCCTGGAATAGATTAGATCCATAAAATTTTGGTAAAAGTTTCTGTTTACTATTTACCTATATGATTCATAATGATTTCTATGTAAGTTCCTCTTAAGCTGAAGAGTGATTATGTCTCTCAGATTGGTTGTATAGTGGATGGGAAGTTTAGATTATTAAACACATAAAGAGCGCATAAATTTGAGTGATCTGGATCAAAACTTGTAACTTTCCATGCTCTATGCCAATATCTTACATGCACCCTGAAACTATTCTAATGAGAAACCTGAGATGGGAGTGTTTCTCAGTTTTTGTCCACTATTTAGTATTAACTGTCACATCTTTATTGTTAATTCTTCAAATATTATTACCAACAGTGATGTGTTGGTTGACTTTCATGTTATTAATTTTTTTTTTATTATATAAATTTATTCACTTGGTCAACTATTCTACAGGCTGGAATGCACATATATGCTAGGGCAGCTTCTAGAGGGAAACGTGTGCAGGTGAATACTCTTATTTTTTTCCTTCTCTCCCTCTGGGTGTTTCTATTGTAGTTAGACCTAATTGAAAACTTTGAATTTACAATCGGGCTACCTAACTGATTATTGTGTTAACTCTTTAGTCCAATATAGGAGGCAAAAATCATGCAATCGTTATGCCTGATGCTAGCATGGATGCTACTTTGAATGCTCTTGTGGCTGCTGGCTTTGGTGTTGCAGGACAAAGGGGCATGGCTCTCAGTACAGCTGTTTTTGTTGGGGGTTCAATTCCGTGGTATTATGATTTGTTTATCTTAGCTTCTCCATTTTAGTTTTGGGCATCTCCAAACTTTAAGAACCTTTTAGGTGGTTGCTTTGCTAATGAATCATAGCTGTAGATCAGTGTACTTCAGTAAATTATAAGAGTTTTTGAGTACCTCTGCCAATTCTCCAACCCACTTAATAATGGGCTATCCCAGTCTTTTGAGTATGATGGCTATTTATCTTTCCAGGGAAGAACTTGTGGAGCGTGCTAAAGCCCTTAAAGTAAATGCAGGAACAGATCCCAATGCAGACCTTGGTCCAGTTATTACTAAAGAGGTGCAACCATAGCCCTGAAAAGTTTGCTAATTCATCTGCTATAAAAAAGGGTTTATTTCACAGACTAAGTTTCTGAATCTTGTAGCTTGAACTTTCTCATGGCATTATGTTGTTTGTTTCCTTTTAGTTAAACTAACACTTACTGTTGTTGCCATAGCTGGTTGCTAGTGCATACTGTGTTTTAGGTCATGCATGAATGTAACTCTTAAATTTGTGTTACTTTTTAATTCCTAATGTGATTGTTAAATTTACAGGTAAAGGATCGCATATGCAGATTAGTACAGAGTGCTGTTGAAAATGGTGCTAGAATGCTGCTTGATGGGAGAGACGTAGTGGTATGCATTTATTTTTTCTAGAAAAAACGGCGTTTCTGCAAAATATGTTGTTTGGCAAACCCCTGATTTGGTCTGTTTCAAGACAATTTAACTGTTCCTCTAATTTAGGTTTACTCTGCTTTGAATCCTCTTGCATTAAATCTGCTTTATTCAATTTTGAAAAAAACAATGTGGCATATTGGCATCAATATGCTACTCATCTCAGTTTCAGTCTGTTGCCAGAACTCTAGAATGTGTCCTGTCAGATTTGCTTATGGTTAATATGTTATAGGTTTTGGCAGTTCAACTTTCTTTAAACGGCCATGATTAGAGATGGATGATGCTGCAATTTTTTTACAAATTTTTTTTTAATTTTTTTTTAATTTTTTATAGGTGCAATTTTTTATCAGTTGTTGGGTCAAGCTCTTGGACATAATGGAGATTTGTTCCAATCTAGAGAATTTGGTGATTGTATTTTTAATTAAGTGCTGGACTAAAAGTTTTGGATTTTCAATTCATCCAAAATCTAGGCTACTATAATCCGTATGATTTATAGTATATGCATTTGTGAGTAGTTTCAAGATTGTCATTTGACATGTGAACCATTTTGATTGCGTTAGTTTTATTTCTTCATGAACATTCAAAAACTTCTTGAAGGTCATAAATAGTCAACACAGCTGTGAAATCTCTCTCTTTCCAGGCACAAGGCTAGCCTTTTGAAGTTACAGGACTCTTTAAAGGTCAACGACTACATTCTCAGTTCTTATGTTATGGGAAATATATAGGGGATTATTTTAATATGAAATTTAAGGACTTCAATTCCGTTGTACATTGAAACGTGTCCTTAGGTGTTAAATATGGGCAGAAGCTGTTGTCCCACAACATTTAATATTGATGTAGTTTTTGACATGACTTCTTATATTATGGCATTTTTCAGTGTTTCTTTTGCTGGGCAAGCTCTCTCTGTTCACTATTCTCTTTGACACATTATGTTGTTGGAGCATTTGTCTGCTCTTTAATTCATGCGGTTTATTTTTTCTGGAAGCTTGTCTCACATAAACATTTTCTGAATTTTCCAAACTTAATTTTGTAGGTTCCAGGATATGAGAACGGGAATTTTGTTGGTCCCACCATCTTATGTGATGTTACAACCAACATGGAGTGCTACAAGGTATTTCTTTTCATGCTTGCAGTAGTTCATATTTTTTCAGAATGAATGGATTTGGATAATTATGATTCTCAGTGGAAGAAGAGTTGCACCAAAGACATTGGCATATTCTTGACAGCACTGTATCTTGTGTTGAGCAGGAAGAAATTTTTGGACCAGTTCTACTCTGTATGCAGGTATTACTTAGTGGGGGTATTTGGCAAACTGTAGAACTGATTCAATTCTAATATATACTAAAACACAAAAAAATCAGTTCAACATTGAATTGATTTTATTTTATCTTCTGTTTATCTAGACTCAATTTTCGCAGGAATATGCATGCAAGAATGTCAAATTTAAAACTAATTTTTGAGGGATTATGCATTTGAAAATGCCAATATTTTAAAAATTATTTTTGGAGGGAATGTGCCTTTGAAAGAATCGAATTTAAAATGAGATTTTTATGAGAATATAACTGGTCCAATTTAGAACCAGTTTTCTGAAAAAGAGAAAATGGAAACATTTAAAACCAGTGATATGTTTCCTAGCTGGCTAGGTTCTCTGACATGCCAAATATCTCCTTCGTTTTTTTTTTTTTAATTTTTTATTATAAGCTTGAAATTGGTTAGCAAAATTTCTCTTGTTTGATAACCAACAGGCTGACAGTCTAGAAGAGGCCATAACTATTGTGAACAGAAACAGGTATTGTTACTCTTCACTCTTAATTCCAAGGTGAATTTTGTATGTTGTGTTTCAACACGGTTTAGTTTTAAACTTACAATGGGAGCATTACATGGCACATATATTTCTTTCCTTCTCCTTTCACATGCCAGAATTATATGTGAGATACACCATGTAAACCTTTTCTTTTTAGTAAATATGCAGAAAGTTTTGCAAGTTGTGGGAAGGGATAGTTTTTATTTTTGTTGAAACCTTGGGATGAAGTGCATTTTAAAATATGGTTGTGTTTAGAAATATAGGAACTATATGGATTATTTAAACGTATAGGAACAGTTCAGAGTTGAGTATATAGTACCGCATAAGAATTCAAAATCTTTTGGAGATACTTTGCTGTTACATATAATTATCTTCTTGTCTCCACAGGCATGGAAATGGAGCTTCCATATTCACAACTTCTGGCATTCATGCAAGGAAGTTCCAGAACGAAGTTGAGGCTGGACTGGTAAGCCAACCATCTATAATGGCATATAGGTACCAAGAACTTTTATAGAATGTGCTGTCCTTTTTCCTGGCCTTAGGATCTCCTAGACCTTCTTATTGGTCAATTTAACCAACCCTTGCTTAAATGCAGGGGCCCATCTATGGGCTAGATTTACAAAAATTGAAGCAAAAACACAATTGAGTAACTTAAATGTTATTTGGAGTTGAGGATGCCATTTTGGTTAGCAGATGTTACTTTGAGTTTTATGCTTGAATCGTGTTTGGTGGGAGAATAATGGGAGAGCTTGTGAGCTGCCAAAGATAGTGTTCATATATTGCTTACTCTTCTTTGAGACCGTTTATCTACAAAATGACCTGCATGTCATTCTCTGACATGAACTTAATGTCTCAGGTTGGGGTCAATGTTCCTGTACCAGTTCCATTGCCATTTTCTTCATTCAACTGTTCAAAGCCATCTTTTGCTGGGGATCTCAATTTTTGTGGTATAATTTATTTGATTCTCTTTCTCCACCCAAGACATGGGTGCATTTGGCTTTTGCCTATTTCCTGTACCTAATTTGCATAGTATTTATCAAAAGATATGGTTTTTGGTAACTTTTATGTTAAATGTGTTACAAAAAGCTAAAACTAGTTTATTTCAAAAAAGCTAATCGTTAGATTATTTACCAAAAAAAAAAAAAAATTTTTTTTTTCAATGCAGTTACATCTTTCATTTTGATTCTGAATTGCAGGGAAGGCAGGTATGCAATTTTACACCCAAATTAAGACAGTGGCACAGCAGTGGAAGGATTTACCAATCCTAGGAGTGTCAGTTGTTGCACCCCCGTCATCTGAAACAGACACAACAAGCCGAGGAGTATCTTCAGCATTGCCTCAAACTTCTGAGAGAGATTCACCAAGCCAAAGAATGTCACCAGCCATGCCTCTGACATCTGAAAGTGATTCCCCAACCCATGAAGTATCGCTGCCTATCCCTCCAACATCTGAGGCAGATTTATCAAACCCAGGGCTGCCATCTATGTCTCCAAGAGCTGATAGTGATTTACAGAGCCAGGAAGTGTCCATGGTCTTGCCTCCAACATCTGAGAGGGATTTACCAAACTGTGATATGTCAGTAGCTATGCCTCCAGCAACTGAAATGGATTTACGAAGTCAAGGAATGCCAATATCCACACCCCCATCATCTGATGGAATGTATATGTCTCAGGCTCGGTGGAATGACACTCAACCCTCAGTATCTCAAAGGACCGATGCTCTTCCACCAGCTTCTGAGAGGATTCATGTACCTGCATCTCAGAGGAATGGCATCACATCCCCGGCATCTCAACGAGATGCTGCTTTGGCCTTGACTTCTGAAGGGGTATATGTTCCTACATCCCATACACTAGACAAAATGGGTCCAGTATCCCACAGGAACGACAGTGTGGCTCCTACATCTCATAGGATTGACACTACAGTGCATCCGACTTCGGACAGGGTATTCATGCTGGCAGCATCTCACTTGAATGACAGAATGGGTCAAACATTTCAAAGTACTGACTCTACCATGTTTTCAACTTCTGAGAGGCTATACATGACTGTCACATCTCACCTGAATGACCATATGGGTTCAACTGCACAGAGGACTGATAATATTGCGTTACATCCAGCGTCGGAGAGGATATACATGTCTGCAACATCTCAAAGGAATGACAACTTGGCTCCGGCTTCTCAGCGGGCTGACTCGGTTCCTCCTGCTGAGAGAATGTACATGTCTCCAATAGTTCAGAGAAACTCTGGTATGCCTCCGACATCTGAGAGGTTATATATTCCTGGGACATCTCAGAGGATGTATTCTCAGGACCCCATGATGTCAATAGATGAGTTTGCCAGCCAAGGAGCATCACTGACTTTGCCAACATCTCAGAGAATATAGAATATTCCATGATACAAATTGTTTTCCATTTTAGGATCCTTATAGACAAATTAGTCTCATAATGCCAAATAAGTTTATTTTCTTTTTTTGAAATACAAAATCCGTTCTCTTTTCTCTTTGGGAGAGTTGCAGAGAGAGGGAAAAAGGGGGAAGGTCGAAGGATGAATCCACTTAAGACATTCTCCGCGTACAGTGATGTGGTATTCCACAACCATTAAAACATGACATATGCTCAAAAACTAATATGAAATAGTTATTTTTTGTAGTAGGTGGCTTGTATTTATTGGTGTGGAGTACCAGATTTACTGTACTTTGGTAGTAGTGATCGATGAAAGCAAGTAGAACCAGAAATGGATGATCTGGTGTTCATGGAATAATTAACTTAAGAAGCTTGGACCTCATAGTCATTGCTCAAGTGGCAAGAAGCTGTCGTATTGCTGCATGCTTCTTCAACCACATTCATTTGGATCTCTATCAAAACTCAAAAGATAACAAACAAAAATACTAATAAAAATGAAAAAGCAGTCAACAGAAGGCATCATAATCCCAGAATGAAAAATAAATTATGCCAACTAGTTGTAGACCCGTCTAATGTGCTGAAAAATTGTAAAATTGTAAAATTTGACAATTTGTTTGTTTGTTTGTTTGTTTGTTTTTTTTTTTTTTTTTTTGGTTAATTAAAATATGAAAATGGTATATGAGATTTATAAGTATTAGTTCTAAACCCTTTTTAAAATAATGGGATTACTTTTTAACTAAGTATAATTGATACAATATATTATATTCTCTAAATTAAGCTATTTATATTTGTTATTTTAGAGTGTTTTAAATTTTGCTAGTTTTTTTTTTTTTTTTTTTTAATAAAAAAATATGCTTTTTATATTTAATTATGGGAAATGCTAATGAGTGTTCTTAGGACACTGGTTAAAAATCTAGTTAAATAAAGTTTTTATGGAAAAAAAAAAATTAATGTTTTGACAACTTTTTTCATTTCCTAAAAAAGTGATGTCAAAACTTTCCTTAAATAGATTGTTAACAAATATCTTAAAGGCACTCGTTATTATGTCCCTTTCATTATTATACTATAAAACTAGATATTTTGTGAATAATGTAACGTGTAGTTCGAAATCTGTTAGTACTTACAAATGATTAATCCTCAATGCGTCTTAACAAACTGTACATCCTCTGATGGACTAAGCATTCTCCAAAACACTAGTTAAGAAGCATGTATTGGTATTGGATAGAAGCATGTATTGGTATTGGAAGGTAGTTTAAGTGGCAAAGTAAGTACTCTTTCAGCTTCGATTCTGTATTCAGAATAGGAAAACTGCGAGTGTATGGTATAGAGTATAGACTGAGTAGAAGGAATGCAATGCACAGACACGTCCTGCTGGGGCTGGGTGACTACATCACCTACTTTTCCTCCAAAACTCAAACTCAAAGTTGCTCAGACTCAGACACAAACCCATTTCGAAAAGAAGTATGACAATGCTTCTTACGATGTGAAAGTGAAAGTCCCTCTACCTTCTCATGTGCAATCCATTACTAGCACTTCAAACCCATTTGTGAAGCACTGCCTCAAGCTGCGCCACAACTCTTCTTATCGCCACTCCCATGGTTCAGTTCTCGTTGTGGGTGCTACCCCTATTAGGTACTCATGCTAATCCTTCTCTCTTTCATTTCAATTTATCTGGGTAGTTTTCTATGTTGTAGTCAACAAGCCTAGTAGCCCAAAAATTAAAATGGGTATCTACTATTTTTCTTAAACTCTGTTTTCGTTGCTGAGAATATGTAGGAAAGTAAACGAATATTATTATCATTATTATTTCCAAGAATTAGAAAATGAGTTCTGCCATGGACTTTGTAATTATCAGTGATTAGAGCTTTCTCAAATGAATTCCGGCTTTCGCTTTTTTTTTTGGATGCTCAGTAGTGGAAGAGAAGAAAAGAAATTGAATTGTTCAATCTTATGAATTTTGTTCTTCTGGGCTTCCAAAAATTAAAATTCCTGACAGTTCAGGTATTTCGGGTCCCAAATAATTTAAGAGAATGAGAGTGAAATCTTTGGTTGAGGAAATTTGAATAATTTATTCTCTCTTCTATGATTCCCTTACTTTTGTTTTGCATAATGCTATTTCATCTTATTCATTGTCACTGATATGGCAGCTCTGTTGTTAAATTTCTATGAACTATTTATGTTGTAGTTAACATGTTCCCTACATTTGACCTTTCTGCTTTTTTTATTATCAAAGATTTAATTTTTTTATCTCCTCCATGACTTACCCGAAATTTTTATATTACTTCAGCATTCACTGCCTAATTGATTATGGGAACTACATGTTACTATGTTTTAGGTGATAAAGCAATGACATATTCTTTGTTTGTAGGGAAATATACAGGTTTCAAGAATCGTTGCAGGATAAAACTGTGGGAATGGATTGTTTACTTCTACTTGATAAAGCTGAGGTTCCTGAAGGGATAGATGATCTCTCTGTTCGTATTGTGCGTGTGAGCTCTATGGTGATGAGAAAACTTTCTGGTGTGCAGTCAACTGAATCTATTGAAGCAATTGCCCTGATGAGTATTCCTACCAGTTTTTTCAATGTAGTTGATGGTCAAGAAAAGGCAGATTGTCAAAGATGGTTCGCATCACCGCATCGAATTCTAGTCCTTGATGGGATCCAGGTGATTATCACACTTATCCTGAGTAGTTGTCATTATTGGGAGGCTGTTGATTGGCTTTTCTTCCATTGTTGTAGCCTAGCATTTTTTTTTTTTTTTTGGTGTAAAAAGATGATATCACGTAATTCTTGGCTTTTTGGGGTGATTATGGATGCTGCTCTAGTCTTCTGCTCAGTGGAGATCCAAGTATGAAAGCTGTATTCTTAGAAAGTAGAAGAAAAAAGTCATTGAAGGGGAATAGATCTAATTACCAATTTCTTTTAGGTAGAGTCAATTGAAGCCAAGAGTTTGTCGTGCTACATGGCTGCAACTCAGTCACCTGATATTTCTTTTCTCATCCGACATAAAAGACACCTATATTAGTAGTTAATACATACATATATAAATATGCAAGACAGAAGCAAAGCATGAATTCTGTTAGGTTTAATAAAACTGTTGCAACAAAAGATTGGAAATAATTAAAGTCTCTTTCATCTCTTCCCTATTATTTGTTAAATGCACAAAATTCCATATAGGTTTATTAGTGCTGCTTTATACAATAAACATGACATGTTAACTGAAGATTACTAACTCCTAAGATGCTGTTTGTTATCCCCATTACAATTACAGGCAATTGAATTTAGGAACCTTATTGAATTTTGTATCACTAATTCAAAGGTGTTATTCATGCAGGATCCTGGAAACCTTGGTACATTACTCAGATCAGCTATGGCCTTTAAATGGGTAAGGAAATAAGTTGCAATTTCGAAGTATCTGCCTTCTTTATACTTTTTTATGTTTTTCCACAACCTTTCTGATGTTATATTATATGGATGCTTCTCCAACTTGCATTGCTGAACTTCAGTTGTGTTAAAAGCTTTGATGTAAAGTGCTATTTCTTTTCATCATTAAGGAATCAGTTTGACTCCCAACTATCATTGCTGCAAATTGATGTTAGTTGATGATTGCTTACAGGTTTCCTTTGGCTGCCTGTAGAATGCATTAACCCTGATTGGTTTCATTATTTTAAACTTCTCAATGATAATTGTCACAAGCAATAACATTTTAAGGGTTACACTTACATATTGAGACTCAACAATCTTTCCATTCTGTTGTAAGATGTCCCACTCCTTTTACTGAACAGAAAGATCAATGATTAGCCATACACTATCATGAATACTATTACTTAATGCAACTCTTTTCATGCATTTCTTGCCTAACGTGAACTGTTGTTCTTCATCTATATTTTAGAAGTCAGTCTAATATTGGGGCTGGTGTCCAACAGGGAGGTGTTTTTCAACTTCCTGGCTGTTGTGATCCGTTTAATGAGAAAGCACTTCGAGCTAGCCGAGGAGCCTCCTTTCAGCTCCCTATAGTTTCTGGCAACTGGGTTCATCTTGAAGCCCTTATAAATGAATTTCAAATGAAGGTGCTGGCTGGCCATCCAGAGAGTACTGAAAATTTAAAGCCAGTTGCTTGGCTTTCTCAAGAGCTAGCAGATTCTTTTGTAGATGTGCCATTGTGCTTTGTATTGGGTAGTGAAGGAAGTGGCCTTTCAGAGAAATCTTTGCAGGTTTGTGAGCTTGTGAGCATTCCAATGGCTGGAGAGTTTGAGTCTCTGAATGTTTCAGTGGCAGGAGGGATTTTCTTGTATATGCTTCAGCCTAAGATTCAGAGATGTGTCTGATTCTTGTTCTCTTTCTGTTAATGCTATAGGAACTACGGAGAGTAACGTGCATGAGCCCTTTGATTTTGAGTTGCCACATTATCGAAGATAAAAGAGCCTTCCTCTATTTGTTTCATTTGTAATATAGATGGATGTTAAACTTGTAATTACAAATGCTGTGCAGCAAAATTGAATGATATAATTTCCTAGGAAGGTTTTGAGATGCTTTGAGTTAATCACCGACACAAAGAAATGCTTAGCATTTGACTTGCCAGCCGAGTCACTAGACACACACAGACTTTCACGTGTATCTAGAGTTACTGCACCTAATCTCTCAATTCACCATCATATCAGATATACCTTAGTGAATTTGAAGAACCGCGTGATCCATGAAGTAGCTAGTGGGAGGTTTGTATTGGTGAAATCCATATTAGAAGAGTACAACCGAGTTGGAGTTGTGTGGTTGAGTAAGTCACTACTAAAGGTAGCAATTAGAAATTAGGGAAAGTATCTGTTGTAAGAACTTCAATTTTAATAGTAGATTTTGCTTGGGATTGGTGGTAGTGGTAAACCCTCAAAGGGGTTTATTTTTTTTCTTGGCTAGGCCACTGGTTTTTCATTTTGTAAACAGATTGCCTTGTGTCTTCATCTTACTGCACTTTATTATTGGTAATTTGTTTACTGTGGTGTAATTAACCTCGAATTGAAATCAAGCTCATAATTGGTTAATTAAATGATTTGGTACAATTCCGCTTATTTTATCAATTAGGGGCCAAAATGGCCCATTAGCATTAATTTTTGAAATATTTAGCAACAGAGCACTGTTTCGGAAATAATTAGGGAAATACCACTTTTTCTGGTACTCGAGCATGGTGAGCTCGAGTACCACCTTTTCATTGGTCAAACATCTTCTCAAAAAAAAAAAAAGCGCCGCTATAGGGCCCGAAAACGTCACTATAGGGCTTAAAAACGCCACTATAGGGCCCTTGAACCTGTTATGGGGACATATAAAAAAATTTTTGCAGGAAAACGCCGCTATCGGGCCTAAAAACGTCACTATAGGGATTAAAAACGCCACTATAGGGCCCCTTGAACCTGTTATGGGGACTAAAAAAATTTTTGCAGGAAAACGCCGCTATAAGGCCCGAAAATGTCACTATAGGGCCCCTTAACCTAGTATGGGGCTTAAAAACGCCGCTATAGGGCCCGAAAACGTCACTATAGGGCTTAAAAACGCCACTATAGGGCTTCTTGAATATGGGGCGACGGTGGATTAAAAAAATATGGTACTCGAGCTCACCAAGCTCGAGTACCAAAAAAGTGGTATTTCCCTAATTATTTCCGAAACAGTGCTCTGTTGCTAAATATTTCAAAAATTAATGCTAATGGGCCATTTTGGCCATCAATTAGGTCTCCTAAAAAAAGTCTGGTGTCAAAGTGGGCCTTGACTCTTGAGTCGAGGTTTTTAATTTATGAGTTGATCATTGACCCCATTGCCAAGGATCGTGGTCACTCACTGAACATCCTTCTGTATTTTGATGGAAGGTGCGCATAAGAGCCATTTTAAAGGCTTTCAATGAAAAGTTACGACTCTTGGTAGAAATGGAATGGACTAAGCCCACAACCTCTTGTAATTGCGACTTAATATATGTGTTTTTTTATGTTTAAAAGTCGGCACATTATATATGGTCCATTTGGATAGTAAGATATTGGCATTTAGATTTGGATTTGAGTGATTAAAATCTACATATTTTGTTTAGATAGTTTAAAAAAAGGTCAATGATTTGAATTTGACAAATCTACTTAGGATTTTTAAATCTTTAAAATCAATGAATTTGAAATAGTAACTAAAATCAATGGATTTAAGATCAAATTTATTAATTTAAAATCTAAACACAAGTTTCCAAACACAACCGTAAAGTCAATGTAATAAAATTTATAGTGATTACCAATTTAAAACTAGTATGGCTTTTCATCCCAAGGAAAAAATAAAATGTTTGTCCATTGTCGATGCCATTGCCTGCTATTGCAATTATTAATCTATAAAGGTAAACTACACTAATGAGGCCAAGAGGCTAGTAGCTCATCTGACACTCCCTTAAACCATTCCTCCATGGTAACTATTGAAAATTTTTAATTAAAAAAAAAGTATGATGAATCAACTTTATTTTTTTAATTTATTTTATAAGAATAAATTGACAAACGCGATAAGCGATAAATCATAGATTCGCGGCAGAAGGGAAGAAGGGAGTGTAAGACAATAATAACTAATAAAGATTAAAACAACAACGTCAAAAATCTCCAAACAACACAACACAACACAACACAACACAGTTGTTTATTGGGCATAGTTGGCAATGTCAACCGGCGGAAAGGCATCTCAGCCTTAGGCTGCAGCCGCGTTCTCTCTCTCATCATCCAACTTACAACAAAGCTCCGTCCTCACCCTCGCCACCCTAACCCTTCTTTCCTTCACATACTTCTCCTACAATTCCAATTCCCTCCACTCCTCACCACCACCAACAACAACAACTACTTCTACTTCTTAGCTTTATCTTTCTAAACTAGAGGTGGTGGAGGTGGAGAAAGATGATGTTTCCGGGGATGTTTACCATTTGCCGCAGATATTTGGGTTGAATTATGCGGAGATGGAGAGGAGATTCAAGGTGTATATATACCCAGATGGTGATCCCAACACTTTTTACCAGACCCCAAGAAAGCTTACGGGCAAGTACGCCAGTGAAGGCTATTTCTTTCAGAACATTCGTGATAGTATTTTCCGTACCCATGATCCCAATCAGGCTCATCTCTTCTTCATTCCAATCTCTTGCCACAAGATGTGAGGCAAGGTATGCCCTTACGATAATGCTGTTTTCTGTGCTTGCCTTTTGTTAAACTTCTTTTATATTTATATGCACCAATGCTGTGTTTGTTTGCTGAGAAAGCACGACAACTGGAACTTGTGAATTTCATTAGGATTTTAGAGTTCCAAACCCTGCAAAAGTAGGAGTTTTGTGCACCAGTATAACTTATCACCTATGGTTTGAACCAATAACAACTTATTACCTATGATTTGTTGTGAAAATGTTATAGACGAAATACTTCTCTTTGTTTTTTGAGTTAGGAACTCTAAATGGCTAAATAGACCTGTAACTTCAGGAGAACGGGTGCCTGGGGGTCACAATGTACACGCCCGGGCTGTTGTTTACAAAAATTAAAACACAAGATAGGTTTCTGCAAATTCGTAAGACCATGTATGGGGGCTGAGTGATGCCTGCCCAATGTTGAAAGGTCAAGGAAGTTGGTGAATGAACTCCACTAAATAAAGGGTTTCTTGCACTAGATGTTCTTTATAAGTATATACCATATACAACATATGTAGAGTAGAAAATCTATGGACACAACAAAATCTCACGACTTCCTTTTGAGTTGTGGGGGGTCCGGGTGTAATATTTTATTATGTTTTGACTTATGGCAGGCTGATACCTTAGTTTGCTATGAGATTTTGTTGTGGCTTTAGAAGAAACTCTATGTAGAGATCCATGTGAAATCTGAGGCACTGCTTGTTTTGCTCTGGTGTCGGTTGTAATGTTTTGAGTTCATTGAAGGAAAAATGACTACAATGAT
The DNA here is from genome assembly GCF_932294415.1 of Quercus robur. NCBI lineage: Eukaryota > Viridiplantae > Streptophyta > Magnoliopsida > Fagales > Fagaceae > Quercus > Quercus robur. Next base: position 17,373,982 of record NC_065539.1, read on the forward strand.
TGCAAATGTGGATTGTTTGGATGTGTCAGAAAGTTCTACCTTGCAGATTGTCACAGCAAGTTTAACTTTTACAAACTCGCAATTAGTGCAATTTTTCAGATATTGGTCTTGTTTAGGACAAATACACTTTATTCAACACCTACACCTACACTTCTGATCTCTTCTCTGCTGCTATGTGATGCTTGCATGATCATGTGCAGGGCACTTCTTATGAGAATATGACCATAATAATCCAGAATTATGTGGAAAGCTTAATTTCCAAGTATCCTTACTGGAATAGAACCTTGGGTGCGGATCATTTTTTTGTCACTTGTCATGATGTTGGTGTTAGGGCAACAGAAGGAGTTCCGCTTCTTGTAAAGAATTCAATTCGAGTTGTGTGCTCCCCAAGCTATGATGTTGGATTCATTCCACACAAAGATGTTGCTCTCCCTCAAGTTTTGCAACCGTTTGCCCTTCCAGCTGGAGGAAATGATATTGAAAATAGGTAAATTGTGGGATGTAAATGTTTGATTACATGATTATCATATTTTTCACATAAGTAGATGGCAGATGGCCAGTTTTGGGGTTATTTCCGACTTTCATTATTTGTTACTCTCTTTGTCCTGAGCTATTACTTGAAACATCAATTTGCTTTACTCTCCTATTTCTTAAGGAAATAAGTCCTTATTCAAAAAATGGCATACAAATTTGAAATATCTGGCTTCCTCCATTTTAACTTTTTTTTTTCGTGGAATTGGAACTACAACTAGATTGTTATCTTGAATGCAGTGTGGTTAGTGCTTTATATTGTGGGATCATGATGTACTAAAATCGTATATTGTTAAAGGATCCTATGTGATGATCAATGGCAAAACTTTTTTAAAAGTTAAACCATATTACCAGTTTATAAGTCTGAATTAGTTAAAACTTTTTAAACTTGTATAGAAACTTCTTTTTACCCTGAAAGTTGGTTAACTTGTAGAGATTTTTTGGAAATTTGTGGAACTTGAACCTATTTTAGTTCAGACACTTTCTTGAGTGGCTTAGTATATTGCTTCCTTTTATAAGGTGAATGTCAGGTCATGGATGGGAGCTTATGGGGTTTGGGCTTGTTATGATCCTTAATTTTGGAGGGGGAGGGTTATTGGGGGAACTAAAGAAAAAGAAAGTCATCTAATGAATTGTTTTTAAGGTCTATCTCTTTGTAAGGGAATAATTGTTGAGTCATTGTATATTTCTAATGTCTCTTGAAGTTACAGGTAGCAGAAGGAACCGGTACCCTAGCAGTTAAGAGCTGAGATGCATTATTTCATAAAATTAAATTGTGATTAGAAAGCCCGTCTATCTCATGTGTGAAGCATAATTTAGACACTTGTCTCACTTGATCTATTAGTGTCAACTTTCCAACCCAAACATGTTCAGTAATGTTGTCAAGAATATCTCGGAAAAGTGAAATGCGAAAGTAAGAACATTTCACAATTCCTCAAACCTATCAAGTTCTGCAAAGACTGCTTTTTTTATTTTGTCGTGATATGGTATGGTGATGGTCAGATTTCATCCTACCTTCTTTTTTTTTTTTTTTTTCCCAATAATAATAATATTTGTTAATTTTTGAGGTTATCTATCATATCTGTCTTTATACATACTAGAATTATTAGAAAAGGGAAAATAACTGTATACTCTCATCTTCATCTTGAATGGAATGTTGTTTTCATTTCATAGGAATGTCTCATGATGCATTTTATCACTAGTTGAAAGTTGAAATTGTTTTAGGTTAAGACTTGCCTTACATAGGTAGCTGACTGTGATTTTTTTTTTTGTTAAATAAAAAAACACAGCAAGGCAGTTAATTGCTTATAAAAATAACAAACATGATTTGCAGGACAACACTTGGCTTTTGGGCTGGACATCGAAACTCTAAAATTAGAGTTATACTAGCACGAGTGTGGCAGAATGACACTGAACTTGATATTTCGAACAACAGAATAAATAGGGCTATCGGACCACTCATATATCAAAAGAGATTTTATAATACTAAGTTCTGCATATGCCCTGGTGGTTCCCAAGTCAACAGTGCTCGCATAGCTGACTCAATCCATTATGGATGTGTTCCTGGTGAGATTTCACTGTTTTAATTTTGTAATTTTACTACATACTTGGAGTACTGCTTAGCTTCATGACTTGTACTTCAAACCTGATTGATTGGCACTCTTATACAGCTTATGCGATTTTGCTAATTTATACATTAGCATGGGGGGTTTGCAAAATCATTTAAAACTTTCAAGAGTGCTTTTTTCATGTGGCGTACTATACTACAACAACCAAGTTTTAGTTCCAAAATTTTGAGGTCAACTATGAATCCTCAACACACTAGTTAGGGTTAGCCACATGTATGTTTTTCCACTTTTCTATTATATCCGAAGTAATATTCTCTGTTATCTTCTTTATTGACCTGTCCCTTTAAATTACTTGTACTAATGTTATTTTATTTCTTCTACCTTTTTTTTTCATTCGCTCGACTTGAGTCAACTCACGCTTTCTCATTAGTGGAGTAATTGCTTTCCTTTGCACATGTCCAAACCATCTTAAGGGACATTTTCTCATCTGTTCATCAATAGGAGTCATTTCTATCTTTAAATGAATTCCCTCATTTCGAATCCTATTTTCTCTTTTATTTCCATTTATCCATCTTAACATTCTAGTTTTAGCTATACTCGTCTTATGGACATGTTACTTCTTAATAGCCGAACATTTAGTACCATAGATCATAGTAGGTATTAGTGGATCCATTCATAATAAAGTGACAAAATTTTACATTGGCTGTCAATCTACCACAACTGTCATTTTTTTTTGGGTTTGGGATCGATTGTGAACAAAATATTTGATAGTAAGCATAGACACAGGTGGACCTATGTGGTGGATTATAAGTTCATTAAAATTATTAACATAGATTGTGACACTATATTAAACTTTCAAGAAGATTAAAAATACTACTTCAAGTAAATTTCTATTTCAAAGAGTTATTAGAAATTTCATTATTTACTTTAAATTACTTCAATTTTTTGTATTAATAAAAAAAAAGGTTGGGACTTAACTCTTACACATCGTGCTTGCGCTATATGGCCAACGTAAATGTACAGGTTGTATGAATTTTTGCAATGTGGTGCACTATAAAACTATCAATGTAATTTTGGCAACACTTTGTTCTAAATCAAACTCTATTACTAAAGATTTATAATTTATTTGCATTGTATGGCTCAAGATAAGTGTCACTTATTGAACTGAGTTCTTGCAGCTTATGGCACACCATAGATCTTTAAACTTGTCAACATAGTTTTCTGTAAATTAAACTTTATTACTAAATTTTTAAGAAATTCAGAAGTACTTTTATTAAAACTAAATTACCAAAGTTTCAAGAAATCTAAAGAGAAGTTTCATTATTATTTTTAATTTATTTTAATAATGTATTATAAAAATAGGTTTTGATAAAAGCTTCGTCTTACATGAGATTTGTTATGATCCTAGTGTCCCACATGGATTAAATGTAAGCTTAATCATGTGTTTATAAGCTCTTGGTTACTCTTCCCTTGCAAGCCAGTGTTCAAGGGTAAGTACTACCCATGGGTTTGTATAGGGGTGTCAATTCAGGTTAGCGTGTCGGGTTCGTGTCATGTCGAGGTAGGGGTATTCGACTAAATGGCTCAACCCTAACCCAACCCATTTAATAATCGTGTCATGATTCTTCAACCCTAACCCGACCTGTTAATAAGGCGGGTTGACTTGACCCAACCCATTTGACACGCTTAATAAACGAGTCGTGTTGGGTTGATATGAATGCAACACAACCCTTTTCAACCTGCATAATATTAAATATAACATCCATCTAGAAATAATTTTTTTTACATCCCAAAAAGCAGTGCATACACTTCAAGTCTTCAACCCATATTTAAAATAACATAGTTCAACAAAAATATAAGATTCATCTAGAAATAAGTTTTTTACATTCCAAAAAAAGTGCATACACTTCAACCCAAATTCAAAATAACAAAGTTTAACAAAAATAAAATAACATAGTTCAACAAAAATATAATATCCTTGGAACTCGCCAAATACTAAGTATTAATATTGAAAGAATTTGAGCAAACAGTAGACTAATCCTAAATATGACCACGATTATCATCCATAGATTTTTTGTTGATGTCCAAATTCATAACATCTTCTACAAGCTCATCCAATTTCATTTGTGCAAGTTCTATGCCAAAAAAAAAAAAAGTATTAGTATTTCTAGGGTTTGTAAAGTTTCAATTTCCAATTATATCCCTTGTAAATTTTTGTAATTACTCACTTTTCTTTTTAAATTTAAAATATATGTTGGATATAAAAGGTATTTGACAAATCTAAAATAAAATAAATATTTATTTGTTATACAAGTTAAACGAGTTGTGTTAAGTGGGTCATTTCGAGGTAACACAAATAAATTGGCGTGTCAAACACGTCTATTGCGGGTTACGCGGGTTGACCCGCTTATGACACGTTTCTTATCGTGTCGCTTTCGGGTCGACCCGTTTATGACCCAAACCCATTAAGGCTCAACCCTAACCCGAAAAAACCTGTGTTGGGTTCGTGTCGTGTTCGCAGGTTGGGTCGAACATTGACACCCCTAGGTTTGTAACATTTAATATCAGAGCCAGGTTCCATGTCAAGTAATCGGACATAGCTCATTGAGTATGAGATCAAATGAGTTGCGACATTGTGGTCGGATCTCGAAGGAGGTGACCTAGAGGCTAGATTAAAATTATTGGTAGATGAGTGGAGCCACCAAAAAGAGAAAGGGCTACCCTCGGGTCAGTGTCGCTAGAGTGAGCCGTCGTGGATGTAGGTTGCGGGGTGTGGTGGTATGTTATGATCTTAGTGTCCCACATGGATTAAGTGTAAGTTAAATTATGTGTTTATGAACTCTTGGACACCCTCCCCTTGCAAACCGGTTTTCAAGGGTGAATTCTACTCATGGGTTTGTAACAAGATGTGTCAACATGTAACTTAAAGTATTTTCTGTAATTTTTCAATTTCAATTTCAATTATATTATCAAAATATTTTTTAATTTATCCTTTTTTTAAAAAAAAAAAAAAAATTTATAATTGTATATAAATCTGTACATATATCGCACAGCGACACTATATATCATTGTGCTAGTATATATTTAAAATTTAAATCCCTAAGTTCTTCATGTGTTGGATCTCTTGCAGTGATGTTGTCAAATTATTATGACCTGCCATTCAATGATATTCTGGATTGGCATAAATTTGCTGTCATACTTAAGGAGCATGATGTGTATCAGCTTAAGCAAATTCTAAAGGACATACCTGATGCTGAATTTGTTGCACTTCACAAGAACTTAGTTAAGGTATTGCCTTTCTATCTCAAGTCAAAAATTCTAAGTGGTTTATCTGATTTATACTACTTTTCAATTCTCATATGGTCAATCTGCTTCTACGCTGTATATATTGTTTGTGTGTACGTATGTTTGTGTGCTTTGTCGGCTTCAAGTTCCGTAGGTGAACAACTCACTATTGTATTAAGTATTATTTCAATGGTCTTTACAGTTTATATATATATAAAAAAAAAAAAAAAAAAAAAAAAAGAAAAAAAAAAAAAAGGGAAAATAAAGTAAACTACTTGATAAGAATTTCTTTTATGGATTGTCTTCTATCAGGTTCAGAGGCATTTCCAGTGGAACTCTCCACCCATCAGATATGATGCATTCCATATGGTCATGTATGAGCTTTGGTTGCGCCACAATGTGATCAAATACTGATTCGATTATATTTCCAGTATGCTATATGTACATTTGCTGGCTAGTAATCCAAACTGTTTGTAAATTATCATATGCAGCTCTCTCACGTTCCTTAGTAGTCTTAGAAAGAGAGGAATTAACACTAGTAGAATGGTGGTGTTTATGTAGGTGTAGTGGGAGTCAGTGGATCATTTGTTACTTCATTGTGATTTTGCCAATGTGATGTAGGACTATTTATTTTCGTTTTTTGGAGTTAATTGGGTGCTCTAATGTAGAGTATTTGATTTATTGATTGGGGTGGAGGAATTGGTTCCGTAAATGCTTGTCCACTGTGTTCCTTTGTGTTTGATGTGGCTTTTGTGGCAGGAGAGGAATTCTCATCCCTTTGATGACGTGAAAATTTTGGAAGAAAAATTGAGGCTTTTATTTCATAGATTACCATTTGAATGATCGACTGTCTTGAGTTTTAGTGACAGTAGTACTATTATTCAGTTCGCTAATTCGATATCTTTTAATTGTAATACTTTGGATACAATTCTTTATACTGTGCTATATATTGTTCACGAGAAAGTTTAAAATCATGTGCTAAAAAAAATAAAAAATAAAAAATCGTGATGGAGAGTAACGTTACTAATGTTTTAAGGGTAATTTGCTTTGTTCTTTATGTTTGGTTGTTCCCCTTAGAGCCCTACCTTTTTTTATACATGTCCTTGTTTGTTATTTTATTTATTTATTTTTATTTTTTTAAGATAACTCGGACTACTTTAACCTTAGAGCATTCGCATCAGGAAATTCTATCCTATCTTATTTTACCATCTCAAAAAGTTACTTTATCAATTATACAATACCATTTTACAATATTTTTAACATCCCAACTTTTATTTTACAATACAACACATTAAAATAATATTTCTACACAACAAAATAATATTTCCCAAAATCATATCTATTCTCTCCCATCTCTCTCCTCTCTCTAATTTTTACCTCTCTTCCAACTGCAACTTCCACTGGAGCCTTCATTTTCGACGAGGTGGTGAAATAGCCCAAAGCCATAATCTTATTCACCCTTTCCATGCTGATCTTCACAAACCCAGACACAGGCCACAACAACTACAAAAAAACCCCATCAGAACCCACCCAAACCCACCTCGTCGATCTCCACCTCAACCATGACGCCACGTTGATCTCCACCTCGCCATGCCACCACGTCGATCAATAAACCCACTACACTGATCAGACCCACGGTAGCAACCAGAGAGAGAAAGCAAAAATGGCGGTAAGTAGATAGAGAAAAGGGAGAAGAGGGAGAAATGAAAAGCATAGATAGAGGGAGGCACCAGCACGTCGATCTCCACCTCGCCATACCACCACGCTAATTAGGAAAACCACTACATCGATTAGACCCACGGTAGCAACCAGAGAGAGAAATCGACCACGGTGGCAAGTAGATTGCATAGATAGAGAAGATGGAGAAATGAAAAGCACAATGCAAAGATAGAAAAGAGGGAGAAGAGAGGAGTGTCTAAGTGTGAAAGATAGAGGAGAGAGAGTGAGTAATAAAAAAATGAAATTTAAGTTTACAATTGGTGAACAGTGACTTATATAAGTATAATTGTATTGTAACTCTATTGTAAAACTTTTTAGAATTGAAAGACCGGATGGAGGGGTTGTTTTATGCTAAAATTTTCCTACATATGCCATTTAGCATGCCCAATACGAATGCTCTTAGACCAGTCCAATTATCAGGGGGCGTGCGCTAGGTTTTAAGGATGGGACTTTGGTTGATATGTGTGATATCTTTTGTGTTTCTCTCTGTGGGAGAATGGAGAATTTGAATAATTTATTTGAAATTTAAAAAGGTTTAGCTATACAAGAAAAAAAATTAGAAAAACAAATCATAGTACTATAACACAATTTCAAATATTATGGATTAGCTCATAAAGAAATAGTATCAATCAAACACACCAAAAATGATAAAATAATATCTTGGTAAATATAGAAAGATGAAAAATAATTTTATAAAATATTTAATTTTTAGAGAGAACAAACTATCTTCAACAAACTTTAGAGAACAAATTATACATTATACCATAATCATAAAATAATTATTTATTCACACGCATTGTGCAGGTGTAGGTCTGCAACTAGTAGTAAGCTATCTCCCTTATTCTGCTCTCCAAATTGCCAACCGTTTGTCTCAGCTTCTTGTTTCAATAGTACTCATCATCATATTAGGGGAGCTCTCAGTAGATTTCTCTCTTTTCAATGTCAAGTATGTCAATAATGAGACGTAAAGCACCATTGCTGGAAGAGCTAGTACACCTGCGAGGATTGATCCAGCTTTTGAGGTCTGCTTATTTGTTATCCTTCCTATGATAGTCGTACTTAAGAAGTATAAGTTGATCCCAATTGAGCAACACCCCAAAAGCCATGAAACAAGCCTTACCTACGGCGGAAGTACCAAAAGAAATTGTCAAGCACCATATAATTGTTATGCCAAAGAAGCAATGGGTATTAATCATATGGATCCGGTTACTGTATGCCTTTATTTTGGCATATCTTGGCATGAAGAGAAATCAATTTTATCATTGTAAGTGTTGTACTAATATAGGTCATGAGTTTTATAGAAGTCAGACCTTGGTGCAATAGAAAACGCCTTTCACCAAAAGTAATAGGTGATAGGAAGCGAGTTTGAATTCTGACATCAATCTCTCCAAAGAATTGGGGGATAAAAAATTGACTACTAATTAAAAATGGAAATTTTGCGCACTAGGTTCAACTTTTTAAGGGTTGAACTAATATTACTAAATGATGCAAAAGTACCTTAAAATGTTAGAAATCTTACCGTTATTGAGTTCTTATGGGGACCCATCTTTGCTTCGCTGCTGGTGAACTTTAGGAGAGGAACCAATGCAAATGGTAGTTCAAATGATAAGACCATCTGCAAAGAAAAATAACAATAGAAATCAAAATTTTGGACTAATTTAAGGATTAGAAAGAGTAGAAGTTAACTAAGAGTTCTGTTTAGTTTGAAATTACAGAAGCAATAATGATAAGGCTTGCAGCTCCCCGAGATCCACCTATAATGCATACCACTAAACTTGGAGTAATTGCTATGCACCTTGTTATTAAGTTTCTCAACCAGGGCTCTATCTTCAAATCTAAGAAACCCTGCAAACAACGCAGCTAAAAGCTTCAGAAATCTTTCATAATTAAGCTCATCTCTCTGAGGGAAAAGGATTCACGCATTGATGAGCACCTGCATAATGTACTGGCCAGCGTAGGTTCCGGTGACAGTTGAACTCTGACCAGAAGCAAGCAAGGATATGGCATAAAGTTTCGAACTCCAATTTCCAAGGGCATTCTATTAAAATACCATATAGCAAGTCAAGAAAAAAAACAAATCAGGAAAACAAACGTATAATTCTGTTACCTAATTCTCTTTGGTTGCTGAAATTCCTGTCAAACATAATATATTAAACTTGCATGGTTTTGTAAAACTCAGTTTTAAAGTTCTAAGTTGCCATTTTCTCTACATGCCTCGCCTCATGTGAATTTTCCTCCTTACAACAAGTGGGGTTGGAACTTGGAACCTTCTTACAGCAATACCACTGAACTACAAGTCTTTAAGCCGTCTATGGTTTTGTTGAGAAACAACAACAGTTTGTTGGTCATGATAACATTAATGTTTTTTTTTTTTTTTTTGAATAAGTAATTAGCATAAGGAAGAAGGCATATATATATGTAATACCTTAAGCAAGGAAGCTGCAGACTCCAGAGTGATATTCTTGCATTGAGCTTTGTTTTCTGGAGATATAATTGGATTGGAACACACGCTACCACTAACAGATACGACTGCCACATTGATGAGGAACGCTAGGAACAATGCTAACCCACTTTCTATCAAAAAGCACTTGCTTGCACTCTAGAGAGAGAGAGAGAGAGAGAGAGTAAGAGAGGTGGTTAGTTTAATCAAACTTTGTCATTTCTGGAAGGAAATAATTGAAGGTTTTAATTACTTACCTTGATGCCATCTAAGGTGTGAGGGATTTTTCTTGATATAACCAGTGCTGAGTGGAGAAAAAGATTGTGTCTGCAGTTTGATAGTATGAGAATAGTGGCAGAGTCAAATGTTTTCGATGGCTTTACCATAACATATTCTATATAAAGAGCCTATAAATGGGAAAACAAATGAAATTACTAGAGTGGATTTGGTGATAAATTATCTGGTGGTGAATTTGGTCCGAATCTATTTGGATTCCAAGTTTTCCTAGTATGGACTACATGTTTGGCTAGGGAAGTTAGGCCATGTGGGCCTCAGGTTGGGGCAATAAATTTTTTTTTTCTTCAAAGCTCACACTTTTGCAAAGTCTGAGAGAGGTGGTCCAACCAACAACTGATCATCCAGGTTTTGAAGGTGCTTTCAAGCTCATACCTGATCAGTTCTAATCCATTAGGGAAACAATGTTCAACCCCAATCCATTGGGGGTCACCTCAGTATTAAAGGTTAGCCACATTATATATGGATGTGATACAAGAAACTTGAACGATGCCATTCATTTCAAGGGCTTCAGAAACTTATTCTCTCTCTTTGGGGTGGGGGGATTATTAAGTACTCTCAAAGCACATGACATGGTGCTTCATTCTCTCAAATTCATAGTGAATCACACCAAAAATCTTGCCATAAATATGAGAAGATGGAGCATCAAGCCACTGTATAAGTACTTGATAATTACTTATTCAAGAGTGCCAACATCACCAAGTGGATGCTATAACTTTTCAAAAGTTTGTGAAAAAGGTTTTACAAACTTGTTAGCATATGTTGCACAAATTTTACCCATTTGTACAGGAAAATATTAAAGGTATTATTAATTTTATTAGAAAATTATAACTTGACATAATAATTAAGTAATGTAGTTGATTCGTATTACATAAAATAAAATATAAGAAATAACATAAAAAAAAAATTCTTAATTCTTTTTGGTGTTTTTGAAAAGTTTGACATATTGTCACATACTACTCTTTCCATCTCAAATTGTTAACCTTCACTCTACTTCATTTTTTGGAAGTTCCAAAAGTTATATATCTTTGAAAAAGCCAATACTCTTCTTTCATTTTATTTTTTTAAGGGACGAAAGTTTAAATTAAGGATGATAATTTGGAAACTTTACATTTTTATGTAAAAAACAATGCATTTAATAATATTCTTTTAAAAAATTGGATTTTCTAAACAAGCATAAGCAATATGGGGTAGAGGAAGTATATAGTAAAAGTTGGATTCTATAAGTTGTAATTGTGCCAAGTGGCTATCTTCTTTATCCACCGAGTGGCAACACTCTTCTTGCACTAAGTGGCTACCTTTTATTAAAAGCTTAGGCATTTAACTCAATTCATGTATAATTTGGGGCAGTTTCAAATTAAACCTAAATTAAAAAAATTTATTCAACCAGGAATTGGAACCTAACTAATCATATAGTTGTGATTAAAACCTATCTAATCATAAAATAAAATAAAAATTCCATGTGAAAATATAATCCTTTTATCTATGTGAGAGTTGTAAAAGTATATTATAACAACTGATTTAATTATCATTACCAAAATATTGATTAATAAAATTACATATAAGCTAATGTCGAAATCTTACCACATTATATACTTTATAATTAAAATTGTGTCTTACATGATATGATTATACCAAATACTTTTCACCAAATAACTTGAAGTAAACTAGTTCTTTTATTTTCATTATATATTTTATTATTCAATTTCACTTATATAATGTATAAGTTTTGATCTGTGTATGTGCATAATACTAATTAATTTTTAAAACTTACCCCACCTTACTTATTAATCTCATATACACAAAACCGATAGCTTGGTTCTGAGGAGTTTAGGTAGTATGATAGTATTTTATAAAAGATATGGTTTCCAGCCCTGAGGTGGTCTATTCTGTTTCCATTACATGTATCCTCCTCCTCACATGGGGGTGAACCCTACAAGTGTGGGGTCCACCCCTATGTGAGGGTGAGGATACATACAACGGAAATAACATGTATTTTCTCTCCACCTCCAGGTTAATCAACATTTCACCTACCGGAAATAGCACTACACATTATTCAGTAATCCCACCACAAATAGCGGACAGCCTGGATTCGTGGAGCTCACGCAAGTGTGACATACATACTAGCATTTTGTAGAAGATATATGGTCCATAGCTGAATCCATATTAAATACATGTACTTATGTATGCTTGATTTGCTTCCCCAAACTATTTAAAGTTAGAAAAGTAGCAATATATATATATATATATATATAGTAGTTTGTGAAATTACGGCATGATGAGAGCTCCTAAAAGAGCAATGGCATCACTGGTGGCCCGTGGCCCATTCAATTTGGGAACAAACATGCCAGTCAAGATCTCCTCTGCACTGGGTTTAGCGTGTACCATCACGGTGAAGAAGCAACAGCCTAGTACCATCACTAGCAAGCCAATTACACCCTCCAGCTTCCTTATCTACCAACCAAAAATATACCCACTTTAGAACTGTAAAATAACAAGAAAGATAGTTAGATAGAACTAGCTTGGAGCAATATTAGTCACTGCTAGCTACTTACACCATATCGTTGCAGTCCAAGGAGTAGAAGAGTATTCAATCCAGCTAGTAGGACCCCAATCCATATGGGTACTTTGAAGAGTATGTGGAGAGCAAATGCTGTTCCTACGACTGTAAAAATCATAAGTCAGTGACATCTATGTATGAATTTTCATCTACTTTTAAGGATGGTGTCTTATGTATTGGTAACATACAATATCTCTCTCATATTATGTGAGTCCCATAGGTTGTATTTTATATTGCATGAATTGCAACATATCAACAGGGGCAGCTTGATGCATCTAAAGGTCTAAGGCGAAAATTGATTATTTTGTTTTATATGCAAAATTACTACTAATTATTTACATGAACCAGAGATTTTTTTTTTAATTTTTATTTTAATAAAAAGTTTATATACGTAAAAAATTTGACAAAATTTTTTACATTTGTTGATGTGTCAGATTGATAGTAGTAAGTTAAAGAATAATGTTAGTGGTGAACCTAGATGAAAACTAGTAAAAATTTGTTAACTTGACTATTGTGAAAAATGTTGTAAATTTTTTTATTTATTGCTTTCTTTTTTTGAAAAGTGCTACATTCACAATATTTTTCATAACAAATCTTAGGTATTATGTTACTTCTTGTTTTCTATTTCAACATACCAGTAAAATTATTTTTTTACTATCAATAACAACATGTAACAATCTGCTATTTAGGTTTTGTTGTAAAAGTATTGTGAAAAATCTTATGGACATAGCATTTCTTTATCTTTTTTATTTGTTTTTCATTTGATAAAAAAAAATTATTTTATTTATTGGTTAATATTTTAGCTTAATTAATACTATTTGTTAAAATTTAAGTACTTTTTTTTTTAACTTGCAACCTTAGGATCTGTTTGAATACAATTTATTTTTGTTGAAACTAAAAATTGAAAACTGAAAACACTGTAATAAAATAATTTTTAAATGTGTGAATAGTACCGTGAAAACGATTTTTAATATTTTTAAATGCGTTAACAGTATATAAAAGTACATAAACAGTGATGAACAGTATATGAACAATAAAATTGGTCTCTAAAAATTGAACACGTGAAAAAAAAAAGAAAAAAAAAAAAGAAAGAAAGAAAGAAAGAAGGGAGCAAAACGCAAACGCCAGAGATGGTCAAACACGGATCCATACGGGTCTTTAGGCAGCCACATTAATGACTTGCACCATTGAGCCGCACTGCATATCATGTCTTTTTTTACATATCACATCTCTCTCTCTCTCTCTCATAAAGTAAACAGATGATGGTATACAAAATGGAATCTCTCGTAAAGTTATTAAAGTTTAAAATAAAAAAACATATGGAATGTTAAGAGTTAGACACAGGATTTTGATTTTATTTTAACATGTTTCACTTAAAATTGTCCATACCTTCTGGGATATCCGCAGCTATCACAGCAACCTCCGCAAGTATCCACAGGCAGTAATTAACTGAAGTTGGGTACTCTGCCTTGCAGTGCTCAGCAAGATGCTTTCCTGTAATTAAGCGATATTAAGCAGTAACTCTAATAAAGATTGAAATATTGCATGAAATAGTTTGAGATAAAAATGCACGTGCATGATTGAGCACAGCATAGAGGGAGAACCTGTAGCCACTCCTAGATTTGCCGAACGAGACTGGATTGTTAAAGCAAAGCTCAGCCCAACAAGCACGATCCATAGCAACTGCTTATACAAAATAGATTGCATTCATATGAGACAAAGAATCCATCCTAATATAATAATAATAATGATCCCAAAAATAAATGAAGAATAAGGAATACCTCGAATTTGTGGTCTGCACCAGCTTGTAGATCTGTTTCCACTAGTGCATTTCCGTAGCAGACAAAGCAAGAACTTAGAGCATAACAAAATGTTTTCTTTTTGCTTCACGAGATTGATTATTTCAACATTTTATTAATACAATATTCTTAGTATGTTTTCTGACATTTCAACTAATAAAACCATGATTTTGGTGGAGATATATTTTCCAGATTTGTCATATAATTTCTATAATCACTTTTATTAGGGTGGTATTTTTGAGAATTCCAATATTTTTCACCAATAAATATCGTTTTTAGTTTTTAAATTAAGACCCCTCACAAAATCACCTACATTTAGAACCACAAGCTAGGGTCGAGAGAGAAAATTTTGCTTACAGTTTCCGGGATCAAGATAGGCGACAGAAACGAGAAAACCAGGTCCGACATAACCCAAGAGTTTCTTCCATCTAGGGGTTTCTTCTATCTGAACCAGAGCCATGTTTTAGGCTTGCTGTCTCGTACTGATCTCATTGTTATAAGTTCTCCAGCCCATTTATAAAGGCGATTGTTAAGGGAGACTACATAATGTACTACGCGTGTTACAATAATTCAGCCCCTACAAGACAAATATCTAAAATTATAGAGAGTACCTCATAATTTTAGAGTACTCCTACAAGACAAATATCATGGGCAATTATAGAGAGTACTATAAATAAATAAATTGTTTCTCAAATAATAATAATAATAATTTTAGAAAAAAAAAAAAGAGAGCAGAAAATCATGCTATATCTGGTAAGATGTTTTGCAAAAACAATTGTACAAAAACTATAGTTAACTTTATATATTCAATATTCCTTTCATTCCAATCTGAATAAAAAAAAAAAAAAAAAATTACTCCTCATGAAAGTCAATATTATACTGAATGTTATTTTAATTTAGTTAAGAAAATGAAATATTTCAGTATCGGTAATGTAGGGACACGATTTATTTAACGGCCCATGAATGACGTTGGACTCGTATGCATAGGGCCCCAACAATATGATTTGTAGAAAGTGGGCTTGAAAGGCATGACCTTGGACACAGGTGGACGGTTTCATCGCGGCGTCTATGGAAATTCTTATATGGGCGGGCCTGGCTTGACTAGCTAAGCCCTCCATTGGTACGGGTTGTAGGACTTAAGTTCTCGGATGCCGTCCAAGGAGTCTTATATCCTTCCCTTTCTCCCTTTTTCCGGGAGAGAGAGTCCCCTTTTTTTCTGGGGGGTTCTTCCTTTTATACTAGTGTTTGTTTCCCCTTTTAGAGTCCACGTATAAGTTTCACTTTTCTGGGGTGCAGACCTGTCTTGTCAACCCATGCCTAGAGTGGTTTGGGGTTGTTGGGAAAGTTAAGGGGTATGGTTTAGAGTATGGACTTGTCAGATACAGGGTTTTGTATTATGATGTTGGCAGCTTTTTCCCTTGCCCTGCCCTTACACTCAGTTTGCCTCTTTCTTCAGGCATTTCGTGAGGTGCCGAGTAAGAGGTCGTCCTCGGCAATGGCTCTCCTCGGCTTGGGCCCTGGGTCCTAATGTAGAGTGGGCCTGGGCCACGAGTTCTCTGGCCCCACAGGTAAAATACTGATATATCATTTTGAAATTATTGCTAATTTATATATTTTTATATATAGATAAATAGATATAGATATTTATTTATTTATATGATTGGGCAAATCTTTTATTGAGCCTTCCAATTGTTTCACAGCAACATTTGCAACAAACCTGTTGTGTAATTTTAAGAGGCAAATGAAGCCACGTTAGAATAATACCATTGTCACATTAATTTAAATTGTCAAATACACTTATTCCACATAAACATATAATGTAATATACAATGTGAAGGGGTTGATCTATGGTTCCTAAGGCTTCATGCAATTTAAGAAGTCCTCGGTTTAAAACTCTTAGCTGATATTTTGAGGTTACTCCTATCAAATTCCTTCCTATAATTACCTAATGTGTACAATAGACACACCTTGAGAAATAGCTAGGTGGTGGAAGAGCTTAAGACCCACATTGGCCAAAAAAAGAAAAAAAAAAAAAATCGGTTGCCCAGTTTTAAATATGCTTTGTGAATATATTGATTTTGGTCTGCCTTTTTATCTTCATCTAAATTATTTTTCAAAAGTTAAAGTTGGAAAAGTATTTATGTCTTTAAACCGTTGTGACAAGCTTAATTATCATCTTAATTGTAAAAGAAAAAAAAAAGATTAAATCCACTTTTTCCTTTGAAATTGTTGTTGGTGCATGATACATGTCTTGTCTTGAGAGTTGATTAATTTACTTTTGTATCTTTCAGGGAATAGTTAGTGAAGAAAAAGTGGACTCCTTTAATATTCCATTGTATTACATGTCTCCCCTGGAACTAGAAGCTGTTGTGGATTGAAATGGGTATTTTAGTATAGAGAGTATGGAGGACTTACCTCCCATTCAAGAAATAATTACTAGTACCATTCCTAAAAGCCAAATAGTCGCATCTCACATGTTTCTTATGTCATGTTTTGCCAAATTTGAAAATATTGACTAAATTTTTTTGAAAGATCTGTTCTAGATTAGTAGATGAAGCACCAAAAACACACTTAAAGAGTTGACTAGAACTGAAATTGTTAAACAAAGTGCACCACTTTGACTAAATATTGCTTAGTTTGAAAATGATATTAACAAGTAAACCAATGTTACTGACAAATAAAGTAAGCACACAAAAACATAGAAACCCATAAAACAAGCATTTTGGGTACACAGAAATCAGCCTAAAAAAAAAAAAAAAGATCTTTATGGTCCCAGAAAAACCCAAATTCAGTACCAAACAAAAACTAACAAAACCCACAAAAATTAAACTTAAAAATCTAACATATCAAGTCACAAAATTGCATTTATTTAATAGACACATTTATGCACACGCATGAAAGGGAAAAAAAATTATAAAAGCAATGTCTAGTATCCATAATGATATACATAGATTTGCTGCTAAGTTTAAATATTATAAAATCAATAGGGATTGTTGTTCCATATCTCAAAAAATCAATAGGGAAAGACTCATTACCTTCTCCAATCCCAAAAGCTATGTCCTAAAATAAAAACCCTCTCTAATCCCAAAATCAATATCCTGCTAATCCTGAAAGAAGAAAAAATAATCCACAAAGTCACCAAGTTTAACATGAGAGAGAGAGATAGAGAGAAGAGTGATGAGAGAGAGAGAGATCTTACCAGTCTTTTTGGGAGAGGTTGAGAGGCGTGGGTCTGTCTATGGGAGGAGAAAGAGGGAGTAACAGTGATTTGTTTACACAAATAAAAATAAATAAATAAATAAAAAGTAAGACTTAACTACGATACTTAAATGTTGTTCCTTTGATGCTATTCTTTAGATCACTCTCTTAAGATTTTATCACGTGGCTTTTTTCTTATAATAGAAGTGTATTTTTAAAATTAAGTAGCCACATGGAAGAATCTTAAGAGAGGAACTTAAGTAACAACACCTAAAATACTATACATAAATTTTATCCAATAAAAAATAATGAAAAAAAAAAAAAAAAAAACCTAAAAAATTTAGAACCCGCCTAAAAATTGGTCACCGCACCAAAAGAAAAAAAAAAAAATATTCACTACATGCTATGCACTACTCAAAAGAAAAAACTAAACCTCTACTTTTAGTTTACAGACTTTGTGCTTCACTGTTTTGCTAGTCTGCTAATTCTATTTGTATACACAACAATTCAATGAGAGCCACACCTTTGTTTTTTAGTTTTTAATATAGAATGAATGTGAGCCACATAATTTTGATATTCTTTTAAGCCTTGAGATTTTGTTTTACTTGCAACACTGTACATTATACTACTTTCTTCTTCTTCTTTTGTTTAGTGTACATTGTACTACGTACTACTTCTCAAAAACATTATTATTATTATTATTATTATTATTATATATTACCACTACTACTTGATAATTATGATTTAGCTTTGATATTCACATAATTTAGTTTTTTTTCCTTCTTATGATAATTATGATTAGAAAAAAAATAGTAGTTTTGATTAATTAAGTGAATAAATTTAAAAAGTACTTAATTTTTCTCTAACATTAATTCATTAATATATATATATATACACAAATAAACAAATAATAAACATTTTATTTTTAAGATTACAATTCAATATATGTGATGGTCCATTTTGAAAAAAATAATTAAATCTAAATGAAAGTATCACTAAAATATGTGATGGTCCGTTTTTACATTTTGCTATTTCTATTTTCTAAATATAAGATGTGAAAACCCACAAAAATATTTTCCAAATTTTTACCTACATATTATTAGTAATAAACTTATTATATTTTTCCTTTTATAATTATAAAATAAATATTTATGACGTTACCGATTGGACCAAACAACTGGTAACTAGTCACTTTTTTAGCTCCTTGTTCGTATCAGTTTTTAAAACTAGACTAGCCTTGCCAATTCAACCAAGAACCAATCACTAATCCGGTTTGGTTATAACTAAAAACCGAAAAATAGTAAAAACCCAAGATTAACTACGAATCGGTTGATCAACCGTGAAAA
Source organism: Quercus robur (assembly GCF_932294415.1). NCBI lineage: Eukaryota > Viridiplantae > Streptophyta > Magnoliopsida > Fagales > Fagaceae > Quercus > Quercus robur. The sequence continues at coordinate 17,392,722 of NC_065539.1, forward strand.
CTGAAGACCAGGACAGCTCAATCTGTTTTTGAATGTTTCTGTTAAGATGCCTAAATGATCCCAAAGTAACGGTTCTTATAGCAATCAAAATTCATATCGAATTAAAAAATATAGGGCTGTGTTTAAGTTATACCTGATGTAACTCTAAAAAATGTTACACCACCCAATAACTTATTATTCAATTCATATTTTGAAAATCTAACCGTTGGATTATATTTTCTATATGTTCTTAACATGCATGCCAATTTTCATGCCAATCGGATGTAGTTTACCATTTGATCTTTAAACTCATCCTTTATGCGTTATTTTAAACTACAAAAACTTGAATTTAGACAATTGATTGATGACATGCCTATTAATCTTTGATTACCTTGAAATTTTGTAAGCATGAAAAATATATGAAGATAATGTAATCTAACGGTAGATTTGTCAAAATTCACATCGAATTAAGAAATATAGGGCTGGGTTTAAGTTACACCTGATGTAACTCTAAAAAATGTTACACCACCCAATAACTTATTATTCAATTCATATTTTGAAAATCTAACTGTTAGATTATATTTTCTATATGTTCTTAATATCATGCCAATTTTCATGCCAATCGGATGTAGTTTACCATTTGATCTTTAAACTCATCTTTTATGCATTATTTTAAACTACAAAAACTTGAATTTAAACAATTGATTGAGGACATGCCTATTAATCTTTGATCACCTTGAAATTTTGTAAGCATGAAAAATATATGAAGATAATGTAATCTAATGGTAGATTTGTCAAAATTCACATCGAATTAAGAAATATAGGGCTGAGTTTAAGTTACACCTGATGTAACTCTAAAAAATGTTACACCACCCAATAACTTATTATTCAATTCATATTTTGAAAATCTAACTGTTAGATTTTATTTTCTATATGTTCTTAACATGCATGCCAATTTTCATGCCAATCGGATGTAGTTTACCATTTGATCTTTAAACTCATCTTTTATGCATTATTTTAAACTACAAAAACTTGAATTTAATCAATTGATTGATAACATAACTATTAATCTTTGATCACTTTGAAATTTTGTAAGTATAAAAAATATATGAAGATAATGTAATCTAATGGTAGATTTGTCAAAATTCACATTGAATTAATAAATATAGGGCTTGGTTCAAATTACACCTGATGTAACTCTAAAAAATGTTACACTATCCAATAACTTATTATTCAATTCATATTTTGAAAATCTAACCGTTGGATTACATTTTCTATACCTTCTTAACATGCATGCCAATTTTCATGTCAATCGGATGTAGTTTACCATTTGATCTTTAAACTCATCTTGTATGCGTTATTTTAAACTACAAAAACTTGAATTTAAACAATTGATTGATGACATAACTATTAATCTTCGATCACCTTGACATTTCGTAAACATGAAAAATATATGAAGATAATGTAATCTAACAGTAGATTTGTCAAAATTCACATCGAATTAAGAAATATACGGCTGGGTTTAAGTTACACCTGATATAACTCTAAAAAATGTTACACCGCCCAATAACTTTTTATTTAATTCATATTTTGAAAATCTAACCGTTGGATTATATTTTCTATATATTTTTAACATGCATGCCAATTTTCATGCTAATCGGATGTAGTTTACCATTTGATCTTTAAACTCATCTTTTATGCATTATTTTAAACTACAAAAACTTGAATTTAATCAATTGATTGATAACATAAATATTAATCTTTGATCACCTTGAAATTTTGTAAACATAAAAAATATATGAAGATAATGTAATCTAACGGTAGATTTGTCAAAATTCACATTGAATTAATAAATATAGGGCTTGGTTCAAGTTACACCTGATGTAACTCTAAAAACTGTTACACTATCCAATAACTTATTATTCAATTTATATTTTGAAAATCTAACCGTTGGATTACATTTTCTATACCTTCTTAACTAGCATGCCAATTTTCATGTCAATCGGATGTAGTTTACCATTTGATCTTTAAACTCATCTTGTATGCGTTATTTTAAACTACAAGAACTTGAATTTAAACAATTGATTGATAACATGACTATTAATCTTCGATCACCTTGACATTTCGTAAACATGAAAAATATATGAAGATAATGTAATCTAACGGTAAATTTGTCAAAATTCACATCGAATTAAGAAATATAGGGCTAGGTTTAAGTTACACCTGATATAACTCTAAAAAATGTTACACCACCCAATAACTTTTTATTTAATTCATATTTTGAAAATCTAACTGTTGGATTATATTTTCTATATATTCTTAACATGCATGCCAATTTTCATGCCAATGGGATGTAGTTTACCATTTGATCTTTAAATTCATCTTTTATGATTTATTTTAAACTAGAAAAACTTGAATTTAATCAATTGATTGATAACATAACTATTAATTTTTGATCACCTTGAAATTTTGTAAGCATAAAAAATATATGAAGATAATGTAATCTAACGGTAGATTTGTCAAAATTCACATTGAATTAATAAATATAGGGCTTGGTTTAAGTTACATCTGATATAACTCTAAAAAATATTACACCACCCAATAACTTATTATTCAATTCATATTTTGAAAATCTAACCGTTGGATTATATTTTCTATACCTTCTTAACATGCGTGTCAATTTTCATGCCAATCAGATGTAATTTATCATTTGATCTTTAAACTCATCTTGTATGCGTTATTTTAAACTATAAAAACTTGAATTTAAACAATTGATTGATAACATGACTATTAATCTTCGATCACCTTGACATTTTGTAAACATGAAAAATATATGAAGATAATGTAATCTAACGGTAGATTTGTCAAAATTCACATCGAATTAAGAAACATAGGGCTTGGTTCAAGTTTCACCTGATGTAACTCTAAAAAATGTTACACTATCCAATAACTTATTATTGAATTCATATTTTGAAAATCCAACCATTGAATTACATGTTTAATATGTTCTTAACATGCATATCAATTTTCATACCAATCCGGTGTAATTTACCCATTATTATCCATTTAACTAATTAAATCTTATCCAAACCTAACTCAACCAAATTATTATGAGTAAACCCCAACCAACCCAATTACCCAATAATCAAAATTACCAAATTGCCAGTAAAACTTGCAAATAATCAAAGTACTCCTAAAATCCTCTAAAATTGCCGAAATGCACCCTAAACCTAAAAAATGACTGAAATACCTCTAAAATCATAAAATTACCAAAATACCCCTTAAACTTAAAATATTACCAAAATATCCTCGAAAACTATAAAAATACCAAAATACCCCATAAACCTAAAAAATAATCGAAATACCCCCAAAACCTTTAAAATGACCGAAATACCCCCTAAAACTTAAAAATGACAAAAAAAATACGTCTTAAACCTAAGAAATGACTGAAATACTCCCCAAAACCTAAAAAGTACCAAAATGCCCATGAAACCTAATAATGACCAAAATACCCTCGAAATATTAAAATTAACAAAATACCCCCCTAAACATAAAAAATAACTGAAAATATTCTCAAAACCTTAAAAAATGACCAAAATACCCCCTAAACCTAAAAAATGACCAAAATAGCCTGAAATTATAAAAATGAGTATTTTGGTCATTTAGGGGTATTTTGGTCATTTTTAGGTTTAAGGGTATTTCGATCATCTTTTAGGTTTAAGTTATATTTTTATCACCATATAGGTTTTAGGGCAATTTTTGTCATTTTATAGGTTTCAAGGGTATTTTAGTCATTTTTAGGTTTCGGGGGGTATTTTGGTAATTTTCAAGCATCAAGGCTATTTCAATCAATTTTTTTGTTTTGGAGGTATTTTGGTAATTTTTTTTTGTTTCGGGGTTATTTTGACCAAATTTTAGGTTTTAGGGGTATTTTGGTCATTTTTTAAGTTTCGTGTGTACTTTGGTCATTTATTAGGTTTAGGGGATATTTTGGTAATTTTTAGTGGTTTTTGAGCATATTTGGTGATTTTTGGGGTATTTTGGTCATTTTTGAGGTTATTTCATGGGTATTTTGCTCATTTTAGAGATTTTGGGATATTTTGGTCATTTTAGTGGTTTTTTTTAGCATAACTGGTGATTTTAGAGATTGTAGGAGTATTTTGGTCATTTTAAAGGTTTCATGAGTATTTTGCTTATTTTAGAGATTTTGAAGATATATTTGTCATTTTAGTGGTTTTTGAGAATATTTGGTGATTTTATAAAAATTGGCTTTCGGTAGGGTATGGATATCTATGGATAAACAGACCGGGTAACAATTGGGTATGGATACTAATTGGGTAAGGTAATCAGATATCCATGGATAAATTAATTGGGTCGGGTATATATGGGTATACCTTACCCATGACCATCCTTAATAGGTGATGAACACTTATTTGTTCACCAAAAACACCTCCATCTTAATATTGGATAATGAATTTGGAATTTTGTCACCCTCCAGTTAGTCTTTGGTTAAACAATAGGTGACTAAAATTTATTTCGTCACCAAAAACACCTACATCCTAATATTAGGTGACGAATTTAGAATTTCGTCACCTCTAGTAAGTCTTTGGTGACATGAATATTTCGTCACCTTAGGTTTGCCTTTTTTTCATGATCTATAGTGACGAAATAAATATCTCGTCACCAATTTGTGCATCTTTGGTGACGAAATATTGATTTCATCATCAATTGGTACATCTTTGGTGACGAAATATTGATTTCGTCACCAATTTTAAAATTTTTATAATATTTGATGACGAATTCTTCTTTTCCTCACTAAATGTTATCATTTGGTGACGAAATTGTTTATCCTCACTAGATTTCGTCACCATAGCCTACTTTTGTTGTAGTGATGATTGAGAGATGGTAGTTGTAGTGTACACAAAATTTGAATTAAGCTGAATTCTTCAACCAATTCTTCAACCAAGTATTAAAGTCATGAAGATTAAATTTATACCTTAGATGTCTTGATTGAAAACATTAAGAGGTGATGGTGATGATGATAATAATGAATTAAGACATCTAAGGTATAAATTCCCTCATCACTCTCATTATAAATTCCCTCATCACTCTCATTGTAACTAAAAAAAAAAACTAGCCATATAATATTATGCTTGAAATAACATGATGATGATGATGATGATGATGATGAATACCACCAATATGGAATGGTCATGTTTGGCAAGGAATGGGTCAAGAAATGAGCAATGTAGGGACACTGAATTTTTTCCAATCTTTTCACAATTGCTAAGCTAGTAATAAGTTATGGTTAAAGTAACATCACTTTCATTTACACCTATCATTAACACATTTTTTATTGGTACCAATCATAATATGTAATCTCAATAGTTGTTGAAAAATTATGTTCTTAAGATTATTGTCTACGAATTCCTTTTTTTTAGACATTGGAAGAGGGGGGGACGTGGGGTTTGAACTACAGGTAATGGGATGCCACAAAGGATAGAATTACACTGGACTATCATTTGAACTCATAGAATTCCAGATTGAAAGGCTTCATTCTTGTGTTGTTTGATGGGAAGAAACTTATTACCACTAGTATTAGAGCATTCACAATGAACTCAACAAATCCCACTTTTCCCCCCCCAAATTTTTGCTGAAAAAAATTATTTTTCTTGCTCCAACAAGTTCAACTATCTCAATGGGTTTTTTCTTAATTTTACACCCATTTTTTATTTTTTCCTACCTGATGTAAGTAATGCCTTTTTACATGGAATTCTTAAGGAAGATGTTTATATGCAACAACCTTATTACTAATTAAGTTGATCCAATTCATCCTACCTATGTTTGCAAACTGCCTAAATCCTCTCTATGGCTTGAAACAAACCCTCTAGGCTTGGTTTGAGAGCTTCACCAACCAATTGCTTTACTTAGGGTTCACTACCACTCTTGTAGATTCTTCTTTATCCATCTATCACACTAGTCACACTACTATCTACATTCTCATATGTTGATAATATTATCACCACAGGAAATAACACCACCTACATTATCTCTCTCATTTTGATGTCGTGGAAGTCTAAAAAAAAGCATATACATTGCTTTTTTTGATGAAATAGAAATTAAACTATTAGTTTTGGTAGTAAACCTCGAATTCATGAGGGTTTCCTTGAATTCATGAGGGTCCTTGAATTCATAAGGAGAAATAGTTTGAAATCCACCGAAAAATAGAGAGACAAAAATCTGAATTTTATTGATTGATTAATTGTTCAAAAAAACATTTACAGACTTGGAGGCCTATTTAAAAGCCCCATAACACTTAACAGACAAAAAAAAATATATTCTAAAACAAATCTTAATTAATACTTGATCATAGTAGGAACCAAATTTGATCTAAAAAGTATTAAAAGTACCTAAAAATAAGGAAATAATAACCATAAACCTAAAATAATGAAAATTACATAAAAGTACCAAAATTAATAAATGACAAAAATTAAATTACAGATTATGTTGTACATCCCTTAGCCACTCTTTTGAACTTGAAGATTTGGGACCTTTGAATTACTTCCTTGTAATTCAAAATACTCCTACCAAGATTGGCATCTCACTTTTCTGTTCCAAATATGCTTCAGACTTCTTCATCATTTTAATATGCAGAATGCCAATCCTATCAAAACACCATCTTTTCCTTCCATTAGACTCACAACTTATGGTGATTACAGCCTTCCTAATCCTATTGTGTTTATAAGCATGACTAGAGCTTTGTACGTATCTCACTTTTACCAGGCCTGATATTTCCTTTGTTGTTCACTAAATTTGTCAATTCATGTAATCCCCAATAAATAATTGTCTTATGGTTTCGAAGCATGTTTTAAGATGCATTAAAGGTAAAATTCACCTGCATGGCTTTCATTTCAATCTAGGCCTCTTAACCCCTTCAGCATTCACTGATGCTAACTGGGCTGGTGATCTTTCATGATGATGCACAAAAATCATCAGCTGATTGTCCTCGATTGCTCCAATTGTTACTTAAAGAACAAGAAACCAAGAACCAAATAGAGAGCACCGATGGGGTGCCAGCCAAAGACCCTTCAAAGGTTAAGTCAGTGAATGAGAAATCTCTAAGAACTCTATAGTGAGAGAAGTAGGGATTTTTTGCGTACATGGGAGAAGAGGAGGTCTGAGGCTTTTATAGTGGCGAATTAGTGAACCAAGATCCCTTGGATGTAGGGATTCTTCCTTGTAGAGAATATATGGAATTAAGGTTCCAAGATTTTAGGGTGTCTTTCCATATGGGGAAGACATGGGCGTGTACTAGGGTTTTTGTATGTGATGCGCAAGACATTTCCATAAGAGGATACGTGCGTGGAGACTACATAGAGGATTGTGGGGCCCACTATATCTACCCGTTGGTATGGTCCTTCGTTTGTCAGTGTCTAAGTGTTGATGCGAGAAACAACCTGACGGGTCTCCTAGGGGTGGTGTTTTTATTCGTCCATATAAACAGATCTGATGGGGAAACACACTACGATGGGTGTGTAGACCTGAGGAATGGGGGGATGTAGTTGAGTTCGACAATACTTGGGGAGTTTTAGATACTACTGGTGAGTCGTCCGTAGTATAATTGATCATCCGTTGTTGAGTTAAATATTATTTTTCTTCTTGCTTTGCATATTCCTATTTATTCCGTCACTAACCCTTTCTTGTTTTTTATCTGTTAGCTCAAGAACTGATGGTAATCAGCGAGGAGCAGAGGGATTTTTTGGGACAGATCTTACAGATCCCCTTAATAGAAAGGAGTTAGAAGAAGCTAGTGACGCTTGACACTCTTCACGCATATTGTGGACCGGTGAACACGGCTGAAGCTAGAAGGTTGGAAGGTCAATCTCGCCAATGTAAGTATTTTATCCGTCATCTAGTTCTGATTTGTCCTAAGTCTTGATCCATCCGTTCTTATCTCATTGTTACTTTTGTTGTAGATATGGAGTTAGGGTTGAAAAGGGCTTTGGGGGTGAAGAAGGCTGCAACCCTTCAATCAAAGGCTGGTAATTCGTCTACCCCGGCCGCTAAAACAAGCTTGAAAAGGAAGAACCAAGCCGACAGGGGACATATGACGAAGAAAACCGTCAACCAACCCATCGTTTCAGACCCAACGGGCTCCCAAAGCATTCCTAGCCCTCCCCGTCATGGCACAGGTAAGGGTTTGATGTCGGCTCGTGGCCCTATCATCAATGAACCTATCCATCAGGCCCCTTTTCTGGTGAGGGACAAACAGCATGCCATCCAGATGGCTTATTCTATTGTCAAGGACGCGGACCTCGACGAGTGTTCTGAGCATGAAACAAATACCTTGGGGGACTTTGGTCTCTTCGATTTGATAAGGGTGACTTCTTTTGTTGAGTCATAATTCTACTTCGTCGCGTAGTGTATGCGTATTGACCGTTTGTTTTTACCAAGCTTCGGTAAGGATGTGGGCACTCTAGATTAGGTGTGCTACCCAATAAGCCATCGTTAAACTCTTAAGGGGCTATCTAGAGGAGGAATTAGACTAGCTGGAGAAGTACAAAGAGGGGGCACGCATTCTCCATGGCGAAGTCAAAATCTTGACAGAGCAGGTGAAGAAGCTCGATGGCCCTGCCCGTCGAGCTGAGGAGCTGATAAAGGCCAATGCCATCCTAACGGCTGAGGTGACTTCCCTCCGTAAGACCCTGGACAAGACCAAAGCTCGATGTTGTCAAGGAGTACAAGGACTCATAGCCATTCTTCAACCTACTGGGGTCTCAGTATGGCAAGGGCTTCGAGGACTTTAGAAAGCAAGTTGTTGCCCTTTTCCCTAATGTGGACCTTTCTTCTGTCTAGATTGAGCTTACTGTCCCCCTAACCTCTAGAGTAGATGATGAGGTGGTTGATGTTGAGGATGGAGATGAGGATGCGCTTGAACATGTCATGGCCTCTCAAGTGGTTCAAGGTGACGGTCCACCTCAGGCTGAAGAGGCGACGGAAGAGAGAGCTGAGCCTACCCTCACTGCCTAAAGAGAAAGCTTTTATGTTTACTTTCCCCCTTTTTTTTTTGCAATTTTTAATTCTATTTTGAGGACAACTTAGGTGCCCTGTTTTGCCATATGTGACATTTTCCTTTGTGTTTTTGTTTGAATCAACCGTCGGTTTTATCTTAAATATAGTTGCATAAATGCCTTTATTGCTATTGTCTACTTTATGTAAGATCATTTGTTAGGAATATTTATGATTAAAGTACATATGCAAGTATTTTTTACCGTCAACCCTTTGGGTTTCTAGGAACATGTTAATTTTGGGATTGAGGTGTCCATCAACATCCTTATTGACTCGTCCCCCTATAGGCAGGACTTGTTGTCTTTTTTGGACTTAATGATCTGTCCACCCTCTAGGTTGGACTTAATAAAAAGTTTCTGGAATCGAGGCAACCGTTGGGATCCTTGATGATCCACCCACCCCGTAGGCAGGACTTTAGTAAATTTTTTGGGACAAAGGCACTCGTCAGTGTCCTTGACAATCCATCCACCCCATAGGTAGGGCTTGTAATTTTTTGGGACCAAGGCACTCGTCGGTGTCCTTGATGATCTGTCCACCCCATAGGTAGGAATTCATAAATTTTTTTGGGACCAAGGCACCTGTCGGTGTCCTTGATGATCCGTCCACCCTGTAAGTAGGACTTCATAAATTTTTTTGAGACCAAGGCACCCATCAGAGTCCTTGATGATCCATCCACCCTCAAAGTAGAACTTCATAATTTTTTTTGGGACCAAGGCACCCCTTGGTGTCCTTAATGATCCATCCACCTTGTAGGTAGGAGTTCATAGTTTTTTTTGGGGACCAAGGCACCCGTCGTTGTCTTTGATGATCCATCCACCTTGTAGGTAGGACTTCATAAATTTTTTGGGACCAAGGCACCCATCGGTGTCCTTGACGATTCATCCACCCCGTAGGTAGGACTTCATAACTCAAAAGTACTCAAATCACTTTGAAAATGATGCTGAAAAATAACCTTTACTCACTGTTTTGGTCATAACTTTTGATCCATAGAGAATTTTTGCGTAAGGTTTGTCTCATTGGAAATTAGACATCCTGGGCTTCAATTTGAATACAAATTTTACCTAATTTGAGCTTAAATTGAGTGAGTTATTACTGTTTGAAATTGGGCCAACTGGGCAGTCCGATTTTCTGGATTTTAAAATATCATTTTAAGGGCCCAAAACATAATGTTTTGATGTGGGCCGGCCTATGGACCCTTAAAAACGTCCAAAGATCATTAAAAAGTCTGAAAACCCTAATATTAACTTATAAATACTCATTTTAGGTCGCCAATCAAAACCCTAGCCAGATAGAGCCATATTTTAGCATCCATCTTCTCTAAAACCTTAATTCTCTTTTCTAAAACACTTACGCAGCACCTTTGCACGTTTTTTTTCAAATTAAAACCCTCTCTTTAGTTAGTTCTAAGGTAAAAACTATTTTCCCAATTTGATTTCTTGAAACCCTTTTCAAAACTAATCTTGTTTTTGAGTTGTAATTACTGATAAACTATTGAAATCTTCTTTTACCTTAATATCTTATTGAATCTTGTTGTGTTGGCATTGATGGGCCAATTAAATATCAATCAAGCTTGTATTCCATAGCAAGGTGAGTCTCTCTTCATTGCTTTTCCTTGATTTGGTTCTTTTATAATTTGTGTTTTTGTTGTTCTTAGTTAATTTATATGTTATTCATGCTTAGAAATATGTTTTGTTTTTTCTCATCATGTTTTGATTGGAAAGTTGATATGATTTGATATATTGATGAATATGTTTTGATGTGTCAAGTGTTGCCCTTGTTTGTTGTTAGATCCAATGCATGTTTAGGAATAGATTTTGTTTTGTTTATATTTGATATCTTTGTTATTAGTTTAGATTGTTTAGTTTTATATTAGAAGCATGTTAGGTTTCTTTTGATTGTTATAGTGTTGCTTGCTTTAAAACTATATTTCTAGGCATGTATGCATGCGCATACTCATGTATGCGTACGCATACTCGTGCCCAGAAATGCAGATTTAGGGTTCTTGCAATTTTGATTGTTTTGCTTAGTTTTAAATCCTCTGTTTAAGTCTTGTTGAATCTAATTTTCACATTGATTGGCCACAAACTGAACGACCCCTTCTGATAGAAATTAATTAATTAATTAGCCAAGTTATTAATTAATCAATTTATCATGCAAAAGCATGATAGTACAAACAAATCACCAATAAACTAAATATGTAGCAGAAAATAAAAGACACGGTGATTTGTTTACGAATGGGGAAAACCTAACGGCAAAAACCCCATCGGGTGATTTCCAGGTCACCACTCCCGAAACTCCACTATTATCACAACAAGTGGTTACAAGTAAAGGAATCCAAGTACCTTACCAACCTACAGTTGAACCCTTACCCCAATACCCAATTGGACTTGTTCTGTAGTGACAGTTCCCCTTTCAGATGCACGACTCCCAGTACGTGACTAACCGATTGCGCGGATCCCAGTACGCAACTTCAATCACCAACAAAGAAGGTTGTTGGTTGCAAAGTTCTTTAGTTCATCCAAAGGGTGAAGATCAAGAAGATGCTTGGTCACAAAACCCTACGGTGCACATACACAGCAACTTCTTCAAGAGAAAGAGATGAACTAGGGCAAGAACTTCGTCTCTGGTCACAATTTGCTTGAACAGAGTTTGCTTAAAGTTTGTGCAACTTGTGAACACTTTGACGACCCTTAAAATGATCCTTTTATATGTCTAGGTTTAGGAGAAAAGAAGGCCAAAGACATATTCATGGATCCCAAGAAAATCATATTGAAATTCTGAAAATCTTAAACCTCGACAGATAGCAAGTGTCAAGCAGCTGTCGAGAAGGTGTCGAGCACATCGAATGTAGAACAGCTTCCTTAAGCTCGATAGATGTAGCTGTTGACCAGCTGTCGAGCTTTAATGATTTTTCACTCTGAACTTGTTTTCTTGAACAGACTTGAAAGCTTCAATACTAGATCTTGAAACAAGGTTTCTTGAAGTATTTAAAATATCCTGAATCTACCCAAATACAAGTAAAGTGCGTTTTGTTAAAGGATAAGCCAATTACATAAAATCATGACATATGTTCTTAACAAGTGAAACACATATGTCCTAACACACATGTTTAGGCCTATGGTTAGTCGAATAACATGTTTCACATGCTTTGATTGTTGAATTGATAAATAGGGTTTATATCTTCATTGAATCACATGAACATGCATATGAACATGAACATGCATTGATGCATAGGTGCTGTGGTGCTATGAGATAAGTGAGGTAAGTCATGCATAATTACATGAACATGCATTTGATTGGGATGATGAGCATGATATGGTTTATGAACATGATGAATATGCTTGGCTAATAACATGATGCTATGCTTGGATTTTTGGGATATGCTTGATGTTAATACCTTATTGATGCTACCGTATTGTGATATGCTTACTGCCTTGTGTTAGGGACATATTTATGTAATTGGCTAATCCTTTGACAAAACATACTTTACTTGCAATTGGGTAGATCTAGGATGGGTTTAGTATTTCAAGAAACAAGTGTTCATGTTTAGTATTGAAGCCATGCAAATCTATCCAAAAAACAAGTAAATAAGTGTTGTTCATTAAAACTTGACAGCAGTCTCGACAGAAAGACTTCTATCGAGATTTAATGTTGAAGCTCGATAGAAGCTCAACACAAGTTATATATGTTGAGAATTATGAAATCAGAAATTCCAGATCTAATTACATGCATATCCTTGAGTATTTGTGTAGGGTTTCTTTTCTCATAACCCTAGACATATATAAGGATTATTTTAAGGGCCATCACACTAGATGCAAGGTTGTTGCAATTGTTGTTACATGCATTGTGTGACCAGAGACAGAATTTGCCTTAGTTCATAATTTTTTTTATAGAAGCTACTACGTCTTTACGCCAAGGGTTTTATGACCAAGGATTTCATTGTTAGATGAACTGAAGAACTTTGCAGCTAATATCTTCCTTAAGTTGGTGTTTTAGTCACGTACTGGAATTCGTGCATTATTGGTTAATTACGTACTGGGATTCGTGCATTGAACGGGGAGATTGTTGCTACAATACAAGTTCAATTGGGTATTGGGGTAAGGGTTCAACTGTAGGTTGGTATTAGGTATTGGGATTCCTTTTACTTGTAACCGTTTGTTTTGATAATAATGGATTCTCGGGAGTGGTGACCTTAAATTCACCCAGTGGGCTTTTGCCTCGGTGGTTTTTCCTATTCGTAAACAAATCACCTGTGTCAAATTTAATTTTCACTGCATTTAGTTATTTGGTGATTTGTTTGTGCTATCACGCTATTGCATGTTAAATTGACTTAATTAATTCACTTGGATAATTAATTAATTAATTTGCGAAAAGCGTCAATACATTTTTGGCCTATCAAGTGGTATCAGAGCAAGCACACTTTGATTAGGTTTAATTTTTGCTGTGTGATCCATTGACCCCTGTTGTCATGGCTATCTTGATGATTGTTGAAAAAGGTCTTAGTGTGACAAGGAAGAAACTAGACTGTCTCAAAATGAAGATGTACAAAGGAGCTCGTCTGAGAAGGGTGAAACTTAAAGGTTTTATTCATAAATAGCAGATGAGAGAGAAAACCATTCCTACTGATTTGTCAAGCAAGCATGAAGTGTGCTTTCTGATGAAGTCTACATTTAAGGTAATGGACACATGTTTGTGGTACCTTGACAGTGGATGCTCGAGACACATGACTAGAGACCATTCTCTCTTTAAGGTTTTCGAGTATGAGAAAGGTGGAAATGTCACTTTTGGTGATGGGAGCAAATCACAAATAAAAGGGCAGGGAACCATCTCTCTACTTGGACTACCAGACATTACAAATGTGTTGTATGTAGAAGGTTTGATTATGAACTTGTTGAGCATAAGTCAGATATGTGGTCAAGACTTCATGGTGCTGTTCTCAAAAGGGAAGTGTCTCGTTTTGAATGAGTCTAGAAAGAAACTCATAAGTGGAGTCCACACTCTGGATAACTATTATAGATTGGTACTTGATGTTGATATTGTGTGCAACAGTATTCATTTGCCAAATGAAGACTTATGGCACCAAAGAATGGGACATGTTAGCTACAAACATCTGTCAATTGTATCTAAGCATGAATTAGTGTTGGGAATACCAAAGCTCAATAGGGTTAGCAATGTTGTGTGTGGATCATGTTAGCTTGGGAAACAGACGAAAGAAAACATCTAGGCATTCAGACATCAGCTACATCTAGACTTTTAGAGCTACTACATTTGGATCTCATGGGTCCAACTAGAACTGAATCTCTTGGAGGAAAGAGATACATCATGGTTGTAGTAGATAATTTCACCAAGTACACTTGGGTCATTCTTCTAAGATCCAAGTCAGATGCTCCTAAGCACATTGAAGCTTTTTGTACAAGACTGCAAAATGAGAAGAACATGAAGATTGATTGAATTCGAAGTGATCATGGTAAAGAATTTGAGAACTCATACATGGAATCTTTTTGCACTAGGTTTGGTATATCTCAAGAATAATATGCTCCTATTACTCCTCAGCAAAATGGTGTAGTAGAAAGAAAGAACAGAGTCATTCAGGAGATGGCTAGAAACATGTTACATAATAAAGATGTGGCTAGAAATTTATGGGGAGAAGTAGTCAACATCGCATGTCATACGGTTAACAAGGTATATTTCAAATCCGGTACAAAGAAGACTCCCTATGAATTGTGGAAGGGAAGAAAGCCGAATGTGAAGTATTTCAAAATGTTTGGAAGTACTTGTTTCATCCTTAAGGATAGAGAGAATGTGGGAAAGTTTGACTCTCGAAGCAATGAAAGAATATTTTTGGGATACTCCTCCACAAGCAAAGTTTATCGGGTGTACAATAAAAGAATCAAGAAATTGATGGAAACCATTAATGTCGTTATTGATGAAGTTTCAGATTCTAGTTCTGAGAAAAGTAGTAAGGAAATGCCTAAGGAAATTCTTCCTTCAGAGCCTAAGGTTGTTCAAGAAGAAGTTGATCAAGAGCCCGTTTCTCTAAGTACTCCAAGTGTTGTAGAAGTCTCAGCAGATATTCCTACATCACTTGAGTCTGAATCTCATGAAGAGAAAGGACCTTCCTTAAGAATCAAGTTGAATCACCCTCCTGAAGTTATTGTGGGAAATATGAATGAACTTACACTAAGAAAGCGTACAGTTGATAAATGTGTTGCTAACTTTGTGTCTTATTCTTGCTATTTGTTGTAGGTTGAACCCACCAAGGTTGAGGATGCTCTCCAGGATGAAAGCTGGGTTGAGGCCATGCACGATGACCTACTCCAGTTTCAAAGGAATGATGTCTGGACCCTAGTACCTAGACTAGAATGAGAGCACATCATTGGCACAAAGTGAATATTCCGCAATAAAACTGATGATAAGGGAAATGTGATTTGCAACAAGGCTCGTCTGGTGGCCCGAGGATACTCTCAAGTGGAAGGAGTAGATTTTGATGAAACATTTGCTCCTGTAGCTCGCATGGAATCCATTAGGGTTCTCCTAACCCTGGCTTGTCACTTGAAGTTTAAGCTTTACCAAATGGATGTAAAGATTGCATTCTTAAACTGGTTTCTTAGAGAAGATGTCTATGTTGCCCAGCCTAAAGGATTCATTGATCCACACTTTCTGGATCATGTGTTGTACCTCAAGAAGGCTCTCTATAGTCTAAAGCAAGCACCTAAAGCTTGGTATGACCAGCTTACACAATACCTGGTCTCACATGGTTTCACAAGAGGACAAGCTGATCAAACTCTTTTTATTAAAAGGGAAAATGGTGAGTTGATAGTTGCTCAAGTCTATGTTAATGATATCATCTTTGGGTCTACAAAGGATGAACTTGCTCATGACTTTTTGAAGCTTATGCAGGCCGAGTTCGAGATGAGCATGATTGGAGAGTTGAATTACTTCCTTGGATTGTAGATTCGTCTACAAGAGTTAGGTATATTCATATCTCAATCTAAATATGCCAAAAATCTTGTGAAAAAGTTTGGGTTGGATTCTACTAGTCCTGTTGGAACCCCTATGAGCTCTAATGTTAAACTCACCATTGACTTGTTGGGCAAAAGTGTTGATTCTTCTTTATATAGAGGCATGATAGGTAGTCTCCTTTACCTTACTACTAGTAGAGTTGGGTATTCTGAAGCAGACTGGGCTGGGAATGCTGATGATAGAAAAAGTATTTTGGGAGGTTGCTTTTATGTGGGGAACAATCTTGTCTCCTAGATGAGTAAGAAGCAGAATTCCATCTCTTTATCCATTGCTGAGGCTGAATACATTGCTGCCAGTAACTGTTACACCCAACTTTTGTGGATGCAAAAACTCCTCTTTGATTATGGTATTCGTCAAGAACATTTTACCATTTATTGTGACAATACCGGTGCCATTAACATCTCTAAAAATCCTGTTCAACATTCTCAAACAAAACATGTAGAGATACAACACCACTTTATTTGGGAGCTTGTCAAAGATGGCACACTCACTCTTGAGTTCATCCATACTGGTGATCAGAAGGCCGTTTTGTTCACTAAACCTTCTAATAACAAACGGTCTGAATTCCTATGTCAAAACATTGGTGTAATCTCCATGGAGTGATCTCTCCTCTTTCTCCTCCTTTCTCATGCATTTGCATCTAGTTTTATGCTTTGTGTGGTTCTTTATGTTATTGTTTGGTTGTTTTTCAGTTTTTGTTTATTTTACTTTTCATAAAAATAAAAATAATTTTTTTTTGAAAAATCAGAAAAATACAAAAACAGTGTGTGTTTGTGTATATTGGTACTTGTGTACTTTGAATGGCTATTGAAACAAAGTTTTCTAAATTTTGTATCTCTTGTAGTTTAGATGAGCAGTTTAATGCACAACTAAGTAATTGAGCTTTGTGGCTCGTGTTTGTGATGAGTATGATTAAGTAATCTCTTATACTTAACACTCATATTACTCTTTTTGATGGGAAGGACTAGAAAATCCTAAGAGAAAAGCATAAATAACCATCTCACCACTAAAGCTCGCCAATCATGTATAACATCTGTGTGCTTCGGCATTGCAAAATTGTGATGTTTAAGTTTACATAATTAGGTATTTTTTTTCTCTCTCTTATATGCCCATGCATGCTATGCTCAAAAAGAAAAATATGCAAAGAATACAAAAGCAAAAAGAATCAAAATGCTTTGAATTATGGTTGCAAGCGTGTTTTTAGGAGATGTGGGAGTTATAGAATGTATCTTGAAGGTGATAGTCCCCATTAAGTAGTTATGATTGTGTGTGAGTGTATTTGATTTTCTCATATCTCAAATCGTTATAATATGAGACACTTATGCACTCTTGCTATGTTTTCACACACAACACGCAAAAATTCTTTGCTACTTTTGATACATGTGTAGGTACAATATGATTTGGCCATCACAAGGAATACATGTGTTAATATATGCTCACTAAACTGTCTTAACTTGTTTTTGAAATATAAAATTGGTTAAACTTGTTTAGTGTGTGTGTGTGTGTTTTGGATTTTTGAATGCTTTGCATATTTGTTGAGAGATGTCTTGAAAGCTTAACATGTTGTTTGGATCCTTGTTTAAGTAGCTTGCTTGTTGCATTCATTTCTATGTGTTTTTCCTTTATTTGAAAAACCTTTTTTCTTCAAGCTCGACAGCTTTTCGACAGACCCTCAACAGATTCTTTTCTATCGAGCCTTTCTTTATCCTTTTCTCGACAGATCTTGACGGAATTTCGATCCATCGAGATTTCTGGGTTTCTTCTCGACTGATTCTTGACAACTTCTTCGATCCATCAAGCCAATTTTTTGAACCTTCTGTTTGGCCGATAAATTCTTGACAAATTCTTGATCCATCGAGGAGTTTTTACCGTCGACAAATCCTCGACAGCATCTCGATAGATTCGTTTTTGTCAAGATTTAGTGCTCAACAGATCTCGACAGATACTTTGATCCATCGAGCTGCAATTTCTATTTAAAGGCTGAGCGCGAACCAGATCTCATTCTTCACTTCTCTCTCTCAACAGAATTTCTTTTCTCTCCTCCCAAACATTTTTCTTTCACTCAAATCCTTCTACCCTCGTGATTTTCGGCCTAGATCAAGCCTTAATCCTTTGGTACGTGTTCTTAAACCCTTCATTTACATGCATTCATGCTTTTTAGGTTTTGGGGGTTTTTGAGATTTTTTTGTGAAATTGTTGGGTTGGGTGTTGTTGATTTGATACTATCTGCTCATGCATTGTATTCTCATTGCATTGCAACAATGTTTCATGCATTATAGATGTGTGTTTGATTATTGAAATGTGTGCTGGTAGGTTTAGATTGAGTTTTACCCATGATGCAATTTAAATTTTGCACATCACAATGTTCTTGCATTTTTCATGCACACGTCTTTCTTTTCCTTTCTATTCCTTTGTTTCTGTTGTGATGTGTTCTTTCTCTCTCTCTCTCTCTCTCTCTCTCTCCTTCTCTCTCTTTCGAATAGACTGCATTATGGCACCTTAAGTGCGTAAATCCACTTCGGGTTGGAATCCTCTTCAAGGTTCCGGTTCTTCTTCTTCTGATCCTATCCCCCTTCTTCACGTTCGGTTCCATGATGAGAAGGCCCAAAAGGACTTTTAGAAACGTGGCATTCATCCGAAGTGCCATGTTATTCTGTCGGACTTTTTTGACACTCTTCTCCCCACCGTCATTCAAACTCGGGGCTGGGAATCTTTACTTGAGAGTCCCTTAAGGTGTCCTATCGTGTTTGTACATGAGTTTTACTCCAATATACATGGTATCGATACCTCTGTACCTCGATTTGCCACGACATTTTAAGGTACACATATCATAGTTACCTCGGATCTTATATTTGAGGTACTACATGTTCCGCAGGTAGCACATCCTAACTACCCCAGCTATGAGCGTTTTAGGACTGTGTCCAGAGACGAGCTTTTGTCTCACTTTTGTAAGACACCTTCCATAAGAGGTAAGAAGCAAAACACCCAATGCTTAGGCTTTGCAAAAGGTCCGAGGGTCCTTAACATGGTGATGACTTTTACTCTTACTCCATTGTCTCACAACGGCCACAGACAGAGACGACCGATCATGTAGATCTTGTAGCTCCTTCCACTTTGGCTTCTTCCACCTTTGCTCCTTCTTTGACAACTGGGGTGACCTTGGAGGCCATTATGGCGCAGTTTCAGCACATGGATGCTCATCTTGACTCTCTCACCGATGAGATGTGTCAGGTGAACACCTGTGTCGATCATATAGCATGACAGCAAGCTTGCCTGGGTGGATTCTCTCCCTCTCCATCTCCTTCTCCAAAGGTTTCGGCAAATGAGGATGGTGATGATGAGGATGAGGATGCTAGCTCTTCCAGTGATGATGAGATGATGACCTTTTAGTGACTTACCCTTTGTTATTCATGACAAAAAGGGGGAGTAGTTTTGGGTTTAGGAGTAGTCTTGTACTTAAGGGGAGAGTTAGTATAGGACATTTTTTGTTAGGTGGAGTGTTTATAGATCTTGAGGGATGTAGTGAGGTTCTTATGTATTTTCTTTTCTTTCTTTTACATTAGCCTCATGTATACTGGTCTTGTGACCATTTATTGACATACATTGTACTTTATTTTCATATATATATATATATATGATGATTTATGTTTTTCTTCACCTATCTCTCAATGTGTTGTTTCTTTTCTCTCTTTATACACATGTTTCTTTATGTATGCATTCTTTATTTCTATTTCACACATGATGCCTTGATGAGTTTTGTTTAAGTGTTTCAAAAAGATAGGTTGTGAAAGTCTATCATGCCATGAACTCTCTTCTTGCAAAGTTTTTCAAGAGTTTGTGTTAGGGTTAGATTTGTTTTGTAATTCAACAAGTGATTATGAGTTTAGTGATTTAAGACTTCTCTCATGATTCATTTGTTTGTTTTACTTTTGTCATAGATTGCCAAAGGGGGAGATTTTTTGGGACATATTTATGTAATTTGCTAATCCTTTGACAAAACGCACTTTACTTGTAATTAGGTAGATCTAGGATAAGTTTAGTACTTCAAGAAACAAGTGTTCATGTTTAGTATTGAAGCCATGCAAATCTGTCCAAGAAATAAGTGAAGAAGTGTTGTTCATTAAAGCACGATAACAGTCTTGACAGAAAGACTTCTATCGAGATTTAATGTTGAAGCTTGACAGAAGCTCAACACAAGTTGTATATGTTGAGAATTACGAAATCAGAAATTCCAGATTTGATTACACACATATCCTTGAGTATTTGTGTAGGGTTTCTTTTTTCACAACCCTAGACATAAATAAGGATTATTTTAAGGGCTGTTACATTGGTTGCAAGGTTGTTGCAATTGTTGTTACATGCATTGTGTGACCGGAGACAAAATTTGCCCTAGTTCATCTTTCTCTCTGTAGAAGCTACTGTGTCTTTATGCCAAGGGTTTTTGTGACCAAGGAGTTTCCTGATCTTTATTGTTGGATGAATTGAAGAACTTTGCAGCCAACATCTTCCTCAAGTTAATGTATTAGTCACGTACTGAGATCTATGCATTATTGGTAGTCACATATTGGGATTTGTGCATTGAATGGAGAGATTGCCGCTACAATACAAGTCCAATTAGGTATTGGGGTAAGGATTCAACTGTAGGTTGGTATTAGGTACTAGAATTCATTTTACTTGTAACCATTTTTTTTTTCTTTTTTATAATAGTGGATTCTCAGGAGTGGTGATCTTAAATTCACCCGATGGGGTTTTGCCTCAGTGGTTTTCCCCATTCGTAAACAAATCACTTGTGTCAAATTTAATTTCTGCTGCATTTAGTTCTTTGGTGATTTGTTTGTGCTACCATGTTATTGTATGTTAAATTGACTTAATTAATTCACTGGGATAATTAACTAATTAATTTGCCAAAGGGGTCAATACATTTTTGGCCTATCATCTTAGATGAGATGAGATAGATGTATGCTTGGGTTGTGATATGCCATGATAGATGAGTGATTAGATTTTAGGATGATTGATGCCATGTTGATTGTTAGATGTATGCTAGCGTGTGTGTGAGTATAGATGCAATGTTGAATATCACTTTAATAGGGTTAAGAATTAAAATATAAGACATAATGAGAGGAAGCCAACCTTAGGGCTTGGTGGTTTTCGGTGCCTAACACCTTCCCAAGGCCATACCTTAACTCTGAACCCATATCTCTGGTAATAAGATCAATGGTCCTTCCTCGAAAGGACTCTATATATATGGTTCCTAGACCATTGCCAAAACTAGGTGGTGACTCCCCCTTGTGTCCACAATCGTCGCATTCCTTATGACTAGGTCCCCGATCTGGAAGTGCCGAGGTTTAACCTTGGTGTTGTAGTGCTTTGTTATCAAGTCTTGATAATGCGTGATTCGTTGCTCAGTCGTCGCCCTAACTTCATCCAAAAGGTCTAATTGTAGGCGCATTCCCTCTTCGCTCCTTCTTTCGTCATGGTGGGATACCCTGTAGCTGGTCAATCCAACTTCTGCCGAGATGACGGCTTCACCCCCAAACGAGAGGCGGAAAGGTGTTTCGCCTGTAGGCATGCAAGTTGTTGTCCGGTATGCCCATAGCACACTTAGTAGTTCGTCCGGCCACATACCCTTTGCCCCTTCGAGCTATGTCTTGATCATCTTAAGCAATGATTTGTTTGCAACCTCAACTCGACCATTGGCTTGAGGGTGGGTAGGAGAGGAATAATGGTTTTTGATCCCTAGCTATTGGCAGAAGTCTCTAAATGCTTTGTTATTGAATTGCTTTCCATTATTAGAGACGAAGACTCTAGGGATGCCGAAGCGGCAAATGATGCTTTTCTAGAAAAAGTCTTGGACATTCTTCTCAGTGATAATGGCCAAAGGTTCTGCCTCTACCCATTTAGTGAAATAGTCGATCCCTACAACGAGGAACTTAAGTTGTCGCATTGCTATGAGGAAGGGTCCCATTATGTCAAGCCCCCACTAAGCGAATGGCCAGGGAGTGTTCATTGGTGTAAGATATTCTGACAGCTATCGTATGATGTTGTTGAAGCGTTGTCATTTGTCACACGCCTTTGCGTAGGACTGGGTGTCCTTATGCATAGTGGGCCATTAATACCTAGCTCGTATGAATTTATGGACCAACGAGCGTGCTCCCAAATGGTTTCCACATACTCCCTCGTGGACTTCCCTCATGACATAGTTTGCTTCGTCAGGGACCAAGCATCTCAGGTATGAATGAGAGAAACCCTTTTTGTAAAGGACTTCCTTAATCAGCACGAAATGTGAAGACTGCACCTATAGCCTTCGGGAAGCATTGTGGTCTTCTAGAAGCGTCTTGTTCCTAAGGTAAAAGACGATTGGTGTCATCCAATTGGCTCTCGTAGGGATCAGTTGTACATCTATTTTGTTAATGGCAGGTTTGTTTTGTATGAAGGATAGTACCTAATTGATGATGGCCATGTGTTCTATGGATGCTACTTTGGCTAGTTGATTACCATGCTCATTCTTTTCCCTTAGGATTTGCATAAATTTAGCCAAGAACTTCTGGCTCACCTTTTGGCCTCGTAGTCTCCGTTGATGTTTCCAACGATAACTTGCAAGTCGCTGTGTATGACTACTAATGAAGCCCCTGCCACTTTAGCCAAGTCGAGACTCGCAAGGACTGCTTCATACTCAGCCTCGTTTTTGGTTGTCAGAAATTGGAGATGGATCGCACACTCTATTGAATCTCCTTTCGGTGACTACAGGACAACCTTGACTCCTTAAGCGCATTGGTTGGACAAGCCGTCCGTTCGTATCATCCATGTTGCTCGTCTTTGTCCTCATCTTCCTTTGCTATGAATTCAACAACAAAGTTGGCCAAGGCCTGGGCCTTGATCGCAGTTTTTGGTCGATATAGTATGTCGAACTCGTCGAGCTTTATCGCCCATAAGGCCAACCACTCGGTTGCCTCTGGATTGTTCATCACCCTTTGTAATGGTTTGTCTGTCTAGACCACTATGGTGTGCGCTTGGAAGTACGGCCTGAGCTTTCGGGCAGCTGTGACCAGGGTAAAAGCTAACTTTTCCATAGGGGGTACCTTCCTCTCACCCCTTGAAGCGCTCAACTAGTATAGTAGACAGATAACTATACTTATTCCTTTTCTAGGATAAGAGCCAATTGATGGCTGTTGGGGATACGACCAAGTAGAGGGAAAGCTCCTCACTAGGTCTAGATGGACTAAGTAGTGGTGGGGACGCAAGGTATGTCTTCAGTTCCTCGAAGGCCTTCTGGCATTCGTTGGTCCACTCAAAGGCTTTCTTCAGCGTTTTGAAGAATGGTAAGCATTTGTCCGTCGCCCTAGAGACGAATCTGTTGAGGGTTGCAACTTTACCATTCAAGCTTTGTACCTTCTTGATGCTCTTCGGAGGTGTCATCTCTAATGTGGCTTGAATTTTGTTGGGGTTGGCCTTTACGCCTCGTTGTGACATCATGAAGCCTAGAAACTTTCCCGATGATACTCTGAACACACATTTGTTGGGATTGAGTTTCATATCGTAAAGGCGTAAGGTCTCAAATGTCTCTCGAAGATCGTCCAGGTGACGGTCCTCCTTTGCGCTTTTCACAAGCATATCGTCCACGTATACCTCGACATTCCGCCCAGGGCATTGTCATGAGGGTGGTGGAGTTATCAGGCATCTTCTTTAATGAAGTTGATGGGTGGGTTGTTGACCTTAGTCATTTTAGGTGGTCGGCCAGAAATCTGGACACTTTGCACCATCCGTAAATATGTCTTCCTCGCCTTCATAAAGGAACCATCCAATGTACTTCATCCTACGATCACCCTTATCTCTCCAAGTGGGGCCCTTGGTCTTTCTTCGACCCGTCGGTGAGGTTCGATTAGGGGTGGCAATTTGTGTTCGCGTGTCAGGTTCGTGTCGGGTTGAGGTGTGAGTATTATGTTATATGAGTCAACCCGAAAGCGACTTGTTTAGTAAATGGGTCAGGATTTCTCAACCTTAACACGACCTGTTTATTAAACGGGTAACCCGACACGACATGTTTAACCCGCTTAATTAGTAGGTCATGTTAGGATCGACACAAATAACCTGTTAATAACCTATTTGATTATGACCCGAACAACCTGTTTAATTAAACTTAACCCGAATAACCTGCTTTCAACTCCCATATATCTAAATTTATAATTCAACCATAAATCAAGTAATAAAAATTCAAATAATAACAATAGCAAATAATTCTTTCATTCCTTCAAAATAAATTACTAGTCCAAAAGGTTCCAGCCTCCATACTATCAAATTCAATAATATGTCAAAGTTCCATAATAGAAAACCAAGATTATTACATGGCATCCAAGTGCCATATCAAAAACTAAAAAACAAACCAAAATAATTACATGGCAGATCAATATTGCCATGATGGCAAAATCCAAGTCCAACCATCCAAGTGCCACATCAAAAAGGAAAAGGCATCAGTGATTAAGAAACTGGATTAGAAGAGATTGAGGGTCCCATTGAAGAGGTGTCTTCCATGTGCTCACCTTTATTGATATTCATGTTCATTATATCATTAGTGAGCTCTTCCAACTGTGATTGTGCAAGTTCTACATCAAAAAATTTAATGAAACATTAAAAACTTATCATTCAGAACATAAAAAAATAAAAAAAATAAAATAAGAACAAAATAACATTCATCTCAGCATAGAATAAGGCTATCAAGAAAACAATGAAGCAACAAACAAAATAAGATGCTAAATCGCTTTTACTTTCATCAAAATATGGTTAGTACATTCCTAGCACAACATAGAACCAAAAACCATTCATCCAATAACACATATTCCTCTAGAAAATAAAAATGAACCTAAACTCTATTAATTCTCAATGAAATTTAGTACACAAAAAACAAATCGATTTTCTGCACAGTGGTGTTTTTTGAACAATGTTATTTTTCTGCAGTGTAGTTTTTCTGCACATTGGTTTTTTCTGCACAATGTTATTTTTCTGCAGTGTAGTTTTTTTGCACAATGTTATTTTTCTGCACAGTATTATTTTTCTACTGTGTTTGTTTTCTATGGAATTTATTTTTCTGCAAAATAGGTCTGGTTTTCCCTTATTTTGATGTTACATGTACTTTTTATCATAGAGTATCTAATAAAATTTCTATTTTTTATCTCAAAAGAAAAAAACAATCAACATGATAGTGATTAACAAAATAAACAAACGGATCTACAATTATTTTATTTTAAGATGACAGATACAAAGAAACTTGAAAAGAAATCATAGAGCAAGACCTAGTTATTTTAAAATCAACAAAAAGAATACAAACAAGTCTACTATTGGTACTAAACAATCAACATGATAATGATTAACACAATAAACAAAATCTACAATTACTGAAAATTTCATAAGTAAGAAAAAAAAAAACAAAAATATATAACATATATATCTTGCTAGGGGATTCGGTGGTTGAAATCTAAAGAAAAATAACTGGTGAAGTTGTGAAGTCGTGAAGGAGAACAGAGAGTAGAGAGGGCAGCCACGGTTTTGAGGGGAAGAGATATTAGAGGGGTCAGCTAGGGATTTGAGGGGAAGAAAGAGTAGAGGGTTGAGAGACATGAGGTGGCTAGGGTTTTGATTTTGTAGTGTAGATTGTAGAATCTGTATCTGTAGGATCGGCTAGAGTTTTGAGGAGAAGAAGAAGAGTTGGAGGAGACGAAGTAATGACTGTTGATGAAAATGAAGAGACACAAGGTCCAGAGAGGCATGCGGTTTGGTTTTGAGTAGGAGAATAGACCATAGCTAAGCTTATATACCTAGGTTTTAAGGGTAAAATTGTAAAATTACCTTTATAAGCTAATCAAGTCAAATGAGTCAAACGGGTTCAATAGGTTGAACACGAACACGACCCATTTAATAAACATGTTAGCCATGTCAACCCGAATTTGACCCGAACCCGTTTAGCCTCAACCCATGACCTATTTATAAACGGGTTAGCCGTGTTGGGTTCGCGGGTCATGTTGGATTTTGCCACCCCTAGGTTCGAGGTCCCTTGGTGGGTTCTCTCCGCCCATGATGAACCGCTATAACTTTCCTTACTTGAAGAGGGTTTCAATTTGCTGCTTTAGGTCATAACAGTCAGAAGTGTCATACCCATGGTCTTGGTGGAAGCAGCAGTACTTGTTTCTAGGCTTTTTGTTCAAGTCACCCTTCAGCTTATCCGGCCAAGTCAGTGCTATGTCATCCTTTATCTGCATAAGGACTTGATCCATTGAGGTATTCGAAGGTGTGAAGTTGGCAGTCCTATCGGGCAAAGGTCTTGATCTCCTATCGTCCCTTTGGTCGCTTGTTTAGGTAGACTTTCTTCCTTTATTGAGATGAGGATCTTCTTGTCTTTCTCTCTTCTTTGGCCTACCCCCTCGGGCAATCATGGTGTCTTTAGCATTCATATACTTGGTGGCCTTGTATAGCCTATT
Source organism: Quercus robur (assembly GCF_932294415.1). Classification (NCBI taxonomy): domain Eukaryota; kingdom Viridiplantae; phylum Streptophyta; class Magnoliopsida; order Fagales; family Fagaceae; genus Quercus; species Quercus robur. Next base: position 17,419,262 of record NC_065539.1, read on the forward strand.
GGCCATTGTCTTCAGGTTGTTCTTGTAGATGGAGAAGAGGAACTCCCCGGACTACAGCCCGTTGGTGAACACAGTGACCAAAACTTTGTCATCGGCTTCATCAATCAAAAGGGCCTCCTTGTTGAATCGTGTCATGTATGACCTTAGGCTCTCATTTTCTCGTTGCTTAATGTTCAACAGGCTAGCTGAGGACCTTTTGTACCTCTGCCCTCCAATAAAGTGGGTGACGAAGTGTTCGCTAAATTCCTTGAAGGTGGAGATGGTATTAGGGTCCAGTTTGCTAAACCACACCCTTGCTGGTCCCTTGAGTGTAGTGGGGAACGCCCTGCACATAATCTCATCTGGAACCTCTTGTAGGTGCATGAGGTTTTTGAATGACTTTAGATGGTCGATGGTCAAGCGAGTCCCATGACCCATCGTATGTTTCCACCTATGGCATCCGGAACTTGGTAGGGAGGGGGAAACAAGTCACATGTGCTGTGAAAGGTGAGTCTGTTCGCTGAACTAACTAGTCCAAGTTGGTGGATACTTGTCCCTTCATGGCGTTCATCATCATGTCCATCTTCTCCTTCATCATCTGCATGTCCTAGGCCATGCGCATCGTACTGCCTTCCAATTCTGTCGAGCAGTTAGTGTCCTTTGGTCTGTCTCGCCTGTTGGGGACATTACTTTCTTCCTAATCTTCCCTCTCCTATCGATCCCCCATCGAGAGATGATTGTCGCGTTGCTCCTCGTTGTTCAATTCGTCACGTTGATCTTTGAGACGTCGTTCATTCCTCTGGCTTAGCTATTGCTCCAACTCCTGGTTGCATTGGGTGAGTCGTTTGACTGTCGCTGCTAGGGTTTGTACTTGCCTCTCCAAGGTGCATGGAGACTACGTAGAGGATTGTGGGGCCCACTAGATCTACCTATCGGTATGGTCCTCCGTTCGTCGGTGTTTAAGCGCTGATGTAAGAAACAACCTGACGGTTCTCCTAGGGGTGGTGTCTTTATTCGTCTGTATAAACAGATCCGATGGGGAAACACACCATGACAAGTTCAAGACCTTTACAACAACAAGTTTACGGTTAGTACGCTTCACCTCTTGCCATCAAGATGGTATGGATGGGGATCATCCGTTCCTGTGAGCACCTAGATGGATGAGGAAAAGTTTCGAGCTCGTTGGGATCGCTTTGGTGTGGGTGAGCAGTGAAAATTCTTGTTGGACAAAAATACCCTTATCACTTCATATCACAAGTCTACCATAGGCAACCTTGTCTTTCATGGACCGAATCCCATATCATGGTCAACTAAGAAACAGTCTATCGTTTCTCGCTCATCCATAGAGGTAGAATATTGTGCCTTAGCCACCACTTTTTTGTTGGAGGGACAGTTCTTTTTCATGACATTCAAGTCAAATTTAGCTTTAGTAAAGACAATCTCTCACAATATTTTTATGAAACCTTTGGCTGCTCTTTATTTCTCCTTTATTCAGTCCAAACAACTTTTGGATTCGATTTCCCACATTCATTTGAGGGGGCATGTTAAACCAACTCCGTTATTTATTTATTTATTTTATTTTCTATGAGATAGAAATCATACTCTATCTTAATTTAAGTGTATATGTATAAAACTTCATTCTAAAGATTTGAGCCAAAGATTTGAGCCACATCCCTTAGCCCCCCATCTCACAAGAACTTGTACTTATGAATTGACTATCATGTTAATGGTTCACAGTGATAAATCAACTCCAATCTAGCAAGACAAGAAATCATATAGTCCTCATGGTGGACCACGTCACTTTTCCACTATTCCACTAAAAGACTCCCACCTAAATTATAAACTAACTCAGCAATTTTAAACAAGTGGAAATGTTTTAGTGGAATGATGAACAAGTAACATGATCTATTATGAGGATCATATAATTTCTCTAGCAAGACAAAGAGAATGCCAAAACCAAAAAGGCAACTATTTCACAGCTAGTAACAGTTACTCAAGCAAAAAATGATGTTACATCACTTTTAACGAACACAACGCCATTTTACAATAGACTCTTAAAGCTAATTAATGTTCACAATCACAAGGCACCGTTTTATGACTAGCACTATATTAATTAAGTATTGTCACACGACGCCATTTCACTAAGGGAAATGCTAACGAATACCCTTAGGGTATTGGTTAATAATTCATTTAAAGAAAGTTTTTATGGAAAAAAAAATTAATATTTTGACAGTTTTTTTCATTTTCCATAAAAGTGGTGTCAAAATTTTCCTAAAATGGATTGTTAACCAATGCCTTAAATGCAAGGGTGTCAATACCGTACTGGAGGCTGTACCGGTTTAGCTAGCGGTACGATATATTTCGGGTACTGGTCAATACCGATGTACCGTTTCGGGATTACTGCTAATATATATATATATATGTATATAAAATTTTAAAGTGACAAATTCTATATAAATTAATATATTTATTTACATTTCAATTTTTTACCTCTTTTGTTCAAATTATTTTAAGCTAATGCCTAGCCCATTTCACTACTCAATAATAATTAAAAAAATTAAAAATCATAATAAGACTTCTGAGTGGTCAAAAAGAAAAGAAGAGTAAACTGTAAACGAGGGGCAGATAAACCACGTTGGTTTGTCCGCCCCTTAATAACTTTTGTTAAATAATAATTAAAAAAAAAAAAACCTTTTAGTAAGAAGCAGAAAGTGGGTAGGTGTAAAAAAAGTGGAAGTCATCTCATCTTGAACTCTGTCCTCTGGGTTTCTCTGCTAACATTTTGTTTAGAAACCCAGACCAGAAATACCAAAAGAAAGAGAGTGACAACGAGGAAGAGAAGAAAACTCAAGAAGCTACTATGCGATGGCAGCGAGCTCAAGACTTAAGATCTAACAATATTTCACTGGTGGATGAAGGTTCAATAATGGTGAAGAGGCGCTGTAAGTAGCAATTTTTTTTATGAAAATCCATTTCAGTTTGTACCGGTTCGGAACGAAGATACCGCCCGAAAAGCACTGGAATCCGCCGAAATGGCCGAAACAAGCCGAAACACACCGGTATTTAAGACGGTACGAATCAACCCAGTTTCTGTACCAGTCCAGGCACTGGCACGAAAAATTCCGGCCGTACCGGCCGGTACGGTACGGAATTAACATCCTTGCTTAAATGCACTCGTGAGTGATGGGTTGTTGAACAATTAGTTAGATAGCAGTTGGGATGTAACAAAATTGTAAGTTAATGTAGTTATCATTCTGTTAGAGAGAAAGTGATTACTTTAATCATGTATAAATACTCAATTACGGTGTAATTGTTCATTAAGTGAGATAATTTTCAGTTTCATTATATATCTTTGCACTTTCATCCTCTCTCACTCTATGGTTCATCTTCTTCTTACCGTTTCTTTTCTTTTCTTTTTGTTCTTTTTTTTTTTTTTTTGCTTGAATTCTTCTTACGGTTTCTTTGTCCTATACAAAAGCTTTACTTGTTGGGTTTTTATATATATATATATATATATATATATATAAAGTCACAATATTTTCACAACACTTTTACAACAAATCTTAAATGACATATTGTTACTTGCTATTATTGGTAGGTAATTATTTATTTATTTATTTATTTTTTATGATGAGTTTAGATTAAAACTTATAATGACCTATCACCTAAAATTTAATATGAAAATATTATGAATATAGAGCTACTCATTTTATAATGTGAAAACCTTGTAAAGAAAGATCTCACTTTTTAGAGTTCTCACTGTTTACATATGTTGTCTAGACCTAGGAAGTACAGGTGCAGATTCGGGTTCGAGTGCGGGTGCGAATGCACGGAAATTTTTGAAAAAGTAGGATACAAGTGCGGCGGGATATGTATATTATTTAATTATTAAATATATTATAATTTATATTTTCTATATATTGTTAAGCATTTTTTTTATATTATATAAAATATATATTAATGTATTATTACTATTATACTATAAATGAATATATATATTGTGGGGGTAAAATTCATCAGTCAACAGTGGGCCTTGGTACCCATGCGGAGCCCAGCCATAACAAGAAGTGAAGACATGGCCAGAGGACTTTCAGCCCAACCCTGTTGGGCCGGACTGGGCTTGTTTAAGAGGCGTCCGAGGAGGAGTGTCTCCTCGGACGCATCAAATGGGAGTCTAACGCACACCCTTCACATGGTGGGAAATCGTCCCAAATCGAGGGGAAATGCTAGACGCTCAGGGGACAACCACAACTGCCGCATTAAATGCAAGGAAGCTACTTTTCCAGCCGCATTAATGTAGAAAAGACAAGAGAATAGTATTATCTTGGCCAGTGCAACTCACAGAAAAGGGGGGGGTGTCCTATGAGACAGGCACTCAAGTAGAGGCCCAGATGGTTAACAAGTGTAGGGCCATTACCAATTTAAGGACGATATATAAGAGAAGAAAGTCCCCATGACTAAGGGAGAGGAAGAAAAAGAGAGAGAAAGAGAGAGAAGTTCTGTAAACAAAGCATAAGATATTTCCCATGTTATCCCAGGAAACTTAATAAAACATCCTCATGTTCAAATGGTTGCATGGCTTACTAACAATTACGTTTACTTTGTCTAGACCTAGTTCTACGACCCACTCTCTACAAATTCATTGTTGAGGGTCTTTTGGGCCAGAATCGCCTGCTTGCTGGGCCTGGGCCCCAAATTCCGCCCTTACAATTGGCGCCATCTGTGGGGAGAATTTGTGTCTCGACAAGTGAAACAGTAAGAAATGGAAGGATCAGGCCCGCGCCAAACTGGACGTGCAGATTCTCAACGACAGGACAATTTTTTAAATATCGAACGAGGGAAAGACCAAGATAATCAGCGAGAGGGCAGCGTGAACACCTCTCACATGAGTAAAAGCCACTCAAAAGGGAAGGATCATGCATCCCATAAGCAAAATGATCGAAAGGCTTTACAACAAGAGGTTGATGATTTGAAGAAAAAGCTGCGCCTAGCACAGCAGAAACGTACTTCACCCGGCTCGGGCACTAGCAGTGACGAGGATAACGAATACCGGCAAAGATCAAGAACCCTTCCGAACGAGACCTTTTCCTACGAGGAAGAGAGGCCTCGTAAACGCAGCCACAAAAGCCCATCTTACCAAGGCCTGGCCAACGATGCCATGAGTAAAGCCCTGGATCGCATTTCCCAGTCGCCGTTTACACGTAGAATAGAGAGTGCAGTGCTTCCTCAACGGTTCCATCAACCAACGTTTGCTATATACAATGGTCGGACCGACCTAGTGGAGCATGTAAGCCAATTCAATCAGAGGATGGCCGTCCATACCAGGGATGAGGCGTTAATGTGTAAGATATTCCCATCTAGCTTGGGACCCATGGCGATGAGATGGTTCGATGCCCTCCAGCCGAATTCTATAGATTCCTTTAAACAGCTGACGCAGGCTTTTGGTTTCCGTTTCATCATCAGCACTAGAGTCCCTCGGCCCCTCGATTCCCTCTTATCCTTGTCCATGTGGGAAGGAGAGACGCTGAAGGCCTACTCGGATAGATACTGGGAAATGTATAACGAGATAGAGGGGAATTATGATGACGTCGCCATCAGTACGTTCAAAAGGGGCTTGCCGACAGAACATGGCTTAAGAAAGTCCCTCACTGGAAAGCCAGTCACCAGCGTGCGCCAACTCATGGACAGAATTGACAAGTACAAAAGGGTCGAGGAGGACCAGTAGATGGGGAAAGGTAAAGCGAAGGTCGTCCCTCAGGAGAGGAGGGACTTCAGGTCGGAACGATTTAACAACAGTAACAAGCCGAGAAGGGACTATGTAGAGCAGTCCGGATCTACTGGGGCTCAGGCAGTCCATGCTGTGTTCCGAGAACCTCTTCACAAAATCCTAGAGAAGGTGAAGTATGAGCCTTTCTTTCAGTGGCCGAACAAGATGGCTGGCGACCTTTTGAACCGTAATCGGAACCTGTATTGCGCGTACCACCAGGAGCCAGGTCACACTACTGATGATTGCAGGAACCTGAAGAACTATTTAGACCGGCTCGTCCGAGAAGGAAAGCTGAGACATCCGCTGCATCGCCCTGAAGGATGGCAAGAACCATCAAACAATGAAACCAGACAAAATACGTTGATGCCACCCATTGGCACAATTAATGTCATTCTCGCCGCACCTGGAAGGACAGGCTCTGTCCCCTTCAGGGTAATGTCAGTGAGCAGTTTCCTGACTGAGCCAGATGACAGGGAATCCAAAAGAGCTAGAATGAGCACCACGCCATTAATCGGGTTCACGGAGGAAGACAAACAAGGAACTATCCAACCCCACGACGATGCCTTAGTCGTTACGCTCAGAATAGGAGGTTATGACGTGAAAAGGGTGTTAGTTGATCAGGTCAGCGCCGTGGAGGTAATGTACCCTGATTTGTATAAGGGACTGAACTTGAAGCAGGAAGACCTGTCGCCATACGATTCCCCCCTGGTTAGCTTTGAAGGAAAGGTCGTCATCCCGAGAGGCATGATTAGGTTGCCTGTGCAAACAGACTCAGAAGTGGTAGAAGTGAACTTCATTGTCGTAGATGCATACTCCCCTTACACAGCTATCGTGGCCCGGCCATGGCTTCATGCACTAGGGGCTGTGTCGTTAACCTTGCACCAAAAGGTGAAATATCCGTCAGGAGGTCAGATCAAAGAGGTAATAGGGAACCAGGGAGTGGCTAGGCAATGCATGGTGTCGGCAATCTCGCGACGGCCGGATTGCATAACTTCTACCTCGGCCGAGAACGGCTTATAGCAATTAATGACTACGGTCCCAACTGCGGGCAGTGGAGGACTAGCCATGTAGGTGAACTGTGAGGAGTTGGAGAAAGTACTTGTCGGATCTGACCCTGAGAGGTTTTTTCAAATTGGTTCGGAATTGCCGCCCCAAGAGAAGTCAGCACTGACTGCTTTCCTCCGACAGAATATAGATGTATTTGCTTGGGACCCCTATGAGGCCCCCGAGGTCGACCCAGATTTCATCTGCCACCACCTTAATGTGAACCCGGCTATAACACCTAAGAGGCAGGCTCCTTGACGACTGTCGAAAGAACATACCGATGCCGTGAGAGAAAAGGTCGCAAGATTGAAGAAAGCAGGGGCTATCAAAGAGGTCTTCTATCCCGAGTGGTTAGCCAACACGGTAGTGGTAAGGAAGAAGAGCGGGAAATGGCAGGTCTGCGTAGACTTCACAGACCTAAACAAGGCGTGCCCAAAGGATCCCTTCCCTATGCCTCGGATAGACCGGTTGGTAGATTCAACTATCAGACATCCTAGAATGAGTTTTCTAGATGCTTTTCAGGGCTACCACCAGATACCCTTGGCTGCCGAAGACCAGGAGAAGACTGCTTTTGTCACCCCAGTTGGGAATTATCATTATAAAGTGATGCCCTTTGGCCTAAAGAATGCCGGGTCAACCTATCAAAGGATGATGACTAGGATGTTTGAACAGCAGATGGGTAAAAGGGTTGAAGTGTACATAGACGACATGGTGGTTAAAAGTAAGTTGGCTCCCAACCATATTGAAGACCTCGACAACGTTTTTCAAATACTAAGAAAGTATAAACTACGGCTGAACGCAACCAAATGTTCATTTGGAGTGGGATCTGGAAAATTCTTGGGCTATATGGTGACTCACAGAGGCATTGAGGCTAACCCTGACCAAATAAGAGCCATCCATAGCTTGCAGCCTCCTCAGAACCTTAAAGAAGTCCAGAAGCTTACTGGTATGATAGCTGCTTTAAACCGTTTCATCTCGCGCTCAGCAGATAGATGCAGGCCATTTTTTCTCCTGTTACATAAGTGGAAAGGATTTGAGTGGGATGAGGAGTGCACTATAGCTTTCCAACAGCTAAAGGAATACCTCGCCCAACCGCCAATTATGTCCAGTCCCGAGGCCGACGAGGTTTTGTTTGCCTACATAGCAGTGGCCCCGCATGCAGTAAGCCTGTGCTAATCCGAGAAGACAACGGCACACAGCGACCAGTCTATTACATTAGCAAACCCCTGCAGGAGGCAGAAACCCGTTACCTTCCCCTCGAAAAGGCTATCTTGGCCATCGTACAGGCCATAAGAAAGCTGCCCCACTACTTTCAAGCACACACTGTCGTGGTGTTAACTTAGCTCCCCTTAAAGTCCATCCTGCGCAGCGCCGATTACACAAGTAGAATTACAAAATGGGGAATGATTTTGGGCGCCTTTGACATTAGATACATGCCTCGCACTGCTGTAAAAGGCCAGGTCCTCGCCGACCTAGTGGCAAAATTTGCGGAGCCTGCAACAAAAGGAAAAGAAGTGTCGGTCTTACTAGGGGCTGGTGAACAGGTGAGCAGCACAGTTTCCCCGCGTGGACTCACTTGGTGGAAAGCATACATTGATGGCGCATCGAACCAAAGGGGCTCAGGGTTAGGACTTGTCATGCTCTCACCTGAAGGGATAACAATAGAGAAGTTATTGAGACTCGGCTTTTCAGCCACGAATAACGAAGCCGAATATGAGGCGCTATTGGAGGGAATGAGAATGATCCGGAAAATGGGGGGGAAATCCGTAGACATGTTCTCAGATTCAAGACTTATTGTGGGGCAGGTAAATGGAGACATGGAGGTGAAGGACGAAAGAATGCAAGAGTATCTAGTTCGGGTTAAGCACCTACAGACCCATTTTCATCACTTCCGCTTGACGCACATACCCAGAAGTGGGAACACTCATGCTGATTCTCTCGCGACGTTGGCTACCTCCTCGGCTCAACCCCTACCTCGAGTCATTTTGGTAGAAGAGATCCTCCGTCCATTAACAGAGAAGGCCAATGGGATTGGAATACATAACATCAGGGCAGGACCGAGTTGGATGGACCCTATCGTTCTGTACTTAAAGCACGACACCTTGCCAGATGATAAGGTTAAGGCTGGCAAAATCAGGAGAAAAGCTACTCGATTCTGGTTGTCGGAGGACTTCAAACTTTACAGACGCTCGTTCTCGGGGCCGTATTTGCTGTGTGTGTACCCAGAGGCTACTGAACTCATCCTGGAAGAGTTACACGAAGGAATTTGCGGAAGTCACACGGGGGGTAGGTCTTTGTCTCACAGAGCCTTAATGCTGGGTTATTGGTGGCCGAGCATGCATAAAGAAACCCTGGATTATGTGAAGAAGTGCGACCAATGCCAGAGATTCGCTCCGAGCATACACCAGCCTGGTGGAGAGCTAAACCCATTGTCCAGTCCTTGGCCATTTGCGCAATGGGGCCTAGATATACTTGGTCCATTCCCCAAGGCAACAGGGAACAGAAAATTTCTTCTCGTTGGCACCGACTACTTCACCAAATGGGTGGAGGCTGAGGCGCTGGCAAACATTAGGGACGTCGATGTCAAGAAGTTTCTCTAGAAAAATATAGTCACCAGGTTCGGCACCCTGCACACCCTAGTGTCGGACAACAGGCTCTAGTTTGACAGCAAAGCCTTCAGAAGGTACTGCAGTGAGCTAGGAATTGTTAACCGGTACTCCACACCAGCTTACCCCCAGAGTAATGGACAAGCGGAAGCCGTCAATAAAACCATAATGAACAGACTAAAAAAGAGACTAGATGACGCGAAAGGAAGATGGGTAGAGGAGTTAGCCCATGTCTTGTGGACATACCGTACCACGCCTCGTAGATCCACAGGGGAAACCCCTTTTTCAATGACCTATGGGGCCGAGGCTGTCATTCCACTAGAGGTGAACTTCCCAACCCAGAGGACCACCACCTTCTGCCCTGCTACCAATAACAAACTTCTGGAAAAGAGCTTGGACCTCATCGATGAAAGAAGGGAAGGGGCGATGGTCCACCTAGCTAACTATCAGCAGAAGCTCAAGCAAGGTTATGACGCCAAGGTGAAGTCCAGACCATTAGCGCCTGGGGATCTAGTACTGAGGAAGGTCTTAGGCATTGCGAGGAACCCCGCATGGGGAAAGCTCATCACTTCTGTAGCTGGCATAGGAGCCTACTTTTTGGAAGACTTGGACGAACGTGTAGTGCCACGCCCTTAGAATGTAAACAACCTGAAAAGGTATTGTTATTAATGAAAGATATAATCTTTGATGCCGTATTGCTGTGCAGTTACTTATGTAAGTGTTAAACAGAACCCAAGTCCTGCATGGCTTCTCGGCCACAGACTTAGGGGAAATTAATCGCAAAACGATTCTCTCTAAGTGTTAAACAGAACCCAAGTCCTGCATGGCTTCTCGGCCACAGACTTAGGGGAAATTAACCACGAAACAATTCTCACTAAGTGTTAAACAGAACCCAAGTCCTGCATGGCTTCTCGGCCACAGACTTAGGAGAAATTAATCGCGAAGCGATTCTCACTAAGTGTTAAACAGAACCCAAGTCCTGCATGGCTTCTCGGCCACAGACTTGGGGGAAATTAACCGCGATATTATTCTCACTAAGTGTTCAACAGAACCCAAGTCCTGCATGGCTCCTCGGCCACAGACTTGGGAAAAATTAACTTCGCAGCCATTTTTGTCTAATTATGAACTATCATTATTTTCACGAATTCATTCATTTATACTTAACTTTCAACAGTAAATGGCAGAACAGACATCCATTCATGATGAAAACAGAAGAGAATAAAACAACGATATCTGAAAGGAAATAACTTTTATCATTCAAACCCAAAAGCGGTTTTGTTCACAAACATTAACAACGCAAAACAGAACAAAACACGAAAAGTAAAACAAATAAAATCCTACACTACTTTCCTAAGAGCCCTGAGTCGGAGCGAGCTGATCATCTGCTGCTTGGGTCTCCGGGGCAATCTTCTTGGCCTGTGCAAGAATCTCGTTAATACGAAGGCTGTCCTCGGGTGACTTGCCCTGCGTGGCCTGCTCCGTGCCCCCAGCCTCGGGAATAAAGGAGTCTGTTGGAAGAGGCTCTTTGGAGGCAACCTCGTCAGGAATCTCGCGTATGTCCTCCGGGAAAAAGATGTTCTCAGCCTTCCTGAGATCAGAATCTGTTGGGACAGCTGCCCAATCCAGGGCTACACCCCAAGACGTGGTGATGTATTCCCTGCAGACGATGGCAACTTCCTCGGCCAGCCTAACCTCAGTATCATGGACTCCACGTTCATATGAGGCCGCCACAGCCTTCTCGGCAGCTTCCCTAGCCAAGCGGGCCTCCTCCTTGGTCCTTGCAAGCTCAGCCTTGAGCGTTGAAACCGCCTGCTGCTCTGCCGTAAGTTTCTCCTCAGATTGGCGGAGCTGTATGCGCAAATCGTCAGCTTGCTTTACAGCATTCTTAAGGCCGGCTTTCGCACTCGCATGAGCCTTCTTCACCTCCTTTATTTCATTATTCTGGCGATCAAAATCCTGTTTGAGATCGCCAGCGGCCTTCTCGGCGGCAGAGCGAGATTGAGCCTCCCTATGCAAGTCCTCACGAGCCTTCTTGGCCCATTCCTCAGCAACAAAAATTTGTTGAGTGACTTGCGCTCGGAAGGAAATAAAAACCCTATTAAAACATGACGATAAGAGGGTACACAATATAGAGACGAGATAGAAGATTTCACTTACCATGGCCATGTCCCTCTTCAATGACATGAAAATGTCTGGCTGGCGAGTCTTTCTGAGACCCTCCATATCACGAGGCAAGAGAAGAGGCTGCTACAGGGCCTCGGCCAAGAATGATGCCTGCCCTCGTTGGGATTCCCATAGAGTCGCATCCCAAAGGATCGGGGCGCCATCTAATTCGATCCGCGGCGACCATGTTCGTTGTTCCCTACGAATGGCCGCCTCATCTCGGCTGTCAGTGTACCTAGTCCTCTTCTCGCGGGGCTCTTTCGTCTCCTTGCCCTTCTTCTGAGGCCTGGCCTTTTCACGGCCAATCTCTCCCTCCTCCGTTTCTTCTACAGGCCTTTTTCGCCTTAAGTTAGGCATAGGCTGCAGCCCCGCGTCCGACATGGGAGGGAGAGGAGGAGCAGGAGCCTTAGGAGCAGTTTGTTCCTTCGAGACGTCCTTAGAGGACTGCCCCTTACTCCTGTTAGATAGAAGGCCCCTGAGGCCAGTCCTTGGTTTCAAATCCATTCCTTCTTCTTCAGTCTCTTCGCTAGTATCAACTTGTGCGATGACTAAACCAGTGTCAGGAGTCGCTGAAGCACGGTCTAAATCGTCGTTGGAGTCCGAGAGCTTTACTACCCTGGCCGACACCTCTCCCTCCTCGGTAAATTGGAACTGGTCTATTTGTTCCTCTAAGGATGAATGCGAAGAACCAGCCTCCTCCTTCGGGATAACCACTGCGGGAAAGGCGCGTTGGGCAGGCAGCTGAACAGGAGGTAAGTCTGTTGAAGCAAGGAACCCTGGTATGGATACGTCAATACGTGCCAATCTTGGACTGCCAGCCCTTATAGATTGGCCGGCGTCTACCAAGGATCGAGTGAGGGGAACGTAGTCCAAAATCAATGGAGCCGACTGCAATTGTCCGTCCTCGCTTACGAAAATCTCAGATCTCAGGAGGTAATTTAGAGCCGGGACGTTGACCAAGCTCAGCTGAGGGGATGTCCGCTCCTTGTTTGCAAAGGCCGTTAAAGGGTTTACGTTAGTTCGAGGAGGCATGCAACCAAACCAACAACTTTAAAATTAAAAAAAAAAAAAAAAAAAAAAAAAAAATAGAAAAAAAAAAAAAGAAAAGGGGGGGGGGGGGGAAGAGCTCAAAACTAGGGTCCTCTCCACGGAATCTAGTTCTATGACACCCCACCTGGCGTTCCCGCCCTAGTCGGACAGTGAATGCCGTCATGCCATGGTCCGGAGACGATCAGATGGTTGTCCTTCAAGCCTTTGCTGGACTTGGGAAGGCAAGATATCAACCTCACTTCGTCAGTCCTGGACTTTAAGTAGTATGAGTCGCCGAGCTTATGGCATTCATAGAGATGAACCACGTCGTGCCATGAAAGGCTGAGGTTCATCTGGTCGTTTAAGGCGTCGGCGCACCCCAGGATACGGAACAGGTTCGTGGTGCACTGATGGGGGGCCAATCTATGACCACGTAGGTAGTCCCTAGTTATTCTCCCCATTGGAATCGTCATTCCTCCTTCCACGAACGCTATCATTGGAATTGCGACCTCCCCTGTTCTCCTCTTGAACAAAATTTCCTCTTGGTGGCAATACTCTAGGCCTACCTCCGGAGGAATACGATACTTCGCCCTGAAGCCCGCCATACCGGACGGAGAGTCTACCATTTTTTCAAGCCTACCCATTCCCCCTAATCCTAGACAACACGAAGGGAGTTTGCCTAAAGAAGAGTAACAAAGAAGGAGAAGGTAAATTGCGCGCACTTACGGGTAAGAAACTCGACGGAATCTTCAAGGGAATGACGGCGAAGGTAAGAGCGTGCTGAAGGAGAAGGCGCTGAGACGTTCTGAATACTAGAGCGTTCGTCAAAAGTAAGGAACGAACGCCTTTAAAACCTTATACACTCAGAGAGAGTTGGACAGACATGCTCCCGCCTAGAGCAAATGAAATAGTGTCCACCGTTGATCTGATCTCCAGCCGTTGGATTGAAAGAGCGTAAGGCTCCAAAAGCTGCAATTAATCCCCCCCCCCTCCCCCGGGTCATTAAATGTCTGCTGCATTAATGAGGCACGTGAGGGCACACCCCCGCATGGGTGAAGCGGGGATCCACAGCGAACTATCCAGTAGGTATCAAAATCCCGCCTCCTCGGATCAAGAAGAAAGAGTCGGAATTTTGAGGGGCTATTGTGGGGGTAAAATTCATCAGTCAACAGTGGGCCTTGGTATCCATGCGAAGCCTATCCATAACAGGAAGTGAAGACATGGCCAGAGGACTTCCAGCCCAACCTTGTTGGGCCGAACCTGGCTTGTTTAAGAGGCGTCCAAGGAGGAGTGTCTCCTCGGACGCACCAAATGGGAGTCTAACGCACACCCTTCACATGGTGGGAAATCGTCCCAAATCGAGGGGAAATGCTAGACGCTCAGGAGGCAACCACAACTGCCGCATTAAATGCAAGGAAGCTACTTTTCTAGCCGCATTAATGTAGAAAAGACAGGAGAATAGTATTATCTTGGCCAGTGCAACTCACAGAAAAGGGGGGGTGTCCTATGAGACAGGCACTCAAGTAAAGACCCAGATGGTTAACAAGTTTAGGGCCATTACCAATTTAAGGACGATATATAAGAGAAGAAAGTCCCCATGACTAAAGGAGAGGAAGAAAAAGAGAGAAAAAGAGAGAGAAAGAGAGAGAAGTTCTGTAAACAAAGCATAAGATATTGTCCCATGAACTGTTATCCCAAGAAACTTAATAAAACATCCCCACGTTCAAATGGTTGCATGGCTTACTAACAATTACGTTTACTCTGTTTAGACCTAGTTCTACGACCCACTCTCTACAAATTCATTGTTGAGGGTCTTTTGGGCCAGAATCACCTGCTTGCTGGGCCTGGGCCCCAAATTCTACCCTTACATATATATATATATATATATATATATTAAACTCAAATAAAGTGAAATTGTGAGTAAAAAAAATATTTCTTTATGGTTTTTTTTTTTGGGTAAATACAACTACCATTTTGGGTAATTGTAAACAAGGAACCTTCCATGAAGGTTCCTTTTAGCAGCTTTATGTCATTTCACAGCTTGTACAAGTAGGGACGAAGCCATTGTTAGACTAAAGTGGGCAATGGACCCCCTTAATTTTTTTTTTTTAAAAAATACTATTGTAAGGACACAATTATTCAGTGACCCAAGAATGACATTGGGCTCGTATGTAAAAGGCCCGAACAATATAATTCATAGAGAGTGGGCTAGAAAGGCTGGACCTTGGTCGTTGGACGGCGGTTTAGTCGTGATTTTCATGGAAGCTCATACTAAGGTAGGTTTGGCTAGAATAGCTAGGCTTCACATCGGTGTAGCTTGGAGGATTTGAGTCCTCGGACTTAGTCCGAGGAGCATCACATTCTTCCCATTATTCTTTTTGTAGGATCCCCCCTGGCTCTCTTCCCCTTTTATACCAATGTTTACTTCCCGTTTTTTGTCTACGTGTCAGTTTTGCCTTTTTGGGGTATTGACTCGTCCTATCAATCCATACGTCAGAGTGGTTGGGGGTGGTTGGGAAAAGTTAAATAGCATGGTCTGGAGTATGGGCTTGTCAGACGCAGGGCTCCACATTACGGTGTTGGCAGTTTTCTCCCTTGTACTGCTCTTGTACTGAGTTTGTCCTTTTCTTCAAGCGTTTTGTGAGGTGTTGAGCGTGAGATTGTCTTTGGTCACATCCTTAGGCCTTTGAGGGGCTTTCACCGTACGTCCTCGGCAGTAGGGCTCCTCGGCCTGGGCTTTGGGCCCTGAATACAATGTGGGCTGGGACCTCAGATTTCGGGCCCCACAATAGCCCCTCAAAATCCTACTGCCTGGCCTTGTTGTTAGGGAGAAGGGTTTTGGTAATGTTAGGCCCAAACCATGACTTGCCCAGCTCAACATTTCTTTAATGCCAGGGTTTCTTCGTTTGCATGGGGGGCGCTCCAAATTGTGAGACATCCCTCTGGATTTTCTCACGCGGCGCCTTTGACGTTTCAGTGTTCGAGGCGTGCCATTAATATGTCTCCTTCACGAGGCTATCCAAACTTTATGGTTGCAGGCGACGCTAGGAGCTAAGCAAAGACTGTCTCGTCCGTAGCATTTCTTGGGAACATGCGTAGATTAAATGCTACCGATTTGCCCTCTGTATAAGTAGGATAGGGAGTTACTCCTCCTACATATAAACCCTTCGGCCCCATCCCAATTCATAATCCTTTCGCCATACTCACAATCTCCATCTCCAGTGCCATCCACCCTTAGGGCAATATGTTTGAGGCATAAGTGGGGATGAAGGATCTATACCCGCTTCAGAGGCACCGAATCCTTCCAAGACTCAAGGTGTTGCGGTATGGACAGGGAAGACATAGACTCAAGATGATCTTTCGCTCTGATAAGGTGGGGATGGTATCTCTGCCTCTTTCAGTCAAAATCCGAAGCAGGCACTGGTCGCATTAGATTCTTGGTGCGTCAGAAGTAAGGTTTTCCGTCATCAGCGCCGTCTGCTTTATCGCAGGCGTGGCTAACATGGAGGCTCATCACCTTCTGGCTCCCTGCACCTTTTCTTCAACGGTGCCAGCCTCAAGTTGGGCTCTCTGCACCTTTTCTTCAACGGTGCTAGCCCCAAGTTGGGTTCTTTTGCTGCCTAAGTTATAGGCATGTAAAAGTATTGAGGAATGGTCTACTTAGACAACATTTTGGAACGGCAGCATCCCTCTTCTTTGCACCTCTTCTTTGGCTTTTTCTTCAGTCTCTTGTATCTTTTCTTTCCGCTTATGTAGTTAGCTTTTAGTACAAGCTTATTCAAGCTTTTTCATTGTACGTTGTACTATTTCTTTCTGCTAATAAAAGATGAATTTGTTTCCCTCAAAATACTTTTCTTTTCTGCGGCAATTACTTTGTGAATGGATATGCTACATGTGTATTTTCCTTTAATAATACTTAGGACAGGAAGCCTTGTAACAAAAAGCCATTAATTTGAACCTATTGAAACTATCAAATATAATAATATCAATCAATAGCAGATTAAACTTATGAGACTAACCAAGGTAACAGCTGAGTGTACCGTGACGCATGTGAGGCAGTTGCCCGAGAATGAGAAACCCAAAATAAACCATCCGAAACGGTTGCCGAGTAGTGTGGAATTTTGGCCGTGTTTTCGATAACACATGGCCTCTGATCCGAGGACCATACAAGGCCTTGGTTCTGTCCAAAACTTGTATTTTTCCTTTTAAGTAGTTGGTTTCCCCATAGGCTTGAGTCCGAGGACCATACAAGGCCTTGGTTCTGTCCAAAACTTGCATTTTTCCTTTTAAGTAGTTGGTTTCCCCATAGGCTTGAGTCCGAGGACCATACAAGGCCTTGGTTCTGTCCAAAATTTGTATTTTTTCTTTTAAGTAGTTGGTTTCCCCATAGGCTTGAGTTCGAGGACCATACAAGACCTTGGTTCTGTCCAAAACTTGTATTTTTTCTTTTAAGTAGTTGGTTTCCCCATAGGCTTGAGTCCGAGGACCATACAAGGCCTTGGTTCTGTCCAAAACATGTATTTTTTCTTTTAAGTAGTTGGTTTCCCCATAGGCTTGAGTCCGAGGACCATACAAGGCTTTGGTTCTGTCCAAAACTTGTATTTTTTCTTTTAAATAGTTGGTTTCCCCATAGGCTTGAGTCCGAGGACCATACAAGGCCTTGGTTCTGTCCAAAACTTGTATTTTTTCTTTTAAGTAGTTGGTTTCCCCATAGGCTTGACTCCGAGGACCATACAAGGCCTTGGTTCTGTCCAAAACTTGTATTTTTCCTTTTAAGTATTTAGTTTCCCCATAGGCTTGAGTCCGAGGACCATACAAGGCCTTGGTTCTGTCCAAAACTTGTATTTTTCCTTTTAAGTAGTTAGTTTCCCCATAGGCTTGAGTCCGAGGACCATACAAGGCCTTGGTTCTGTCCAAAACTTGTATTTTTCCTTTTAAGTAGTTAGTTTCCCCATAGGCTTGAGTCCGAGGACCATACAAGGCCTTGGTTCTGTCCAAAACATGTATTTTTTCTTTTAAGTAGTTGGTTTCCCCATAGGCTTGAGTCCGAGGACCATACAAGGCTTTGGTTCTGTCCAAAACTTGTATTTTTTCTTTTAAATAGTTGGTTTCCCCATAGGCTTGAGTCCGAGGACCATACAAGGCCTTGGTTCTGTCCAAAACTTGTATTTTTTCTTTTAAGTAGTTGGTTTCCCCATAGGCTTGACTCCGAGGACCATACAAGGCCTTGGTTCTGTCCAAAACTTGTATTTTTCCTTTTAAGTAGTTAGTTTCCCCATAGGCTTGAGTCCGAGAACCATACAAGGCCTTGGTTCTGTCCAAAACTTGTATTTTTTCTTTTAAGTAGTTGATTTCCCCATAGGCTTGAGTCCAAGGACCATACAAGGCCTTGGTTCTATCTAAAATTTGTATTTTTCCTTTTAAGTAGTTGGTTTCCCCATAGGCTTGAGTCCGAGGACCATACAAGGCCTTGGTTCTGTCCAAAACTTGTATTTTTCCTTTTAAGTAGTTAGTTTCCCCATAGGCTTGAGTTCGAGGACCATACAAGGCCTTGGTTTTGTCCGAAACTTGTATTTTTCCTTTTAAGTAGTTGGTTTCCCCATAGGCTTGAGTCCAAGGACCATACAAGGCCTTGGTTCTGTCCAAAATTTGTATTTTTCCTTTTAAGTAGTTGGTTTCCCCATAGGCTTGAGTCCGAGGACCATAGAAGGCCTTGATTCTGTCCGAAACTTGTATTTTTTTTTTTAAGTAGTTGGTTTCCCCATAGGCTTGAGTCCGAGGACCATACAAGGCCTTGGTTCTGTCCAAAACTTGTATTTATTTAGTTTTCGAAGGTTAACCCCTCGACCAAGGTGGGGAGAGTTAGCTTGATGTTGGAAGCCCTTAGAGCTGCCCGTGCCATCGGCACTGCGGGACGTAGCCCCCTGCGGAAATTTATGTTGGAGCAATAACTGCATGTCGCTGGAAATGGAGGGCCTTTGCAGACCTCTGCTTAATAGAGGCTCGACCCCACCGCCACCTGCGCCAACGCGTAAGCCTTCCCACAGACGGCGCCAATTGTAAGGACACAATTATTCAGCGACCCAAGAATGACATTGGGCTCATATGTAAAAGGCCCGAACAATATAATTCATAGAGAGTGGGCTAGAAAGGCTGGACCTTGGTCGTTGGACGGCGGTTTAGTCGTGATTTTCATGGAAGCTCATACAAAGGTAGGTTTGGCCAGAATAGCTAGGCTTCACATCGGTGTAGCTCGGAGGATTTGAGTCCTCGGACTTAGTCCTTGGAGGATCACATTCTTCCCATTATTCTTTTTGTAGGATCCCCCCCTGGCTCTCTTCCCCTTTTATACCAGTGTTTACTTCCCGTTTTTCGTCTACGTGTCAGTTTTGCCTTTTTGGGGTATTGACTCGTTCTATCAATCCATACGTCAGAGTGGTTGGGGGTGGTTGGGAAAAGTTAAATAGCATGGTTTGGAGTATGGGCTTGTCAGATGCAGGGCTCCACATTACGGTGTTGGCAGCTTTCTCCCTTGTACTGCTCTTGTACTGAGTTTATCCTTTTCTTCAAGCGTTTTGTGAGGTGTTGAGCGTGAGATTGTCCTCGGCCACATCCTTGGGCCTTTGAAGGGCTTTCACTATACATCCTCGGCAGTAGGGCTCCTCGGCCTGGGTTTTGGGCCCTGAATACAAAGTGGGCTGGGACTTCAGATTTCGGGCCCCACAACTATTATATATGTTAATTTTAGTAATTTTATTTTATAAAATTATATTTTGCTTCCTTTAAACAATATCATTGATTCTTTTAAGAGTGATGTCATACTCACAACTTTTTTACAACATTTTTACAAATTATTTTGGTAGCAAATTCTTATTACTTCGCATGTGGGCCCACCACTTATATCATTTTTTTACTTACTAATAACCACTTATTACATTAGTAATTTTTTTTTAAAAAAAATTGTAACTCTAACATTTTCCTCATTTTAGTGACAATAAAAATATCTATAGATCTAAAATCTAAAACAAAATATACAAGCCAAAAAAAAAAAAAAAAAAAAAAAAAGCTCAACAACAAAAATTATTAATAGTAAAACTAAATAAAAAAAATAAAAAGATTTAAGCCCAATCACCAATTTTATCCAAAATAAACAACCCTTCCCTTTAAAAAATTCTAAACAAAATTAATTTTGTTCTCCCACACAAAAAAAAAAAAAAAAAAAAAAAAAAAAATCCCTTAGCGATTAAGTAATAGCAGAGTCAGAGGTTGAAACTACGACACATAGTCAACACTACAGTAAAGCCGTCCCTCTTAACTCAAAGTTCTGATTTCGTCCCTGCCTACACGTGTGAAAGACCTTATTTTCACATACTCTCTTTAGTCTTTTCTTTCTTCATTATTCATTTACTCTTATTCAAAGTTCAAACTTTCGGCTCCCTTCTCATCAGACCGTGAGTCTCACAGTGCTCTCTTCTTCTCTTATTCCCATCATCATCATCTTTTTTATTTTCTTTTATCTTCTTTTTTATTTTTTTCACCTCCTTTGTGCTAGAGCGGTACAGAGATTCCAGCTGGAAAAAATAAAAAAAAAATAAAAAATTGTTGGGGAATGCACGCGCAGCTATGTCGAATGCCACATGCCACGTCCCCAAGAGTCCGACCAGGGGCAGAACTACCCTTGGACTAGGGGGGCAATGGCCCCCCCTATTTTTTTTTTAAATATTATTATATATATATGTATTAATTTTAGCAATTTTGTTCTATAAAATTACATTTTATTTCCCTTTAACAATATCATTGATTCTTTTAAGAGTAATGCTATATTCACAAATTTTTATATAACATTTTTACAAACCTTTTTGGTAGCAAATTCTTATTGGTTCTCATATGGGCACACCACTTACATCATTTTTTTACTTACCATTAACCACTTATTACATAAGTAATTTATAAAAAAACTTGTAGCTCTAGCATTTTCTTTATTTTAGTGACCATAAAAAAATTTATAGATCTAATATCTAAAAAAAATATACAAGCCCAGGAAAAAAAAATACTAGTAAAACTTAAAATAAAATTAAGCTCAATTAACTAATTTTATCCAAAATAAATAACCCTGACCTTTAAAAAATTCTAAACAAAAATAACATTTACCGTATAATAAAATTAGTAGAATCAAAAGTTGAAATCACTGCACACAGCCAATAATAAAACTGCCTCTCCTAACTCAAAGTTCTGGCTCCATCCTTGAGTCTGACATAGGTGCAACGATCCTGGTCGCCAGACCTGTGCTTCCTAGGTCTAGTCTTTAATCAGATTCAAGTCATAGTCATATGCTAAGGGGTGGCCACTTTTATATACCCAATCAATGAAGATCAAAAACAGACAATGCATAATCTGAAATTTAGAATACTTTTAACTTTTAAATTTATTTGTTTATACACAATTTTTTAAAGTTCCATTTTTTTTATTACAATTCTATTTTTTTTCCTCTTTAAATAAAAATACAAATTAATTAACAAAAAACTAATGCACTCAGTATCATCATACCATCGTGGAAAATTATTAGCAATACTCTCACCAAAAGTCTCTCAAGTCTCAACACTCTCATTATTAGTGAAAAAAAAAAAAAAAAAAAAAAAAAAAAAAAAAAAAAAGAAAAAAAAAAAACAGCTCTGACACTCACGTTATCAACCTAGCAATTCACCCAATTTGCTCCCAACTTTTTTTGACCTTTTTATCTATACTTTTTTACTTTTACTCATTTTTTATATGAAATGGTTGAGATTTAAAGTTACTTTTTGCAACCTTAAGTCTCAATCATCCATACTAATCACATCATGTGCAATACATCCATCAACCTAGCTAGAATTATGAACGAAAGACCAGCTTGCTTACTCGATGACAATGAGTTAAGGGAATACAGTGACATGTTATTATTTGACACAGCCCGTGTGGTACATGGTACAGAACAGGATGCAACCCACCACCACAAATTTACACACAACACAACGTGTCCTGTCTTAAAACATTTACCGTATATGGTACGGGCTTTCATCTTGTTACCACAGGCCACAGGAACAGAACGAACATAAATCCCTACTCCCAGTTTAATGGAAGCCGTTGAGATCATAAAAAATATCTCAATACTTGCTTCTTGAATGGTTACGTACGAGACCCTTCTTGCTCACCCACGATGACACTGCTCCTTGATTTGATAAGACCCTAGCTAACTACATTTGCTACAAGTAAGGACGGGTGTGTGGTGGCCCGAAACACCATAATAATCCGTAATAATTGATGCACCTACCAGTCCTACGGATCCAGCTTTTATCTGGAGTACATTATCCAGACAGATAAAATTGGAAATGAAGCTCGATCCATCTAATCTACGTGGGCTCATTGTTTTGGAAGCAAGCAGAGAGGGCAAATGGCCTGGGCCATGATCCTTCTTTGCATCAATAATACCATCTTATTTAATGTTTGTAGAGGTTGTCGGTGTGACTGTATGTTCCAAATATTTTTATTATTATTATTTATTTTCTAGCAATTGAATAATTAAGTGAAAAATAGTTATTGGACAATATAGTTGTTGGACTCTTATGGGTAATTAGTATCCAATAATTATAGACTATTATTGTCATAAATATCTTATATAATACCCATTATCACACCATTTCCTATAAGATATATTTTATTAGGTATATTTCAATAATTTACTTTTGTGATTAAGTATAAGGGAACAACGTACAAATCTAATTATACGTAATAACACAAAAAAGGTGTGATTTGCAAAAATAATAAATAGATATTGTATATATAAAAAGAAATCTACAATATAATTAAAAACTCACAAACCAAATGCATAAAAAATGAATGATACAGATCAAGTCTTGTGTTTGACACAATCTCCTTAAGACAAATTTTGCCCCTCACACAATCTGTGATACTTTTAGACTCACGAACATCTACTTCCTAGGAAAAAATGATCTACAACACAGAAAAGAAGCATACAAGGCCCGTGCTTGGCAAACTAATCTATGTTTCTTTCTCTCTCTTTGACTTAAATGCTAATGCACAAAATATTTTCTCTCTAGGAGTTTCTCAAAAGTTATTTTTCATTAATAAGGGACTACAAATATATACGTTACTAAACAAACACATTGTTTTGAAATAATAAAATATTATTATTATTTGGATAAGAGGGCCTAGTTCACACATGCCTAAAACCCAACCCAATATCCAACCTATGAGAATATAAACTCATATTCTCTATCATTTATGATGTGAGACTCAATGATTCTCATCACTTTAATACCATGTTCAAGTGGACACCTTAGGAATCAATTTCTTATTCATTCCACTATTTTTCTAACAATCTCCCACATGAATGGAAATTGACAAAGCACAATGCAAATGAAAATGCAAACACAAAGAAAGTAGAAGAAAAGTTACTATATTGGGAGAGGTGGCTTTTGGTTTTGAACCTTCCTTTGTGGAAGACTATCGGATATACTCGTTAACAAGTGAACATAGTTTTTTTGAACAATCAGTTGTTTGTGTATACCAAAACAATAGAATTCACACAATTCATTTTCGAACACAGTTCGTTCTTATAGTTTTGTTCATTTCGGCCCTAAACATATCCTGGTAAATTCATGAAGTGCTCTAGAGAATTTAGCCTTAAAACTCTCATGGAAGCGGCCCACTTCACACTCATATAGATGACTCCTATTAAGAATATCTTGTTATACCCCACTTGGATTTCCAAGATTTAAGAATCATTCAAATTAAAGCTTATCCTGAACATCACTTATAGGCATCACTATTTCATCATAAGAATGGGTGGGAGATGTTATCTCCATATTCTCATATTCTTTATCATTTCCTATGTGGGACTCAATGATTCTCATCACTTTAATACCATGTTCAAGTGGATACATTAGTAGTCAATTTCTTATTTATTCCACTATTTTTCTAACAATCTCCCACATGAATGGAAATTGACAAAACACAATGCAAATGAAAATGCAAACACAGAGAGGGTAGAAGAAAAGTTATTATATTGGGAGAGGTGGTTTTTGGTTTTGAACCTTCCTTTGTGAAAGACTATCGGATATACTGGTTAATTAGTGAACACAATGTTTTTGAACTATCAGTTGTTTGTGTATACCAAGACAATAGAATTCACATAGTTCGTTCTTATAGTTCTGTTCATTTCGGCCCTAAACATATCTCGGTAAATTCATGAAGTGCTCTAGAGAATTTTGCCTTAAAACTCTCAAGGAAGCGGCCCACTTCACACTCATATAGGTAACTCTTATTAAGAATATCTTGCCATACCCTACTTGGATTTTCAAGATTTAAGAATCATTAAAAGCAAAGCTTATCTTGAACATCTCTTACAGGCATCACTATTTCATCATAGGAATGGGTGGGAGATGTTATCTCCATTGTGATAAAACTAGTCTCCATGATTCGGTTGTTCATTTGAACCTAGATCTTGAGATCTCCAGTCAGCTAGATTCGGTTGCCATCCCGAAGACTTTTAGGTAATAGGCTTTAATCCCATTCCCCTCAATGAACACGTGCAGTTTACTTGCTCTCCACTCAAACAATTGATTTTGGATCCATTTTATAATCTGGAAGTACTTCCATTTGAAAGCAACAACCTCATGGTATTGTCTCCAACAAATATGTAGAGACCTTCCATAACTCTGTGCCCTACCAATAGATGCAAATAGGAGGCACAAATATCCAACAATGCATGTTTGTTTAGATTTATAAAGACTTCCCAAAAAATACATATGCTCTTCATATAAAGTGTTCTCACTAGATTTGTAAGGTTGAATTTATTCAACCATCTAATTGGCTTTATTCCGTGCCAAATTTACTTGTAATTCAGCAGTTAGTAACCCTGTATTTAGGTGGGTTTGTTGTAAGGGTAGTGAGTGAGATAGAGTGAAGTCTGCTTAAGAGTGTGCAAGAAAACAGAGACTCGCGGCTGGGACTCGCGGGTGACTCGCGGCTGCAAGCCGCCAGAAGCAGCACACGTGCCAAGCATGCTGGAAGATGAACAGTCATGCTAGCTGGAGCACTACAGGACAAAACAGGACAACTGGCCATACGGTTAACTCGCGACTGGATCTCGTGACTTGGTCAAGCCGCGAGGTCAAGCCGCGAGCCACCCCTGTTTTGTAAAACCTGACGTTTCACATTCCTCTCCCACTCCAGTATAAATACCCCTTTTACCCACGATTGAAAGAGAGCTTCCAGAGAGAATTTTGAGAGAGAAACCCTAAAGAAAAACAAGATTGTTTCACCCACAATCTATACCTTAGAGTCTCTTCAAATTCCCCTACTCTCTTCCTCTCCATTGTCAAATCCTTGAGAGGCATTATACCAAATCTGGTTCTCACCATCATCATCACTGTGAGACAGTTGTTTGGGTTTCTGGGAAGCAGTTAGGAAGGAGCCAATCTTCATTGGTTGATGCTACGGTCTAGTAGCGGAATCCGAGAAGTTAGAATAGAAAAAGGTTCGGCGCAACCTCGTTGGAGCAAGAAGCTTGGAGGGCTTAGGTGCACTGGGTAGATTAGGCTTGGAGGGTCTATTGCTGTCCTTGTATCCCAACTGTATTTTCTAGTGGATTGATTACCGCTTGGAGGGCAGCGGAGAGGTTTTTCGCCGAGGACTTCGGTTTCCTCTTCGATAACACATCGCGTGTTGTCTTTGTGTTTGCATCTTCCTTCCTCTCTATCTTTGCCTTTATTTTATCTGCTGAGGTTTTATTATGTTATGGCTTAGATAGATTTTAACCAATTTCATATTATAGCATGCGTTAAGTTTCCACACATTAGTTGTTTGACATATTGCTTGAATTGGTTAAATTGTAATTTGGGGGTCTAAACGTTCAAAGGTGTTTTGTACACGTTTTTGAACTTTCAATTGGTATCAGAGCGGGTATACTGCTATTGGTTTCATTACCATTGTGTGATCCTTGACTCCCTTTTGAGATGGATATGTCTCAATCCCTAAATGCACCTCCATATTTTGATGGTAGTAATTATGCTTTTTGGAAGGTTCGTATGAGAGCTTTTCTGTGTTCTATTGATGAATCCATTTGGGATGCTGTTGAGATTGGTTGGACCAAACCTGAGGCAGCCAAATCCACATGGGATAAGGCAGCACTTGCTGCATCTAATGCTAACAGTAAAGCACTCAATGCTATTTTCTATGGTGTGTCTCCAGATGAATTTCACAGGATTTCTCACATTACCATTGCCAAAGATGCATGGGAGATTCTGGAAACAACTTATGAAGGCACGAAGAAAGTGAAAGACACCAAGTTACAAATGCTGACCACTCGATTTGAGAAGCTCAAAATGAGTGAGGATGAGTCTTTTGACTCTTTCTATGGGAAGCTAAATGAGGTGGTTGTCAGTAAGTTCAACTTGGGGGAGAAAACGGAGGACTCAAAGATTGTAAGGAAGATCCTTCGATCATTGCCGGAAAGTTTTCGTGCTAAAGTGACAGCAATTGAAGAGAGCAAAGATCTTGATGACATCAAAGTACAGGAGTTGGTTGGGTCTCTGCAGACTTATGAGATGTCACTGCCCAATTAACGGAAGAATAAATCCCTTGCTCTAAAGACCATTAATGAGAAGGTGGAAGATCAAGACTCATCGGGAGAAGATGTGGTTGACAAAGATGTAGCTTACCTTGTCAAAAATTTCAGAAAGTTCTTGATATTCAAAAATAATGGCAAATTTGATGATAAAAGAAAATTCCAAAGTTCTGGAAGGGAGAAGAGGGATTTCAAAAGGAAAGATGGAAAAGAATCCCAACCCACACAAGGTGTCACTTGTTTCGAATGTAACGGGCATGGACACTTTAAGAAGGAATGTCCGAATTATTTGAAATCGAAAGGCAAAGTGTATGCCACGACCTTGAGTGACTCAAATTCGTCTGACTCAGAATCTGATGAGAGCTGTGATGGAGAGGGGAACTATTCAGCTTTTATGACTATTGCTCATGTTGAGTCTTCGGATGAGTTGAATCTGCTTGTACGAGACCTTGGAGAACATAGTGATGATGAATCACTAGGAATTGTTGAAGAATCAGAAGCTGAAGAAGATGAAAGCACAGCAAATCTTCAAGAGAATTATAACTCACTCTTGGAGAAGTCGGGTGAGTACACAAGGGTGGCCAAGGCTGCTGTGAGAAAAATGAAGAAGGCTGAGGAGGACTACAAAAGTCTCCTAATTCGATATAGGGAGGCCAAATGTGAGATAGAAACACTGAATGGTGAGTTGTCCGAAACTTACACAAAAGTGAGATTTCTTGAGAATGAGGTTGTGCAAGCGAATGCTTAAATAGAAAGGGTCACCACCAAGAAGCTAGATGATGTTATATCATCTCAAAAGAACTTTTCAGACAAATCCGGATTGGGATATACCGGAGGAAGTAGTTCATCTGGAAATGACACTAAAGAAGTGAAGTTTGTAAAGGCCAAAGATCCAGTTGTAGCTGACCTTATTGGTGAGAAGCTCGAGGTGGAGGAGAAGAAGAATATGGTGAACCAACGGATGCTGAATCCCCGTAATCAGTCTGTGGGCAGGTCTGAATCTCGTGCCAAGTCACGTCCACGACCACAAAGAGGTCCTAGAGGAACTTATGTGTGCCATTATTGCGGACTTCAAGGGCATACTCGACCAAATTGCCAAAAGCTGAGAGCAAAGAACAGTGCAACTCCTCAAAGGTCAGGAGGACCCAGAAATGATAGGAGAATTTGGGCAGGTGATCAATCTAGAGATCAAAATGGAGATCCCAGAATGATGAACGTGATGAAGATGATTGGTGCATTCACCAGCTGCTTGGAAAGCTTCTCACGAAGGTTTGAAAGCCCTAACTCCCGTACCCAATCCTATAAGGAAATCACCCTAAACGCAAGTGACGTGTGGGTGAAAAAGGGTACTCATGCATAAGCATTACAACATGTCCATGCATTAATACTTCCTATGCTTTGTGACAATGTTTGTTTGGTTTGTTTTTTTTGTTGTTTTTGATGTTGCTTGTTTGCTTGTCTACTTGTGAATATTTTTAATTTTGTTTTATCAACCTTTTTGTTTCTTGTGTCAAAAATCCAAAAATCACATAAAAATTAGAAAATCAAAAAGCTTGATTAACTTTGTTGAGTCTTGTCTCAAAACGTGTTTTGCCTTATACCTTTGTGCTAATGGCTTTATGCATTTTCGAGCATTACTTGTTTTCATGCACTCATATCACTGTGGGAAAAATCTTGAAATCTATGTGATTGTTGTAAATAGATCTTCAAACTTGTCATGAATGATTAGTGAATGGTTATGTTGATCTTGAGACATGTATAGACTTGTGTCTATATATCTTCCCACTTTTTATTTTTGTTTTGCTAAAAAGAGCTCACCAAATGTAAATCTCCAAATGAAAAGAGATATTGAGCTGCAAAAGTCTGTCGCACATTCTAGTATTCGACTAGGAAAAAGGGTAAGCGACCTTATATTAAAGTAAATGTTTATTCAAAAAGGGCCAAAGGCCTGTTCTTTAAAGTGAAATGTCATATATCACTCTCACAATGAGAGATGATTGCCTCAAAAGATCAAAAAGATCAAATGTTATGATTGAAAGTGGAGTCAAATGATAAGCTCCAAGTTATGTTATCAAGTTGTGTGGGAGGTCATATATACATATTTCTATAATTGAGATGGGTCACATGATCTAGTGCTAATTGTGTATGCCTTGGTTGAATTGATCATTGAAGCTTCACATTAGATGAAGGACTATCTCATTGTTGATATCCACACACAATACACAAGTTTATGTTCAATAAATGCCATATTCATTTGTGTGATTGTACTTGATGAAATGTGTTTTCACATGCTCAATCTTTGTTAATTCAAGCACAAAAATATTTTTGAGTGTTTTAGGTGTTTTTGGAAAGTATTTTGTTTGAAAAATCTGAAAATTTCAAAAATCCAGTTTTGCCCTGTTTTGGCGGCTCAGTCGCGGGTATGTCAAGTCGCGAGCCTTAGTCGCATCTTCGCTGGTCATTTTTGGCGACTTGTTCGTGAGTGGAAGGTCCAGTCGCGAGGTTCACTCAGAGATTTTCGCGGCTCAGCTCGCGACTCACTCGCGGGTAGACCTTCCAGTCGCGAAAAACACTTAGAAAATTTTTTCAAATTTTTGTTCTGGAGTGCTTTGGCGGCTTGAGCTGGCGACTGTGTGGCGACTTAATCAAGTCGCGAAATTCGCGTGTTTTGCAGAAACAGGAGCAGTTTTAAACCTCTTTTCAGTTTTCCCTCGAACTTTTGTGACTGTTCATCTTCTCTCTAAACTATCTCCCTCCCAAACACTCCGTGCTCCCATTTCCAATCTCCATTGTTGCATTCTTGTAGCTCAAAATCGTCAAGTTACAGGTATGGGTTTTCAGTTTTGCACCCTTTTATACTTGATTTTGTGCTTTTCCCTTTGATTTTTCGCATATGTTTGTGATTTAGAAATGGGTTTGTATTTCGGTTTTTACTCCTTGTTCATGCTTAGCTTGCGAATGCTGCTGCTAGTATTTGATGTGATCTTAGTTGTTTCCTTATTGCTCTTCATCTTATGCTTAGCTAAGTGTTTCTTTTATTTTAATCTGAACTTTGAGCTGTTGAGTTGTATTTATTTGTTCATTTTGAGGTTGTGAGTTTTACTGTGCTAAATATGCATGTTTTATTGTGTTATTCTGTTGGGAGCTTCTGTTAGTCTCAAAATACTGATTGTGTGTCATGTCATTTTTTTTCATTATATGTCTCAATGACACATATCTGCCTTTAGGATAGTTTCTCCATGTTGTTCATGTGTTTCCTATCTTAGGCTTGGTTTATCCATGTGATTGATTAAGTAGCTTATTGTTTAAGTGTTCAAAGTTAATTTGTATGGATGATATCTCTTTGTTAATTACATGGTACTGACTGGTTCTGCACATATATTGTTCTATGCTGTTGTGGCCTTTTCTGATTGTTCACAGATGGCTCCCTCACCTCAGAAGAAGAAATCTACTGCAAAGAAGGCTGACAAAAGATTAAAAATGGATTCTAAACTGTTTAGGTCAGTTCATCACTTTGAGAGATACAAGGATAACTTCTTGAATGCAGGAATTATTCAAGAAAGATTTGTAGATTTGGAGGATTTAAGACAAACCTTTATCCCTAGCTGTTTTGAGGGAAGAGGATGGGAAAAGCTTCTGAGTGATTTCCCTGTTGTGTGTGAACCCCTGATTAGGGAGTTTTACTCAAATGCTGTGATAAAGGAGAATGAATTGAGTTGCTGGGTTAGAGGTAAAGAATTCGTTTTGGATGCACATGTCATAGATGATGCATTAGGGCTTGAAGGATTAGATGATGAAGAATTTGTCAATTACAAGGATAGGAGTGTTTCTATTGAAACAGTTCAACAAAGGATAGGTGGGCAGAGAGAAGGGAAATGTTTGAATACCACTGCCTTTCCAGTGGACATGAGGTGCCTTACAATAATCATGATGTTTAACCTCTATCCCATTAAGAAATTGACTACAATCAATTGTGCTAGAGCAGTTTTTCTGATGGATCTCAAAGAAAAGAATTTCATAGACATAAGTTCCCACATATATGACACCATTGTGGATGAGACTAGAACAACCTCTAGGCCTAAGTTGATCTTTCCCAGTTTGCTAATGAGGATTTTTAGAAGGAAGGGTGTTCCAATCCCTCAAGACATCAGTCCCATGTCCACACCCTCTGCAATAAACAAGCTTACCTGCAAAAGGATTAGTGTTAGGCTTCCAGGAGAAGAAGATGAAGGTGATGAAGGAGAGGGTGTCCTAATGGAGACTGAAGCAGAGGCAGCAGGGCATGCATCAACCTCAACACCTAGGAGGAGTGGCAAAAGACCCAGAGCTTTCAACTTCTGCAGATACACCTCCAGATGCTTTCCAAATCATTCTGGAAAGACTTGATGGGATCAGGGCAGTCCAAACTGAGCACTCTGACAGGATGAGAGCCATGCAAGACCAGATTGATGTCTTGTCTGCCAAACTTGACAGCTTCACAACTCAGCATGACCAGTGACCCTTTGGCCATTCCTGTCAAAAAGGGGGAGAAGTTCATTGATGATTGAGAAGCAGAAAAGCAGCTCTTAAGGGGGAGTAATGAGTTGAGGGGGAGTTGCCAAAATCAGAAACTTTGTTTATATATGTTTATGTTTTGGGTTCTTTTAGTGTTTTTATGGTTTTGATACACTGTGTTTTGGTGTGTAGCTGTTCCTAACTCATTACTTATACTCTTGGTTTAATCTTTAATATATTTTGATGATGTTATTCAGAATGTTTTTGAGTTTGTACCCATGTGCTTTTGTAAGCTTTTAGGGTTAATGTTTTATGCATAGTTTGTAGGCTTTATGGTATGTACCTTGCTTAATGCAGCCTTTATGCTATGTTGAAATCAGTACTTTAATCTAAATGTTCTGCATTTTGGTTCATGTACTGTCACTCTTGTGCCCTTGTAGGATTGTTCCTAGATGCATATGCCTTGTGTGATATGCATTGGTTGAGTGTTGAGCATACAAGTGTCTTGCCTTGTGCTTGTTAACTTGTATGTTCTTGTGTTCATTCCAAGTGTGAATGAGCACTGTGATCACTACCTTGTGGTGTTCACTTGGTTGATCAAGCCATGGTTTGTTTATTAACTCCATCTTTGCTTGATCACATATTGCCTGTGTCATATGCATTTATAATTTTCTGCTTACAATGATCATGGTGTATTGTTGTGTTTCAGGAGTATTATGTTCATATGATTCAAGTGCTTCACAGCTTCTAGAGTTAGGTGTGAGTGAGTTTTGTTCAACTGTTCCCAACTCACATGTTAAGTCTAGAGTCTGTTTTAGGGTTTTGTCACGGAATAGCCAAAGGGGGAGATTGTAAGGTTGAATTTATTCAACCATCTAATTGGCTTTATTCCGTGCCAAATTTGCTTGTAATTCAGCAGTTAGTAACCCTGTATTTAGGTGGGTTTGTTGTAAGGGTAGTGAGTGAGATAGAGTGAAGTCTGCTCAAGAGTGTACAAGAAAACAGACACTCGCGGCTGGGACTCGCGGGTGACTCGCGGCTGCAAGCTGCCAGAAGCAGCACACGTGCCAAGCATGCTGGAAGATGAACAGTCATGCTAGCTGGAGCACTACAGGACAAAATAGGACAATTGGCCATACGGTTAACTCGCGACTGGATCTCGCGACTTGGTCAAGCCGCGAGGTCAAGCCGCGAGCCACCCCTGTTTTGTAAAACCTGACGTTTCACATTCCTCTCTCACTCCAGTATAAATACCCCTTTTACCCACGATTGAAAGAGAGCTTCCAGAGAGAATTTTGAGAGAGAAACCCTAAAGAAAAACAAGATTGTTTCACCCACAATCTATACCTTAGAGTCTCTTCAAATTCCCCTACTCTCTTCCTCTCCATTGTCAAATCCTTGAGAGGCATTCTACCAAACCTGGTTCTCACCATCATCATCACTGTGAGACAGTTGTTTGGGTTTCTGGGAAGCAGTTAGGAAGGAGCCAATCTTCATTGGTTGATGCTACGGTCTAGTAGCGGAATCCGGGAAGCTAGAAAAGAAAAAGGTTCGGCGCAACCTCGTTGGAGCAAGAAGCTTGGAGGGCTTAGGTGCACTGGGTAGATTAGGCTTGGAGGGTCTATTGCTGTCCTTGTATCCCAACTGTATTTTCTAGTGGATTGATTACCGCTTGGAGGGCGGCGGAGAGGTTTTTCGCCGAGGACTTCGGTTTCCTCTTCGATAACACATCGCGTGTTGTCTTTGTGTTTGCATCTTCCTTCCTCTCTATCTTTGCCTTTATTTTATCTGCTGAGGTTTTATTATGTTATGGCTTAGATAGATTTTAACCAATTTCATATTATAGCATGTGTTAAGTTTCCGCACATTAGTTGTTTGACATATTGCTTGAATTGGTTAAGTTGTAATTTGGGGGTCTAAACGTTCAAAGGTGTTTTGTACACGTTTTTGAACTTTCTAGATTGTTATCACATCTCTCATGTAATTGAGATAAGACAAGTCCATTAGATGTATTAGAAATTTTCATTTCTTGTATCACATCTATAACACCTATATCTTTCAAGTTGAAATTATTGGTCGACATCATCTTGGTAGCTTTTATTATTGCTACATACACGAGCATGTCCCACAAAGACATAGCCTTTTGTGATATATTTCACATCACACACTAGTAGCATGAAATCTAAACTCATTTGACACCATCCCATTGTCAAATTTCTCATGTCATTGCGTTGAAATTTGCTTCAATCAATACAAAGATTTAACAAGCCTACACACTTTGTTTCCTTGTACAGGAATCATTAACACCTTTGGTTTATTGTGTATCAATAAAACTCACATCTTCCTTTTGTTTGTAATCTTCTACAATAAGTCTCGCCTTGTAATAGTCAATAATTCCATCAACTCTCAAATTCCTAGGTGGTAGATCCACCAATTACTATGCATAGATTTCCAAGATGGATTTATTGCACTATTGACAATCTCTTTTCCAAAAAGGCACCTCAGTATATCACTTCTTTGAAGTTTCAAGTTCATCTTCTAACATTTAAATTAAAAAATTTGGACCAAACGAAATGACATTCATCCTTTTACTACGCTTAGGTTCAACCTCTTTAACATGAACTCTTGATCATGAGAGGTACTAAATGCATACTCAAACTTTCTTTTAAGAAATTTTAATACTTGAAATATATTCTAATTAATTTCCATATATATAATAATAGATTCATAAATTAGAAACCACCATGCACTACTGTTATGACTATAATCAATGAAAACATAAACAATAGCTTTTGGTCCTACCTTTATCCTTTAAGAATAGGAACCACCACCTTCACCAAGCACTCCCACATTTAATGAATTTATAGAAAGGCAATCACTCTTTCCATAATTCACAATGTGTCTTACGCTCTGTTTGTTTCGCTGGAAAACCTTCTGTAAAGATAGTTTTCCACATTTTCCAGTGTTTGGTAGCACAAAAAAAACCTGGTCAATGGAAAACTATCTTTGGTCAACGGAAAACTCTAATAAAAATAAGGCTTATTTTCTATAAGCTGTTTTTCAAATTTTTTTTTTGGAAAACAATCTTTTTCTCATGCGTTGCATCTCCTATAAATATTATCTTCATCTATAGCCGTGGGAAACATAATTTTTTGGCACCTTCTCTCTCTCATGGTAAGTTTTCTCACTTTTTCTCTCTTCCATTTGCTTTTTCTCTCCTCACACCCTCACCGTCTCTAACTCTAGTCTCTCATCTTCCCATAGATCTCTCTCTTTAGCTGTCTCTCTTCTCTCTTTTCTCCATGTTTCTCTTCCCTTCTGTAACACAATTCTTTGATTAGATTTTTCTTTACTTCATTGATCGATCAATAGCTCCAACTTGCAAAGGAGAACAAATTTGCAGCGGTAATTATTTCATTCCTCTCTACCAAAATCCCAATTCTTTACTCTGAATTTCAAGCTCGATTTTCTTTTTTCTCTAAGAAATTTTCGGTTTGATGGATTTCAGGCAGAAGTTACTTCTTCTTCGTACATAAAGTGCAAAAAAATAAAATAAAATAAAAATAATAGAAGAAGAAGAAGAAAGAATGAAAGAAGTAAAAGATGAAAATTTTAAACATAGTAACTATATTGCTCTAAATTGTTTTTACATGGGACAATCTTTACTGTGGACTAATAGTATTGTTATATAATGAATGATAATTGTTTAGGAGAATTGCATTTGTTGGCAAAAATACATTTTTTGTTAGCAGATACTATGTAGTGATGATATATTATGTAGTACATTATGTAAATACATAATTTAGAGTAATATTGAAGACTTGTAGTTGACCATAGTAGACAAATGGTTGATGTGTGTGTGTGTGTGTGTGTGTGTGTGTACGTACGTTACTTTCTATATATATGAGCAAGATGAGTGATAAAGATCATGAAAATTTGACAACTAATTAATTTTGATTATATCTATTGTCAAAATTTTAGATTAATTAGTATGAAAACCAAATTCATTCTTGGTTTTTTTATTTATAATGATTACATTAGTTAGTTTACATAATATACATGTTTTAAATTATACAAGAGATATTTTTAAAAAATTGCATACCAAACACCAGAAAACATTCTCAAGCGCATTTTCAAGGTCGTTACCAAACACTAGAAAATAAGACAGTTTTCTAGAAAATGTTTTTTGGAAAATGAACCATTTTCCAGAAAACGTTAATGCTGAAACAAACGGAGCGTTAGTGATTTTCTTTTAAGCTATCTCTATGAAAAAAAAAATGGTGGAAATAATAGCTTCCCCCCACAAGTTCTATGGTAATCAAGAACTTATTGCATTCATTGAGTTATTTCTCAACTTCATTCTTATGATGAATGAACATCTCTAATACCTCATCTTTGCTTACTTAATAAGCACTCATAACAGATTCTTGTGCATTCCAAATTTTAGACAACTCAAGTATGTCAACTAAGGCATGTAACATATATTGCATCCAAAAAAATATTACAAAACGATATATTGGGATTAAACACTTTAATATCCAATCAAGTTCACACATGCTCAAAAATATATATACATATATGTAATTAAATAAGGCTATATGTGCTCAAATACAACAATCATGTGTCCTCCATATCAATACAAACAATTGTGTCTTAAACTTTATAAATAAATAACACCTCTGGCCTAGGGGTGAATTGTACAGTCTTAACTGAGAGTGAAACCCCATAATTACAGCACCATTAGTGTGCAATTTGTCTCATTCTTTTTCAAATTCGTCTCATTCTTTTTCAAGTTCAATGCAATAAAATATTGGGCTTATATCCTCAACTTTGAAATTACAAATAGCTCTCATAATACTATTTTAATTATCAATTAATGAGTCCTTTAAATAGATTCAAAATTTTTGCCTCCATCTAAACTCCCAATTTCCTTTATTCATCTAGCCCATACACCATTGCACATTTAAGGCTAAGAACATCTTTTTGATCAACCACCACCAAACATGATCATCATTATAAAGTTTAAAGTCACATCTCAATATAAATACTCATTGAAAAATCTCATAAACAGAGGCTAAATGAAATAAGACTGTCTTCATTTATATATACCAAACATTTTTCAAATATCATTACGCTCAATGATTTACAGTACAGTATCTATATCTCCAACCAAGATAAACTATATTGATTCATTCACAAACACAAGAGGTATTTACCAACTTTAAGATTACTAGCCATTTGTATTACACGAGTATCCATGCACTTTTGGCTTGTCAAATAATTTAACAAAAGAATCCCTGTTGAAGAGAATCAACCAGTGGTGGAGCTAGGATTTGAGTTAGGGGGGGGCAAAATTTATATATGATACACGTACTTACACACATTATGTAAATATATAATATTTGAGACCAATTTGAAAAATTAAAAGCTATTCATTTAAATACCAAGTGATATTTAATGTAATTATACCAAAAAAAAAAAAAAAAACTCTACAAAAAAAAATGCTTATTCCTAATATTGTATTTATCTATTGAGATATTTCTCACATGAATGACCTATTTTTAATTTTTTTTTTTAGAGCCAAAACTCAAGTTATGAATGAAACTATTAGTAGTTAGATAAATACTGAGTGTAATATATGTGAATTTCTATTATTTTGGTTAATGTGGACCCATAAAAGCTTCAAATTATAATATGGTAGGGACAAACTAAAAAATTCAGTGCAAGGCATGCTAGTGGAGGACTTAAAGTTCCTCAATGGTTCGTTTAGAAGTTGTGCTCTGTTTCAAGACCAAAGAAACAAAGTGGCATTTAATAAACCCAAAAACAAAAAGTAGGTAGGGGTATTTAGTAAGTATTAGCTATAATAATTAGGGGAATTTTTTGGGTGGGCTAGGGCACCCCCCCCCAAAACTCTGCCCCTGGAATCAACCACTGAACCATTTGGTCTTCAATATATAACAATGATTAGGAATCCTTAAATATAACAATATGCAACCATGGTCCATGAGATTGTTATCCCAAAATACTGCCTACAATCCAAAATGTCAAGTTTCGAACAAGTTCTATACTTCTATCACGATGGTTATAAAATAACAACGTCAAGAAGTCAATGGCCAATATAAATTCTTTTGAAAACAGAATTCTATATTAAAAGAAATCCACTTTACATCAACGCAAAATCAATCACAACAATACATTCACATAAATCACAAAAAAAATTAACAAGTCTACTTTGATGGTTGAATATATTTCAACAATTTACTTTTATGATTAAGTAAAAAGGAACAAAAGATAGATCTAATTATAAGCAATAACACAAAAAAGATGTGATAGGCAAAAACAATAAATATGCCAACCAAAACTTGCTTATTGGCATCCTTTTATGGAAATAATGAATAAGTTTAGTTGCTACTTGTTAATACTCCCTTCTCTCACATTCATAGTAGGGTTCACTCATTAAATTCATGGTGAAATCCACTATGAATGTGAGAGGAGGAAGCACAATTTCTCTATACTTCGAGAGTACTTAAAAATTTTCCTCTTTGAATGAGATTACAAATATGCCATCAATGTCATGTCATCCTAAACGCTGACCTTTCCTCCCACTCAGAGATTTAATCAATCTGATCCACTTCCATTTTGAGATTTTTGTTTTGTAAATAGTCGGACTAAATTTTCTAGTCCACTGTTTGGCATTTTGGGCTTCCTGCTTTTCCACATGAGGGGCTATCTACATCTCATCCATTCTCATTTGGGTCCTGTGTTAAGATTGAGATGGGATGATCTCCGCTTGTATTTTAGCCCGTTTATCTTTTTGTCACGAAAAATAAAAAAGAGGTTTAGGGAGATTGCATATTTAACACTATAGTTTAGTATTTATTATTTTACATAACTGTTGCATAAAACATTCATTTTGTATGGTGGTGAATCCTACAAACATAGATTGTGTCCATGTACCCTTAAAATAAATTCATTTCATGATTCCGACATAGCTAGTAAAATACAAATACTTTTTCATATACACTTGTGTGTGTGAGTATATATATAAACTCCCATTTATAATATTAAAAAAAAAAATTATTATGAAAACTATTTGTTTTTCTATAATTAAACTTATATAAAACATATGTTTCACATTTATTTTGTTATGTTTCTCGATGGAATCTTTACTAAACAATTATGCAAGATAAACATATAGTGATCGAATTCTAGCAAGATGGACTTAAACAAAACAAAAAAGAAATAGTTAAATAAAATAGTGATTTCAAGAAGGAAAATATAATGGAAATGGGTACCTTGAGAGAGAGAGAGTGTGTTGTTTTTCAAAATGATTCTTTTGGAAATTAAAATAACTAGAATCTCTCTCTTTCAAGGCTATTCTTATCACCATTAAGTAAATTAACTCCAAAGGAAATGAAAGACAATAGTGTGTAGTGTTTTCTTAATGGTCCATGACTGTAGATGGGTGTGGAAAGCTCAATATCTAGGCACTAGTTTAGAATGGAGTAGTTTTAGGGCTCTTAATCCCTAAGAGCATTCACAGCAAAGTATCTAAATAAATCTTTTAGCAACTCAAAATACTACTCTATTTATTTTAACAACCCACTTTATAATACACCCTATAGCCAAGGTTTTATATTAACATTCAACACATTAAAATAATATAAACAATATAATAAAATAATATATCTAACACAATAAATAGCAACCACAACATTGCCGCTGCCGCCACCACCACCGTGGTAGCCATAACCCACTGCAAAACAGAAAACCCAAAACAAAACCATAACCACAACCACAACAACAACCACTGTCATCAACAACTCACCACAAAACCCATTAAAAATAGAGTAAAATAGCCAAGATATCCAAAAAAAAATCAGAACTCCACCAAGAAATCCACAATTACAGTCACTGTCATTAAGAAAAACCCAGCACTAGACCGAGAAACCCACTAGCACTAGACCGAGAAAAAAACACTTAACCAAACCCAAAAAACACAGCAACTCAGACCTAGAAAACACAACCAAAACCCACTAGCATAGTGGCGGCTCCAGAAATTTTTTCCAAGATGGCCATTAAGAAACTTAAATTATACAATATTTAATAAAAAAGATGGCTATATCTCATTATCAATGCTAAAAACTATATTTCTTTTAAAAGTTTGGATTTTTCTTTTTGTTTGTAAATGCCCAATATATTGTTAAAAAGGCCAAAGTTTGATTACAAACTTATTGTAGCCTAAGACTACAATTTTCACTAAAAAAAATTAACATGACTACATATTTTGAAAATCTAACCGTTGAATTGTATATTTTTTTTTATGTTCTTAAAACACATGTCAAGTTTCATGTCAATCGGATGTTATTTACTATTTAATCCAAAACTTATTTTTTGCATATAATTTTAGACTACAAAAACTCAAAAATTAAACATTTGATTGATGACATAAGCTATTTATCTTTAACCTTCTTGAAGTTTTGCAAGTATGGAGGATATAAGAAAAAAAATGTAATCTAATTGTGGAATTGTTAAAATTCATATCCAATAAAAAAAATATTGAGTAGAGTTGTAACCTTAATCTACAATCAAGTTTGTTGCTAAACTTTGTCCAAAATTTAATTATATTGGACCTAAAAAAAAAAATTTAGGTTGGTTACACATTTTTTTTAAGGTAAAAAAATCATAAAATTTTTAAATTATATATATAATAATGATTTTTTTTTTTCCAGGCCAGGGTGGTCTTGTGACCACCTTGACCCTAACGTGGAGCTACTAGTGCTAGTGCACTGGCAACCCAAACCCACAAATCCACTAGCACTGGCAACCAAAACCCACTAGCATCGGCAACCCAAACCCACGAATTTGATCTCACCTCAACGCCGATGTCCACAATTCGATTTCACATGGACCGAGGCCGAAGCAAAGAGTAGAGAGTAAAGGAGAAGCAAGAGAGCAGAAAGAAAGGAAAAGAAAGAAAAAAAACCTTTTATGCGTGTGAAGTGATTTGTGAGTGTGTGGGGGAATAAAAAATGGTTTTTTAGATATACCTTCCAACTACAGTGGGCTGCTAGAGATAGCAACCCACTATAGCAATCAGTTAAAATTTTTTAGGTTTACCTCTTTTGCTGTGGTGTGTGTTTTTGGTATTTTAGTCATTTTTGCAACCTTATTGTGAGTGCTCTAAGTGGCTTACGTCACTTCCAAATTGGCATACACCGGTGTAAAAGCAACAAACACCATTTAATTGGGAAATTACACATTGGGCTAGGAATGAGCTTGAGTATTGGGGAAACACTATTGGGCTTGACATATGAGTTGAAATCATTTTAAATGAGATTAACGCTTCTACGTAATTGGGATCAAGAACTTTGGATATTAGCCAATGTAAAATATAAGAGTCAGGATTTCTTCATCGAAGCGCTCACACCCATACCCTAACTCTGGACTCAAAGTGTGGTTGTGTTAGATCTCTACACATTGGAGTCAAAATAGTTCTTAGACCTAAATCAAATAGCGTACGTGATGACTCATTTCTCAACCCTATTGTTATTACGTAGTTTATCTTGGGCCCTTATATCTAGGGCTCACATCAGGTTGCTCTCAAATGTCACTCACAAGGCATGTTGACATTCAAACTCAACAATTTTGCACTTTACCACATTTTGCTCAAATAATAGAATGTTTTTAAGATTGTGAAACCGGTGTCCAGACACATGCACTATAAACTATGCAGTGGCGAGTGGGGTTTGGACAGTAACACCAGGACCCAAAAATGTGCTAGGGGTTATCTGATTTCACTCTTAGTTAATGCCTTGAGGCAGAAGTTGGACAGTCATAATATAGATATTTTTAATCACAACATGGTATATATATGTCGATATAGGAATTGCTATGTACATGCATGGAGGACAGCTAGTGAAAGTGAATCCATTATCAAGGATCGTGTTAAGAAGTTTGCTGGAATATCAGCAGAATAAAAAATTCACAGCAACTACATAATGTAATGGTGGAGAATCTGGAGATATAAAATGTATGTTGGACACCTCCTCCATGTTAGTTCTGTAAGACCATTTGGTATGTGATTCTTTGGGAAGAAGGTAACTGCACTGGCATTCTTTGGAATGAAAAAAAGACACATCCTGCAGCTTTAAGTCCTTAGTCCGCGTGGAAAACTAGTGCAAAAAAGGACACATACTGAAGCAAAAGCACTATCTGCAATGCAGGCTATCCAATTTGCTAGGGATAAATCTTGGTGTACAAAGCACTATTTTTAGGGGATTTTCTCTAGGTAATAGAGCCTCCTCTAGTACTAAGAACTGAAATTCAAAAGATTGAGCTTATTGCTAATCGATGAGGCTAGAAGATTTCTGCTCCATTTTTTTTTATGGAAAATCCATCGTATAAACAAGCGTTTTGTTGAGTATACGCATGAAAGTAAAATCTCACATTAATTAATAATAAAAAGAGTGAATGATTAATATGATGTAGTTGAGCCCATAACTCATAGGCTTAATCTTTTGAGTTAAAATGATGTTCTTATATGTTACATACTTACATTAGCTACTCATTTAAGCACTACAAAAGA
Source organism: Quercus robur (assembly GCF_932294415.1). Taxonomy (NCBI): domain Eukaryota; kingdom Viridiplantae; phylum Streptophyta; class Magnoliopsida; order Fagales; family Fagaceae; genus Quercus; species Quercus robur. The sequence goes on from NC_065539.1 coordinate 17,460,559, forward strand.
TGCTAGCTATAGGGGCTTTTTTTAAGAGCGTTTACAAAAAACATGACCATAGCTGCCCTATAGCTGCGTTTTTTTATAAATGCAACAAAAATGATATACCTATAGCCATAGCTATAGGGCAGTTTTGTAGCCGCGTTTTTAGTGTTTGCAGCGGCATTTTATTGGGGAGGGCATATGGCCACGTTTGAAAAATGCAGCTATAAAAACACGGCTATAGACCAAATGGGGCTATAGCCGCATTTTTAGGGTCTATAGCTATGTTTTAAAAACGCGGCTATAGCCCTTGTTTTTTGTAGTGCAACAAATGGTATTAGAGCGACCTTACCTTAAGGATAAGGATGTCATATATATGACCATTGTACCCATTAAAAATATTTGATTGCCAAAAATTGATATTGTTAAATATTAGCATTGATGTGTATACCATGTTAAATATGCTAGAGTATGTGCAGAAGATGAAGCATAGAATAAGAACACGGGGGTTATGTGATTTAGCCTTGATAGCCTACATCCATGTACAGAGGAAATCCTTAAGAGTTGCATTTTTATTATGTTAGAGTGTAACATATAACCTGTGTTACAACGAACTATAACATGAGTATATGTGAATGATTAATATAATGTAGTTGAGCCCATAACTCATAAGCTTAAGCTTTTGAGTTAAAATGATGTTCTTATATGTTACATACTTACTTTAGCTACTCATTTAAACACTACAAAAAACAGTAGCTATAATGGCTTTTTTTTAACAGTGTTTACAAAAAACACGGCTATAGCTGCCCTATAGTCGCGTTTTTTTATAAATGCGAAAAAAACGATATACCTATAGCCACGGCTATAGGGCAGTTTTGTAGCTGCGTTTTTAGTGTTTGCAGCGGCATTTTATTGGGGAGGGCATATGGCCACGTTTGAAAAACACGGCTATAAAAACACGGCTATAGACCAAATGGGGCTATAGCTGCATTTTTAGGGTCTATAGTTGTGTTTTAAAACTGCGGCTATAGCCCTCATTTTTCGTAGTGGAACAAATGGTATTAGAGCGACCTTACCTTAAGGATAAGGATAAGGATGTCATATGTATGACCATTCTATCCATTAAAAATATTTAATTGCCAAAAATTGATATTGTTAAATATATTAGCATTGATGTGTATACCATGTTAAATATGCTAGCATATGTGCGGAAGATGAAGCATAGAATAAGAACACGAGGGTTATGTGATTTAGCCTTGATAGCCTACATCCACAGAGGAAACCCTTAAGAGCTGCATTTTTATTATGTAAGAGTGTAACACATAACCTGTGTTGCAACGAACTATAACATGACTAGATATAATAGACTAAATCCTAAACTTTTATTACAAGTAGGAGATTTGTCTTGCACACAAAGTAGGTGGGCTTAGGCCTATTACATTAAGCTAATATATTTAATATATCTCTAATAGATATAAAGATGTCATGTGATGTTTTGTTGCCAAAGCAAGAAAGAAGCATCTTACTTTTTTATTTTTTATTTTTAATAAACAATACCTCTTATTTAAAATTCTAAATAGGATGATGGTAGTTGCACACAAAGAAAGTAGGTTTGGGGTTATTATATTGGGTTAATATATCTAATATATCTCTAACAGATATAAAGATCTTATGTGATGTTTTGTTGTCAAAGTAAGAAAGAAGCATCTTACTTTTATATTATTTATTTTTAATAACGATACCTCGTATCCAAAATTCCAAATAAGATGACGGTAGTTACACTAAGTAGGAAATAAACAAATCTAAATGGAGCATAAGTCATAAGTCGAGGTTGATGGGGTTGAGGTGGGCTGTTTTTTTTCTCATCTAGATGGCGAATTATCTTAAAACAATATTCTAGTTAGAGGATGAGAGTGAGACACAGCCAAAGAAGGAATGCGTTAGGCATTAAAACAGATATTGACGGCTGCCTTTAGGAAGTCTCAAGAGAATGAAGAGGGAATGGGTAGAATAGCTGTTAATAGGGATTCAAAGTAGTAAGTTAGGCAACGTTTCAAAATTTTAAGAAAAATAGCATCTCAAGTTTTAGAAACTCGAGATCCATATTAAAACCCAAGTTTTATAAACTCGCTTTGCGAGTGTTTGGCTGGACGATTTGGACTGAAAATGCCACATAGATCTTGAGTCTTTAAGACTCGAGTCCCATGCAAAAAAATTTTCCCCTATAGTGGCGTTTTTAGGTCCTATAGTGACGTTTTAAAGCCCTATAGCGGCGTTTTCCTACAAATTTTTTTTATAAGTGCCCCATACCAGGTTCAGGGAGCCCTATAGTGGAGTTGTTAAGCCTTATAGTGACGTTTTAAAGCCCTATAGTGGCATTTTCCAGCAATTTTTTTTTTAATCAGTGTCATACCAGGTTCTGGGAGCCCTATAGTGGCGTTTTTAAGCCCTATAGTGACGTTTTTAAGCCCTATAGCAGCTTTTTTATGCAATTTATAGGAATCGAGTCTTTAAAACTCGATTTCCACGTGGATCTTTTTCCACATCAGACCCATCCGCTTACAAATCGAGACTTAAAAACTCAAGTTTTATCTTGGAACTCGAGTTTTAAACACTCGAGATGCTAGTTTTCAGCATTGTTTTGAAACGGGATAACTAACTAAATTTTTTGATAGTTATTGTTATTTGGAAAGGGTGTTCAAAGAATGAATGTGTTAGTCATTGACACGCATATAACTCACCGGAGATTTTGGAGTAATCCATCCTTGTTAAATATATATTGACAGCTATCCCATTAACCTTGTGAACAGAATGACCTTATTGACAATATTTACGAAATTTGTGGATGAAATTTAAAAACTTGAAATATATTTCAGACCAAAATAATAATTATCCTAAACCTAAAGGGTGCAAAATGGATTTTAATATAAGTTTTTTTTTAATTTTTAATTTTAAAAAATCTGAACATTTTAAAGATTGGTATGGGATGGGAGTCTGTGCTAGAATTTAATATAGTGTATTTTTTTTTTCTTGTGTATTTGTGAGTTTATAAAATAAATCATATCATATCATCATATATTATATTATATAATAAAATTTGAGCTTAGAAGCCATGGTTGCACTATGTGGCTTCACCAAATTGCATAAAATTTTAAGATAGAAATAATAGTTTATTTGTTCTTATAAACTTCTACTTAGTGTTTTAACAAAACATGCAATGATCTTTTTGGTCATATTTCTTCTTTGTTTTGGTTTTTTGGATAAACTAACAAGATATGTATAACTTTGGAAACATATAGGATAAGATAACTAATTTACTTAGATTAGGATAGTGTAACCATTAGTGTTTTAGTTAAAATTAAAAATTTTAGATAAAAAATAGTTTTAGATAAAAATACACGCTCTTTTTTCTTAAACTATATATATATATATATATATATATTTATATATATAATTGATTAGAATTTCACGTAGAATAGGTGTTTCTTTAATTCCAAACTATCTAATACTTTCCCTTATAATTTAACTTCAATATAATTTGAAAATCTATGTCTAATAGAACTTTCCCAAGTCCTAACTTCCAAGTTTTTTTTTTTTTTTTGGATAAACATGCATCCTAAGTGATGTGTGATTTTTATGTTTTGTTCTTTTTTTTTTTTTTTAAATGTTAATTATGATAATTTTTTTCTAATACAATTTTTTTTTCCTAATAATTCTCTTTCTCTTATAATTTCGAGATTGATTAGAGATCTAACTTTCTCACAATTGAAAATTCTCTATATATAGAGTGTTTTTTTAGTGTATTCGTATATATTCTTATGCACAACTTCTTCATTTACGGCATCTATTATTATTTAAGTTTGTTTTGTTTGTAGTAGAATGTTTTATCTCTATCATCCACACTATTACAAGTATGTTTATCTTCTTTTTTTATTTTATTTTTTTATTTATGGCTTTGCTTATGTGTCATAAAGGTAATTTTAAATTCTTGAAATTCAATATTCACATTTATGATTTGTCTGGCATTAGTTATTATTTGAGTTGGTTTTTTTTTTTTTTTTTTTTGTAGTGGAAGGCTTTATCAAAGCTACCATCCATACTATTACAAATATGTTTCTCTTCTTTGTTATTTGTGTGTGTGTGTGTGTGTGTGTGTGTGTGTGTTTTATAATATTTTTGCTTATGAGTCATAATAGGCAATTTTAAATGCACGAAATCCATTATATAAACCTCTATAAATATTTTGCCTTCATGATTTGTCAGCATCAGTTATTATTTGAGTTAAACTTAAAGGTATGGAGATTTATCCTTCTATGGCTATACTCTTCTTTTTTATCCTACAAAAATATGTTTTTTTTTTTTGGGTTTTCCATTTATGAATTATTTGTACTCGTCTTTTTTTCTCATAGGGTTTATCTATTTATTATTTAGGAATTACCAAATTTTGTATTCTCTCCTATAACAAGGGTTTCATCCTTTTTATTTCTAAGTTGTATTTGTGTTATGTTTTTATGTGCCTTATTAGATTAAATTAATTTTCTTGAATAGTAAAATTTTTATGTTACTATTTCTCAATTTTATTTTTGTTGCTAGTAATATTATATTTATGCGTGCTTCAAATGTCATTATAAGACAGCTGATAAGTTAGAAGAGGATTATTTATTTATTTTTTTTGGAAAATGAAATGCCTTTGGTTAAGTTTCCATAGGTTTTTAATTATTAAATTTATGAATTTTTTCATATAAATATGTTGTGTGATTGCTTGAGGTTTTTATGAACAATACTTTATATGGAATTTATATTTGATCTAGATTCAAGTAGTTATAATTTATTATTTCTCAATAAAATTATTTTTCTATAATAATTTTTACTCTCTTTATTTTAGAATATAAATAAAATCGATATTTCTCTTCAAGTGAGTATTTATCCCAAGAAAATCAACACCATACCGATACCGGCTGTATATCAATAAAAAGTTTTATTCTCTTTATAGTTGTAAATAATCTTTACTCTCTTTATAGTTGTAAAAAGTTTTACAACTGTGAAAGTGGCAAGTTGTAAATAATAGATGATAAAATGATATTAACTAGTAGTGGATCCAAATGAGAATCAATAAAAACCTAACAATTCAATTTGTGTGAAAATTATTATGTATGTAACATTACTCTTAACATTGGTTGACTAAAATTATTGTGTCATTATGTTAGAACCATTTTCCCTCTCCTTGTGTGTGTGTTTGTTTCTCCAAAAAAAAAAAAAAAAAAATTATTGTCCAAACCAAGTAACAAAAACTTAGTATAATACTTTTTTTTTTTTTTTTTTTTTTTTGTCTTTTTTTAAACAACAATGTATCTCTCCTAAATGAATCAAGCTATCACGAGATTGGTAGAAGAGGGCCTGCTGAGTTCAAGTGATGAGAATTCTGTTTTTAGATAGAAATAGTGCAAAAGGAGACAAGCCATGGTCAGGTAGGCCAAGGTATGTGGACATATAGGCCGTCTTGTTGATGCTTGCTCTCTTTGGACAAACTCAACGTACTTTCCCCATGAATATTTAAAAAATATTATGCACAAAGTTTACGTACACATTCTGATGACAAAGAGGTCAGCCATAACTAGCTTACCGAAAACCTTTGTTGTTTTGTGTGTGCAGCCGCCCACAAAGAAAGACCGTGAAACACCCAAGCTCATGAATGTGATTGAAACTTTGGTAGATATTGTGTGCTGGGTACATACAATTCACTGCAATTAAAACTTATATGTAAATTTGAAATATTCAGTTTTGATCTCTGATTCTCTATATGATCTAACAGCTATCATACCAATTGAAATAAAATATATATTTTAACCCCCAACAACTTATGCAACGGATTTATTAACAAATTATTGGACACAAATCTTCACCATATAGTTTCTCAATATATATATATATATATATATATAAATATATATATATATGTATATATATATATATATATATAATATTTATTTGTCAACTTTTTCACTATCACCCAAAAAAAACCAAACTTTACCCTGCAAAATTGTATTATTTATTTGACACTAATGGTTGAAGTGAATTTTCTGAAAATAAAATGGATTATGGGAGTGGAAATGGTATTCCTCATTATAATTCATATTCTTTCATTATTTTATTTTATAGATTTTGTACACATACACCTTTTAGAAAACATCACTCAATACTGTAAATTTAAGAAGACCAATGGAACAACTATCCCAAAGTAAAATCACTAAAAGGGGAAACCTCCTAACAAGCAATCTACTATAGTAAAGAGAAGATTAAGATGTAGTACAAAATCTTTAGACTCTAGACTCTACAATCCTAGTAGATGGACTTAGTGTAGAAAACCTTCTATAGTTTCAAAATCTCTAAACTCTTCTACTATATGAACGCTATATGGATGATGCACTCGTGATCACAACCGAAATCTCAGAGACTCCAATAGCTTTTGAAGATTTGAATAAATGTCTCTATGGTCCACTCTTTATATGTGTAAAGTTGTAATTTACAACTATATGTTTTGTTGACTTTAATTCCGTGTCAAATTTGATTATAATTTTATTCAATCTTTTGTACCATGTATTTATTGTGGGATTTATTTGTAAGAGTTGTGTGATAGAGAGAGAGTGTGTGAAGACTCAAGCAATTGAAGACAGAAGAGTTTTCGCGGGTAGCTCGTGACTAAGCATCCCGCGAAATGATGCATGTGCCCTGCACATGATTGGAATGCGAAGAGTCAAGACAGATGGAGACAGCTGTGTTTCGCGAGTAGCTCGCGGGTAAGGCCTTCCCGCGAGACATTCGCGAAACATTTTGTTTTGCCAGACTGTGCTATCTGATACATACTTTTTGTACCCACACTATATATACCCACATTACCCACAAAAGTTGAGGAGTGCTTCAAAGAAAAAACCCTAGCCAAAAACCTTGAGAATTAGATATTGTTATACCCACAATCTTTTACACAATTGCTTGTGGTTTTTCCTCAACTCCTACCTCTCCATTTTCATATCCTTGAGAGGTTGATAGCCTAAACACTTACCACACCCTTTCAAAGTGTTCAGTGAGGTTTTGGTACTGCTGGGAAGTATTGGAAGAAGTCAAGGATCGCAAATGCAACATGGAGTTTGTTGCGAGATCCGGAAAGCTAGACAAGAGACGGTTCCAAGAAGCCTTGTTGGAGTAGGAGTTTGGAGGGCTTAGGTACATCGGGTAGATTAGGCTTGGAGGGTCTCTTACTAACCCATATATCCCAACTGATTGTCTAGTGGATCGATTACCGCTTAGAGGGTGGTGGAGAGGTTTTTGGCCAAGTTCTTCAATTTCCTCTTCGATAACACATCGGCGTGTTATCTTGTGTTTGCATTCTTCTTCCCTACACTTTTACCTTTCATTTTACTGTTGTGTTATATTAATTATGGGTTAGAGTAGCTTGTTTGTTTATCCGCTCGCATTTACTCTATTCCACACATAGTATTAAGTTAGAGTAAAATCAATCGAGCCGTAACTTTAATTTGGGGGTCTAAATAGGTCTTGTGTTTTCACACATTTTCGAGCATTCAATTGGTATCAGAGCAAGTAAACTCATTGTGGTTTAATTACCTGAGTGTGATCCTTAACCCTTTGTGATGGACCGGTCACAATCTCTTAATGCCCCACCATTCTTTGATGGGTGCAATTATGCCTTTTGGAAGGTCTGTATAAGGGCTTTCTTGTGTGCTATAGAGAGTCCATATGGGATTTCGTTGAGAATGGGTATGTTAAACCCACAACAGCCAAGTCCGAATGGGAAAAGGTAGCTCTTGCATTAGCTAATGCGAATAGTAAGACCATTAATGCTATATTCTGTAGTGTGTCCTTTGATGAGTTTCATAGGATATCGCATGTGGAGACAGCCAAGGAAGCTTGGACGATTCTTGAGACTACCTATGAGGGTACCAAGAAAGTCAAGGACACGAAGCTCCAAATGCTTACCACCAGATTTAAAGAGCTTAAGATGGGGGATGATGGGGCTTTCGATTCTTTCTATGGAAAGCTCAATGAAATTGTAATTGCTAAGCTCAATCTTGGAGAGAAGATTGAAGATTCTAAGGTGGTGAGAAAGATTTTGAGGTCTTTACCGGAGAGCTTCCGAGCAAAAGTCACAGCTATAGAAAAGAGTAAAGACTTGGATGAGATCAATATCCAAGAGCTAATTGGATCTCTCCAAACATATAAGCTGAGACTACCTTCTCATAAATCGAGCAAATCTCTTGCTCTTAAAACCATCATCGAGAGAATGAACAATTCCTCCGAAGAGGATGATGTGGAGAAGGAAGTAGCATTCCTTGCAAAGAACTTCCGAAAATTTCTGAAGATGAAAAACAGTGAGAAGCCTTTCAGCAAAGGAAAGTTTTCATCCTCCAAGGGCGATAGGAAGGAGTTTAAGAAGAAAGATGGAAAGGAGTTTCAATCCTCTCAAGGAATTGTGTGTTACGAATGCAATGGCCATGGGCATCTCAAAAGGGAGTGTCCTAACTACCTAAGAGGGAAGGGTAAAGTGTTTGCCACTACCCTTAGTGATTTTGACAGCTCAAATTCAGACACTGAAGGAGAATGTGATAGTGAAGGGAATTATAGGGCATTTATGGCGATTCTTAGTTGATTCAAAAGATGTCTTGAGCAATTTGGTTGAGGAACTTGGTAATATTTCTGAAGATGAGGAAATTGAAGAATTCGAAGATGAAGATGTATGCCAAAATGAAGGGGAGAACAACCTTCAAGAAGCCTATGATTCTCTGCTGGAATATTGTGGCAAATACGCCAAAGTTGCTAACCTTGCTGTGAAAAAGATGAAAAAGATTGAAGAAGAGCATAAGGGTATACTTGTGCAACTTAAGGAATCAAAGTGTGAAGAAGAAAGACTTAAAGGAGAGTTCTTTGCAACTTACTCTAAGATCAAGTTTCTCAAACTTGAAATTATTCAAGCAAATGTCAAGGTTGAGCGTATCTCCACCAAGAAACTTGACAATGTGCTATCTTCTCAAAAATCTTCACATGATAAGACCGGTTTGGGTTATACTGGAGAAGGAAGTTCGAGCAGCGAACCCAAGAAGGAAGTGAAGTTCGTTTCAGCCAAAAATGTTGAGAAACTTAAAAAAGTGAAGCCTGAGATTGAGACCCCTGCTGTAGTAATGAGAACCATTGGTGCAAAGTCAAAGGAAAAAGAGAAGTCATTACCCAAAAATCAAAGGGGGCCTCAAGCAAAGCATTTGTGTTATCATTGTGGCGCACAAGGACACATAAGGCCAAATTGTTTCAAGCTTCATGCACTCAAAAAGGCTGATTCGATGCGTGATCAAGAAACTTCAAGGAGAGGACCAAGGGGAGCATAAGCTAAGGGAAATAGTGAAGGACATCTCATTGGCGATGTGATGGAAATGCTGAAAAATATATCCCTATGCCTTGCTAGCTTCACCCCAAGGTTTGAAAGCTATGTTGGTCGTACCCCACCATCTAAGGCTCTCACCCAAAACACTCATAAAGTGTGGGTGCAGAAGGGTACTTATGCATGATTACTTTCTATGTCCATGCATTAATACTTCCAATGTTTAGGGTTATAGGTTCATGCATCATGTCATGCATTGCTTTTGGTTTATAGCATGTTTCTTTTACAAGTTTTGTTTTATACTTATTTTTGTTGATCTTACTTTACTTGTTCTGTTTTTTAATGTGTTCAAAAATTCAAAAACCCATAAAAATTGAAAAATCTTTAAAAAGTTTGATCACTTGTGTTATGTATATCACATGTGAGTTTGGCTTAGTACCTTCGTACTTATCGCGAGTGCATTTACGAGCTTAGCTTGTTATGTATGCACATATATCTTTGTGGGAGAAATCTTGAAAATTATGGGTGATTGTTGTAAATAGATCTTTAAGCTTGTCATGAATGATTGGTCAATAGTCTTGATGGTCTTGATACTTGCATAGACTTGTGCCTATATATCTTCCCACCTTTATTTTTATGTTTTTGCAATAGAGCTTACCAAATGTAAATCTCAAAATGAAAAAGAGATTATGAACTGCAAAAGCCTGTCGCACATACTAGTATTTGACTAGGAAAAAGGGAAAGCTACTTTTGTATTGAAATGTATGGTGCTCAAAAAGCCAAAGGCTAACTCTCAATGTTGAAATATCAAAAATTTCAAGCACCGATCTCAAAAAGAGATGTATTATCCAAAAAGGATTAAATGTTATGATTTATGCAGAAGCCAAATGAAAAGCTTCTGAGTTTTGTAATCATTCTTTTATGGGAGGTCATATATGCTCATTTCTATAATTGAGATAGTCCACTTGACTAAGTACCAGTTATGTATGACTTGATTGAATTAATCATTGAAGCTTCACTCTAGTCTAAGGACTATTCCACATTTGATACTCACCCACAACACACAAGAATTTGATTCAATTAATGCTTATCTCATTTGTGTGATTTTGAGTGTTTTATATGTTTTTTAAAGTGATTTTATACTTTCGTGCTTTTAGTTTTTTGTTCAAAATGCATTTTTGTGTTTTTCTTCAAAAACTGGTTCAAAGGCTATTTCGCGAGAAGCTCACTACTTAGAGCTTCCTACGAAATGTGCTTAAGGGAAATTAAAAAATCACATTTTCATACAGAGAGTCTCGCTACTGCCTCACAAGTATTTTGCAACTAAACTCTTCTCGTGAAATGTTTTTAGGCAAAAACTGGAATTTTTCAATTTCATATAGAGGCTATCGCGACTGTTTCGTGACTAACAGCTTCTTGCGAAAGCTTTAGTGTGTCTCGTGACTAATATCGCGACTGCCTAAGCCGCGAAAAACGCGTGTTTTCAGTTTTTATGTAGCAGATGTGACAGTTTTTCAAACATTTTGTTTTTCCCTTGCATTGCCTCTCTTGAACCCCTCTCAACTCAAAATCACTTTTCACTCAAACCCCATCATTTTCAATCAAAAATCTCTGCAACATCACTTCAAGGTATGTGTTTTTAACACTCTTTTCATCTTTTCTACTTAGTTTATGCAGATTTTAGCTTAAGGTTTTAAAAATTGAGGATTTTCAAAAACTGGGTTGGGGTTCTTATTTTTGTGAAATATATTTTTCAAAATTTTGATTGGGCTGAGTCCCATTTGCAGTGTTTGTATCTATGTTGGCCTCATGAGGCATTCTAAACATGTATTGAGGCAAATTTCATCATGTTCATGCATTTTTCATAGGTGTTGTGTACTGTTGCATGTTAGGTGTTTGACAGAATGTCCTAGTGATATTCTTGTGTTGAATTGGACTCAAGTGAGTCCCTTTGCTTGGGTTTACTCCTGATTGACCATGTTTAACATGTTTTGGTCAATGAATGTGTGTTCTACACATTTTGCCCAAGTTGTGCCTCAATGCCATGCCATGCCATGCCATGCACACACTAGGCATCTTCTAGGCACATCCCCATGCACCTCCTACTGCACTCGCATCAACACATGCATAACACAGACACACACATGCACAGTCATGTACTTCATGCATTATGCCTCTGTTTACATGTTTTAATACTTATAGCATGCTATTTTAAATTTGTTTGCTCTGTTTTGAGTTGGTTATACTCTATTTTAAGTTGTTTTACTTTTAGTTTGGATCTAACTTGAATCTAATCAAGTTTTGTGTTTTGTTCTGTGTTTGTGCACCTGTTTCTTTTCTTGGTTGTCTGTGTAAATGTGCAGATGTCTCCTACCAAACATTCTGCAACCAAGAAGTCATCAAAACATGCTCGCACAGATTCTGACAACTTCAAGTCTATGGAGGCAGATTTGAAGTATAATGACTGCTACAAAAGTGCCATGATTATCATGGAAAGGGTCGTGAAATTGGATACCCTTGTGGACACTTTCATACCAGAAGTGTTCAAGGAAAGGACGTGGACAAAGCTCTTGAATCCGGTTAGGGTTATATACTCGGAGATAATAAAATATTTTTTTTCAAATGCTAGTGTGGAAAGGGATCGTATAGATTGTTGGGTGAGACACAAGGAGTTTGTGATTATAAGGGACAACATACAAGAATTTTTGGAGATTCGTCCTCCCTCACAAACAATCACAGTCCAATATGAGGATCATTTGGACTCTATTGAGGATATAGTGCTGACTCTTGGTGGTTCCCCTAAGAAGTCTTCCATGAACACCATTCCATTCAATCTAGAGATGAGGACTCTTGCTCATGTGATGATCCATAACTTATATCCGATCACCAACCTCACGACATTGTCTACTCCAATGACAATCTTTTTGTATGATCTCTTTACTTACAAGGAGATTGATATATGTGGACACATTTTCCATCTGTTGAAGATGAGCATTGAGAAGCAGAATTACAATACTATTATGCCCTTTCCCTCACTCATTATGGGCCTTATTGCAAAGTCAAAGCTCAAACTTCTGAGTGGCCTCACTGTGGTTCAGAGAGACTATCCTATTGGTGCACACATAGTGACTAGGAGCACAACTCACATCAAAGGCTCCAAAACAGGTGTGCATACGATACCACGAGATTGTGTTGTGGAGGAGGGAGGAGATACAAAGGAGGAGATTGATAGATTTACTTTTGCCCTAGAGTCTTTAGCACAGCCATCCTTTTCAACACCTACACGAGGACCCAACAGACTTGATCACCTTCTTGCTAGAATGGACTAGCTGTATACCTTGCTAAACTCCCATGTGCAGCACACCGCGAACCAGTTTGCATACGTTCAGGGTCTGATCACGGCATTATCTTCTCAGATTGACGACTTGTTCATAGACCATGGTTCAGATTCAAAGTCCGATCAGTTCTAGCCTCTTTGGCCATTCTGGTCAAAAAGGGGGAGAAAATTTTGAGGGGGAGTATAGCTTAGAACTTAGATACATTGGTTTATTACAGACGGTTTACCATTGTTTATTTTAGCTTTTATAACTGTTGGTTTACTGTTTTTACTGCTTTCGTTTAAAACTTTAGTACTTTGTTTTGATTTCAGTTTATATTCAGTAGTTGTGTTTATCTCAATGATTTGTAGCATTTTTTTTGTGCTTTTAAGATATTGTTAATATGTCTTAAGTACCTCACACTTGTACCCTAGTAGGATCTTGTATCCTAAATGCATATACTTCGTGTATTTTGCATTGGTTGTGTGTTGGACATGCAATTGATCATTATGGTTGGTCTTCATTGCATTGCATGTTCAAATGAGCATTTACTAGTTAAATGTTCATTGTCGTCATTCTTTAATGACTGTTCTTGTATTATCAAGATATGCTTATATGTTTTATAGTGTTTACAAACTTGATCGCACTTTACTTGCTCATGTATGTACCATGTATTCAACTTGTCATAAGCTTAATGAAAGTTTAGTTTATGTGCAAGTGTTTCAGATTACAAGTATATACGTGCAAGTGTTTCACAGCTTCTAGATTAGGAGTGCGTTTGGGTAGCGCGTTTTGCGCTTCCCAAACGCACGTTTGCGATTCAAGATTTTTTTTTTTTTTTTTTTTTTTCAGCGAATGAACAGTAAAATTACTGTTTATGTACTGTGCGGGAGACAAATTTTACTGTGCATATACTGTTTGTACACTGTTCATGGGACCCACAATCACTTTATTCAGAAAAAAATATTAAAAATGGGTCCCACGGTACTATTTACACATTTAAAAATTATTTTGCTACAGTGTTTTTCAGTTTTCAGTTTTCAGTTTTCAGCTGTATCCAAATGGACCCTAGGTGTGAGTGAGTTTTGCCACTATTCCCAAACTTACATTTAAGTTTAGAGTCTGTTTTAGGGGTTTTGTCACGAAATAGCCAAAGGGGGAGATTGTAAAGTTGTAATTTACAACTATATATTTTGTTGGCTTTAATTCCGTGCCAAATTTGATTGTAATTTTATTCAATCTTTTGTACCCTGTATTTATTGTGGGATTTAATTGTAAGGATTGTGTAATAGAGAGAGAGAGTGTGTGAAGACTCAAGCAATTGAAGACAGAAGAGTTTTCGCGGGTAGCTCGCGACTAAGCATCCCGCGAAATGATGCATGTGCCCTGCACATGACTGGAATGCGAAAAGTCAGGACAGATGGAGACAGCTGTGTTTCGTGAGTAGCTCGTGGGCAAGGCCTTCCCACGAGACACTCGCGAAACATTCTGTTTTACCAAATTGTGCTATTTGATACACACTTTCTGTACCCACACTATATATACCAACATTACCCACAAAAGTTAAGGAGTGCTTCAGAGAGAAAACCCTAGCAACAAACCTTGAGAGTTAGAGATTGTTATACTCACAATCTTCTACACAATTGCTTATGGTTTTTCCTTAACTCCTACCTCTCCACTTTCATATCCTTGAGAGGTTGATAGCCCAAACACTTACCACACCCTTTCAAAGTATTCAGTGAGGTTTGGTACTGCTGGGAAGTATTGGAAGAAGCCAAGGATGGCAAATGTAACATGGAGCTTGTTGCGGGATCCAGAGAGCTAGACAAGACATGATTCCAAGAAGCCTTGTTGGAATAAGAGCTTGGAGGACTTAAGTACATTGGGTAGATTAGGCCTGGAGGGTCTCTTGTTAACTCATGTATCCCAACTGATTGTCTAGTGGATCGATTACCGCTTGGAGGGCGGCGGAGAGGTTTTTCACCGAGTTCTTTGGTTTCCTCTTCGATAACACATCGGCGTGTTATCTTGTGTTTGCATTCTTCTTCCCTACTCTTTTACCTTTCATTTTACTTTTGTGTTATAATGATTGTGGGTTAGAGTAGTTTGTTTGTTTATCCCCTCGCACTTACTTTATTCCACACTTAGTATTAAGTTAGAGTAAAATCAATCGAGCCGTAACTTTAATTTGGGGGTCTAAATAGCTCTTGTGTTTTCACACATCTTCGAGCATTCAATATGTAAGGTATTCTCCTCTCAAAGATATTCAATGGGAGAGGTTAGGAAGATTGTAGTAACATTCAAATCTAGTCTATCTTAGCTTGTGTTCGTCCATCTTTTCTCTAAATTAGGGTTTAAGTGGCTAAAAAAAGCCCTTGGAAAAGTTCAAGTTGGTGACTTTTTACAAATTCAATCCTCATCTATACCAAAAACCAATCAATGTCTTAGTCTAATAATAAAGAACAATCATCAAGAGCAGACGTCATAGGTTGAACCCTATCTAAAAAAAATTAAAAAAAAAAAAAAAAAAAAAGAACTTCAACTTTTAGCTTTTTTCTTCTTGAAAACTCAAATGAACTTTATCCAAAATTACACAAATACATATGAAACTTCTTGTGATTACAATAGAAACTTTGACATGGAATTTGCCAACATGAAATGATCCTAACATAATTGATTTCAATCGGGGAACCTCAAATTCACTACCTACTAAACTCTACTTAAGTTTTGTTCCTCCCCAAAATTCCTGTCTTGTAATTCTACAATACTATCTGGAAGATAAATAAATGTCTTACTTTCTCCACTGTTATGTGAGAGAAATGAGTATTAATGTATTATTCCACTATTTTGATATTCAAAGATTCTTCCTAGCTATCAAGATTTTGAAGATGAGCATCTAATCCTTCAACTCTTTTCATTTATCGTTCAATTTTCGGTACCTTGAATTCAATACATGCATGTACGTAGCAAGTTTATTTTAATTCTTCAACAAGTATCTGCTTGCCTTTCTTGTCTGTTGCTATGGTATATAATTTGGTTCTATATCACTTTAAATAATAGGTAGACCTTACGCTAACAATAAGAGTACTATGCTAAATTATTTTTATTCAAATAGTTATATAATGGCTGTAGGAATAAATGGTCGAATATATGTCACAAACCATCCCTAATAATTCCAAAAAGTTGCCAACCTTAATCTAAAAGAGGCAAAACTATGACTTTCTACGCAAAAAAAAAAAAAAAAAAAAAAAAAAAAAAAAAACACTTGGAGATGATGGTAAAAGCTATATGGCCGCCATTTTCTATATACAATAATAAAACTACAATAAATTTTATTTTAAAAAAAAATTACAAGCTAATGATTAATGTAATTAATGTCACTACAACAACATAATAAATAAGTATTAATTTTCTTTTTTGTGATTGGTGATATGTTAGTTTGTAAGACTGAAGTTGTAAAATATATAATATCCCTAATATCACTATTGGTTTGGGGTGTGATGTACTTCACAAAGTTTCAAATTCAATCTACCACATTACTCATCTATGAGGTTTCTTAAAGGTTTCATGGGTGAGGAGTAGAATAGTCATGCCAAAAACTGAGACAATACTTCTTTATATCAAAAACACAAAAAGTTATCTTAGAAAGATATGCCATGCATTTGTCCATATATATTAATAAGTGATAAATTCCTGCCATTACATGGAGTTTTATTTTGAATTCTTTATTTTTCCTATTAGGTAGATAGCATAGTAGGTTGGAAGAGGTGAGGTTCTAGCCACAAACGACATGAAACATCACAAACGATAATATTATCATTGGACTATCACTTGATCTGCCATTACATGGAGTTAATTTTTTACTTTTATATCTACACATGCAAAAGAGCGCACTTCTTCTAAATAATAAGATTTTTTTAAAGAAAAAAAAAACGAAAAAAAAAATTACTTGAAACAAATTAAATTGTGATGATTTCACATATGACATAAGGGACTAGTTAGTGAAGAGTTTCAGAAAGGATCACTTCCCAATTCCTACAACTAAAAAATATACCCAAAAAAAAAGTTATTTGTCAAATGATTAATATAAAGCCTTAACCACACTTTGACTCCCTCCCGTGCCCTCATTTCAACCAATGAGGAAAAGAATCTCACAAAAGTGATGTCTCTTAGCACAAGCACCATTTCACCAAGGCCGGCTCAACGAATTTTGGGGCCCTAGGCGAACGCTTTAAACGGGGCTTTTTATTATATTTAATTATAAATTCATATATTTTTTTCAATTAAAATTTATTTTTCTTTCTTTTTGAGAGGCAAAATTACTAATTAAATTTTTGCATTCAAGTTCCGCTAACATTTCCTTTTCAATTGATAATATGGCTAATCCACTTAATCTTTCTTGTGACATAGTTGATCTTAAATAGGATTTTATTAATTTTAATTTTGAAAAACTTCTTTCTGTGGAAGCAACTGTAACAAGTATAGTTAGTAATATTCTGAAAACAATACATGCATTTGGAAAAGATTCTAGTTTTAAAACTTCTTTTAAAACTTTTAGTTCTGAATATAAATCTAAGCCATCAATATCGGAATAAGTTTCATGTGTGAGAAAACATTCAAGATTAAGACAATTTTTTTTCAAATTATCATCATCTAGTGATTTTAGTTTTTCAAAATTAAATAAAAAACCAAAAATATTTTCATATATTTGAAATTGTTCAAACCTACTTTCAATTGAAGAAATAGCTCGATCCACTATATATAAAAAATAATTAATTCTAAAATATTCTTCAGCAAATTGTGTTGTCTCATCATTGACATTCTCATCAAACTGTTTCTTCCTATGAATTATATGTTTTTCACGAAATATAGGCTCTATTTCCATTTTGGTTGCAATTTCTTTAGATGAATTCATAGCAAATGTAAATCCATCTTCTCTATATTTTTTTAAAAAAGACATGAAACCTTTTAATTGATCTATAGCAACATCAATATGCATGTCTTTCAATTGTAAATTTTTACTAACAGAGTTAACAGCAAATAATATGTCATACCAAATAGTCATAGCTAGCAAAAACTCAAAACTTTAAATCTCATATGTTGTTAAACAATCAGCTTTACCTTTTGTTTTGGGATCTTCACTTGTTTTTGGCTTTTTGCCAATTGTAACAAAGCATCTCTTATTTCTAGAACTTGAAATTTTATTCCTTTCACACTTTCAATTCGACTTTCCCAACGTGTTTGTGACAATGGTTTAAGAGTTAAACCTGTCACATTATCTTGTAAAATTTTCCATCGCTTTGTGGAAGAAGAAAATAGTGTGTATATACGTTGTACTACTCCAAAAAAAGATATAGCTTTAGGACAAGAATTAGCCATATCACATAGGACACGGTTGAGATTATGACAACCACATGGTGTGTAAAATGCTTTAGGATTTATATCAAGAATTCTTATTTGTACCCCTTGTTTTTTCCCTTTCAGATTAGACCCATTATCATATCCTTATCCACGTACATTATTAATATCAAGTTCAAGATTTTTTATTGCATTTATAATTTCATTAAAAAGACCTTACCCAGAAGTATTATCTACCTTTAAAAATTCCACAAAATGTTCATCTATTTTTATCAGACTTATTGAAATATCCACACATCTTAGTATGAGAGTCATTTGTTCTTGATGACTTACATCAGGGGTACAATCAAGTATAATTGAAAAGTATTTTGCTTCTTTAATCTTTTTTATAATTTTACTTTTAATTTCATTTGCTAATAATTGTATCACTTCAGTTTGTATATTATGTCCAAGATAATGATTATGGATTGCACCATGTTGAATACGTCGAACATGTTCTTGCATTACTAGATCAAATTCTGTAATCATTTCAATTATACTTAAAAAATTTCCGTTATTTTCTTGATAGATCTTTTCGTTTTTTCCTCGAATTGCCAAATTATTTTTACCAAGATTTTTTACCACCGCTATTATTCTTAATAACACCTTTTTCCAATGATCTTTCTCTTTCTTAATTTGTTCTTGGACATTTTTATCAATTGTTTTATTCTTCAATAATCTTAGTTCTAAATCAATCCAAGTATTCATATTAGTAATATGCTCATTGGTTGTTTCATGATTTTTAAGAATAGAACTAATATTTTTCCAATCCTTAGTTCCTCCATTAGCTAGTTGATTTGTATTAGATTTTGAATTAAACAACTTGCAATAAAGACAAAATACTTTATCTAGGTCTTTTGAATACACTAACCATTTTCTATCATGTTTCTCCCCATTTGGTAATTTTCGAATATAATGCGTAGTAGAAAAATGTCTAGAGTTCTTATCTATAGGAAAGTTTAGATCAACAACTCTTATTGGACCATTTTCTACTAACAAATCTCTTAATTTTATATCAATAGTTTTCCATTGACTTGGATCAAAAATATTTGTAGGAATATAATTAGGTTGATCATTAATATTTTCACTCTCCTCTAAATTATTTTGAGTTTCATTATCAAGAATGGTGACATTACATGTTAGAACATTATCATGACCACCTTCGTTATTATCATTTTGTTGTATATTTTCATTATCTTCTAACTCTTTTTGATGAATTTCTTGTTCATTTATGAAACCTTCACTCAAATTTTCTGCAAGATTTTGTTTTCTACTAGTAATAAATTTGTCCATAACTCCTTTTTGAGATTCAATTAGTTCTTTTTTTTTATTTTTTTATTTAGTTTTTATTTCCAGATGGATATTTTCTAGTAGATATTTGTAATTAAAAAATATTTATGAATAAATGAAACACAATCTATAATATATAAAAAAATTACAATTTAACTAGAATAATATAAATTTAATGTATAAAACAATAGAACCCGGTTTATCAAAAGCACAATTGTAGCTTTACTTAATATGATCACTTTACACTTTAAACCTGCACAAAAAAAATTAAAATTAATATTAATACAAAGTAAATTATTCTAAATTTATAATTTTGTTATCAATACTCTCTTTTTTGTATAGTAGTAAACCTTTTTTTTTTAGCAAAATGTGTAGGACTCAACTTGATTGGATCCACTAAGACCAACCCACTAGCAAAATATGTACGACTCAACTTGATCCATTAAGACTAAGACCAGCCCACTATCCCTCCATCTCCATGGCTCCATCCCACTAAATCTGATTTCTTAAAAAAAAAAGAAAAAGAAAGTGTAAGACTAATATCACTAGATCAATACTTTAACTTCCATTCCATACCACTAAATCTGATTTCTTAAGAAGAAGAATAAAAAACAAAAAAACAAAAAAAAACAAAACTTGTAAGACTAGAAGTCTAGAATCAATACTTTAACTCTTTAAGTGGGTCCATTCGTACCATTCCATAACCTTCTAGAGAAATCTAAAGAAATCAAAATTTAAGAGAACAAAAAAAAAAAGAGTAAAGAGTAAAAGTGTACAGCTAAACTAAAGTTCAGCCAAAAAGAAGAATAAAAACCCAGCAGCAATGAGCAAACTCCTCTTCGCACACACACACACACCAAAAAAAAAAAAAAAAAAAAGGTAACCATGAAGAAGACGAAAGAGGCAAAGGAAAAGAAAACAAAAAATGAACCTAAAATGAAGATTTGTGAACACACCAAGTCTATTGCCAACACCAATTGATGAGTAAGTCAACTAAAATCAGTGTTTTTTTTTAGAATCGAGATGGAGAGAGTCAGAGAGTGGGTGTTTTTTTTCTTCTTTCTTTTTTTTTTTTTTTTTTTTTTTTTTTTTTCTGCCTTTTCTTATTTGTCTCCTCTTTCAGCCTTTTGTAATCTTTTCTTCTGCAAGCTAAAGATTACTGCCTTTGGTAATCCTTTCTTCTGCAAGCTAAAAGATTTGGTGATGGCCTGATGGGATTAGCCTTCATGTCACTTTAGTGTGAGAAACAAGCCTTTTTTTTTTCTTTTTTTAGCTAGCACTGCATTTCACCAGCAATAATGTATCAAGGTTTTCATACTTGAACCGTTCATTGAACCGTAAAAGGGAGAGGTTTAAGGATTTTAAGGTCAAACCGGGGTCGAACCGTAATGATGTCATAATTAATTTAATAATTATTTAAATATAAATAAATATATTAAATTAGTATAAATAGAAAAATTAAATTAAATGACCCAATTAAATATAAAAATCTATCTTTCAAATCTATTTTTCATGTCATAACTTTCCCGGGACAAAAATAAGAAATATCATATCCTAAGCATATATAGATATAATATTTCTTTATTTATTTATATGTTGATTAGTTAAACTGGTGATGGTAATATTGTAATAATATAGGAATTAGAAGGACACTTTGTAATTTTAAATTAAAATAATTATTTAATAATTATTATATACTTAGTTGTATATAATAATGAGTGCACCTGAGTGTGCCAAGTCCTCAATAACTAGTGGAGGCCTTATACTTTTTTTTTTTTTTTTTTACTCAATTTGATTTTTCTTTTGCATTCACCGATGGGCTGGGTTGATAGTCATCAAATGTTGTCACATATCAATCTATTAATAGTCACATCACAGGTTCAGCTGCAAAAATCTAATGGCTGAAACATTTTGCCATCTTTAATTCAAAAATTAAAAGTTTTCTTCTTACCCAATGTAAGTCACGTGAAAGGGCCTTGGAAACATAAAAAAGAATTCAAAAGAATCAACACAAACACAAACAAAGAGAAGGTGAGAAACGGAAACCACAGTAGTGGAGACGGAAAGAAGAAAGAGAAGAAGGAGAAAAAGAAGTAAGAAGAAGAAATAGAAGCAGAAGACGAAGATGAAGATGAAGATGAAGATGAAGGCCATGACTGGCAATCTGTGCTAGCTTGCTAACTTGCTGCTTTAACTTCGCACAGCCCTTACTTTGTCATCTTCTTCTTCTTAGTTTGTTTTCTTTTTCTCTCACAAATCTTTTGATTCCAGACCTGAAAAAAGTCCAAAGTGCATGCCGGCCAAATCTTTAATTTCAGCTAGTATTTGCTAAAAAAAAGGAACCATGAGAATCGTTCACGGTTCTTAGAACCGTGAGGTCCGACCACAGTTCGCATGGGTCCCTGCTTTTTTCCCATAGAGTGGTTCTTGAGACTAAAAGAACCGCAAAAATGAGCGGTTCAAGGTTTTCCCGATCGAACCGTATGGTCCGGTCCGGGTTTCAAAACCTTGTAATGTATTCCTATTGTCCCCATATCCGTATATGAATCGAACTTGTAAAATATCACAACTATTAGTTGAAAAAAAAAGTATGTGGTCACAACTTTTGCCAATATTTTTATGCAATCAATTATCAATGGTATAGAAAATGTGTAGATTCATATGAAAGTGATAGACACTAAAAATTGTGGTCTTAGAAAGTCTAAAAATAAAAATATAATAATTTTTTTTAACAACTAATTTATATTAAGATACCATATTTTTAAATTTTATTTATTTTTAAAAAAAATATAAGAATAATCTAGGAAATTAAACTTTCATTTTTAGAAAGTAATATACTATATTTTTAAGAACATAAAATTATCAATATCATAATGGAATTTGTAAGGACCAGATTTGAGTCCCTAGCCCATATGATGGGTGGACCTAGGTCCAAAAAGCGCAAAACAATGAATTTGTAGAGAGTGGGTTGGAAAACTAGGTTAAAATGAGTTGGATTGCAAATCAAGTGGATTCCAATGACAAGAACAGAAAGATAGATTGATTAAAACTAAATTGTCCTAGGTACAGTCCAAGGAGATCCGTTCTTATATGTTTCTCACAAGTTTGATTACAAATTTTGTAAAGTTGAATTTATTCAACCATCTAATTGGCTTTATTCCGTACCAAATTTGCTTGTAATTCAACATTTAGTAACCCTGTATTTAGGTGGGTTTGCTGTAAGGGTAGTGAGTGAGATAGAGTGAAGATTGCTCAAGAGTGTGCAAGAAAACAGAGACTCGCGGCTGGGACTTGCAGGTGACTCGCGGCTGCAAGCCGCCGGAAGCAGCACACGTGCCAAGCATGCTGGAAGATGAACAGTCATGCTAGCTGGAGCACTACATGACAAAACAGGACAACTGGCCATACGGTTAACTCGCGACTGGATCTCGTGACTTAGTCAAGCCGCGAGCCACCCTTGTTTTGTAAAACCTAACGTTTCACATTCCTCTCCCACCCCAGTATAAATACCCCTTTTACCCACGATTGAAAGAGAGCTTCCAGAGAGAATTTTGAGAGAGAAACCCTAAAGAAAAACCAGATTGTTTCACCCACAATCTATACCTTAGAGTCTCTTCAAATTCCTCAACTCTCTTCCTCTCCATTGTCAAATCCTTGAGAGGCATTATACCAAACCTGGTTCTCACCATCATCACCACTGTGAGACAGTTGTTTGGATTTCTGGGAAGCAGTTAGGAAGGAACCAATCTTCATTGGTTGATACTACGGTCTAGTAGCGGAATCCGGTAAGCTAGAAAAGAAAAAGGTTCGGCGTAACCTCGTTGGAGCAAGAAGCTTGGAGGGCTTAGGTACATCGGGTAGATTAGGCTTGGAGGGTCTATTGCTGTTCATGTATCCCAACTACATTTTCTAGTGGATTATTGACCGCTTGGAGGGCGGCGGAGAGGTTTTACGCCGAGGGCTTCGGTTTCCTCTTCGATAACACATCGTGTGTTGTCCTTGTGTTTGCATCTCTCTTCCCTTTATCTTTGCCTTTTATTTTCTGCTGTGGATGTGATTTATAATTGGCTTAGATTGATTTCCAATTCTGTTTATAGCTTATATTCATTTTCCGCACACTAGTTGTTTGTCATAAAACTTGAATTGGTTATTTTGTTTTTGGGGGTCTAAACGTTCAAGGGTGTTTATACACGGTTTTTGAACTTTCAAAGTTGGTTCCTGATTGCTACAGTATTTCTCTCTTGATTTCTCGATCCCTTCTCCATGAAGGGTCTCTTCTATTATATAGTTCTCCTTAGGCAATCTTGTCCCTTCACTTGTTGATCATCCAAGCCACCATTTGAGTGCTTGTCCCATCGGACACCCTCTCAGTCCCTCTGTGCATTGAGGTAGCTAATGCAACACTACTCAAAAGTCTTCTCCACGTTAATGCAGCCAGAAAGTTAGCTACAGAGCATTCAATGCGGTGGTAGCAACTTTCTCCTTAGATATTTTAGGACTCCTCCATGTCCTGTGTTCCAGTAATGCTTATCCGTATCAATAGAATGTTCTTGGGATGTTCCCCTGAACAGTCGACCACCCTTACGGACCTCAACCATGGTTAGCCGAGGAGGCATTCATCCTCGGCACAACCCCCTGGGCCGTTAAGATCAAAACCGACTTCTTCATTTTCTAACATAGGCTCTCTTGACAAGGTTCACCCTCCTCGGACGCCTTCCAATCCTCGACTTGGGCCTTAGACCCATTGTATACATAAATAATGAGCTCCTGGGCCCAATACCCCTACAATAGCCCCTCGAGATTCTTCTTTCTGGCTCCTCAGGAAGAAAGGTGGATTTCGATGTCACTGTAGTTGCCCTATGCTCTCTGCATCCCACCTCTGCTAGTGAAGACGTCTTTTTAACTACCCAAGGCACGCTCCTGGTGCTTTGGCATTCGAGACGCGCCTTCATTAAATTCTTACGGCTTCTTGTTCCCCATGTGCTACGGCATGATGCAAATCCAATGGCTAATGTTTTTGTTGGGTACCGAGCATGAATTTTCCCGCTTCTAACTCCCTCTTTGATATAAATACCTCTCAAATAAACTTCTCATCTCACTTTAGCATTCATTCCGTTTTAGCGCACATACCTTGAACCTGCATACTTTTTCAACTTACTCGTGCCCTTACAAATACCAAAGGCCTGTCTGAGGACACTTTTATTCTTTCAGTAAGTCTTCCTAAACTTTTACTCTTTATTTTTCTATACACTCTTCTTTTCTCTATGTCTTTTCCTCCTCGGCTCCATTTTCTTTTCTTAATCTTCTAAGTCCCTCCCCACCTTTCCAAAAATGGGTAAATTCAAAAGTTTGGTAGACTCCAAGGAGGGAATAGAGAACTTTAGAGCTCAGTATAGGATCCCCCCAGAAGTAGGTATTAGATATTGTAAGGAAGGGCAATGGTTTGAAGAAAGGCGAGAGGGGGAGGTAGTGATCCCAATGATCGCTTTCATAGAGGGTGAGATGAGGATTCCTATAGGCACCGTGACCAGAGATTACCTTAGGGCTCATAGGTTAGCCCCTACCCAATGTGTCCCAAACATATTTAAGATTTTAGGAAGCATAGATGCCCTTAACGAAAAAATGGGTTTAGGGCTTACCCACCATGATGTCAACTGGGTTTACAACTTCCACCATCTGAAAGGATAGGGATATTACTTAAAGTCTAGGTATCCCGAGGTTAAGCTCATTCAATGCCTTCCTAAATCCAACAAAGGACTAAATAAGGATTTCTTGATCGTGTTAGGGGAATGGCGCGATAGCCTCCCCTGCCCGACGAGAGAGGGGCAACCAAGTGGGGTTTCTAGGTCTAGGGCGTTCATTTTAAAGTTCTCTTTTCTTTTTCTTTTATTTGTTCCATTTTTACTTCTGACAAGAAAATTTTTTTGTCTTCCTAATGGTTTTGCAATTAGACACGCAGTTGAGTCGAACTTCAATTTGGTCAACAAAGAGAGCCTAGATAAAATACTTCGGGCCGAGGTTTTTGTAAACAAGGATGGTCAATTACAAACGGCTCACTTGATCCTAGGATACACACCGATCTCGTCCAGCTTCCAAGCACCTAAGTGCATCATAAAAGCCAAAGACCCCCACCTTCATCAAATAAGTGTAGCCGTCTCGGGTTTTCTCCTTCTCGAGGGCACTCCAATCCTAAAGGGCGCTCTCATTACTCAACCCATCCTAGAAGACGTCCCCAAGGTAGACTTCTCACTTCAACACACAACTGGTGAAGCTACTTCTTCTCAACCCATCAATAAGGAGGGAGACAAAGAAGAAGAAGAAAAAGAAAAGGAGATAGTAGACGTCTCGGATTCAGAGGACTTGTACAACGTTTTTGATCATCCCTGGTCTCCTGAGACTACAATTGGTGACCTCGGCCATCTTTCTCCAGAAACTACATCTTTGCCAAACGAGATGGGTATCCAGCGCAGAATCCGGGGTAGCTTGTTGGAAATAATGGAATCTCAAGTCGGGAACAAGGCGCTTGAGACTACCAGCCAAGCTAAGCTCCCTCCTCTTCCTACTCCCCTCGACTCCTAGTAGGAGGCTGTAGATAAGAAGAGGAAGAGGGAAACAAGAGGAAAAGAAGTGATAGAAGAAGGCAGGGACGTTTCCTCCAAGGAAACTGAGCCTCAGAGAGGAGCTAAGACAGCTAGGACCAACCAACCAAGGTTTTCGCCAGAGGTGGTTCTTGGAGATAAAGGGTGTGACCTTCGCACCCTACCAACTGGAATCCATCCTTGGTGTTTGATGGGTCCCCTCTCCTGACAAACACATCCATCAGGGATCCCAAGCAAGCGAAGGCTGGGTATGTGGCAGATGCTGTGGAGTAGGCTCTGCTACTACCCAATGATATGACCGAGCTGAGGACCTTGAGGACCCACGAGGTGTTTCTAGGGTTGAAGAGAGACCTGGCCAAGGTAAGTCAAGTTTGACCTTTATTATCCATCCACCTACTATCATTTTTTTTTTTTTTTTAATTGTGTTTCCTACATAGGCTGTCCAAGCTGCCTTTAGGGCCGAGGAGCTGGTGGACTACTCTCACCGGTAATATAAAAGTGAGGAGGGAAGGAGGATAGCTGCGGTGGAGGCCTTTAGCGTGGTTGAGAAGAGCTTGAAGGATTTGAAGGTTGAACTTTCTCAGTCTGAGAACAAGAGAAAGAGTGTAGTAGCTATACTGGAGGGGGCAGAGATGCAAGCTGAGACACAATGCAAGTAGCTTCGCCAAGCTGAACTCGACCTTGCCAATGCTAGGGAGCTAAACAAGATTTTGATGAAAAAGCTGGAGAAGGCTGAAAAAGCCAAGGACCAAGCTGAGTAGGACGACTACAACGTAGGGGTAGCTAAAACTAAAGAAGCCTTCGGGTCCGAAGTCAAGAAGGTGTATAGAATGTACTGCTCCCAGGTGTGGATCGAGGCTCTCAACTAGGCAGGGGTTGAGGCCTCCTCGGCACTTAGGAGGGTAGAAAACATATACTACCCTCCTGCCATTCGGACCTCGGGCCCCTTCTCTTCCCAGGATGTCACAGCCCCCAATGTTGTCAGCCCTACTAAAGAGGCCCTGTCCAAAGATCCTCCCCTTCCCAGCAATCTTCAGAAAGGGGAAGAGCAAGCCAAGGAGCAGGAAGCCCTTAAGGAACCCCCCTCCGAGATGGCAAAGTCCTCTGATTACTTCTAAGGATGGGGTGGGTTCTCAGGGCTATGAACTGGTTTTGGCAACCCTTCCCATCCCTACCAAGGAAGATCCAAAGGGTAAAGAAGGGATATCCTCCACTGAAGCCAACACTCAACTTGCCAAGGACAAGCTCGTGATAAAGATAGTTACCTGCATAAGGGGTAATGCAGTTTCCACACCTTCCTACAAACGGTGCCAATTGTAAGGACCAGATTTGAGTCCCTAGCCCAAATGATGGATGGACCTAGGCCCAAAAAGCCTAAAACAATGAATTTGTGGTGAGTGGGTTGGAAAACTGGGTTAAAATGAGTTGGATTACAAATAAAGTGGATTCCAATGATGTTAAGGATATATTTTGTGTAATTGGCTAATTTTTTGACAAAATGCACTTTACTTGTATTTGGGTAGATCTAGGATGTGTTTAATACTTCAAGAAACATGTTTTTCAAGTTTAGTATTAAAGTCATGAAGATTGAACCAAGAAATAGGTGAAGAAAAGCTATTCATTAAAGCTGGACAAATATCTCAACACCTGCAGATAGATAGCTCAACAGCTTCTCGACAAATAGCTATCTATCGAGATTTAATGAATGAAGCTCGACAAATTCTCGATCGATCAAGGTATCTATCGAGGTTACGGGAATTTAGATTTCCAGATCTGATTTTCGGCCCAAGCTTTTGTATTTGTGTAGGATTTCTTTTCTCACAACCCTAGACATATATAAGGCTTATTTTAGAGGTCGTCACATAAGAGAATACAAGGATAACATATGCAAAAGGTGACTGATGCCTTATTTTAGGGTTTTTTAACCAAGTACTTCTTGATCTTCATTGTTGATGAAGTGAAGAACTTTGCAGCCAACAATCTTCTTCTAGTTGGTGATTAAGTCGCGTACTGGGATCCACGCAATTGGTTAGTCATGTACTGGGATTCATGCATCAAAGGGTGGCGTTCATATATTAAAGAGTTCAGAGGTTCTGAAGCGGTAGAAGGTTTCTGCTGTAAGTTCATCTACGGGAATTGTAGAGTCTAGAGACAAAGGTTTTGTACTAGATCTGAAACTTCTCTTTACTATAGTAGATTGCTTTTCGAGAAGGTTTCCCCCTAGGTTTTTTACTGTGAAACTAGTTTGTTTTATTGGTTTTTCTAGGTCATCATATCTTGTTTTATTTATTTTTCCACTGCATGATTTTGACATGATATTGATATTTGTTTGTTTTAACAAGGTTTATTCATAATTAATCTAATTAACAACTTGGATTTAAAACTTGTTAATTATATCAACCGGGGTCTAAATTTCCCAACAAATGACAAGAACAAAAAGATAGATTGATTTAAACTAAATCGTCCCCGGCACAGTCCGAGGAGATTCGTTCTTATATGTTTCTCACAAGTTTGTTTACAAAGTTGGTTCCTGATTGCTATAGTATTTCTCTCTTGATTTCTCGATCCCTTCTCCATGGAGGGTCTCTTCTATTATATAGTTCTCCTTAGGCAATCTTGGCCTTTCACTTGTTGATCATCCAAGCCACCACTTGAGTGCTTGTCCCATTGGACACTCTCTCAATCCCTCTATGCATTGGGGTAGCCAATGCAATACTGTTTAAGGGTCTTCTTCACATTAATGCAGCCAGAAAGTTAGCTGCAGAGTATTCAATGTGGTGGTAGCAGCTTTCTCCTTAGATATTTTAGAACTCCTCCTTGTCCTGTGTTCCCGTAGTGCTAATCCGTATCAACAAAATGTTCCAGGGACGTTGCCCTGGACAGCAGACCACCCCTACGGACCTCGGCCTTAGTTAGCCGAGGAGGCATTCATCCTCAGCACAATCCCTTGGGCCATTATGATCAAAATCGACTTCTTCATTTGCTAACATGGGCTCTCTTGACAATGTTCACCCTCCTCGAATGCCTTCCAGTCCTCGGCTTGGGCTTTAGGCTCATTATATACATAAATAATGAGCTCATGGGCCTAATACCCCTACAAAATTATAATTAGGTTCTTTTTGGTAACAATATTTGATGTAATTTTCAGTAATATTACACTATTTAATATTTTTTATTTGAGATGCAAATTTTGATATACCCATTGTTAGTGTAGGGTCACGAATTATTTAACGGCTCATGAGTAACGTTGGGCTCGTATACAATGGACCCCAACAATATGATTTGTAGAGAGTGGGCTCGAATGGCATGACATTGGGCACAGGTGGACGATTTGATCGTGGCGACCATGGAAATTCTAGTACGGGCGGGCCTTGCTTGACTAGCTAAGCCCTCCATTGGAATGGGTTGTAGGACTTCTGTCCTCAGAAGCTGTCCAAGGATCCTTGTGTCCTTCCCTCTCTCCTCTTTTTCCAGGGAGAGAGAGTTTTTTTCTCTTTTTCTCCCTTCCCCCTCCCTTTTCTCTCTCTGGTGAGTTCTTCCTTTTATATCCGTGTTTCTTCTCTTCCTTCAAGTTCACGTGTAAGTCTCACCCTTTTTTCGGGGTGCAGACCTGTCCTGTCAACCCATACTCCAGTATGGTTTGGGGTCGCTGGGAAAGTTACAGGGTATGGTTTAGAGCATGGACTTGTCAGATACAGGGCTTGATATTATGATGTTGGTAGTTTTTTCCCTTACCCTGCCCCTGAACTCATTTTCCCCCCTTCCTCAGGCATTTCGTGAGGTGCCGAGCAGGAGGTTGTCCTCGGCAATGGCTCTCCTCGGCGTGGGCCCTAGCCCCTGGGCCCCATACAGAATGGGCCTGAGCCGCGAATTCACTAGCCCCACAATAGCCCCTCAAAATCCTGCTGCCCGACTTTTAGTTGGGGATGAGGATTTTGATAATGCTGGGCCCATATCACAACTCACTCAGATTATGTACTTTTGATGTTTGGGCTTTCTCCATTTACATAGGAGATGCACCAGATTAAGAGGCATTCCTTCAGTCTTTGGTCACGCGGTACCCTTTGACGTTCTAGTGTTCGAGGTGCGCCTTCACGAGAATCTTTTAATCTTATGGTTGCAGGTGGCGTTGGGAATCGAACCGGAACCATTTTTTCCGTAGCGTTCCTTGGGACTCTGCGTGAACTAAATGCCACCTCCTTGTCTTTTAAATAAATAGGGTAGGAGGTTGCTCCACTTACACACAAATCCTTCAGTTTCCTCCCAATCCTTCAGGTTGCTCCACTTACACACAATCCTTCAGCCATAATCACAACTTCCATATCTGGTGTTATCCTCCCTCAGTATAATATGTTTGAGGCGCGGGTTGGGGTGAAGGAACTTCCTCCGCCACAGAGGCGCCGGGTCCTTCCGGGACTCAAGGTAGCGTGGTCTGGGTATGGGAGGCACAGATTCAAGAAAATACTCCATCTGGACAAAGGGGGAAATGGTGTTTCTCTTTCTTTTAGTCAAAATCCGAAGCAGGTACTGGTCGCACCAGATTCTTGGTGCATCAGAAGTAAAGTTTTCTGCCATCACCGCCATCTGCCTTGTCACAGGCAAATTTTTGTGTAGGCTCTTCAACTTCCGGTTCCCGACACCTTCTCTTCAACAGTGTGGGCCTCAAGTTGGGTTCCCTGCACCTTTTCTTCAGCTGTGCTAGTCTGAAGCTGGGCTCTCTCTGCACCTTTTCTTCAACGGTGCAGGCCCCACGTTGGGTTCTTTTGCTGCCTGAGTTATGGGCATGTAAAAGTGTTGAGGAAGAACAAAGTCTCGAAGCAGCAGCCAACCTCTCCTCTGTACTACCTCCTCGGCGTTATCTTATTCTCTTGTATCTTTCTTTTCGATTATGTAGTTAGCTTTAATATAAGCTGATTCCAGCTTTTCATTGTACGCTGTACTATTTCTTTGTTTTAATAAAAAGGGAAATTTATTTGTTTTTTTTTAATACTTTTCTTTTTTGCAACACTACTATGTGAATGGGTGTGCTCTGTGTGTGTTTTTCTTCAATGATACTTAGAGCAGGAAACCTCGAAACATAATCCAACTAATTCTAATTTACCGACATTACCAGGCATAATAACGATAATTCATAGTAAGTTAAACTGGGGAAATTAACCAAGATAACAGCTGAATATTCTATAATAAGTGCGAGAATACCGTCCGAGAACGATAAACTCTAAATAATTCATCCGAGGGGGTGACCGAGCAGTAGGGGACTCCGATTGTGTTTTTGGCAACATATTGCTCTATATTGCATCAATCCCTTTGGTGCTGAGGATCCGAGAGCAGACTTGAGAATCCATACAGTTTAGGAATTAACCCAATTGTTAATGGAGAGTTCTCCTGGGATAGATTCTAAGGTCCATGTAATGTAGTTTTTCCTTTAAGTACTTGGCTTCCCCATAGACTTGAGTCCAAGGACCATGCAAGGCCACAAGGCCTTGGTTCTGTCCAAAACTTGTATTGTTTCTGGTAAGTAGTTGGTTTCCCCAGAGGCTTGAGTCCGAAAACCATGCAAGGCCTTGGTTCTGTCCAAAACTTGTATTGTTTCTTGTAAGTAGTTAGTTTCCCCAGAGGCTTGAGTCCGAGGACCATACAAGGCCTTGGTTCTGTCCAAAACTTGTATTTTTCTTTGTAAGTAGTTGGTTTCCCCAGAGGCCTGAGTCCGAAGACCATGCAAGGCCTTGGTTCTGTCCAAAACTTGTATTGTTTCTGGTAAGTAGTTGGTTTCCCCAGAGGCTTGAGTCCGAAGACCATGCAAGGCCTTGGTTCTGTCCAAAACTTGTATTGTTTCTTGTAAGTAGTTGGTTTCCCCAGAGGCTTGAGTCCGAGGACCATGCAAGGCCTTGGTTCTGTCCAAAACTTGTATTGTTTCTTGTAAGTAGTTGGTTTCCCCAGAGGCTTGAGTCCGAAGACCATGCAAGGCCTTAGTTCTGTCCAAAACTTGTATTGTTTCTTGTAAGTAGTTGGTTTCCCCAGAGGCTTGAGTCCGAGGACCATACAAGGCCTTGGTTCTGTCCAAAACTTGTATTGTTTCTTGTAAGTAGTTGGTTTCCCCAGAGGCTTGAGTCCGAAGACCATGCAAGGCCTTGGTTCTGTCCAAAACTTGTATTTTTCTTCGTAAGTAGTTGGTTTCCCCAGAGGCTTGAGTCCGAGGACCATACAAGGCCTTGGTTCTGTCCAAAACTTGTATTGTTTCTTGTAAGTAGTTGGTTTCCCCAGAGGCTTGAGTCCGAAGACCATGCAAGGCCTTGGTTCTGTCCAAAACTTGTATTTTTCTTCGTAAGTAGTTGGTTTCCCCAGAGGCTTGAGTCCGAAGACCATGCAAGACCTTGGTTTTGTCCAAAACTTGTATTTTTCTTTATTTATTTATTTTCCGAAGGTTAGCTCCTAGAACAAGGAGAAGGAAGCTAGCTTGATGTTTGAAGCCCCTAGACTTGCCCATGCCATTGGTACTGCGAGGCGTAGCCCCTAGTGGGAACTTATGTTGGAACAACAACAATGTGTCGTCGATCATAAAGGCATCCTCATAGACCCTTGCTCGACAAAAGCTTAACTCCACCGCCGCCTGAGCCAACGCGCAAGCCATTCCCCACAGACGGCGCCAATTGTAGGGTCATGAATTATTTAACGGCCCATGGGTAACGTTGGGCTCGTATACAATGGACCCCAACAATATGATTTGTAGAGAGTGGGCTCGAATGGCATGACATTGGGCACAGGTGGACGATTTGATCGTGGCGACCATGGAAATTCTAGTACGGGCGGGCCTTGCTTGACTAGCTAAGCCCTCCATTGGAACGGGTTGTAGGACTTCTGTCCTCGGAAGCTGTCCAAGGATCCTTGCGTCCTTCCCTCTCTCCTCTTTTTCCGGGGAGAGAGAGTTTTTTTCTCTTTTTCTCCCTTCCCCCTCCCTTTTCTCTCTCTGGTGAGTTCTTCCTTTTATATCCGTGTTTCTTCTCTTCCTTCAAGTTCACGTGTAAGTCTCACCCTTTTTTCGGGGTGCAGACCTGTCCTGTCAACCCATACTCCAGTATGGTTTGGGGTCGCTGGGAAAGTTACAGGGTATGGTTTAGAGCATGGACGTGTCAGATACAGGGCTTGATATTATGATGTTGGTAGTTTTTTCTCTTACCCTGCCCCTGAACTCATTTTCCCCCCTTCCTCAGGCATTTCGTGAGGTGCCGAGTAGGAGGTTGTCCTCGGCAATGGCTCTCCTCGACGTGGGCCCTAGCCCCTGGGCCCCATACAGAATGGGCCTGGGCCGCGAATTCACTAGCCCCACAGTTAGATTTTATCTTCTCTTTTAGGCTACGTGCTTGCAAAATTTCAAGCTGATCAAAGTTCAATAACAATATCATCGATCAATTGTTTAAATTTCTAGCTTTAATTTTTGTTATTTTAAATCAATCATATATATAGTAATCTCAAATTGAATAACCTAAGGTTTTGCGAAGTGGCACATTCCTTAAGAATTTTATCTTTTAGGCTTCTACCTCAATAAAGTTTGCATTTATGTCAACATATTAGTTCATTAAATTTACCAATAACATGAATTCATATATTAATTATCTATTGGTGTTCAATTATTATTTATGTAAAAATAAATAAATTATATGGTTATTTTATATATATATAATGAACTATTTTTACTTGGAATAATTATTATCCAAATAATAATAATAATAATAATAATAGATTTAGAATATGACATTTTTTTCTCATATTTAGTAAATTTGTTAGAATTTGAAAAAAAAAAAAACCATTAAAAGAAAAAAGAAAAAAGAAAATTTAATAACACGTTGAATCAAGAGTATTAAAAATGGTTATGCATTTTAAATAAATAATTGTGAGTTTACTAAAGGAATATGTTCAAATGATTCTAAAAAAAAGTAAAATGTTCAAATTTTTAATTATATTCATCTTAACTGTGAATTCACAAAGGTGCTGCCATGTAGCACATTTTTTTAGGAAAAAAATAGAAAATTCTTAGCATTTGGCCTTCCACCTTATCAGACATTTACATTTGAGTACATGAATTTATTTTTATATATTAATTATTTATAGGTGATGGAAAATGATAAGGCTACTACAATTTTTACTATAATATGTTTACAAAATGATCTAGTACACTTAAACAATCTAATAAATGAATATTTGAATTATTTTTTTGTGATTGGTGATACATCAATTTGTAACTCTTATGTTGCATAGATGCATCATTCACAGCTTATCGTTATACATTAATTATATATGTTTGAGGAATTTATATGGTCCCCTCTCTCTCTCTCTCTCTGTCTCTCTCGTATAACTTTTTGTTAATATTACATCACTCAATAACTTTTAATTGATTTAATATATTCAGAAAGTTGAAATTGGATTACATATATTTTCATTTTCCTTAACATAAATGTCAAAATTCATAACAATAAAATGTTATTAACTATTTGATTAGTATTTTTTATCATTTAAAAATATAATTAGACACTTCAAATTAAACAGTGATATAAAAAAACAATTTACATATTTTTAACTCATTTCATGTCATGATATATATATACATATATATATATATATATATAAAAGCAAGAACCAAGTCTATATTATAGCCTGAATTCGTGTTCTTAATTATAATAATCATAATAAGTAATAACAACATTTCCTTTCTTTATAATGATGTGTAATGTAAGGACCTTGTTTGAACTTTTAGCCCAACAGATGTATGGACTTAAGCCCAAAAAGCCCAAAGTAATAAATTTGTAGAGAATGGGTTGGAAAACTGGGTTTTAGTGAATTAAGTAACTGGCCTATAGAGTTAAATGACATAAAAAGAAAGATAATAGATGTTCACTAAAGAAAAATATCCCTGGCCATGTCCGAGGAGACTGATTCTTTAAATATTATTCTCAAAGCTTTGCTACAAGTCTGGTTCTAGATTGCTACAATGTTTCTTCCCTCTTTCTTCTCTCCTTTTTCTTCCGCCCCCTTAGAAGAAGGGTCTCTCCCATTATATAGCCCCTTCTGAGTCATCTTGATCCCACACTTGTTGATCATTTGAGCCCTTACTTGAGTACTTATCCGATCAGACACCCATTTTGGCTTTCTGTGAGTTGCGGTTGCCAAGACAGTATTGTTCAGGGATCTTCTCCACATAAATGCGGTCAGAAAAGTAGCTACAATGCATTCAATACGGTGGTAACAGTTTTCCCTTAGATATTTTTTGGGGTTTCCTTCTCTCTTGCTCGTTTCTAGGATACGTCCTTGTCATTGACGCATCCTGAAAGGTCGCCTTGATCATTAGGTCCGGTGTTTGACCTACTCTTAGCTGTTCCAAGGAGACACTCCTCCTCGGACAACCTTCCTGTCCATGTTCTGTTCGTAAAGTCTAACTCAAACCAATTTGTATTGCTTGCTTGTCTTCGGATTACTTACCTCCTCGAACGGGGCCCAAGGCCCAGTATGTGATTTGGGCTCTTAACCCCACATGTAATATAATTGAAATTAATTCCCTAAATAGTATAATATGTAATGAGTATCATACGTGAGTTATAGAAATAATTTTTTAATAAAATTTTCAAAATAAATGTCTAGGGTATATGTGCATCATATATGACATCGGCTAGTCTATATATATATATATATATATATATAGGCAAAGCTTAGAAAAAGTTCAATTAGAATTTAAAATTAGAATCCAATTTTGTGTTACGTGTCTAAATTTAAATTTATGTGATGACCACTTTATAATTAATTATCCACTTAAGTTTGTGTCATATATCCACTTAAATTTTTTTAATTTTTGTGTCAAATGAATTAATGAGTGCAAAATACTAAGAATCTAATATTAATGAACTATAAAATTAAAAATTAAAAAAAAAAAAAAAAAAAAAAAACAAATCACATATACTCAATAAAAATCACCACACAACAAAGATTACCACACATTCTATCTTATTAAAAATTAGAAAAAAAAAATTATCATAAGTAGTATTAAATTTGGGTAAGAATTTTAATATGTGATTAATTATGTTTACTTTAAAAAATATATATAATTTGACTAATTATTTATATTTTTATGATAAAAATTGTGTTTAATTTAAATGTATATATATGTATGCATGTGTTACATGCTATTTTTTTATTATAATAATTTGACTAATTATTTATATTTTTGTAATAAAAATTGTGTTAATTTTAAATGCATTCACGCATTTGCATGGATTACATACTAGTTATACATAAAATATAAGTTTTTTAATAAAATAATAAATAGCATCCGATTGGTATGAAATTTAACATTAAGAGCACAAAGAACATATATCCTAATTGATAAATTTTTAAAACTTTTATTATTATTACCGTTTACTCTTTAGTTTGGGGGAATTTGCAGAGTAACGGTGTGAGGGGGTTGTATGTAGTAAGTTAGGCAACGTTTGAAAGATTTAAGAAAACTAATATCTCGAGTTTTAGAAACTTGAGATCCAATTGAAAAACGAGTTTTAGAAACTCGCTTTGCACTAGCTGTGAATTGCTGACTAGGCTTGAAGTGCCACATAGATCTCGAGTCTATAAGACTCGAGTTCTAAAAAACAAAAACTGAGTCTTACAAACTCGATTTTTGTCGGACTTGAAGAAACACAAAACCTGAAGAACGCAGCAAGAACAGAGCAAGAATAGAGACGAAGAGACTTGAAGAACACAGTGATCTAACAACGAAGAACAGGAACCCACGGAAGAACAGGATGAAGAAGAACACAACGGAGCTTTGCCACCGCTGCCTTGAAAGCTTTTGCGGAAGCAATATAAAACAAAAATCATATTTTCATTTAAAGATCGTTGTACCACACAACCATGGATTCTA
The DNA here is from genome assembly GCF_932294415.1 of Quercus robur. Taxonomy (NCBI): domain Eukaryota; kingdom Viridiplantae; phylum Streptophyta; class Magnoliopsida; order Fagales; family Fagaceae; genus Quercus; species Quercus robur. The sequence continues at coordinate 17,497,423 of NC_065539.1, forward strand.
AATAGAACAAAATTGAGTACCTCTCTTAGCAACCCAAGCGTGTTGCCTCCCAAGGTATTCACGTCTCTCTCTCTATTTCTTTTGAGTTTTCAGAAGACTGCAGTATCACATAGTAGTTCTGATGGCCAACAACTAAATATGATATTATAAAATCTTATTTTATAGTAGACTTCTAAAATCCTAGAGAGAGATTGGAAGTGGGATCCTTAGGGATCCTAATCTTCAGCCGTAGGATTTTTTATCAATAACTTTTTGAACGTTATTGACTTATCTTGAAACTCTTTCCAAAATTATTTCTTAATTTTCTCAATCATATTAAGAAAATATCTGAACTTCTACATATTGCAATAATGTCTATCAACACATTGCAATTGACCCCTGAAGATTAGAGAATTACAAATGAGGTCCCATTTCATACAATTTTATATCTATGTCCTTCCACCATACTATATTCCCACAAGCCACTAGGACTGGATAAATATCATTGTCATGTCCCTAGCTTATGTGACCCTTAATTTCTTGATTTCATAATTTCTATTGGACTCCAAAATATTTATAAAAACTCTTTAAATATATATATTTTAAATATATAAAAACTCTTTATATATTTTACTCATTACATACATAACCCAACGTGTATGTATATAGCCTTTAAAATTGGCATCACCAGTTGACATTGTCAAAGTTATGTGCATAATAAATAAATATACATAAACCCCTCATGTTTGAGGACAATAGAAAAATTGCGATAGAACAACCTTTTAAATAACAATGATCACTCCATAAGTTGTTCTTGATCGGATCCAATTCAGTGTATGTACTTGTTACATTACACCCACTTGTTTGCTTAAAGTCACTACTTCAATGATGGAGTAAATCATCCTATCATATAGCAGCACAACAAGTGTAGGCTTCAATGGTAATATTCAATTAATATCCACAGCCTAGAACAATTTAATAATATATGAAAAATCATTACTCCCTGTCTTTGATTCCTTAACCATTAACATGATTTTTCCTACAGAGGTGACATCACATGCCATATTTAAACAATGAAATATACCTATAAAAATTATGAATGTGAAAATAGAATTTTATCATCAAATAAAAATGCACAGTATTGTTTTTGAGGGCACATAATTCTAACAATCTCCCACTTGCACTCAAAACCAATCATACATGTATTTAATACCCGTTGCTTCCAAATGTTTCTCAAACACTTTTTGAGACAATGCCTTTGTGAGTGGATCTGCAACATTATTGGCAGAGGCAATCTTTGTTATTGCTACATCACCTCTTTGTATAATATCACGTATCAAGTGATATTTACGTGCAATATGTTTTGTCCTTTGATGAGCCCTTGGTTCTACTGCATTTGCAATAGCCCCATTATTGTCACAATAGATAGTAATGGGTGACTCAATAGAAGGAACAACTTCAAGTTCTTGAATGAACTTGCGAATCCACACAGCTTCCTTTGTAGCTTCACTTGCAGCTATATACTCTGCTTCTGTAGTAGAGTCTGCAGTAGTATCTTGCTTACAACTTCTCCAACTTATTGCTCCCTTGCCAAGAGTGAACACAAATCCAGAAATTGATTTTCTATCATCAATATCAGATTGAAAATCAGAATCTGTATACCCTTGGACAGTCAAATCCTCACCACCAAACACCAAGAAATAATGTTTGGTCCTATTTAAATATTTGAGGATATGTTTCACTGCTGTCCAATGCTCAGAACCTGGATTGGATTGATATCTACTCACAATGCTCACTGCATAACAAATGTCTTGTCTAGTGCAAAGCATTGCATACATGAGACTTCCTACAGCCGAAGCATAAGGACAGTTTCTCATTTTCTCTCTCTCTTCTTGTGTTTTAGGACACATTTGATTAGAGAGATGAATTCCATGTCTAAAAGGTGAAAACCCTTTCTTGGAATCTTGCATGCTAAACCTAGCCAATATCTTGTCAATATAATTGACTTGTGAAAGTCCCAATAACCTTTTCTTTCGGTCTCTAAACAATTTGATTCCGAGTATATAGGACGCTTCACCAAGATCTTTCATTGCAAAGTGACTAGATAACCATATTTTTATAGATGACATTGCTCCTACATCATTGCCAATGAGTAGTATGTCATCTACATAAAGAACTAAAAATGTAATAGTGCTCCCACTAACCTTTTTGTAAACACATGGCTCATCCATATTTTGTGAGAAACCAAACGATTTGATTGCCTCATCAAAACGGATGTTCCAATTACGTGATGCTTGCTTTAGGCCATATATAGATCTCATCAACTTGCACACTTTTGATTCTTGACCATGAGATATGAAACCTTCTGGCTGGTCCATAAAAATTTCTTCTCGAATGTGTCCATTCAAGAAAGCTGTTTTAACATCCATTTGCCATATCTCATAATCAAAATGTGCAGCAATTGACAATAGAATCCTTATGGACTTTAGCATGGCTACTGGTGAAAAAGTTTCCTCATAATCAATTCCAGCCTTTTGATTATACCCTTTTGCCACTAGCCTAGCTTTATAGGTCTCCACCTTACCATTAGGTCATATCTTTCTTTTGTAGACCCATTTACAACCAATAGGCTTAATACCTTCTGGTTTGTCTACTAAGGTCCAGACCTGGTTGGTATACATTGAGTCCATCTCTGATTCCATGGCCCTTTTCCAATTCTCAACGTCCTTATCAGTCATTGCTTCTTGATAAGTAAAAGGATCATTATCATGCTCCTCTGACTCCATTAGATAAATCTCATTTAACAAAGTGAGTCTAACTGGAGGCCTGATAGTCCTTTTACTACGTTGAGTTTCTTGTATTTTGCTTGGTTCAGTAGGCATTATTACTTGCTCTTCATTATTCTCATTCAACTCAGCCATTGGGTTATCAATTTGTTCATCAAGAGAAACTTTTGCTCTACTTTCATTTAAGCTATAATCTTCCTCAAGAAAAATAGCATTCCTGCTCACAAACACTTTTTGCTCACTAGGATTGTAAAAATAGAAACTAGTAGACATCTTGGGATAGCCAACAAATAGACATCTATCACTCCTAAGTCCTAGCTTATCCATATTAGACTTTCTAACATGTGCTGGACAACCCCATATCTTTAAGTGATTTAGACTTGGTTTCTTACCAGTCCATAACTCATATGGGGTATTAGGAACTGATTTGGTAGGGACTCTATTTAATAAATAAACAACAGTCTCCAAAGCATAACCCCAAAATGAAATTGGCAACTCTGACATGCTCATCATAGAACGAACCATATCTAATAAGGTTCTATTTCTTCTTTCAGCTACACCATTATGTTGAGGTGTGGCAGGGGGAGTCAATTGAGAAATAATCCCATTTTCCTTTAGATATTGCTTAAATTGATCCAAGAGGTATTCTCCTCCTCTATCAGAGCGAAGAACTTTTATGCATTTTCCAACTTGTTTCTCAACCTCATTACGAAATTCTTTGAACTTTTCAAAGGATTCAGATTTATGTTTCATTAGGTACAAATAGCCATACCTAGAATAATCATCAATAAAAGTAATGAAGTAATAGAAACCACCTCTTGCCATGTGATTCATAGGACCACAAACATCAGTGTGTATTAATCCTAATACATCAGTGGCTCTAGCTCCCTTTCCTGTAAAGGGACTTTTGGTCATTTTCCCTTGTAAGCAAGGCTCACAAATTGGATAAGGCTCTACCTTCAAAAGATTCAATGGCCCATCCCTTACCAATCTATTGATTCGGTCAATATTGATATGACCAAGCCTTAAGTGCCACAAATAGGTAGGATTAACATCTCTTTTTCTTTTAAGAGATAACACACTGGCAGCAATATCATTCTCAACACAATTAATAGAATTATCAATAGAACTCAAAAAATAAAGACCATCTTGTAAAATGCCAGAAGTTACAAATTTATTATTAAACTTAACAACAAGTTTAGAAGTAAAAAGAAATGAATATCCTGAACAACCAAGTTTTGAAACTGAAACTAAATTTCTTCGCACTTCTGGCACATATAAGCAATCTTCTAAAACAAGAGTTCTACTAGAAGATAATTCTAAATAAAAGGTTCCAATGGCAGTGGCTGCAACAGTTGCACCAGTCCCCATCTTTAGGATCACCTCCCCTTCATTTAGCCTTCGGGTCTCCTTGAACCCCTGCAACACATTGCAAATGTGTGAGATTGTACCAGAATCTACACACCAAGAATCAAATGGACCATCCATTAAATTTGTTTCAATAACGAGCAAATTAGGCATACCTTCTGCAGGTTTGTCATTCTTCAAAGAAGCCAAATAATGGCGACAGTTTCTCTTCCAATGACCAGGCTTACCATAATGGAAACAATTTCCTTTTGCTTTCTTTTTCTCAGTGTCCTTATTCACTTTGTCACCTTGAGCCTTATTGAATGACTGAGACCCTTTTCTCTTAAAGTTCTTACCCTTAGGCTTAAACTTAAGAGAAGAATCAAATTTTTCAGCCAACATTACAGTAGGCTTTTCTTTCTTGATGAGATCCTCAGCTGCTTTCAACATATTGAGCAGCTCTGACAATGTCACTACCATCTTATTCATGTTATAGTTCATGATAAACTGATTAAAAGAATCAGGTAAAGATGCTAGGATCACATCAACTTGGGTCTCACTATCAATTTCTGCACCAAGCATTTCCAGTTCATTGATGAAAGAAATCATCTCCAGGACATGTTCTCGAACTGGAGTTCCTTCCACCATTTTGGTGGACATGAGATTTTTCATAGCAGTTTGCCGTGCACTTCTGCTTTGTTCTCCAAACATCTCTTTGAGGTGCAGCATCATATCTTGTGCTGTAACTAGGCCTTGGCATTGTTTTTGCAACACATTGGTCATAGAGGCCATTATGTAGCATTTAGCCATTTCATCAGCCTCATGCCACTTATTAAATGCATCTCTTTGCACCTCAGTGGCATCAGCTAAAGCAAGTTCTGGTGCCTCAGTATTAAGGACATGAGCTATCTTATCAGCAGTGAGAACAATGATTAGGTTCCTTTTCCAATCTACATAGTTTGGTCCAGACAATCGATTTTCATCCAAAATCTTAGCTAAGGGATTAAAATTGGTCATAATGAATCTGCAAAATAATACAAAATAATATTTTCACATACATATATCCATCATATACAGGTTTTTGAATAACTAATGGTACCTCCCACAAGAACAAAATATCATAGATTCCCAGAACAGAATATAACAATTATATTCATAAATAGTTCGAAGTGGGCATCGGGAACCCTTACCTTGCATGCTCCAATAATTTCTTTTGAAATATACTGTGCACACCATATAAAGGCAAATAGATACTATTCATCATAATTTCATCTCATGTTTCTAATTTTATTTAATTTATCTATGACTCCCGATTTACTTTTGGCCTCCAAATCAAACATGTTTTACACTATTTTAGTGGTCATGTTTATTTGGATAAGTGCAAACCATTATCTAAGTGTGATATATGTACTAGTATGATTATGTTGCTATTTTAGCCACACTCCCACCAGTCATACACACACCTGTCTTCCCAAGAAGTAAACAAGAGGAACTACTAAACCAAAATCAAGTCTATCCTTTTGGCTTCAACAAAATTTTAATTTAAAAGAACCTTTATTCACCGACAATGGAGGGCCATAGGAATTATTCTATAAAATTATCCTATTTAGCACTTAACATATATCAACACTGGGATACAACTGTAAAGTGAGTCCATGCACTAAATATCATTCTTTATGTGTCTAACACAACTCCCACCAATTGAGATTCAATACCTTAATTCGGCAATACTCAAGATTTTATCAATATAAAAGGGTGAGTCAATGAACCAATATATATCAATATAGGTTACACAGATAAGCACATATACATGCATGTAGGTTCATAATAGACAATCTATCAAAGACAATCTATAACATAAAAGACAATCTATGAAGCCTACATATGAAACCATAAAAGGACAATCTGTAAAGCATGTGTAGGCTACGGCGCACAAAATCAATATACAATATATAAGGCATAAGAGACAATCCATGAAGCCTACACATGAAACCTAATCTATAAAGCATTTGGAGGCTTACAACACTACTACGGCGCACAAAAGCAAGGTATTTTAATTGATGTTCTCCACTTCACCGAATGAAAATATTTAACATATCACATATGTATATCAATCACGGCATATAGGAAACATATCTCGGCAAGCATATTGATATTAAATAATAAATTAAAATCCATGATTAATTGTGGTTTGCTCTGATACCACTGAAAGCTTTTGCGGAAGCAATATAAAACAAAAATCATATTTTCATTTAAAGATCGTTGTACCACACAACCATGGATTCTAAATAGAACAAAATTGCGTACCTCTCTTAGCAACCCAAGCGTGTTGCCTCCCAAGGTATTCATGTCTCTCTCTCTATTTCTTTTGAGTTTTCAGAAGACTGCAGTATCACACAGTAGTTCTGATGGCCAACAACTAAATATGATATTATAAAATCTTATTTTATAGTAGACTTCTAAAACCCTAGAGAGAGATTGGACGTGGGATCCTTAGGGATCCTAATCTTCAGCCGTAGGATTTTTTATCAACAACTTTTTGAACGTTATTGACTTATCTTGAAACTCTTTCCAAAATTATTTCTTAATTTTCTCAATCATATCAAGAAAATATCTGAACTTCTACATATTGCAATAATGTCCATCAACACATTGCAATTGACCCCTGAAGATTAGAGAATTACAAATGAGGTCCCATTTCATACAATTTTATATCTATGTCCTTCCACCATACTATATTCTCACAAGCCACTAGGACTGGATAAATATCATTGTCATGTCCCTAGCTTATGTGACCCTTAATTTCTTGATTTCATAATTTCTATTGGACTCCAAAATATTTATAAAAACTCTTTATATATATATATATATATATACACAATATTATATATATGAAAAAACATTTTTGAAAAATGTCACCGGCCGGTTTTGTTTTGAGTCCAACTTCAATATGAAAATCAACTGAATATACTATCTTCTTTAGAAACTGGTGGATTCATTGTTAAGCATTTATATATTTTACTCATTACATACATAACCCAACGTGTCTGTATATAGCCTTTAAAATTGGCATCACCAGTTGACATTGTCAAAGTTATGTGCATAATAAATAAATATACACAAACCCCTCATGTTTGAGGACAATAGAAAAATTGCGATAGAACAACCTTTTAAATAACAATGATCACTCCATAAGTTGTTCTTGATCGGATCCAATTCAGTGTATGTACTTGTTACATTACACCCACTTGTTTGCTTAAAGTCACTACTTCAATGATGGAGTAAATCATCCTATCATATAGCAGCACAACAAGTGTAGGCTTCAATGGTAATATTCAATTAATATCCACAGCCTAGAACAATTTAATAATATATGAAAAATCATTACTCCCTGTCTTTGGTTCCTTAACCATTAACATGATTTTTCCTACAGAGGTGACATCACATGCCACATTTAAACAATGAAATATACCTATAAAAATTATGAATGTGAAAATAGAATTTTATCATCAAATAAAAATGCACAGTATTGTTTTTGATGGCACATAATTCTAACATGCCTCCGTCGCTCTTGGGACGGAAGAACACGATGAAGAAGAACACAACAGAGCTTCGCCGCCACTGCCTCCGTCGTTTCTGATTTGGGATTTCTGATTTGTTATTCAGATTTGTTGTCCCTTCGTGTTTCTTCTGATTTGTTGGTTATTCCTTTGTGTTCCAGAGTGTTCCTCGTGTTTCTGTTCTGGTGCTCTTCATGTTTCTATTTTGGGGTGTGAAATCTCTTTATGGAACTCGAGTCTTTAAAACTCGAGTTCCACACAGCAAATCGAGTTTTAAAAACTCGAGTTCTACGTGGACTTTTCCTCCACCTCAGCTACCACCACATGCAAATTGAGACTTAAAAACTCGAGTTTTATATTGGAACTCGAGTTTTAGACACTCGAGATGCTAGTTTTCAACATTCTTTTACAACGTGACAACTAACTAAATTTTTTAATATTTATTGTTATTTAGAAAACAAATTCCTTTAATTTCTCAAAAAACTCGTTCAAGTGATTATGCCATGTAGGTGGTCCTCTCTCTGTCCTTCGCCTACTATATATAAACTTGATTCTTGTACCCCCGTCTTTAAAAGTTTAAACTCTGAAGTGCACATAGCCTTCTCAGTCCCGCTTCATTTCTCTAGGCTCTGGCAATATTTGCTTACCTATGGCGGTATCTGGGTGTTTCATTAGACCAAACCAATCTATCTTTCAACACCTGAAGCCACCAAGGCCAAATCATTGTTTCTCACATAATGTTTCTCACTTTTGAAGTTATCCTAAGATCATTGTTTTAGTGTTTCTTTTTCTGTTTGTGAGTTTTATGATCTCAAAACCATGATTATCAATGATGCAATAGTGGTTAATGACGTGTTACAGTCCTGCTTGAGAGCTTCGCTAATTAGTGGCTCAGATGGTGAGGGAGGGAAGATGATATGGAAATAAAAAAAATGAATGGAAGATCAATTTCTCAGGCGAAAAACCCACCATACCATTGCTGGACAATATTAATTACCCAGCTCACATGAAGAATCTATCCACACAGGTAAACTATACTGTAATTATGCATCATCATTCATTATGGTGATCATCTTTTTCTGTTAATGGGGTTTTTTTTTTGTCCAGTTACATGTTAGATTTTTTTTTTTTTTTTGTCCAGTTACTTACATGTTGAATTCAATAAATCAAGACTAGCTAATTAGTCTCCTTGTTCACAGCCGGCCCAAAGTTTTTTGTCTTTTTTAGTCTTTCCACTACTTTTTGTTTTTGGTTATCATTAATTAAAATATATTCTCAGGATCTTGAACAACTAGCTGCAGAGCTTAGAGCAGATATAGTATACACAGTATCAAAGATAGGTGGGCATCTTAGTTCAAGCTTAGGAGTGGTGGAGTTATCAGTGGATCTGCATCATGTGTTTAACACCCCCGAAGACAAAATCATATGGGATGTGGGGCATCAGGTAAGCAATTTATTTCCTTAAAAAAGTTGATTTGCTCTAGTCAGAACAATTTTTTAGAAAATAGTGTTTCAATGTGCTGAGCCAAAGGTTCTAAAAAGTAAGTCTTGCAGACATACCCACATAAAATTCTTACAGGAAGGAGGTCAAGGATGCACACCATAAGGAAAACTTCTGGGCTTTCAGGGTTTCCTAAAAGGGACGAGAGCATTTATGATGCTTTTGGTGCAGGGCATAGTTCTACAAGCATATCTGCTGGCCTTAGTGTGTAGGATCTCACGTTTCTTTTTTCTTTTTTCACTCCTTTTCTCTATTATATAAATGTAAATTTGAGATACATACAAGAAAATTTCCAAGTTCAATGATCATCTTCTTGTAATAAAAAATAAAAATGGCAGTCATGGCAGTTGCGAGGGATCTTTTAGTGAAGAAGAACAATGTTGTTTCAGTGATTGGAGATGGAGCCATGACTGCAGGGCAAGCATATGAGGCCATGAACAATGCAGGATATCTTGATTCTAACCTGATCGTTGTACTGAATGACAACAAGCAAGTCTCTTTACCCACAACTACTCTTGATGGCCCTGCAACTCCAGTGGAAACCCTCAGCAGTGCTTTAGCGAAGCTCCAAGCAAGCACCAACTTCCGCAAACTTTGTGAAGCAGCAAAAGTAAACCTCTAAGCTTAAACATGTTGCCTTCCTATTCCAATTCCTTACATCTCCCTTAAAATATCTGAAAAGATAATCACTAGTATTTTATATGTTAAAAGAGCATCACAAAGCAAATTGGAGGGCAAGCACATCAAGTAGCTGCGAAGGTAGATGAATATGCAAGGGGTACGATTAGTGCCTCTGGGTCTACTCCCTTCGAGGAAATTGGACTATATTACATTGGTCCTGTGGACAGTCATAATGTTGAAGATTTAGTCACCATTTTTCAAAAAATAAAAGAAATGCCTGCTCCAGGGCCAGTTTTGATCCACATGGTGACAGAGAAAGGGAAGGGCTATCCACCAGCTGACACAGCACCTGATAAAATGCATGGTGAGACAGAAATTTTATAATCCATCGCCTTGTTTATTTGAGTTCTTAAGAAGGTTCTTATTCTGTTATGCTTACAGGGGTTGTCAAGTTTGATCCCAAAATAGGCCAGCAATTTAAAACCAAATCCACAACACTTACATATACTCAGTACTTTGCTGAATCTCTAATTAAAGAAGCTGAAGCAGACAACAAGATTGTAGCCATCCATGCAGCAATGGGTGGTGGGACTGGTCTCAATTATTTCCAGAAGAATTTTCCAAATCGCTGCTTTGATGTGGGGATCGCTGAGCAACATGCTGTGACATTTGCAGCTGGTTTGGCCACAGAGGGCCTCAAGCCATTCTGTGCTATCTACTCGTCATTCCTGCAACGCGGGTATGACCAGGTGAGGTGATAATATAACAGTAGACAAAATTGACAAGGATTGGTTTTCTTTTTAAATTTTTATTGTGTTTTCAGACTTTCATTGCAGAATTTCAAACTAATATTTTACAATGGGAATGAAGATGGTACATGATGTAGATCTTCAAAAACTACCAGTCCGCTTCACAATGGATTGAGCTGGTTTGATTGGTGCAGATGGAGCCACCCATTGTGGAGCATTTGATATTACTTACATGGCTTGCTTGCCTAACATGGTGGTCATGGCTCCGTCTGATGAAGCTGAACTGATGCACATGGTTGCCACAGCGGCAGTCATAGATGACAGACCCAGCTGCTTTAGGTTTCCAAGAGGCTATGGTATTGGAGCAGTTCTTCCATTTAATAACAAGGGAACACCTCTTGAGGTTAGCTTAATTAACCATTTAACATATAAAAGAGAGCTTACTTAAAAAACAAATAAATTAACCGTTTTTAATTTTACAAATATTGAATAGATTGGAAAGGGCAGAATACTGTTGGAACTTGGAAGGATGCAGAATTGCTCTTTTGGGATATGGTTCTATGGTTCAACAATGCCTGCAAGCAGCAAATATTCTGAAAAGTAGAGACATATCTGTGACAGTGGCTGATGCAAGATTTTGTAAACCTTTGGACACAGATCTCATCAAGCAATTGGCTAATGAACATGAAATCCTAATTACAGTGGAAGAGGGTTCAATTGGAGGTTTTGGATCTCATGTATCACACCTAAGCTTAACCGGTATTCTAGATGGACCCCTCAAGGTAATTTCCTTCGATGTTAGATACTTCAAACTCCCTATCAAGGTTTTGGGAGTAAGGCTTTGTTGTTACTGTTGTTTTATTTTTATTTTTTTTCTAGTTCTAATTTTTTTAGAGCTTTCTTTGCAGTTGAGAGCAATGGTGCTTCCTGATAGATATATTGACCATGGATCACCACAAGATCAGATTGAGGAAGTTGGGCTCTCCGCAAGGAATATCTCAGCAACAATCTTATCTCTCTTGGGAAGGCCAAAAGAAGCACTTCAGTTAAAGTGATGCATGGAATGAAGCTCCTGTCTTGAGAGTTGTAAAAATTTTCAAACCCCCTTCTCTCTCTCAAAGAGAGAGAGAGAGAGAGAGAGAGTTAAAAGTTATTGAGATCATTAGAAGGAATGATTTTAGGTCTCTCGGTGGAGGAGCTTGTGAAAATCCAACTCAGTGAAACTCGTTTAGGTCATAATGTACATTTTTTTTTCTGTTTCTGTTTGTTATTTAACAGATGGAACATATGAAGTTACATAAAGATCATTTACAATCACACAATTAACTGTGGTCTAGATTAAACATAATTTTGGGTCCTAAACTGTTTCCAATACGGAGAAACACATCCATGTACACCAATCGTTGGCCAGTAGCTTACAATGTTCCTGAGAATCAATTAATAAGTTCCAAAGTGAACTACTTGGTGGATCGGCCAACCATCCAAATCGTAGGCATATCTACAGACTAAATAGTAGAAATGGCTACATGTCAACAGTAGGGCCAGGATTGAGAAAGTGATGAGGACATCATTAATCAATTCATCACTGATCTACATAGATAAACATAAAATTTCTAGAATGAGGAATCCCTTCACATCACCAACAACCACCTCATCATAAATTAGTGGATGACTTCTGTGCGAGGATGACTTTGTCCATTCAGAGGTCTAATTGTATATTTGTTTTTGGTTCATAAACTTAAAGTATTTAGCTTATAATGAGGTTACTAATTTGTTTTCCGGTTTACTTTTCAAAGAATATGATTTTAACATTCGGGGCTATCAATGAATTAAACTTCATATGGGCAAAATGTGACTTTTTGAACCATAAGTTGGCAAATTAAATGCAGCCAAAAGCACATATGGGTGAGGTGTATTTATCAATTTCAAAGTTTTCGCTGTAGTTGAATGCTTTGTGACTGATGCATTGACCATGGTTTACCCCAACATCAGATTGAAGAGGGTCTCTTTAGTGCTATTCAACTATAGAGGAGAGCGGGGGGAGGGGAGGGGGCAAGAGATTCCAACATCTTTCACTCTTTAGTGCATGCATAAGCAGCGCTTTTCCCACAAGTTTGATCCATCTTCAGAAGGTTGTTTCAGCATTCTGAGGGCAGCAAAAACGAGCTACCATTTTAAGCAGATATTGAAATACAAAGGTGAACCAAGCCCAAATTCCAAAACTCTGAGATCTTCAGTACTTACAATTCTGTAGCATGTTACTGAATTTAGGTATCTATGATGAATCCAAATTTCACATATGGCTTCATTTATTTTGTTCTTTAATTTATAAATGCATAAATAATTCAGAGAACCTAATTCTAAGAATAAATAAATAAGGATCCAATGAAATGTTGCTTGGTTATAATTGGAATACAGGCATAATGTATGATTCTATGAATTCCTATTTTCTATACTTTAGACAAAGTATAAAACATGAAATTGCTCAAATTCATATGAAATGCAAGAAGGGAGGACATGCTCAGCACTGCCTCCTTTTCTTCTAAAAGTTTCTGTTTGTTTCAGTTATGGCCAAAGGAGCATGTTGTACGTAATTATTTATAAGTAATAAGAGCATATCATACTTAAGACTGCCATAAGTTTATCTTGTTTCCGTTAATTTAATGAGCAACTTCAATCAAGTATGAAAAACCTTTCAAATTTAGGTTCTTACCTGTCTCAGTTCTGAAAAACGGATTCATGTGGATCAATCATTAGCCAGCAGCTTTCTACACTCTGTTCATGAATCAATAATATTTGGAGATTTAACGGGAGAATTGACATGTCATGGTGGAGCCTAGAATCAATAATGGGATTCACAAATACTCTCCACAGGAACATGTCCATCTTAAAAATGATATCACCTCTCAGCATCTCTAGCAATTATCTCTTCCGATTACTTTGGAGGAAAATCTAATCCCATTGTGAGCATATTCACAAACTCAATGATTCTTAAGGATTATAATACAAAGTCTTCTCACTGGTCCTCCATAGGGCAAAGGCTATCATAATAAAGTAACACCCTCCTCCTCCTCATCCAAGTCCTGCAATACAAATCTTGTATCAGGAACAGTCTTGTTTTTTTTTTTTTTTTTTTTTTTTTCTTTTTTCTGTCGCATATCTGTTTAATCTTTGGTGGGATCAATCTTCCACTTTGGAAGTGTGAATATCCTTAATAATATCAGCGGAACTCATTACATAATCCTTCCTCAACTTCATTTCCATTGCATTTTTCACCTCAATATGGTGGCTTCAATTACCACTCGAAGCATAAAGATTCGACAGCAGCGCATTATAACTGTCATCCCCCAGAGAGAGTCAGCACTCTATTCACAACTCTTTCTGCCATCTCCACCTCCCCATGAATCTCACACTCACCTAATGTTGCTCTTCACAGCACCACATCCTGATTTCTTACAATGTTCTACTCAAATTTCAGCCACTTCAAGCCTCCCAGAAGATCCCATCAACCTCCAAACACATTCAAAATCTCCAAACCCAAAATTGACTGACAATCCATGAGCTCTCTGGCCTTCACATACAAGACCCAGATCAGAAAAGGTCTCCAAAACCATGATCTCATAAAGCCCAATTGCTTCTTTACTCTTCCTATGGCTAACACAAGAAGAACCATTGAATTCCAAGTAACTATATCTCTATTGGGAAAATCATCAAACATTGTACGAGCATCCTCTACTCTACCGCACTTTAAACGTACTCGTCCATGTGGGTCTGCGATATTCCCCAGTCTCGTAACGACTTTCCCTTGATAGTTGATACATAGTTGAATCAAAGAAGAGTAAAGCCTCAGCAAGGTTAATTTGTGCTGTACAAGGACTCCAAAGGAGTTTTGAACTAGACACGTACAAGGACTCCCCATGCATCTTTATCTAATGAAATTGCAACGTACAAATACTCTGTTTTATAAAAACGCCTACTAGAATCATGTGATTTTTTTAGTTCAAATCTTCTATAAATATATAGCAACAACAACAACTGATTTATAGTTTTTACTAAAATTATGGATGATTTTGGATTATGAAAATGGATTTAAATCTTTCTATTATCTCCAAACTTTTTTTTTTTTTTTTTTTGAGAAACTATTATCTCCAAACTAAATTATAAAAAAATGTAATCCTTTTTTTAATGAAATTTAAGTCTTCCGATTAAAATTTTTTATTTAAAACAAAAACTAAACAAAACCTATTTTCATGATTTTAGGAAAATATACAATTTTCTAAATAGCATCATCTAATAATTATTATTTTAATAAAAACAATTCGCATCTCATAAATTACCGATTTAGATCAGGTTATATTTGGTATAACTCTTAATTATTGTTACACTACTTAATAACTTTTTATTTGATCAATATTTTAAAATTCCTACGGTTGAATTACACATTTTTTTATATTTTTAATACACATGTCAAATTTCGTATCAATTGAATGTTATTTATTATCTAGCCCATTAATTCATATTTTGTATATAATTTTAAAGTTGAAGAAAATTGAATTTTGAAAATTTTATGGATGAGATGGTTATTAATCTCTAATAATTGGGCCCTTTTCGGGTCTGGTTTCTCAAAAAAAAAGAAAAAAAGATCTCTAATGATCTTGAAAACTTGCAAACATATAGGGCAAAAGGTTACAACATAATCCAATGATGGATTTGTCTAAAAACACATTCAATAAAAAAAATTATTGAGTAATATGACATTGAAAAAAGTGACATTAATTGTAACTTGAACACAACCCATAAATTATTAAGTTACTGTAATTCAAATACTAGGTTAAACCTCTGTAATGTGTAAAGGGGGTAAAGGGCAAATAAATGTCATACAAAAGGAATAAAAAGAGAAAAGCTATTCAATGAAAGGCAAGTCGATTAAAAAAAAAATTAAAGGTATATGTCTCTAATGGGAATTGCGTAAGAGCATTCACAACCGGTTTCTACAAAATATCATATTTTACTATCTCAAAACCTATTTTATTTATTATACCATATCATTTTACAACACATCCAACATCTCAACTTTTATTTTCCTATACAACATATTAAAATAATATATCTACACAATAAAATATATTATCCAAAACCATCTTTCTCCTCTCTCTCTCTAATTCTGCCTCTCCGCCTCTCCTCTCCCCCCCCCCCCCTCTCTCTCACCATTGTGAACAAACCCACAACCCAACACAACCACCCTTCAAACCCAACCACCCCACCACCTGCCACCACCATCATTAACACCACCACCTGCCACCATCATCTTCAACAATACAACCACCACCCAAAATCACCACCCCACCACTGCTGCACCACCTAAATCAACCCAACAAATCACAACAAACCCAAACCAAAATTACCCAAAAAAACTCAGCAAAATCACAACAAATCTATACCAAAATCACCCAAATCAATTAGAAAATTACTCACATAACCCACTACCACCACCACCAATCCAAACACAACACAACCCATTGCCACCAAGCCAAACATCTACCACACTAGGACCAAAACCCACCACCACATGCAAAATCACAACCCCTACCACATGGGATCAAAACCCATCCAAGAATCAAACCCATAGAAAAAAAAATTACAATAGATCAAACCCACTGTAATCTCCACCACCAATCTCCATTGCAAATCCACTACCACCAAGTCAAACACCTACCACATGGGACCAACGAAGCCACACACAGCACCCAAACCCAAAAGAACCACCATCAAATAACCAAGAGAAACCCACCAATCTCCACACCACAACCCTACTTGACTCAAAACTCCACACTCACCACTTGACCCACAACCCACATAGCCCACTGATCCAAACCCACGCCACCACTTGACCCATGATACACTGATCAAAACCCATCACCTAACCCATAACTCCAAACCCACCACCTGACCCATGATCCACATAGCCTACCAATCCAAACCCACGCCACCATGATCTTCGATCTCTACCAATCCACGCTAATCCAAAATCCAACCTTCACCTCCAATCTCCATCACGTTGTGACCATGCCATGACCACTTCGAATCCAACCCAGCTCTGGTGCAAGCTTTGAACAAGAAAGAGAGAGATGTGAGAAAGGGAGTGAGGAGGGAGGAGCTCTATGAGAGAGAGAGGAAATGAGAGACAGAAGTGAGAGAAAACAAAAGGTCAAAAGTAATAATATATATATATATATATATTTTTACAATTGTGCTACAGTGTCATCATACATTTAGGATGGCACTATAGCATATTTGCAATTTCAAGATTTTACAAGACTAGGTCATGGGCTATTTTTGTGCCTTAATGCTAAAATATACCAACATATGACATATAGAAGACTGAATGTGAATGCTCTAAGCTTAAATCCTAGAAATGCCTTTGTCATGCACCCTTTACCTATACCTTTCATATTTCAATCAACATGACTTCATCACCCTTCCTTTTTGGATGTGGTGAAGAGGCCTAGTCATTGGGCTTTCCTTTGCCCCAAGTTAGTGAACATTGTTGTTTGTTACAAAAGCCTAGCACAAAGTTTTTGGTATACTTTTTGTTTATAAAAGGAGACTTCTTGTGAGGTTCAATGATGCACAGAAAGCCCAAAAGATCATGGACATTCTTTCCTTGTTCACCTTGAACAACTTTCAGAAGAGTACTCCTCAATTCTTCTTCAGGAATAGAAGTTGGCTTTTTAAAAGCTAGTATTCCTTAATCTGGGCAACATTGCATAGATGTAGATTTTTTTTTTTTTTTTTTTTTTAAATCAAGCGAGTAACAAAATATTCAAACATAAGTTCTCACAAGAAAAACCAGTGCCACTAAACCATTAGACTGACGACATTAGATGTAAGATTCAATTGACAAGGTGGGGGGAAATGACAAAAAAGTTGGAGAAGGCCCTCACTTCTGGTCTCTATTTTAGATGATTGGTCCATAATAATAATACAATTCATAACAGAAAAAATAAATAAATAAAAATCAATAACCTAAACTCAAATTTTAGGGGATGTTTGGTATATGAGTTTAAAGACATGTTTTCAGTTTTTAAACAACATTATATGCATTTTTACACATTTTTTCACACACACATATTTCCCAAAAATACAAACAATGTTACTAGAACAACCCTTGACCTTTTTTAAACAACCAGAACTGGAGTTCAACTCTTGTATCTTTTATAAATGAAAATATTGGGAAAATTACCATTTTACTCCTTAACGTTTCAAATGTTTTATTTTAATACATAACATTTTGGTATTGTGTCAAAATAGTTAATGTTGTTAAATAATGGAAGAAAAATCCTAACATAGCTAACAGTGATATAAAAAAATATTTTTAATGCCATCTTAGCTGCCATGTGGTTGCCACAAATTCTGAAACCTCTTCTTTTCTCAACCCAATCGAATTCTAAGCCATCGCTGATTATTCACATATGGTTTGGTATCAGCTTATAAACTCAGTTTTTAGTTTTTAACTTTTATGTACAACTTTTTAAAAACTCATTTTTAAAAAAAAAATTTAAGATACAAGTATATTTTAGCACATTTTCAACAGAAAGTTTTTAACATCTTTTAATTCAAACTCTTCTAAATGTTACAAATTCTTTTCAACAACTGAACATCAGGTTCTAATCCAATTGAGCAAAGTTCAAATATTAAACATAATGCAAAAAGCAGCATAAATACACACACTCAAAGAAAACTTATACCTTCTTGTAAGCCCAAAACTAGAACTCGTTTCGCAACTCCCTATGAAAAAGGTTTAGCAACATCAACCAATAACTTAGAATTTGAAAGTCGGAAAACTATTAGGAGTAGTAAAGTCATCAAATTCAACATAAGCAATCTAGTAAAGAACAACACTGATTTAGAGGATTATTCCTAAAACATGCTAATTGAACTTTCCTTTATGGCCTGTTTGGATTGAGAGAGAGGGAGGGGGAGTAGAGTAGAGTAAAATAGATTTAGCACAAAATTAACTTATTTTTAGTCAACACTACTCTACTCTCTTTCACTCCCCCTCTTTCCCCCTTCCATCCAAACAGGCCATTAGCGACCAAATCAACGAGGGTTCTCAACTAAACTTATAGTATCCAAAACCCAAAAATCAAGTCAAGAAGGACACAAGGAAGTCTACCAGTCCAGTGGGTAGAGTGTTGGACAAAAGTCCAAAACTCGTAGGAGGTTGCTAGTTCTATACCTGGAGCATGTGTTTTTCCTAATTAAATTTCAGGACCTGTTTTCTCTTGCTAAAGAACCAAATTGGGGTCTGGGTCATAGGTACCTGGGTCGGACCATCCGGTCCGGTCTAGATTTAACAACCTTGATTTAAACTAATGAAAATTCAATACTATAATTATAATTGAACAATAAAATAGAAAGTAAAAGTGTAAAACTGAAATAACACAAATTACTTTTAGATTACATAGTGCAAGTACATTGTGTAAGATGAAGTTTTCATCTTTTGTTTTTTCGATAGGTAAGAATAACTTTATTGAAAAGAGGCTACTTCATGAAAACAGACACAAAGTAGCGTAAATTAAGATCAAGTTTTTATCAGAACCAATATTTACAACAGACTATTAAAATAATTGAAAACAAATAATAAAACTCCTTTTAATTTTTTGAAATTGGTAATTGATTTTAAACCATATCAGTGTTTTATATTTTTTTTAACCCTGGTAATAATAATTCACTTAGAATAAACCATATTAATAATTTTTATGTACTTAGATTGCAATAAATGGAAAAGGCATATTGTATGATGCGTGATACTTATGTTGAACCAAACATTACAAGCCTGACATGTAAAAAAGACGACATTTTTTTTATTGAAATAAAAATTATGATAGATTATTAAAAATAATACAAAATAAATAATAAAATTTCTTTTAAATTTTAATTAACGTAAAATTTTAAACTTGTTGAAACTTTGGCAATAGAATCTCACTTTAAGCAAACTATATTAGTATTTTTATAGTGCATTTTGGCTAGGTATAATATGTTGGTCCACTCAGTGCAGATGCATGTGAGATCCAAATTTTATTATTAAAATAAATAATTTTTTTCAATTTTCTACAAACTTTTAGAATCCAAAAGCTTTCGATTAAATAGGACTAAAATAGAGCACATGAAAGGTAAGTTTAATAAATAAATAAAAAATAGATAAAGTGGTTATAAGAATCAAAGAGATACCAAAAACTAAGAGCTTTTGATATCTTGAATCAAAAATTTGCAAAGTGGAGAGATTCATAAAATAAAAGTAGGGTGGATGAAGTAGAGAAACGCATCAGGAATACTGTGTGATCGTAAATATACCTATTAAGTTAAAGGAAAAGATTTATAAGACTGCTTTATGACCAATTATGCTCAATGAGTGTAGTTGAAATGAAAATGTTAAGATAGAAAAGTAGAAATATACAAAAAAACATTATTCAAAATGAGGAAATTCACTTAAAGACAGAAGCATCCCTCTATTGATGAAAATGTGAGGGATAAATGGCTTGAGATGGTTTGTTCATGTTCTGAGGAGAGAGATTAATGCATTAGTGAATTGATTCGGATTGACAAAAAAAAAATAATAATAATAACATTAATAGAAGTAGCAAGAAAGGACAAGTCTATTTAAGAAGTAGCCGAGAGTGTGACTTTAAATAGAATAGAAAGGCGAAAAATAATACATGTGGCCAACCCAGACTAATTTTTTAAGGATCCATTGCCGACCCAAAAAATTTAAAACTAAGATTTTGTTGTAGTTTTTATTTTGGTAAAAAAATTTGAATATACTCACTCATTAAAAAGTGTTAAATATTGTTTTTGTCCCTAAAGTTTGTATAAATTTCATTTTTTTGTCCCTAAACTTAAAACAAAAATTAAATTAAATATTTGTTGCTCCAAAACCTTTTAAAGGGTTTTTTTTTTTTTTTTTTTTTTCAATAGTTTATAGGTGAAAAATAAGAATTATATAGTTTAGGGATGGAAAAAATATATTTTTTTAAAGCTTAAGTACAAAAAGTGTAAAGTTTTTAATAGCTTAGGGACAAAAAAAAGCTTTTATATTTTACAGACCAAAAAAAAAATTTCATGCAAATTTTAGGAACGAAAACAACATTTTTAGCTAAAACTTTTTATTATAAGGAAAAAATCATTTTTTAAAAAAAAAAAAAAAAGGGAGAAGGCAAATAGTTGTCACAATCACAGTGAAATAATCTGTTCTCCTTTATTAGAACAATGAATGTTCAATTCCATTGACCCCCAATTGTTGTAATTATCAAATTTAATCAAAAAACTAAATTGCTAATTATTACATAATCCCACACTCTCATAATGTGTACTAGAGGTCTTATAATTTCACATAGAATTTTCTTTTTCTTTCAAGTTATGTGTTTATAAAAGTTTTAGTGACATCTTATGCAAATTTCTGTTACTTTTAGTTAATAGTGACTTAATGAGAGCACAAATTAGAACAATTTTAAAAGGTTCATATTTTTACTTGATACTTTTTAAAATTTAGGGTTGAATTTAAAACTACTTCAAATTACATAAGAATTATATAATTTACCCGTCTTTAACAAAGAGTAGCCATTTGCCGTAGAGAAGGTAGTCACTTCGCACAACTATGGTTTCTAAGAGTCCAATTGTAAGGTTGAATTTATTCAACCATCTAATTGGCTTTATTCCGTACCAAATTTGCTTGTAATTCAGCATTTAGTAACCCTGTATTTAGGTGGGTTTGTTGTAAGGGTAGTGAGTGAGATAGAGTAAAGATTGCTCAAGAGTGTGCAAGAAAACAGAGATTCGCGGCTGGGACTCGCGGGTGACTCGCGGCTGCAAGCCGCCAGAAGCAGCACACGTGCCAAGCATGCTGGAAGATGAACAGTCATGCTAGCTGGAGCACTACAGGACAAAACAAGACAACTGGCCATACGGTTAACTCGCGACTGGATCTCGCGACTTAGTCAAGCCGCGAGCCACCCCTGTTTTGTAAAACCTGACGTTTCACATTCCTCTCCCACTCCTTTTACCCACGATTGAAAGAGAGCTTCCAGAGAGAATTTTGAGAGAGAAACCCTAAAGAAAAACCAGATTGTTTCACCCACAATCTCTACCTTAGAGTCTCTTCAAATTCCTCAACTCTCTTCCTCTCCATTGTCAAATCTTTGAGAGGCATTATACCAAACCTGGTTCTCACCATCATCATCACTGTGAGACAGCTGTTTGGATTTCTGGGAAGCAGTTAGGAAGGAACCAATCTTCATTGGTTGATGCTACGGTCTAGTAGCGGAATCCGGGAAGCTAGAAAAGAAAAAGGTTCGGCGCAACCTCGTTGGAGCAAGAAGCTTGGAGGGCTTAGGTGCACTGGGTAGATTAGGCTTGGAGGGTCTATTGCTGTCCTTGTATCCCAACTGTATTTTCTAGTGGATTGATTACCGCTTGGAGGGCGGCGGAGAGGTTTTTCGCCGAGGATTTCGGTTTCCTCTTCGATAACACATCGCGTGTTGTCTTTGTGTTTGCATCTTCCTTCCTCTCTATCTTTGCCTTTATATTATCTGCTGTGGTTTTATTCTGTTATGGCTTAGATAGTATTTAACCAATTTCGTGTTATAGCATGTGTTAAGTTTCCGCACACTAGTTGTTTGACATATTGCTTGTATTGGTTAAGTTGTATTTTGGGGGTCTAAACGTTCAAAGGTGTTTTGTACACGTTTTTGAACTTTCAATTGGTATCAGAGCGAGTACACTGCTATTGGTTTCATTACCATTGTGTGATCCTTGACTCCCTTTTGAGATGGATAGGTCTCAATCCCTAAATGCACCTCCATATTTTGATGGTAGTAATTATGCTTTTTGGAAGGTTCGCATGAGAGCTTTTCTGTGTTCTATTGATGAATCCGTTTGGGATGCTGTTGAGATTGGTTGGACCAAACCTGAGGCAGCCAAATCCACATGGGATAAGGCAGCACTTGCTGCATCTAATGCTAACAGTAAAGCACTTAATGCTATTTTCTGTGGTGTGTCTCCAGATGAATTTCACAGGATTTCTCACATTACCATTGCCAAAGAAGCATGGGAGATTCTGGAAACCACTTATGAAGACACGAAGAAAGTGAAAGACACCAAGTTACAAATGCTGACCACTCGGTTTGAGGAGCTCAAAATGAGTGAGGATGAGTCTTTTGACTCTTTCTATGGGAAGCTAAATGAGGTGGTTGTCAGTAAGTTCAACTTGGGGGAGAAAACGGAGGACTCAAAGATTGTAAGGAAGATCCTTCGATCATTGCCGGAAAGTTTTCGTGCTAAAGTGACAGCAATTGAAGAGAGTAAGGACCTTGATGACATCAAGGTACAGGAGCTGGTTGGTTCTCTGCAGACTTATGAGATGTCGCTGCCCAATCAACGAAAGAGTAAATCTCTTGCTCTAAAGACCATTAATGAGAAGGTGGAAGATCAAGAATCATCGGGAGAAGATGTGGTTGACAAAGATGTAGCCTACCTTGTCAAAAATTTCAGAAAGTTTTTGAAATTCAAAAATAATGGAAAATTTGATGATAAAAGAAAATTCCAAAGTTCTGGAAGGGAGAAGAGGGATTTCAAAAAGAAAGATGGAAAAGAATCCCAACCCACATAAGGTGTCACTTGTTTTGAATGTAACAGGCATGGACACTTTAAGAAGGAATGTCCGAATTATTTGAAATCAAAAGGTAAAGTGTATGCCACGACCTTGAGTGACTCGGATTCGTCTGACTCAGAATCTGAAGAGAGCTGTGATAGAGAGGGGAACTATTCAGCTTTTATGACTATTGCTCATGTTGAGTCTTCGGATGAGTTAAATCTGCTGGTACAAGACCTTGGAGAACATAGTGATGATGAATCACTGGGAATTGTTGAAGAATCAGATGCTGAAGAAGATGAAAGTACAGCAAATCTTCAAGAGAATTATAACTCACTCTTGGAGAAGTCGGGTGAGTACACAAGGGTGGCCAAGGCTGCTGTGAGAAAAATGAAGAAGGCTGAGGAGGACTACAAAAGTCTCCTAATTCGATATAGGGAGGCCAAATGTGAGATAGAAACACTGAATGGTGAGTTGTCCGAAACTTACACAAAAGTGAGATTTCTTGAGAATGAGGTTGTGCAAGCGAATGCTAAAATAGAGAGGGTCACCACCAAGAAGCTAGATGATGTTATATCATCTCAAAAGAGCTTTTCAGAAAAATCCGGATTGGGATATACCGGAGGAAGTAGTTCATCTGGAAATGTCACTAAAGAAGTGAAGTTTATAAAGGCCAAAGATCCAGTTGTAGCTGACCTTACTGGTGAGAAGCTCGAGGTGGAGGAGAAGAAGAATGTGGTGAACCAACGGATGCTGAATCCCCGTAATCAGTCTGTGGGCAGGTCTGAATCTCGTGCCAAGTCACGTCCACGACCACAAAGAGGTCCTAGAGGAACTTATGTGTGCCATTATTGCGGACTTCAAGGGCATACTCGACCAAATTGCCAAAAGCTGAGAGCAAAGAACAGTGCAACTCCTCAAAGGTCAGGAGGACCCAGAAATGATAGGAGAATTTGGGCAGGTGATCAATCTAGAGATCAAAATGGAGATTCTGGAATGATGAACGTGATGAAGATGATTGGTGCATTCACCAACTGCTTGGAAAGCTTCTCACGAAGGTTTGAAAGCCCCAACTCCCGTACCCAATCCTATAAGGAAATCACCCCAAACGCAAGTGACGTGTGGGTGAAAAAGGGTACTCATGCATAAGTATTACAACATGTCCATGCATTAATACTTCCTATGCTTTGCAACAATGTTTGTTTGGTTTGCTTGCTGTTTTTTTGATGTTGGTTGTTTGCTTGTCTACTTGTGAATATTTTTTGTTTCTATCAATCTTTTTGTTTCTTGTGTCAAAAATCCAAAAATCACATAAAAATTAGAAAATCAAAAAGCTTGATTGACTTTGTTGAGTTTTGTCTCAAAACTTGTTTTGCCTTGTACCTTTGTGCTAATGGGTTTGTGCATTTTCGAGCATTGCTTGTTTTCATGCACTTATATCACTGTGGGAAAAATCTTGAAATCTATGTGATTGTTGTAAATAGATCTTCAAACTTGTCATGAATGATTAGTGAATGGTTATGTTGATCTTAAGACATGCATAGACTTGTGTCTATATATCTTCCCACTTTTTACTTTTGTTTTGCTAAAAAGAGCTCACCAAATGTAAATCTCCAAATGAAAAGAGATATTGAGCTGCAAAAGCCTGTCGCGCATTCTAGTATTTGACTAGGAAAAATGGTAAGCGACCTTATATTAAAGTGATTGTTTATTCAAAAAGCCAAAGGCTTGCTCATTAAAGTGAAATGTCAAATATCACTCTCACAATGAGAGGTGATTGCCTCAAAAAGATCAAATGTTATGATTGAAAGTGGAGTAAAATGATAAGCTCCAAGTTATGTTATCAAGTTGTGTGGGAGGTCATATATACATGTTTCTATAATTGAGATGGGTCACATGATCTAGTGCTAATTGTGTATGCCTTGGTTGAATTGATCATTGAAGCTTCACATTAGACAAATGACTATCTCATTGTTGATATCCACACACAACACACAAATTTATGTTCAATAAATGCCATATTCATTTGTGTGATTGTACTTGATGAAATGTGTTTTCACATGCTCAATCTTTGTTAATTCAAGCACAAAAAGATTTTTGAGTGTTTTAGGTGTTTTTGGAAAGTATTTTGTTTGAAAATTTTGAAAATTTCAAAAAGCCAGTTTTGCCTTGTTTTGGCGGCTCAGTCGCGGGTATGTCAAGTCGCGAGCCCCAGTCGCATTTTCGCTGGTCATTTTTGGCGACTTGTTCGCAAGTGGAAGGTCCAGTCGCGAGGTTCACTCAGAGATTTTCGCGGCTCAGCTCGCGACTCACTCGCGGGTAGACCTTCCAGTCGCGAAAAACACTTAGAAAAATTTTTCAAATTTTTCTTCTCTTGTGCTTTGGCGGCTTGAGCTGGCGACTGTGTGGCGACTTAATCAAGTCGCGAAAAACGCGTGTTTTGTAGAAACAGGAGCAGTTTTTAAACCTCTTTTCAGTTTTCCCTCGAACTTTTGTAACTGTTCATCTTCTCTCTAAACTATCTTCCTTCCCAACACTTCGTGAATCCATTTTCAAACCTCATTGATGCTTCATTTCTTATCCAAATCATCAAGAAAAGGTATGGGTTTTGCTTGCTCAATCTCATTTTCTTTTTCCTGCATATTTTTGTTACCGTTTGGACTGTTAGTATGTTCGATATACTTCTCTCTTTGTGTAATGGGTATGGAATGTCTTGTTGGATATTGTTCTCTCCTGTTTTCATGCTGAGCGGTTACAATGGGTTTTTCATTGTTCTGATTTTTTTGCCTATTATTGGGTCTGAAAATCTTTTCTTAAATGGGTTTGGTGTCTATTTGACTTACTCATTTCACTTGCTTAAGTATTGATGTTGGTGTTCGGTATTGGTTACTGAGTTTTTATGATAACATAATGTATGTCTCACAACCATGTGCTCTAGTGTGGATGATTGGTTTCTTCATATTGAAATATTTTCCCCTTGTTCATATCTCTGGTGGAGTGATTTATGTTATCTGCTCTAAATGTTCGAATGCTGTATCTGTTTGCATATCATGGTCATGATAACCTGTCTCATTGACAATTGTGTCAGTTGTGTTGTCTATCTATGTCTTGGTGCACTATCACCATTTTGCTACACCTGTTATTTTGTGCTTCTTTGTATTGTTGGAAGTTTGGTTGGGTCTGCACTATCTTCAGTTTGTGTTTATATATTGAAATTTTGTTTACACTGAATCTTGTTGACAATTATCTTGTGTGGTATTGTTGTTTGGTTCTTTGCTGTGGGCCTGTTCTCTTGCAGATGTCTCGTCGATCTTCCAGGGGTAAAGACATTGTTGCTGACGAACCAGCAACACCAGTTGCTAAAAGGACTCGTCTATCATCTCAGGCATCTCAAGATCCCAATGAGGATAGGTTCAGACTTCCGCTTAACTCACACGCCTACTCAAATGTGTTTGACAAGTCAACCACTATAGTGGAACGGGTGGTAGAGTTCAACACCTTAGGGACCACTTTCATCCCTCGAATCTTTGAGAAACGAGATTGGGCAAACTTGTTCGGGAACTTTGATGATCCAATGGATGAGCTGGTCAAAGAATGCTTCTCCAATGCAACTGATCTTGGACCTCAACTCATTTTCTGGGTCAGAGGAACAGAGTTTAGTGTTACCCCAGACTCCATCGCAGATCTTCTCAGCATCACCAGACCTCAGAATGTGAATATAACTCCTTATGATGAACGAAATCCAGAAGTTGGAGAAATTTTACAAATCCTAGGACACGATCATGAAGTATCCAGTGCAGGAACATCCATCAGCACCGCAAAGTTTGCACCTGAGCTGACCACACTGAAGTTGATCATGTTCACCAATCTCTACCCACTGTCCAACACTACATTCATCAATCTTGGGAGAGCTCTATTTCTTTGTGACCTTATTACAGGAGCCCCCATTGATATATGTGCTCACATCTACTACACCTTGAGGAAGACTGCGTGTCGATCTGCAGCTCGAGGAGTTATTCCATTTTGCAGTCTCATCATGAAGCTCATTCTTCGTGCAGGCATTATTCCTCCTGTAGATGGGAAAATGTTGCCTCGTCAACGTCCCATTTCCTTGTTCACTCTTCAAGCTAGCAGAAGTCACTCCTCTAAATCACCAAGAAGTGCTCACATCTCTCCGGTTACTCCATCTGTCCCTGACTCAGAGACACCTGCACATACCACATCTACATCACGTGCTATTCCTGAAGCTTCACCGGCTAGTATTCCGCAAGCACAGACTGCTCCTCATACTGATAGAGTCGGCAGTGTACTTGAGCATATTCAGAAATGTGTTGATGAGCTTGTGGCACTTCTCTACTCCACAAACAACCATGTCCAAATGCGTCTCGAGACTATGGAGAATCAGCTAGATGATATTCAACGAAAGTTGGACGAGAGCCTTTAGCTATTCGTGACAAAAAGGGGGAGAGCATTCAGTAAGGGGGAGAAAAGTTCAAAGGGAAGTGTGCATAGTGATAGGGGGAGTACACACATACTTTTGTCATACTTTTGTTTTTAGTCTTATCCTCTAAACTTATGGTTTTAGGTTTATGTTTGTTGGGTACTTTTAGTGTTTTATGGTTTTGATACACTGTGTTTTGGTGTATAGCTGTTTCTAACTCTTAACTTATACTCTTGGTTTAAACTTTAATATATTTTGATGATGTTATTCAGGATGTTTTTGTTGTTTGTACCCATGTGCTTTTGTAAGCTTTTAGGGTTAATGGTTTATGCATAGTTTGTAGGCTTTATGGTATGTACCTTGCTTAATGCAGCCTTTATGCTATGTTGAAATCAGTACTTTAATCTAAATGTTCTGCATTTTGGTTTATGTACTGTCACTCTTGTGCCCTTGTAGGATTGTTCCTAGATGCATATGCCTTGTGTGTTATGCATTGGTTGAGTGTTGAGCATACAAGTGTCTTGCCTTGTGCTTGTTAACTTGTATGTCCTTGTGTTCATTCCAAGTGTGAATGAGCACTGTGATCACTACCTTGTGGTGTTCACTTGGTTGATCAAGCCATGATTTGTTTATTAACTCCATCTTTGCTTGATCACATATTGCCTGTTTCATATGCATTTATAATTTTCTACTTACAATGATCATGGTGTATTGTTGTGTTTCAGGAGTATTATGTTCATATGATTCAAGTGCTTCACAGCTTCTAGAGTTAGGTGTGAGTGAGTTTTGTTCAACTGTTCCCAACTCACATGTTAAGTCTAGAGTCTGTTTTAGGGTTTTGTCACGGAATAGCCAAAGGGGGAGATTGTAAGGTTGAATTTATTCAACCATCTAATTGGCTTTATTCCGTGCCAAATTTGCTTGTAATTCAGCATTTAGTAACCCTGTATTTAGGTGGGTTTGTTGTAAGGGTAGTGAGTGAGATAGAGTGAAGATTGCTTAAGAGTGTGCAAGAAAACAGAGATTCGCGGCTGGGACTCGCGGGTGACTCGCGGCTGCAAGCCGCCAGAAGCAGCACACGTGCCAAGCATGCTGGAAGATGAACAGTCATGCTAGCTGGAGCACTACAGGACAAAACAGGACAACTGGCCATACGGTTAACTCACGACTGGATCTCGTGACTTAGTCAAGCCGCGAGGTCAAGCCGCGAGCCACCCCTGTTTTGTAAAACCTGACGTTTCACATTCCTCTCCCACTCCAGTATAAATACCCCTTTTACCGACGATTGAAAGAGAGCTTCCAGAGAGAATTTTGAGAGAGAAACCCTAAAGAAAAACCAGATTGTTTCACCCACAATCTCTACCTTAGAGTCTCTTCAAATTCCTCAACTCTCTTCCTCTCCATTGTCAAATCCTTGAGAAGCATTATACCAAACCTGGTTCTCACCATCATCATCACTGTGAGACAGCTGTTTGGATTTCTGGGAAGCAGTTAGGAAGGAACCAATCTTCATTGGTTGATGCTACGGTCTAGTAGCGGAATCCGGGAAGCTAGAAAAGAAAAAGGTTCGGCGCAACCTCGTTTGAGCAAGAAGCTTGGAGGGCTTAGGTGCACTGGGTAGATTAGGCTTGGAGGGTCTATTGCTGTCCTTGTATCCCAACTGTATTTTCTAGTGGATTGATTACCGCTTGGAGGGCGGCGGAGAGGTTTTTCGCCGAGGACTTCGGTTTCCTCTTCTATAACACATCGCGTGTTGTCTTTGTGTTTGCATCTTCCTTCCTCTCTATCTTTGCCTTTATATTATCTGCTATGGTTTTATTCTATTATGGCATAGATAGTATTTAACCAATTTCGTGTTATAGCATGTGTTAAGTTTCCGCACACTAGTTGTTTGATATATTGCTTGTATTGGTTAAGTTGTATTTTGGGGGTCTAAACGTTCAAATGTGTTTTGTACACGTTTTTGAACTTTCACCAACTCTCTTTATATTGCATATAATATGATGTGTATGCAATGATATCTCACCACTCCCTTACTTCAGAAAAAATAAAAGTAAAATATCAATAGTCTGTCACGAAATACTGACCTCCCAAGCTGTAAATCCTCACCAAATGTTCTCAAGCCACTTCCACTATCTGAGATTGCTGTTGTTTGTCCTCTTCCCAAGGTCTGCAATTATATCCACCATCAACATTAAGGACCTTGGAGCGACCTACATATTTTTGAAGAATTTGGAGAAAGAGATGACAACTACAAAACAAAAAAGGTGGAGGAGTTTGACCTTTGGGAATGGCAACCTTGATGGAGAAAGAGCACCTATGTTGTGAGGAACAGGATCATTTCTCAGAGGGTCCACGATCAATCTCATATACGGGTACTTCGCTCTTACTGCCTTGCGCACCTCACCCGGCAAAAGATTATCCCTTAGACTACAAGTGACTTGAAACAGAGCATCCTGTACACTTCTATATTACAGGTTTTCTTTTCAGCATTAATTAGGCTAGCAGGTGGCACCATAAGTTTGCTATGAGTTAAATTTAGAAATAAGAACATATAGTCCTCCTTAAATGCTTGACAAGTCGCCTACAAGACATAATGTTCCATTCTTTATGGCAATTAGAGTCAAAGTTTTGTTGTATAACATCTCACATGTACAAAAATCTAGCACCGTGGTGCATGTTTTTTTTTTTTTTTTTTTTTTTTTTTTTTAAATCATTATGCATCTAATATACCTCACTGGATAAACATGAAGCTAATCACACCTGTACTACTACATCATTCCCTGAAGCACAATTCCGAATGTGGTCCCCATCCAGTATCCGTATATCAGCACCAGTGAGTCCTCTCATTTCTGAAAGCACCTCACCTTCATTGCCACCCAAACAACCAACCGAGTCCGATGCAACTAGAAGCTTTGCAGTTACAAGTCTTCCCTGACTCCAGCCTGGTGGATACCTTTCAACGATTCCCTTAATAATTCTAGTGAATACAAGAGCTACAGCCTTTTGTGCAGGAGAGTAGCAGGATTCAATGTTCTACAACAGAATAAGTCACACGCATATCAATCATAAATAAGACTGAGAGTATGTGCATACATGTGGTTTGCGTGCTATAAAGATAAAACTACAAACCTCCCACGCAGAGATGGTGACCACACGCTCACGGGACTCCGTTAAAGGAACTGCAAACATTATAGAAGCGCCAGCTTCGTTCTGCATAGCTCTGACTATAGTTCCTTTTTTGCCAATCACATAACCAGCTGCATTATTAGAACAGAGCATTCTGAATATAACTTCTTGTTTATCGCTCAATTCTTGGGCCGAAACTGCATCAGACGACCAAGTATTTACATTCAAATAACTGTTTTTACCAGGCAAAGCTGGAAACAATGTACTAAGATTTGGGAAAAACTCATCAGGAGAGGCTCCAGAAGAAGAGCCTCCAATAGGTCTATTTAAAGGGGTTGGGGTTTTGTCTTGGAGACTGGTAGAAACATCAATCAGTGCTTTCTTCACAGCCAAAATGCCACCAACAATCTGACCTCACAGTATACACAAATTCTCAGAAGACAGCTCTTTTAAAATTTTCTAAATACAAATATAATCAAATTCAAACACAACCCCCCCCCCCCCCCCCCCACAAGGAAAAAGCAAAAAATCTAGCCGTAGCAAATGATAAATTGAATATTCGTCATAAATAAGTTTTTTTTTTAAGAAGACAGAATTTCATTAATATTAACTTAGCTATATTCAGCTAAAACATACATCCTCCATCCACACAGATAAATCACTGACATGTCTTGAAAAATGGCCTCAATTTTGCCAAAAGAAGCAAAATTGATAGTCATAAATAATTGATCATGGAGATTTATATATATGGCATTATATACAATATTTGATCTAGACAGTAAATCCCACAATCAACTGACGCGATCTGCTAAAACTTATTTACCCTGATAGGATTAGCGGTTTATGAACACGTCTCTCGAGGAGATTAATGTATATGTAGAACATTATATAAGATATTTTAATAAATTAAAATTAAAAAAAAAAAAAAAAAAAAAAAAGAAGAAGAAGAAGAAGAAGAAGAAGAAGGTGTGAGCTCACCTGAATCAATTGGTGGTCGTTCAGTGGAATGTGGGTGGGTCCGCAAGATTCTGATAAACTTAGCACCGCTATCACTCTTCACTCTTTTAATGTTCTTCCCACCTTTTCCCATCACAGCGCCAATCTGAGAAGTGTGCGCCAACAACTACTTCTACTTCTCAGCTTTATCTTTCTAAACTAGAGGTGGTGGAGGTGGAGAAAGATGATGTTTTCGGGGATGTTTACCATTTGCTGCAGATATTTGGGTTGAATTATGCGGAGATGGAGAGGAGATTCAAGGTGTATATGTACCTAGATGGTGATCCCAACACTTTTTACCAGACCCCAAGAAAGCTTAAGGGCAAGTACGCCAGTGAAGGCTATTTCTTTCAGAACATTCGTGATAGTATTTTCCGTACCCCTAATCCCAATCGGCTTATCTCTTCTTCATTCCAATCTCTTGCCACAAGATGCGAGGCAAGGTATGCCCTTACGATAATGCTGTTTTGTGTGCTTGCCTTTTGTTAAACTTCTTTTATATTTATATGCACCAATGTTGTGTTTGTTTGCTAAGAAAGCACGACAACTGGAACTTTTGTGAATTTCATTAGGATTTTAGAGTCCCAAACCCTGCAAAAGTGGGAGTTTTGTACACCAGTATAACTTATCACCTATGATTTGGATCAATAATAATTTATCACCCATGATTTGTTGTGAAAATGTTATAGACGTAGTACTTCTCTTTGGTTTTTGAGTTAGGAACTCTAAATGGCTAAATAGACCTGTAACTTCAGGAGAACGGGTGCCTAGGGGTCACAGTGTACACGCCCAGCCTGCTGTTTACAAAAATTAAAACACAAGATAGGTTTCTGTAAATTCGTATAGGGCTGAGTGATGCTTGCCCAATGTTGAAAGGTCAAGTAAGTTGGTGAATGAACTCCACTAAATAAAGGGTTTCTTACACTAAATGCTCTTTATAAGTATATACCATATACAACATATGTAGAGGAGAAAATCTATGGACGCAACAAAATCTTACAACAACCTTTTGAGTTGTGGGGGGTTGGGGTGTAATATTTTATTATGTTTTGACTTATGGTAGGCTGATACCTTAGTTTGCTATGAGATTTTGTTGTGGCTTTAGAAGAAACTCTATGTAGAGATCCATGTGAGGCGCTGCTTGTTTTGCTCTGGTGTCAGTTGTAATGTTTTGAGTTCATTGAAGGAAAAATGACTACAATGATTGCAAATGTGGATTGTTTGGATGTGTCAGGAAGTTTGGTGTGGACACGAGATACAAGCCCCCAATTACACGCACGTATAGAAGGAAGAGCAAAAAGAAGAGTGGCCTTATGGATGGAGCCAATTAGTTATTGGAATTGTAAAGCTTATTGGAATTTGACTTTTATTTGGGCTATCTCTCAATATTATGTACACTGTCACTACTTGACTGCAATTTATTCCTTTGATTCATTAATCTAGTCTCTACACACACTTTTGCTTGACCTTAATTTTACGTTGAGAATTGGTTACTTGAATTTTTGGGAATCTTAACTACATTCATAAATATAGTGTTGCATGCATCTATGTAGTGGTCGCATCATGTCAAACCCTGAACATCAATCCACTTCCAAGCCTAGGTCCTCCTTAGAGCAAACCATAGAAAACCTAGCAAAGAGTGTCCATAATTTCTGGATAAGGTAGAGCAAATTGAAGCATCTCAAAGAGAGACCATTAACCATGAAAGAGATAACATGCTTAGGCAAAACAACCACGGTTACTTTAATAGGGCTCCAAACTTTGAACATGATCACTATAATCACAATGGCCCTAGGGATTATGATGATAGGATGTCCAAGGAAAAGATAGAAGCACCCACTTTAATGGCTGCCTCGACCCATGGGTTTTCACTAATTGGTTGCGTTAAATGGAAAAATTCTTTGACTATTACCATTAGGTTGAGAATAAGACAGTGAGGTATGTCAGGATGAAGTTAATTGGAAGAGCTGACCTTTTCTGGGAGGACCTTGAGGAAACCCTTAAGTGACGACATGAGCCCCCCATTACTGATTAGCTTGAGATGAAGGATGCACTCTCAAGGAATTATCTTCCTCCAACTTATAGGAGCTCCCTCCTTGAGGAATGGGATCGCCTAAAGCAAGGCACTACTCCTGTGGCTGAATATATAGAGAAGTTCAAGGAGTTCAAGAGGTGAATTTGAATAGTTGAGGAAGAGGTTATCACACTCAACAGGTTCAAGAAAGGTTTAAATGCTAACCTACTAGGCAAGATTATCACCCGAGGAGTCATTACCTTAGTAGAAGCATATGACCTTGCTAGGAATTGTGAGTTAGCATCCTAATATATCTTTTGGTGACATTCTGAACCCTAGAGTGTTTCCACCAACCCTCAACCTTTTGGTAGCAAATCTAGACTTACCTTACCCCCTAAGGTCAACCCCAATAGCACCCCAATAGAAAAAGAGGACATGGGAAAAGGTGTGGTCAATGAGCCTTTAAGGTTTGGCTCTCGCCTCTAATGCTTCAAATGCAATGGGGTTGGACACATCGCAGCTAGATGTCCCTCTAAGACCCTTGTCATTCAAGAGGATGATGAAAAGGTTGAAGATGTTGAGGAGCTGGTGTATGATCCAAATGTTGAAGAAACCCAAGATGTTGAGGTAGAATGGGAAGATGATCCTAGCTACCTTGCATGCATTAGAGCCATTTCTCCCCAGGTTAATGACTTCAAGGACTTTGGTGTCCCTAGAGTGAATGTGGTAAGGTGTGCTTTAACAGACTAGAGAAACACTGATGATTGGCAAAGGAGTGCCATCTTCCAAACTTACACAAAGTGTGGAGACAAAACTTGCAAGGTTATTATAGATAAAGTGAGTTGCATTAATGCGGTGTCCTCTAACTTTGTTTACCACCTAGGCTTGAAATTGACCCCTTACCCTAACCCATATAAAGTTTCTTGGGTGGATACTTCCTCCATAGCCATAAAAGAAAGATGTGTTGTCCCACTTCAATTCCTCACCTACAAGGCTGAAATATGGTGTGACATAATTCTCATGGATGTAGGGCATATTATCTTAGGCAGGCCTTGGCTTTTTGATTTGGATGTCACCCTTCATAGGCGATCCAATTCTTGCTCATTTATGTGTGAAGGTAAGAAGATTGTGCTCAATCCTTTGAAACCCAAGCCAATTGACATGAGCAAGAAGACAGAAGCACCAAAGGCAAAAGGCCTGAACATCATAAGCCTTAAGGCATTTGAAAGGGTAGCAGTTCAAGAATCCATTGTGTTTGTCTTAGTGGCCAGGGAACTTCATGGGGAGACCCGTGAGGAGCAGCTTGAAGAAGTGAAGTCAGTGCTCCATGAATTTAAGGATGTTTTCCCTGAGGAACTCCCCGATCATTTATCGCCCATGTGTGACATACAACACGCCATAGATTTTTTGCCCGGAGTGACCCTACCTAACTTGCCTCACTATAGGATGAGCCCTGCAAAGCATGCCGAGTTCCAAAGGCAAGTAGAAGAACTACTTAGGAAGGGTTTTGTTCGTGAAAGCATGAGTCCTTGTGCAGTCCCTGCACTCTTAACTCCAAAGAAAGATGGAACTTGGAGGATGTGTGTTGATAGTCGTGCCATCAACAAGATCACTATGAAATATCGTTTTCCTATCCCTCGGTTGGATGACATGTTGGATATGACGGCTAGAGCAACGATCTTCTCCAAGATAGACTTGAAGAGCGGCTATCTTCAAATTAGGGTTCGTACTGGTGATGAGTGGAAAACTGCCTTCAAGACGAAGGATGGTTTATATGAGTGGATGGTCATGCCTTTTGGATTTTCCAATGCTCCTAGTACCTTTATAAAAGTGCTGACTCAAGTGCTCAAGCCTTTTATGGAGAAATTCTTGGTTGTGTACTTTAATGACATCCTCATCTATAGTAAGTCTAGGAAGCAACACTTAGACCACTTAACTCAAGTTTGTACTGCCCTTAAGAAGGAGAGTTATATGGCAACCTCAAGAAGTGCACTTTCTTCACCAATAGAGTTGTTTTGCTAGGTTTCATAGTATCCTCTGAAGGAGTTTCTGCCGACCCCCAAAAGGTTCAAGCGATTGTGGAGTGGCTCGAGCCCAAAAATATCCATGAAATTCGAAGCTTTCATAGGCTCGCTTCCTTTTATCGCCAATTCATCAAGGGGTTTAGTACCATTATGTCCCCATCACTAACTGCTTGAAACAAGGGGAGTTTGTTTGGACTAAAGTTGCTGCTAAGGCTTTTAATGAGGTAAAGCAAAAGATGACTGAGGCACCTGTCATGCCTCTCCCTGATTTTACCAAGCCTTTTGAGGTGGAATGTGATGTCTTAGGTGTTGGTATAGGGGGAATACTAAGTCAAGAGCACCACCCAATTGCTTATTTCAGTGAGAAGTTGAATGATGCTAAGCAAAAGTACTTCAC
Source organism: Quercus robur (assembly GCF_932294415.1). NCBI lineage: Eukaryota > Viridiplantae > Streptophyta > Magnoliopsida > Fagales > Fagaceae > Quercus > Quercus robur. The sequence continues at coordinate 17,533,616 of NC_065539.1, forward strand.
ATATGACAAAGACTTTTATGCCATTATTCGAGCTCTTTGGCATTGACGCCATTATCTGTTGTCTCAAGAATTTTTTATCTACTTTGATCACGAAGCTTTGCGCTATCTCCATTCCCAAAAGAAGCTGAATTTTAGGCACAGTAGTTGGGTTAAGTTTCTGCAACGCTACTACTTTGTGGTGAAACATAGGGCGAGAGTTAAGAATAAGGCTTCTGATGCACTAAGTCGAAGGGTGTCTTTGCTATCCATCATGAGTGTTAAGGTTACTGGATTTGAATGACTCAAGGATGAATATGAGTCATGCCCAAATTTTGGGGAGCTCTACACTAGCCTAAGTAATGCCCCATGGCTAATCCTGGATGATTATACCCTTCAAGATGGTTACTTATTCAAAGCCAACAAGTTATGTATCCCTCGATCTTTAGTGAGAGATTTCCTAGTTTGGGAGACACATGCGGGAGGCCTTATAGGTCATTTTAGCTGAGATAAAACAATTAAGGAAATGGAACGTCAATTCTATTGGCCTGGTCTTAAGAGGGGTGTTGCCAAGATAGTTGGTCAGTGTCATACATGTTAACTAGTCAAATATCGCAAGCAAAACACTGTTCTCTACATGCCTCTACCTGTGCCAGATTGCCCGTGGCAAGATGTGAGTATGGACTTTTTGTTAGGTTTGCCCTGCACCTTTAGGAAGCATGATTCCATTCTAGTAGTTGTTGATCGCTTCTCTAAGATGGCTCATTTTCTACCATGTTCTAAGACCTCTGATGCTTCTAAGATCGCAAAGCTCTACTTTGATGAGATTGTCAAACTTTATGGTCTTCCCAAAACCATAGTGTCTAATAGGGATGTTCGCTTCATGAGTTATTTTTGGAAGACCTTATGGCATTTAGTGGACACCAAATTGAAATTTTCCACGGCATTTCATCCTTAAATTGATGGTCAAAGTGACATGGTTAATTGTAGTCTAGGCAACCTCCTCTGGTAGTGGGTGAAGCCAATCGGAATTGAGATTCAATTCTTCCTATAGCCCAACTTGCATATAATAGCTTTGTCAATAGGTCTATAGTCGCTAGTCCTTTTAAGGTTGTGCATGGATATACACCTAGGAAGCCCTTAGATCTTTTGCTCATGTCCCCACATGTTAGGATTTCTGAATCTGCTGAGGCATTTGCATGATATATTCATGATTTGCGTAATGAGATTCGCAAAAAAATTCAGGTAAGTAATTCTCAATATAAAATTCATGCTGACACTCATCGGCGTCATGCAGAGTTTCAGGTAGGGGATTATGTCATGATTCGGATTTGACCTAAATGGTTTCCCTCTAGGACCGTTAAGAAATTGCAAGCTCGTAGTGCCGGACCATTCAAGGTATTGAAACGAATGGGCCCAAATGCATATGTCATTAGCCTTCCTCATGATTATGGTATAAGCTCCTCCTTTAATACTGAGGATCTAGTTGCTTATAAAAGTCCCATAGTTATTCCTGATACTCCTTTTGATAAGTCGTTGCCTAATCCTATTGATGCCCCTATTCCCACCCCTTTACCCTTAAATTTTCCCTATGCACATAAAGAATCTATTGATGCTATTTTAGATAAGCAGATTGTTTCTACCAAGGATGGAGAAGTTCACCATTTCTTAGTTCGATGGCGAGGGCGACCAGATTCTGATTGCACATGGATTACTCGAGATGAGCTACAACGACTGGATCCTGACTTGCTAGAGTACTATCAGAGCTCTTCAAATTTCCACTCGACGGGGTCAAGTTCTTCTCACCCGAGGGGAGTTGGTGTGGAAACGAGTTACAAACCCCCAATTACACGCACGTATAGGAAGAAGAGCAAAAAGAAGACGACCCAACCTGTCGCCTTATGGATGGAGCCTATTAGTTATTGGGCTTGAGACTAAGCAAGCCCGAGCATTTAATAATTAGGGTTTCTTTATGCATTTTTATTGTTAGCTATTTAAGCACTTTTTCTGATTATTGTAAGATAGCTTTTGAGAATTATTAAAAAAAACTTGTGCCGACTCCAGTTTTGGTTGGTGCTGACTCCTAGGGCTTATCTTTTTTTCTATTATTAGTGTGGTTGTCCTACGTCAAAGTTCTACCTGGCCGACTGTCACGCCTCAAATCCAAAAGGGTCCAAAGCATGAGAAAATACATCCCAAGGGTACCTGTAGATTTTTCCTTGCTTTTTCGAAGGATAAGAATATATAACCATACTAAAATCTCCACATTACAAGTCAGAGCTCTATAACACATTTACGAACAATAACTAAAAATCATGTGCTTCCACATAATACATGAATATATTACAAAACTCTTATTAAATTACACAAAGTCACAATCTTATCAAGAATAAGGAACTTAGCATCGAGTCCAAGCCTACCATGCCAAAGGCTAACAGACCTCAAGCGACCCACCTCCAATAGAATTAATTAAGGTCTCGTTGAACATAGCAAGATCGAGTCACCAACCATTTACAGCAAAAGTCCCCCAATTTAACATAGCACTCTAATCATCACTAAAGAAGTAAGCTTCATACCCAAGGTATAGCTAATAAATCTGAAAAACTGTTAGAGGGTGGGATGAGCTAAAGCCCAGTAAATAGCATAATTAATGAGGGTGGGGGAAATGCAAGTTTCATCTTCAATAATAATAATAATTTGATATGACAAGAATGATTGAATATTGAAACACAAAGTTTCTCATAGTAGATACCTTGAAACCATATACTATAATCTGTGAGCATCAACATTATAATTTCCAAAGCCATAATATCTAACATAAGGCAAATTATCACAAATATACCACACTACCACATAGACCGGTAAAGGGATCCACCCATTCACAACTGACATGATATTGTCCTCTTTGGTATGCAGACTCTTGGCCCCATGGATAACAACCTTACCATTATCCTTTTATTTGCATTTATCCATCTTAACATTCTAATTTTAGCTATACTCATCTTATGGACATGTTGCTTCTTAATTGCCCAACATTTAGTACCATAGATCATAGTAGGTATTAGTGGATCCATTCATAATAAAGTGACAAAATTTTACATTGGCTGTCAATCTACCACAACCCTCTTTTTTTTTTTTTTTGGTTTGGGACCAATTGTGAACAAAATATTTGATAGTAAGCATAGACACAGGTGGACCTATATGGTGGATTATAAGTACATTAAAATTATTAACATAGATTATGACACTCTATATTAAACTTTCAAGAAGATTAAAAATACTACTTCGATTAAAATTCTTTTTTAAAAGAGTTATTAGAAATTTCATTATTTGCTTTAAATTACTTTAATTTTTTGTATTAATAAAAAACAAAGTTGGGACTTAACTCTTACACATCGTGCTTGCGCAATATGGCCAACGTAAATGTACAGGTTGTACGCATTTTTGCCATGTGGTGCACTATAATACTTTAAAACTTTCAAAGTAATTTTGGCAACAATTTGTTCTAAATCAAACTCTATAACTAAAGATTTATAATTTATTTGCATTGTATGGCTCAAGATAAGTGTCACTTATTGAACCGAGTTCTTTCAGTTTATGGCACACCATAGATCTTTAAACTTGTCAACATAGTTTGCTGTAAATTAAACTTTATTACTAAATTTTTAAGAAATTCAGAAGTACTTTGATTAAAACTAAATTACCAAAGTTTCAAGAAATCTAAAAAGAAGTTTCATTATTATTTTTAATTTATTTTAATAATGTATTATAAAAATAGGTTTTGATAAAAGCTTCATCTTACATGAGATGTGTTCAACATGTAAAAAGTATTTTCTGTAATTTTTCAATTTCAATTATATTATCGAAATATTTTTTAGTTTATCGTTTTTTTATAATTATATATTAATCTGTATGTATCGCACAGCGACACTATATATCATTGTGCTAGTATATATTTAAAATTTAAATCCCTAAGTTCATGTGTTGGATCTCTTGCAGTGATATTGTCAAATTATTATGACCTGCCATTCAATGATATTCTGGATTGGCATAAATTTGCTGTCATACTTAAGGAGCATGATGTGTATCAGCTTAAGCAAATTCTAAAGGACATACCTGATGCTGAATTTGTTGCACTTCACAAGAACTTAGTTAAGGTAATGCCTTTCTATCTCAAGTAAAAAAAATTCTAAGTGGTTTATCTGATTTATACTACTTTTCAATTTTCATATAGTCAATCTGCTTCTGCGCTATATATATTGTTTGTGTGTACATACGAATGTGTGCTTTGTCGGCTTCGAGTTCCGTAGGTGAAAAACTCACTATTGTATTAAGTCTTATTTCAATGGTCTTTTCAGTTTATCCAAAAAAAAAAGGAAAATAAAGTAAACTACTTGATAAGAATTTCTTTTATGGATTGTCTTTTATCAGGTTCAGAGGCATTTCCGGTGGAACTCTCCACCCATCAGATATGATGCTTTCCATATGGTCATGTATGAGCTTTGGTTGCGCCACAATGTCATCAAATACTGATTCAATTATATTTCCAGTATGCTATATGTACATTTGCTGGCTAGTAATCCAAACTGTTTGTAAATTATCATATGCAGCTTTCTCACATTCCCTTGTAGTCTTAGAAAGAGAGGAATTACACTAGTAGAATGGTGGTGTTTATGTAGGTGTAGTGTGGAGTCGGAGGATTATTTGTTACTTCACTGTGAATTTGCCAATGTGGACTATTTATTTTCGTTTTTTGGAGTTAATTGGGTGCTCTAGTGCAGAGTATTTGATTTATTGATTGGGGTGGAGGAATTGGTTCTGTAAACGCTTGTCCTCTGTGTTCCTTTGTGTTTGATGTGGCAGGAGAGGAATTCTCATCCCTTTGATGACGTGAAAATTTTGGAAGAAAAATTGAGGCTTTTATTTCTTAGATTACCATTTGAATGATCGACTGTCTTGAGTTTTAGTAACAGTGGTACTAGCATTGAGTTCGCTAATTCAATATCTTTTAATTGTAATACTTTGGATACAATTCTTTATACTGTGCTATATATTGTTCACGAGATAGTTTAAAATCTATGTGCTAAAAAAAAAAAATCGTGATGGAGAGTAAAGTTACTAGTGTTTTAAGGGTAATTTGTTTTGTTCTTTATGTTTGGTTGTTCCCCTTACAGCCCTACCTTTTTTATACATGTCATCTTTTTTTTCCCCTAAACTTTGTTAATTTCTTGTTAGATTTAAGAGAGAATTTTTTTTTTCTTAAAAAAAAAAAAAAAGGATTATTATGAGTCTCGGACTACTTTAGCCTTAGACCAGTCCAATTATCAGGGGGCGTGGGCTGGGTTTTAAGGATGGGACTTTGGTTGATACATGGGCTGGGTCTCTCTCTCTCTAAGAGAATGAAGAATTTAAATAATTTATTTGAAGCTTAAAAAAGTTTAGTTATAAAAAACAAATATATATATATATATATATATTAGAAAAACAGATCACACTATAACATAATTTCAAATAATATGGACCAGCTCATAAAGAATAATATCAATCAAACACAGCAATAATAATAAAATAATATCTTGGTAAAGATAGAAAGATGAAAATTAATTTTATAAAATGTTTAATTTTTAAAGAGAATAAATTATCTACAATAAACTTTTAGAGAACAAATTATACATTACACCACAATCATAAAATAATTATTTATTCATAAGCATCATGTAGGTCTACAACTAGTAGTAAGCTATCTCCCTTATTCTGCTCTCCAAATTGTCAACGGTTTGTCTCAGCTTCTTGTTTCAATAGTACTCATCATCAAATTAGGGGAGCTCTCAGTAGATTTCTCTCTTTTAAATGTCAAGTATGCCAATAATGAGACATAAAGCATCATTGCTGGAAAAGCTAGTACACCTGTGAGGATTGATCCGGCTTTTGAGGTCTGCTTACTTGTTATCCTTCCTATGATAGTCGTACTTAAGTAGTATAGGTTGATCCCAATTAAGCAACATCCCAAAAGCCATGAAACACGACTTACCTAAGGCGGAAGTACCAAAAGAAATTGTCAAGCATAAAGAGAAATCAATTTTATCATTTTAAGTAAAGGACTTATCCAATTAATGTATGTCCTTATTTCGGCATAAAGAGAAATCAATTTTATCATTTTAAGTGTTGTACTTATATAGGTCATGAGTTTTATAGAAGTCAAACCAACCTTGGTGCAATAGAAAGCACCTTTCACCAAAAGTAATAGGTGATAAGTAGCGAGTTTGAATTTTGAAATCAATCTCTCCAAAAAAATTGGGGGATAAAAAATTGGCTACTAAAAATGGAAGTTTTGTGCACTATCTTCAATATTTTAAGGGTTGAACTTATATTACTAAATGATACAAAAGTACCTTAAAATGTTAGAAATCTTACCGTTGTTGAGTTCTTATGGGGACCCATCTTTGCTTCGCTGCTGGTGAACTTTAGGAGAGGAACCAATGCAAATGGTAGTTCAAATGATAAGACCATCTGCAAAGAAAAATAACAATAGAAATAAAAATTTTGGACTAATTTAAGGATTAGAAAGAGTAGAAGTTAACTAAGAGTTCTGTTTAGTTTGAAATTACAGAAGCAATAATGATAAGGCTTGCAGCTCCCTGAGATCCACCGATAATGCATACCACTAAACTTGGAGTAATTGCTATGCATCTTGTTATTAAGTTTCTCAACCAGGGCTCTATCTTCAAATCTAAGAAACCCTGCAAACAACGTAGCTAAATGCTTCAGAAATCTTTCATAATTAAGCTTATCTCTCTGAGGGAAAAGGATTCACGCATTGATGAGCACCTGCATAATGTACTGGCCAGCGTAGGTTCCGGTGACAGTTGAACTCTGACCAGAAGCAAGCAAGGATATGGCATAAAGTTTCGAACTCCAATTTCCAAGGGCATTCTATTAAAATACCATATAGCAAGTCAAGAAAAAAAAAAAAAAAACAAATCAGGAAAACAAACGTATAATTTTGTTACCTAATTCTCTTTGGTTGCTGAAATTCCTGTCAAACATAATATATTAAACTTGCATGGTTTTGTAAAACTCAATTTTAAAGTTCTAAGTTGCCATTTTCTCTATATGCCTCGCCTAATGTGAATTTTCCTCCTTACAACAAGTGGGGTTGGAACTTGGAAACTTCTTACAGCAATACCACTGAACTACAAGTCTTTTAGCCGACTATGGTTTTGTGGAGAACCAACAACAGTTTGTTGGTCATGATAACATTAATGGTTCTTTTTTGTATAAGTAATTAGCATAAGGAAGAAGGCATATATATATATATATATATATATAAATGTGTGTAAGACCTTAAGCAAGGAAGCTGCAGACTCCAGAGTGATATTCTTGCATTGAGCTTTGTTTTCTGGAGATATAATTGGATTGGAACACACGCTACCACTAACAGATATGACTGCCACATTGATGAGGAACGCTAGGAACAATGCTAACCCGCTTTCTATCAAAAAGCACTTGCTTGCACTCTAGAGAGTAAGAGAGGTGGTTAGTTTAATCAAACTTTGTCATTCCTGGAAGGAAATAATTGAAGGTTTTAATTACTTACCTTGATGCCATCTAAGGTGTAAGGGATTTTTCTCGACATAACCAGTGCTGAGTGGAGAAAAAGATTGTGTCTGCAATTTGATAATATGAGAATAGTGGCAAAGTCAAATGTTTTCGATGGCTTTACCACAACATATTTTGTACAAAGAGCCTATAAATGGGAAAACAAATGAAATTACTAGAGTGGATTTGGTGATAAATTATCTGGTGGTGAATTTGGTCCGAATCTATCTGGATTCCAAGTTTTCCTAGTATGGACTATGTGTTTGGCTAGGGAAGTTAGGCCACGTGGGCCTCAGGTTGGGGCAATAAAATTTTTTTTCTTCAAAGCTCACACTTCTGCAAAGTTTGAGAGAGGTGGTCCAACCGACAACTGATCATCCAGGTTCTGAAGTTGCTTTCAAGCTCATACCTGATCAGTTCTGACCCATTAGGGAAACAGTGTTCAACCCCAATCCATTGGGGGTCACCTTAGTATTAAAGGTTAGCCCCATTATATATGGATGTGATACAAGAAACTAGAAAGATGCCATTCATTTCAAGGGCTTCAGAAACTTAGTCTCTCTCTTTTGGGGTGGGGGATTATTAAGAACTCTCAAAGCACATAACATGGTGCTTCATTCTCTCAAATTCATAGTGAATCACACCAAGAATCTCACTATAAATATGAGAAAATGGAGCATCAAGCCACCGTATTTCGAAAGTACCTGATAATTACTTATTCAAGGGTGCCAACATCACCAAGTTAATGCTATAACTTTTCAAAAGTTTGTGAAAAAGGTTTTACAAACTTGTCAGCATATGTTGCACAAATTTTACCCATTTTTATAGGAAAATATTAAAGGTATTATTAATTTCATTAGAAAAATTATAACTTGACATAATAATTAAGTAATGTAGTTGATTTGTATTACATAAAATAAAATATAAGAAATAACATAAAAACAAAAAATTCTTAGTTCTTTTTGGTGTTTTTGAAAAGTTTGACATATTATCACATACTACTCTTTCCATCCCAAATTGTTAACCTTCACTCTACTTCATTTTTGGGATGTCCCAAATTGAAGTTATCTTTGAAAAAGCCGATAACCTTTGCTTTATTTAAAATGCCAACACTCTTCTTTCCTTTTTTTTTTTTTTTAAGGGACGAAAGTTTAAATTAAGGATGGTAATTTGGAAAGTTGTACATTTTTATGTAAAAGACAATGCATTTAATAATATTCTTTTAAAAAATTGGATTTTCTAAACAAGCATAAGCAATATGGGATAGAGGAAGTATATAGTAAAAGTTGGATTCTATAAGTTGTAATTGTGCCAAGTGGCTATCTTCTTTATCCACCAAGTAACAACACTCTTCTTGCACTAAGTGGCTTCCTTTTATTAAAAACTTAGGCATTTAACTCAATTCATGTATAATTTGGGGTAGTTTCAAATTAAACCTAAATTAAAAAAAAAAAAATTATTCAACCAGGAATTGGAACCTAACTAATCATATAGTTGTGATTAAAACCTATCTAATCATAAAATAAAATAAAAATTCCATGTGAAATTATAATCCTTTTATCTATGTGAGAGTTGTAAAAGTATATTATAACAAATGATTTAATTATCATTACCAAAATATTGATTAATAAAATTATAGATAAGCTAATGTCGAATTCTTACCATATTATATACTATATAATTAAAATTGTGTTTTTCATGATATGATTATACCAAATACTTTTCACCAAATAACTTGAAGTAAACTAGTTCTTTTATTTTCATTATATATTTTATTATTCAATTTCACTTATATAATGTATAAGTTTTGATCTGTGTATGTGCATAATACTAATTAATTTTTAAAACTTACCCCGCCTTACTTATTACTCTCATATATACAAAATTGATAGCCTGGTTCTGAGAAGCTTAAGCAGTATGACAGTATTTTATAGAAGATATATGTGGTCCTCAATTTCGAGGTAGTATATTCTGTTTTCGTTGCATTTATTCTCCCACTCACATGAGGGTGAACCCCTTTTCTCCCCAGCTCCATGTTTATCAACATTTCACCTACAGGCAATAGCACTACTCATTATTCAGTAATCCCACCACAAATAGCCGACAGCCTGGATTCGTGGAGCTCACGCAAGTGTGACATACATACTAGCATTTTGTAGAAGATATATGGTCCATAGCTGAATCCATATTAAATACATGTACGTACTTACGTATGCTTGATTTGCTTCCCCAAACTATTTAAAGTTAGAAAAGTAGCAATATATATATATATATATAGTAGTTTGTGAAATTACGGCATGATGAGAGCTCCTAAAAGAGCAATGGCATCACTGGTGGCCCGTGGCCCATTCAATTTGGGAACAAACATGCCAGTCAAGATCTCCTCTGCACTGGGTTTAGCGTGTACCATCACGGTGAAGAAGCAACAGCCTAGTACCATCACTAGCAAGCCAATTACACCCTCCAGCTTCCTTATCTACCAACCAAAAATATACCCACTTTAGAACTGTAAAATAACAAGAAAGATAGTTAGATAGAACTAGCTTGGAGCAATATTAGTCACTGCTAGCTAGCTACTTACACCATATCGTTGCAGTCCAAGGAGTAGAAGAGTATTCAATCCAGCTAGTAGGACCCCAATCCATATGGGTACTTTGAAGAGAATGTGGAGAGCAAATGCTGTTCCTACGACTGTAAAAATCATAAGTCAGTGACACATCTATGTATGGATTTTCCTCTACTTTTAAGGATAGTATCTTATGTATTGGTAACATACAATATCTCTCTCACATTATGTGAGTCCTATGGGTTGTATTTTATGCTCATGAATTGCAACATATCAACAGGGGCAGCTTGATGCATTTGAAGGCCTAAGGCGAAAATTGATTATCTTGTTTTATATGCAAAATTACTACTAATTTACATGAACCAGGTAATTTTTTTTTTTTTTTTAATAAAAAGTTTATAAACGCAAAAAATTTGACAAAATTTTTTGCATTTGTTGATGTGTCAGATTGATAGTGGTAAGTTAAAGAATAATGTTAGTGGTAAACCTAGATGAAAACTAGTAAAAATTTGCTAACTTGATTATTTTGAAAAATATTGTGAAATTTTTTATTTATTGCTTTTTTTTTTTTTTTGAAAAATACTACATTCACAATATTTTTCATAACAAATCTTAGGTATTAAGTTACTTCTTGTTTTCTATTTCAACCTATCACTAAAATTATATTTTTGCTATCAATAATAGTATGTAACAACTTGCTATTTAAGATTTGTTGTAAAAGTATTGTGAAAAATGATATGGACATATTTCTTTCTCTTTTTTATTTGTTTTTCATTTGATTAAAAAAATATTATTTTTGTGGGGGCCTGTCAGTCAACAAGCCCATTAAGGTCAGGATCGTTGGGCCTGTGGCCCATCCGAGGATGCGTATCCATCCGAGGAGGCCAAGTCAGGTCACAAGTCAATTACCGAAGGGGAGTGGTAGTCAATATCACCAAGGTGGAGTTCTGTATTCATCCGAGGACGCCATACTCCTCGACAATATACGTTCGAGGACGATTAGGACGCGGCCTTGTTGCAACCGGATCTCAGAATTATGTCACCACAGAAGATAGGATAACAGACCAAGGGTAAAAGAGAAAAGACAAAACAAATATCTAAAACTACAGCTGCCTCCGCATTAATTACCTCTCAACCAACTCTCTGGTCGCATTAATGTGGAGGTGATACCTGAACAGTAAGGAGGCAGCCTTACAGCTGCCCATAGGAAGTTCCAGGAGGTGCTAGATGGGACAAAAAGAAATCCACCGAACCCAACCTACACATGTGTGGTGAGGATAGAACACAAAAAGTGGTATATAAACTGAAAGAAGAACATGCAAAAGGGGGGGATCGGAACCAAAAAAAAAAGAAAAGAAAGAAAACTTAGACAAAAGAAGAAGAGCGAAAAGAGAAAAAGAGATGTATTAATTATCAAAGAAAACGATCGTTGCGCCAGCTTTGGGACTTCGGTATACGTGAGGGTGAGTCTTTTTATTAGATAAAAGTTAACCTAGTTCTTTACACCCACGATCTACAAATCATATTGTTTGGGCCTATTTACGTGCGAATCCAGTATCGTGTTGGGTCGTTACAAATCGTGTCCCTACAATTTTATTTATTGGTTAATATTTCAACTTAATTAATACTATTTGCTAAAATTTAAGGATTTTTTTTTTTTTACATGGAACCTTAGACAACCGCATTAATGACTTATACCAATGAGCCGCACTACAACTCATATCTTTTTTTACATGTCACATCTCTCTCTCTCTCACACACACAAAGTAAACACGTGATGGCGTGCAAAATGGAATCTCTCGTAAAGTTATCAAAGTTTAAAATAGAAAAACATATGGAGTGTAAAATGGAATCTCAAGAGTGAGACACAGGATTTTGATTTTATTTTAACATGTTTCACTTAAAATTGTCTTACCTTCTGGGATATCCGCAGCTATCACAGCAACCTCCGCAAGTATCCACAGACAGTAATTCACTGAAGTTGGGTACTCTGCCTTGCAGTGCTCAGCAAGATGCTTTCCTGTAATTAAGCGATATTAAGCAGTAACTTCAATAAAGATTGAAATATTGCATGGAATACTTTGAGATAAAAATGCACGTGCATGATTGAGCACAGCATAGAGGGAGAACCTGTAGCCACTCCTAGATTTGCCGAACGAGACTGGATTATTAAAGCAAAGCTCAGCCCAACAAGTACGATCCATAGCAACTGCTTATACAAAATAGATTGCATTCATATGAGACAAAGAATCCATCCTAATATGATAATAATAATGATCCCAAAAATAAATGAAGAATAAGGAATACCTCGAATTTGTGGTCTGCACCAGCTTGTAGATCTGTTTCCACTAGTGCAGACAAAGCAAGAACTTAGAGCATAACAAAATGTTTTCTTTTTGCTTCACGAGATTGATTATTTTAACATTTTACTAATCCAATATTTTTAGTATATTTTCTGACATTTCAGCTAATAAAACCATGATTTTGGAGGAGATATATTTTCCAGATTTGTCATATAATTTCTATAATCACTTTTATTAGGGTGGTATTTTTGAGAATTCCAATATTTTTCACCAATAAATATCGTTTTTAGTTTTTAAACTAAGACCCCTCACAAAATCACCTACATTTAGAACCACAAGCTAGGGGTGAGAGAGAAAATTTTGCTTACAGTTTCCGGGATCAAGATAGGCGACAGAAACGAGAAAACCAGGTCCGACATAACCCAAGAGTTTCTTCCATCTAGGGGTTTCTTCTATCCGAACTAGAGCCATGTTTTAGACTTGCTGTCTTGTACTGATCTCATTGTTATAAGTTCTCCATCCCATTTATAAAGGCGATTGTTAAGGGAGAGTACATAATGTAGTACGCGTGTTACAATAATTCAGCCCCTACAAGACAAATATCATGGGCAATTATAGAGAGTACTATAAATAAATAAATTGTTTCTCAAATAATAATAATAATAATTTTAGGAAAAAAAAAAAAAGAGAGAGCAGAAAATCATGCTATATCTGGTAAGATGTTTTGCAAAAACAATTGTACAAAAACTATAGTTAACTTTATATATTCAATATTCCTTTCATTCCGATCTGAATTTAATAATAATAATAATAAAAAAAAAAAAAAAAAAAAAAAAAAAAAAAAAAACCTTACTCCTCAAGAAAGTCAATATTATACTGAATGTCATTTTAATTTAGTTATGAAAATGAAATATTCTAGTATCAGGTAAAATACTAATATATCATTTTGAAATTATTGCTAATTTATATATTTTTATATATAGATAAATAGATATAGATATTTATTTATTTATATGCTCATTAGTAAAATCTTATATAATTTTTAAAAAAAAAAAAATTAAAAGTCCATACCTTAGTTGATATGTTAATTCCTAGCTAAAATGACAGAATTTTTTTTTTTTTTTTTTTGATGAATAAAGTGACAGCTTATTAGTAAAACAATACTACTAATTTTAAATATTTATTGTGTGTGCCTAAACTTATTGTTAACATAATTAAAATTGAACCTACTTAAAAAACGATGATAAAACAAGTTGTTTGCATGTTACACAAACGGAAAGGAGAATAATACTCCAATTAATTAATAAGAATACAATACACCAAATTGTTTGCATGATTGAGAGATGGTAGTTGTAGTGTACACAAAAATTGAATTAAGCTGAATTCTTCAACCAAGTCATGAAGATTGAATTTGTACCTTAGATGTCTTAATTGAAATCATTAAGAGGTAATGGTGATGATGATAATAATGAATTAAGACATCTAAGGTATAAATTCCATCATTACTCTCATTGTAACTATCAAATTATAAATGGAAAAAAAAATAGTAATATAATATTATGCTTGAAATAACATGATGATGATGATGATGATGATGATGATGAATACCACCAATATGGAATGGTCATGTTTGGCAAGGAATGGGTCAATAAATGAGCAATGTAGGGACACTGAATTTTTTCCAATCTTTTCACAATTGCTAAGCTGGTAATAAGTTATGGTTTTTTTTTATTAATTTTTTTTATCATTAACACATTTTTTATTGGTACCAATCATAATATGTCATCTCAATAGTTGTTGAAAAAATTATGTTCTTAAGATTATTGTCTTCAAATTCCTTTTTTTTAGACATTGGAAGAGTTGAACTACAAGTAATGGGATGCCACAAAGGATATAATTACACTGGACTATCATTTGAACTCATAGAATTCCAGATTGAAAGGCTTCATTCTTGTGTTGTTTGATGGGAAGAAACTTATTACTACTAGTATTAGAGCATTCACAATGAACTCAACAAATCCCACATTTTCCCCCCCAAATTCTTGCTGAAAAAATCTTATTTTTCTTGTTCCAACAAGTTCAACTGTCTCAATGGATATTTTTTCTTAATTTTACACCCATTTTTTATTTTTTCCTTCCTGATGTAAGTAATGCTTTTTTACAGGGAATTCTTAAGGAAGATGTTTATATGCAACAACCTTATTACTAATTAAGTTGATCCAATTCATCTTACCTATGTTTGCAAACTTCCTAAGTCCTCTCTATGGCTTGAAACAAACCCTCTAGGCTTGGTTTGAGAGCTTCACTAACCAATTGCTTTACTTACGGTTCACTACCACTCTTGTAGATGCCTCTTTATCCATCTATCACACTAGTCACACTACTATCTACCATCTCATGTATGTTGATAATATTATCATCACAGGAAATAACACCACCTACATTATCTCTCTCATTTTGATGTCGTGGAAGTCTAAAAAAAAGCATATACATTGCTTTTTTTGATGGAATAGAAATTAAACTGTTAGTTCTGGTAGTAAACCACAAATTCATGAGGGTTTCCTTGAATTCATGAGGGTCCTTGAATTCATAAGGAGAAATAGTCTGAAATCCACCAAAAAATAGAGACAAAAATATGAATTTTATTGATTGATTAATTGTTCAAAAAAACATTTACAGACTTGGAGGCCTATTTAAAAGCCACATAAAACTTAACAGACAAAAAAAAATATTTTAAAACAAATCTTAATTAATATCTGATCATAATAGGAAACAAATTTGATCTAAAAAGTTTTTTTTTTTTTTTAAAGTACCACAAAATAAGGAAATAATAACCATAAACCTAAAATAATGAAAATTACATAAAAGTACCAAAATTAATAAATGACAAATTAAATTACAAATTATGTCCTACATCTCTTAGCCACACTTTTGAACTTAAAGATTTGGGACCTTTGAATTACTTCCTTGCAATTCAAAATACTCCTACCAAGATTGGCATCTCACTTTTCCGTTCCAAATAAGCTTCAGACATTCTTCATCATTTTAATATGTAGAATGCCAATCCTATCAAAACACCATCTTTTCCTTCCATTAGACTCATAACTCATGATGATTACAACCTTCCTAATTCTATTGTGTTTATAAGCATGACTAGAGATTTGTTCGTATCTCACTTTTACCAGGCCTGATATTTCCTTTGTTGTTCACTAAATTTGTCAATTCATGTATTCCCCAATAAATAATTGTCTTATGGTTTCAATGCATGTTTTAAGATGCATTAAAGGTAAAATTCACCTGCATGGCTTTTATTTCAATCTAGGCCTCTTAACCCCTTCAGCATTCACTGATGCTAACTAGGCTGGTGATCTTTCATGATGATGCACAAAAATTGTCAGTGAGCTGATTGTCCTCGATCGCTCCAATTGTTACTTGAAGAACAAGAAACCAAGAACCAAACAGAGAGCACCGATGGGGTGCCGGCCCAAGACCCTCCAAAGGTTAAGTCAGTGAATGAGAAATCTCTAAGATCTCTATCATGAAAGAAGTAAGGCTTTTTTGCATACTTAGGAGAAGAGGAGGTCTGAGGCTTTTATAGTGGTGAATCAATGAACCAAGATCCCTTGGATGTAGGGATTCTTCCTTGTAGAGAATATCTGGAATTAAGGTTCCAAAATTTTGGGGTGTCTTTCCACATGGGGAAGTTACGGGTGTGTACTAGGGTCTTTGTACGTGATGAGTAAGACATTTCCATATGAGGATACGTGCGTAGGGACTACGTAGAGGATTGTGGGGCCCACTAGATCTACTCATTGGTATGGTCCTTCGTTTGTCGGTTTCTAAGTGCTGATGTGAGAAACAACCTGATGGGTCTCCTAGGGGTGGTGTTTTTATTCGTCCATATAAACGGATCCGACAGGGAAACACACCACGATGGGTTCGAGGCCTCTACAGTAGCGAGTTTACGGTCGATACGCTTCGCCTTTTACCGTCGGGATGGTATCGATGGGGATTGTCCGTTCGTGTGAGCACCTATACAAACAAGGAGAACTTTCAAGCCGGTTGGGATCGCTTTGGTATGGGTGAGTAATGAAAATTTCTGCTGGACAAAAATACCCTTATCAACTGCTCCCTACTCTCTGACCCGTCGAGCTAGTTGAAGGGTCGCGGAGTACGTAGAATATTCCTATCATTTAATGTTCTTTGTCCTGATAACCTATGTCATAAATTAGGGGCAAAAAGGTCTTTGTATTTTGTGGGGTGACACATGGCGTCTTTAGGTTTGTTTATATGAGGCGTCGCATCGCTTCATTTTTCGTGCTTCTTCGCTTTATAAATATGCCCACGTCCTTTTGAAGTTTACTTTTTTATTTTACTAAGAATTTCACCCAGAGGTCTAGATCTAGTCCTATCCGTCCATCGTTCGCCATTCGTCCTCACGTTTCACTACTTTGTTGAGCTCATCTTCTATCGTCGTCTTTTCAGGGTACCATATTTTTCTTTTTACTCATTCTTATTTCAATCGTCCCTCTTCGGTCGTTGGTCTAGTATTTAGTTCTACATGTGAGTGACCACCTAGCTTCCATCCGCCGCTTATAGGTGAAAGGATGTCAGGTGACAGTAAAGCGACAAGCAGTCATGTTCTGTTGGATTTATCTAGATGACAAAGATGTTGGTCCATTTGGTAATGACCCTATGGAAGGAGATTGGACGGACTTTCTGGAGAGAGAGCTGTTAGCTCACCTTTCAGAAGATGAAATGGAGGGAGATTCAGAAGGAGAAGAGGTAGAGGAGGAAGAAGGTGAAGGAGACGACGAAGAAGAATATGGAGAAGAAGAAGACGGAGAGGAGGAGAACGGAGAGGAAAAAGGTGGGGAAGGAGACGGAGGGGGCTTTGAGTCGTCGGCCGACAATTTTAGGCCATTTATTATCCCTAAGATTTGGTCCATGAACAACTTCCTCCCTAAGATGTCGTTGAATGTTTTCAATAAACTTCATGATTGTTACCAGATGCCCATCCATATACCTTTAAGGTTTCCGGGTAAAAAAAAAGAAATGCTACTATGGACGGATGTCGGCTTTTATGAGTCCGTCTTCATCGCAAGGCTAAGGTTGCCTCTCACCACACTGCATCGTTAGCTTGCGAACTACCTAGACATATCCGTCAGCCAGATCTATCCCAATGCTTGGAGGATCTTTATCGGTGCTGAGGTGCTGTGGGGTTAGATGAGTGGGGGCCACTATCAGCTTACCTTGAACAATTTTTTTTACTGTTACAAACCCCTGCAAATAGCAGGTTCAAAGGGTTTTTATAATTTTGTAATGTGAAAGGCGACGTTAAAATTGATGATGGATGTGCCTTAGAGATTGGAAAGGTAGATATTTCTTTGTTTAGGTGACAGATTAGGTGTGTAGACCCAAGGAATGGGTGGATGTAGTTGAGTTCAACAATACTTGGGGAGTTTTAGATAATACTAGTGAGTCGTCCGTAGTATAATTGATAGTCCATTGTTGAGTTAAATATTATTTTTCTTTTTGCTTTGCATATTCCTATTTATTTCGTCACTAACCCTTTCTTGTTTTTTATCCGTTAGCTCAAACACCAATGGTAATTAGCGAGGAGCAGAGTGATTTTTTAGGATAGATTTTACAGATCCCTTTAATAGAAAGGAGTTAGAAGAAGCTAGTGACGCTTGACACTCTCCACACATATTGTGGACCGGTGCCAACGGCTGAAGCTAGAAGGTTGGAAGCTCACACCGACATAAGTATTTTATTCATCGCCTAGTTCTAATTTGTCCTAAGTCTTAATCCATCCGTTCTTATCCCATTGTTAATTTTGTTGTAGATATGGAGTTAGGGCTGAAATGGGCTTTTGCGATGAAGAAGGCTGCAGTCCTTCAATCAAAGGTAGTTCGTCTACCCCAGCCGCTAAAATGAGCTTGAAGAGGAAGAACCAAGCCGACAGGGGACGTACGGCGAAGAAAACCGTCAACCAACCCGTCGTTTCAAACTTGATGGGCTCCCAAGGCATTCCTAACCCTCCCCATCATGGCACGGGTAAGGGTTTGATGTTGGCTCGTGGCCCCATCATCAATGAACCAATCCCTCAAGCCCCTCTTCTAGTGAAGGACAAACAGCATGCTGTCTAGATGGCTCATTCTATTGTCAAGGACGCGGACCTTGACAAGTGTTCTGAGCATGAAACGGATACCTTGGGGGACTCTGGTCTCTTCGATTTGATAAGGGTGACTTTTTTTGTTGAGTCATAATTCTACTTCGTCACGTAGTGTATGTGTACTGACCGTTTGTTTTTACCAGGCTTCGGTAAGGATGCAGGCACTCTAGATCAGGTGTACTACCCAAGAGGCCATCGTTAAACTCTTGAGGGGCAGTCTAGAGGAGGAATCAGACTAGCTGGAGAAGTACAAAGAGGGGGCACGCACTCTCCACGATGAAGTCAAAATCTTGACGAAGCAGGTGAAGAAGCTCGATGGAGCTGCCCACCGAGCCAAGGAGCTAACAGAGGCCAATGCCATCTTGACGGCTGAGGTGACTTCCCTCTGTGAGACCCTGGACAAGACCAAAGCCGATGCTGTCAAGGAGTACAAGGACTCGTAGCCATTCTTCAACCTACTGGGGTCTTAGTATGGTGAGGGCTTCAAGGACTTTAGAAAGCAAGTCGTCGCCCTTTTCCCTAACGTAGAATTTTCTTCAGTCTAGATTAAGCTTACTGTCCTCCCGACCCCTAGAGTAGATAATAAGGTGGTTGATGTTGAGGACGGAGATGAAGATGTGCCTGAACATGTCATGGCCCCTCAAGTGGTTCAAGGTGATGGTCCACCTCAGGCTGAAGAGGCAATAGAAGAGAGAGTTAAGCCTGCACTCACTACCTAAAGAGAAAGATTTTATGTTTACTTTCCCTTTTTTTTTTTTTTACAATTTCTAATTCTATTTTGAGGACAACTTGGGTGCCCTGTTTTGGCACATGTGACATTTTCCTTTGTGTTTTTGTTTGAATCAACCGTCTGTTTTATCTTAAATACAGTTTCATGAATGCCTTTACTGCTATCCTCTACTTTGTGTAAGATCATTCGTCAAGAATATTTATGATTCAAGTACATATGCAAGTATTTTTTACCGTCAACCCTTTGGGTTTCTAGGAACATGTTAATTTTGGGATCGAGGTGTCCGTTAACATCCTTATTGACCTGTCCCCTTATAGGCAGGACTTGTTGTCTTTTTTGGACTTAATGATCCGTCCACCCTCTAGCTAAGACTTAATAAAAAATTTCTGGGATCAAGGCAACCATCGGGATCCTTGATGATCCACCCACTCCGTAGGCAGGACTTTAGTAAATTTTTTGGGACCAAGGCGCCTGTCGGTGTCCTTGATAATCCGTCCACCCTATAGGTAGGACTTCATAAAGTTTTTGGGACCAAGGCAACCCGTCGGTGTCCTTGACAATCCGTCCACCCCATAGGTAGGACTAATAATTTTTTGAGACCAAGGCACTCGTCGATGTCCTTGATGATCCATTCACCCCATATGTAGGAATTCATAAATTTTTTTAGGACCAAGGTACTTGTCGGTGTCCTTGATGATCCGTCCACCCTATAGGTAGACTTCATAAATTTTTTTGGGACCAGGGCACCCGTCAATGTCCTTGATGATCCATCCACCCCAAAAGTAGAACTTCATAAATTGTTTTGGGACCAAGGCACCCGTCGGTGTCCTTAAAAATCCATCCACCCTGTAGGTAGGACTTCATAAATTTTTTGGGACCAAGACACCTGTTGGTGTCCTTGACAATCTATCAACCCCGTGGGTAGGACTTCATAACTTAAAAGTGCTCAAATCATTTTGAAAACGATGTTGAAAAATAACCTTTACTCACTATTTTGGCCATAACTTTTGATCCACAGAGAATTTTGGAGTAAGGTTTGTCTCATTGGAAATTAGACATCTTGGGATTCAATTTGAATACAAATCTTACCTAATTTAAGCTTAAATTAAGTGAGTTATTACTGTTTGAAATTGGGCCAACTGGGTAGTCCGATTTTCTAGGTTTTAAAATTTCATTTTAAGGGCCCAAAACATAATGTTTTGATGTGGGCCGGCCCATGGACCTTTAAGAACGTCCAAAGATCATTAAAAAGTCTAAAAACCCTAATATTAACTTATAAATGCTCATCTTATGCCTCCAATCAAAACCCTAGCCAGAGATCGCCATTTTTTAGCATCCATTTTCTCTAAAACCTTAATTCTCTTTTCTAAAACACACACACAACACCTTTGCACGTTTTTTTACAAATTAAAAACCACTCTTTAGTAAGTTCTAAGTTAAAAACTATTTTCCCAATTTGATTTCTCAAAACCCTTTTCAAAACTAATCTTGTTTTTGAGTTGTGATTACCTATAAACTATTGAAATCTTCTTTTACCTTGATACCTTGTTGAATCTTGTTGTGTAGGCATTGAGGGGTTGGTTAA
This sequence comes from Quercus robur, assembly GCF_932294415.1. Lineage (NCBI taxonomy): Eukaryota > Viridiplantae > Streptophyta > Magnoliopsida > Fagales > Fagaceae > Quercus > Quercus robur. The sequence goes on from NC_065539.1 coordinate 17,554,553, forward strand.
ATATCAATCAAGTTTGTATTCCATAGCAAGGTGAGTCTCTCTTCATGGCTTTTCCTTGATTTGGTTTTTTTATAATTTGTGTTTTTGTTGTTCTTAGTTAATTTATATGTTATTCATGCTTAAAAATATGTTTTGTTTTGTTTGATTTTATTTTGTTTTGTCTCATCATGTTTTGATTGGAAAGTTGATATGATTTGATATATTGATGAATATGTTTTGATGTGTCAAGTATTGCTCTTGTTTGTTGTTAGATCTAATGCATGTTTAGGAATAGATTTTGTTTTGTTTATCTTTGTTATTAGTTTAGATTGTTTAGTTTTATATTAGAAGCATGTTAGGTTTGGTTCGATTGTTATATTGTTGCTTGCTTTAAAACTGTATTTCTAGGCATGTATGTGTGCACATACTTATGTATGCATACGCATACTCGTGTCTAGAAATGGAGATTTAGGGTTCTTGTAATTTTTATTGTTTTGCTTAGTTCTAAATCCTCTGTTTAAGTCTCGTTGAATCTAATTTTCACATGTTTAGGCCTATGGTTAGTAGAATAACATGTTTCACATGCTTTGATTATTGAATTGATAATTAGGGTTTATATCTTCGTTGAATCACATACTTATGTATGCATACGCATACTCGTGCCTAGAAATGGAGATTTAGGGTTCTTGTAATTTTTATTATTTTGCTTAGTTCTAAATCCTCTGTTTAAGTCTCGTTGAATCTAATTTTCACATGTTTAGGCCTATGGTTAGTAGAATAACATGTTTCACATGCTTTCATTGTTGAATTGATAATTAGGGTTTATATCTTCGTTGAATCACATGAACATGCATATGAACATGAACATGCATTGATGCATAGGTGCTGTGGTGCTATGAGATAAGTGAGGTAAGTCATGCATAATTACATGAACATGCATTTGATTGGGATGATGAGCATGATATGGTTTATGAACATGATGAATATGTTTGGCTAATACCATGATGCTATGCTTGGATGTTTGGGATAAGCTTGATGTTAATGCCTTATTGATGCTACCGTATTGTGATATGCTTACTGCCTTGTTTTAGGGAAATATTTATGTAATTGGCTAATCCTTTGACACAACACACTTCACTTATAATTGGATAGATCTAGGATGGGTTTAGTGCTTCAAGAAACAAGTGTTCATATTTAGTATTGAAGTCATGCAAATTTGTCCAAGAAACAAGTGAAAAAATGTTGTTCATTAAAACTTGACAGTAGTCTCGACAGAAAGACTTCGATCGAGATTTAATGTTGAAGCTCGACAAAAACTCAACACAATCGAGTCTGGACCATGCAACTCTTTTTCTTAGAAGCAGTTATATGGCTAATCACTCATTCCCACAGACGGCGCTAACTGATGATGCACAAAAATTGTCAGTGAGCTGATTGTTCTCAATCTCTCTAATGGGTACTTGAATAACAAGAAACCAAGAACCAAATAGAAAACACCAGTGGGGTGCCGGCCAAAGACACTCTGAAGGGTAAGTCAGTGAATGAGAAATCTCTAAGAACTCTATAATGAGATAACTAGAGATTTTTTGCGTACTTGGGAGAAGAGAAGGTCTGAGACTTATATAGTGGGGAATTAGTGAACCAAGATCCCTTGGATGTAGGGATTCTTCCTTGTAGAAAAGATCTGGAATTAAGGTTCCAAGATTTTAGGGTGTCTTTCCATATGGGGAAGATACGGGTGTGTAGTACGGTCTTTATACGTGATGCGCAAGACATTTCTATATGAGGATACGTGCGTGGAGACTACGTAGAGGATTGTGGGGCCCACTAGATCTACCCATCGATATGGTCCTTCGTTCGTCAGTGTCTAAACGCTGATCTGAGAAACAACCTGACGGGTCTTTTAGGGGTGGTGTCTTTATTCGTTCGTATAAACAGATCCGACGGGGAAACACACCACGACAGGTTCAAGGCCTCTATAGCAACGAGTTTACGGTCAGTACGCTTCGCCTCTTGCCATCAAGATGGTATGGATGGGGATCGTCTGTTCCTGTGAGCACCTAGACGGACAAGGAAAAGTTTCGAGCTTGTCAGGGTCGCTTTGGTATGGGTGAGCAATGAAAATTCCTACTGGACAAAAATACCCTTATCACTTTATATCACAAGTCTACCATATGCAACCTTGTCTTTCATGGACCTAATCCCATATCATGGTCAGCTAAGAAACAGTCTATCATTTCTCACTCATCCATAGAGGTAGAATATTGTGCCTTAGCCACCACTATTGAAGTTAACTTTCATTTTGGGGGAGGGACAGTTCTTTTTCATGACATTCAAGTCAAATTTAGCTCTAGTAAAGACAATCTCTCACAATATTTTTATGAAACCTTTGGCTGCTCTTTATTTCTCCTTTATTCAATCCAAACAACTTTTGGATTCGATTTCCCACATTCGTTTGAGAGGGCATGTTAAACCAAATCCAGTTTTTATTTCTTTATTTTCTATGAGATAGAAAACATACTCTAGCTTAATTTAAGTGTATATGTATAAAGCTTCATTCTAAAGATTTGAGCCATATCCTTTGGCCCCCCATCTCACAAAAACTTGTACTTATGAAGTGACTATCATGTTAATGGTTTACAGTGACAAGTCAACTCCAATCTAGCAAGACGAGAAATTATGTAGTCCTCATGGTGGACCACGTCAATTTTTTACTATTCCACTAAAAGACTCTCACCTAAATTATAAACTAACTCAGCAATTTTAAACAAGTGGAAATGTTTTAGTAGAATGGTGAACAAGTAACATGGTCTATCATGAGGATCATATAATTTCTCTAGCAAGACAGAGAGAATGCCAAAACCAAAAAGGCAACCATTTCACAGCTAGTAACAGTTACTCAAGCAACAAATGATGTTACATCACTTTTAACGTACACAACACCGTTTTACAATAGACTCTTAAAGCTAATTAATGTTCACAATCACAAGGCACCGTTTTATGACTGGCACTATATTAATTAAGTATTGTCACACAATGCCATTTCACTTAGGGAAATGCTAACGAATGCCTTTAGGGTATTGGTTAATAATCCATTTAAAGAGAGTTTTTATGGGAAAAGAGAGGGAAAAAAAATTAATGTTTTGACAATTTTTTTCATTTTCCATAAAAGTTGTGTCAGAACTTTCTTAAAATGGATTGTTAACCAATGCCTTAAAAGCACTCGTTAGCATGACCCTTTCACTTATAGGCGATGGGTTGTTGAACAATTAGTTAGATAGCCATTGGGATGCAATAAAATTGTAAGTGAATGTAGTTATCATCCTGTTAGAGAGAAAGTGATTACTTTAATCTTGTATAAATACTCAATTACGGTGTAATTGTTCATTAAGTGAGATAATTTTCAGTTTCATTGTATTTCTTTGTACTTTCATCCTCTCTCACTCTATGGTTCATCTTCTTCTTACAGTTTCTTTTTTTTTTTTTTTGCTTGAACTCTTCTTACAATTTCTTTGTCCTATACAAAAGCTTTACTTGATGGGTTATATATATATATATATATAAAGTCATAATATTTTCACAACACTTTTACAACAAATCTTAAATGACAGTTTGTTACTTGCTATTATTGGTGGGTATTTTTTTTTTTTTTTTTTGTGATGAGTTTAGATTAAAACTTGTAATAACCTATCACCTAAAATTTGTTATGAAAATATTATAAATATAGAGCTACTCATTTTATAATGTAAAAACCTTGTAAAGAAAGATCTCACTTTTTAGAGTTCTCACTTTTTACATATGTTCTCTAGACCTAGGAAGTACGGGTGCACATTCGAGTTCGAGTACGGGTGCGAATGTACGAAAATTTTTGAAAAAGTAAGACACAAATGCAGCGGGATATGTATATTATTTTTTATATTATATAAAATATATATTAATGTATTATTACTATTATACTATAAATGAATATATATATTAAACTCAAATAAAGTGAAATTGTGAGTAAAAAAAAAAATTCTTTATGTTTTTTTTGGGGGGTGGGGGGTTAAATACAACTACCATTTTAGGTAATTGTAAAGAAGTTCCTTTTAGTAGCTTTATGTCATTTCACAGCTCGTACAAGTAGGGGCGGAGCCACTGTTAGACTAACGTGGGCAATGGCCCTCTCAATTATTTAAAAAAAAATACTATTATATATATATATATATATATGTGTATTAATTTTAGTATTTTTGTTTTATAAAATTATATTTTTCTCCCCTTAAACAATATTATTGATTCTTTTAAAAGTAATTTTATACTCACAAACTTTTTTACAACATTTTTACAAACTATTTTGGTAGCAAATTCTTATTAGTTCGCACGTGGACCCACCACTTATATCATTTTTTTACTTACTAATAACCACTTATTACATTAGTAATTTATAATAAAAAAAATTGTAACTCTAACATTTTCCTCATTTTAGTGACCATAAAAATATTTATAGATCTAAAATCTAAAACAAAATATACAAGCCTAAAAAAAAATTAGCTCAACAACAAAAATTATTAATAGTAAAACTAAAAAAAATAAATAAATAAGCCTAATCACCAATTTTATCCAAAATAAACAACCCTTCCCTTTAAAAAATTCTAAACAAAATTAATTTTGTTCTTACCCACACAAAGAAAAAACCCTTAGTGATTAAGTAATAGCAAAGCCGGAGGTTAAAACCGCGACACAATCAACAGTAAAGCCGTTCTTCCTAAGTCAAAGTTCTAACTTTATTCCTGCCTACACGTTTGAAAGATCTTATTCTCACGTACTCTCTTTAGTCTTTTCTTTCTTCATTATTCATTTACTCTTATTCAAAGTTCAAACTTTCAACTCCTTCCTCTCGTCAGACCGTGAGTCTCACAGTGCTCTCTTCTTATTGTATTCCCATCATCATCATCTTTTTTATTTTCTTTTATCTTCTTTTTATTTTTTTCACCTCCTTTGTACTAGAGCAGTACAAAGATTCCAGCTAAAAATTAAAAAAAAAAAAATGTTGGGGATGCGCGTGCAGCCGTGTCGAATGCCACACACCACGTCCCCCAGAGTCCGACACAGGTGCAACAATCCTGATCGCCACACCCGTGCTTCCTAAAGGGTGGTCACTTTTTATATACCCAATCAATGAAATGAAGATCAAAAACAGACAATGCATAATCTGAAACTGTAAATACTTTTAACTTTTAAATTTATTTGTTTATACACAATTTTTTAAAGTTTTATTTTTTTATTACAATTCTATTTTTTTCCTCTATAAATAAAAATACAAATTAATTAACAAAAAACTAATGCACTCAGTATCATCATACCATCGTGGAAAATTATTGGCAAAACTCTCACCAATAGTCTCTCAAGTCTCAACACTCTCATTATTAGTTTAAAAAATAAAAAATAAATAAAATAAAAAATAAATAAAATAAAAAATAAAAAAACCTCTGACACTCACGTTATCAACTTAGCAATTCACCGCATTCCCCTCACAACTTTTTCTACTTTTTTACTTTTACTCTTTTTTTTTTTATATTAAATAGTTTAAAGTTACTTTTTACATTCTTATATCTCAATCATCCATAGCAACACATCCATTAACCTATCTAGAATTATGAACGAAAGACCAGCTTACTCGATGACAATGAATTAAGGGACTACAGTGACATGTTATCATTTGACACAGCATGTGGTCCATGGTACAGAACAGGTTGCAACCCACCACCACAAATTTACACACAACACAACGTGTCCTGTCTTAAAACATTTACGGTATATGGTACGGGCTTTCAACTTGAAAACACAGGCCACAGGAACAGAACGAACATAAATCCCTACTCCCAGTTTAATGGAAGCTGTTGAGATCATAAAAAATATCTCAATACTTGCTTCTTGAAATGGTTGCGTACGAGACCCTTCTTACTCACGCACGATGACACTGCTCCTTGATTTGCTAGCTGCATTTGCTCCACGTAAGGACGGGTGTGTGGTGGCCCGAAACACCATAATAATCCGTAATAATTGATGCACCTACGAGTCCCACGTATCCAGCTTTTATCTGGAGTACATCATCCAGACAGATGAAATTGGAAATGAAGCTCCATCCATCTAATCTACGTCGGCTCATTGTTTTGGAAGCAAGCAGAGAGGGTAAATGGCCTGGGCCATGATCCTTCTTTGCATCAATAATACCATCTTATTTAATGTTCATTGAGGTTGTCGGTTTGACGGTATGTTCCAAATACTTTTATTATTATTTATTTTCTAGCAATGGGATAATTAAGTGAAAATCAGTCGTTGGACTCTTATGGGTAATTCGTAATCAATAACTATAGACTATTATTGTCATGAATATCTTATATAATACTCATCATCACACACTTTCCTATAAGATATATTTTGTTAGATATATTTCAATAATTTACTTTTGTAATTAAGTAAAAGGGAACAACATACAGATTTCGCCCCTCACACAATTTGTGATATTTTAAAACTCACAGACATCTGCCTCTTAGGATAAAATGATCTACAGCACGAAAAAGAAGCACACAAGGCCCGTGCTTTGCAAACTAATTTATGTCTCTTTCTCTCTCTTTGACTCAAATGCTAATGCACAAAATATTTTCTCTCTAGGAGTTTCTCAAAAGTTATTTTTCATTAATAAGGGACTATGAATATATACGTTACTGAACAAATACACTATTTCGAAATAATAAAATATTATTATTATTTGGATAAGAGGGCCTAGTCCACACATACCTAAAACCCAACCCAATGTCCAACCCATGAGCATATAAATTCATATTCTCTATCATTTCCTATGTGAGACTATGATTCTCATCACTTTAATACCATGTTCAAGTGGACACATTAGGAGTCAATTTCTTATTAATTCCACTATTTTTCTAACAATCTCCCACATGAATGGAAATTGACAAAACACAATGCAAATGAAAATGCAAACACAAAGAGAGTAGAAGAAAAGTTACTATATTGGGAGAGGTGGCTTTTGGTTTTGAACCTTCCTTTGTGAAAGACTATCGGATATACTGGTTAATTAATGAACACAATTTTTTTGAACTATCAGTTGTTTGTGTATGCCAAGACAATAGAATTCACACAGTTCATTTTCAAACACAGTTCGTTCTTATAGTTTTGTTCATTTCGGCCCTAAACATATCCTGATAAATTCATGAAGTGCTCTAGAGAATTTAGCCTTAAAACTCTCATAGAAGCGGCTCACTTCACACTAATATAGGTGACTCTTATTAAGAATATCTTGTTATACGCCACTTGGATTTCCAAGATTTAAGAATCATTAAAAGTGAAGCTTATCCTGAACATCGCTTATAGGCATCACTATTTCATCATAGGAATGGGTGGGAGATGTTATCTCCGTATTCTCATATTCTGTATCATTTCCTATGTGAGACTCAATGATTCTCATCACTTTAATACCATGTTCAAGTTGACACATTAGGAGTCAATTTCTTATTAATTCCACTATTTTTCTAACAATCTCCCACATGAATGGAAATTGACAAAACACAATGTAAATGAAAATGCAAACATAGAGAGAGTAGAAGAAAAGTTACTATATTGGGAGAGGTGGCTTTTGGTTTTGAACCTTCCTTTGTGAAAGACTATCGGATATACTGGTTAATCAGTGAACACAACGTTTTTGAACTATCAGTTGTTTGTGTATACCAAGACAATAGAATTCACACAGTTCATTTTCGAACATAGTTCGTTCTTATAGTTTTGTTTATTTCGGCCCTAAACATATCTTGGTAAATTCATGAAGTGCTCTAGAGAATTTAGCCTTAAAACTCTCATAGAAGCGGCCCACTTTACACTCATATAGGTGACTCTTATTAAGAATATCTTACCATACCCCACTTGGATTTCCAAGATTTAAGAATCATTAAAAGTAAAGCTTATCCTAAACATCGCTTACAGGCATCACTATCTCATCATAAGAATGGGTGGGAGATGTTATCTCCATAGTGATATAACTAGTCTCCATGATTCGGTTGTCCATTTGAACCTAGATCTTGAGATCTCCAATAAGTTAGATTGGGTTGCCATCCCGAAGACTTTTAGGTAATAGGCTTTAACCTTATTCCCCTCTATGAACGCATGCAGTTTACTTGCTCTCCACTCAAACAATTGATTTTGGATCCATTATATAATCTGGAAGTACATCCATTTGAAAGCAACAGCCTCATGGTATTGTCTCCAACAAATATGTAGAGACCTACCACAACTCTGTGCCCTACCAATATATACAAATAGGAGGCACAAGTATCCAACATACGCTCTTCATATAAGGTGTTCTCACTAGATTGTTATCACATCTCTCATGTAATTGAGATAAGACAAGTCCATCAGATATATTAGAAATTTTCATTTCTTGTATCACATCTATAGCACCTATATCTTTCAAGTTGAAATTATTGTCGACATCATCTTGGTAGCTTTTATTATTACTACATACATGAGCATGTCCCACAAAGACATAGCCTTTTGTGATATATTTCACATCACACACTAGTAGCATGAAATCTAAACACATTTAACACCATCCCATTTTCAAATCTCTCATGTCATTGCATTGAAATTTGCTTCAATCAATACAAAGATTTAATAAGCCTACACACTTTGTTTCCTTGTGCATGAATCATTAACCCCTTCGGTTTATTGTGCATCAATAAAACTCACATCTTCCTTTTGTTTGTAACCTTCTACAACAAGTCTCGCCTTGTAATAGTCAATAATTCCATCAACTCTCAAATTCCTAGGTGGTCGATCCACCAATTACCATGCATAGATTTCCAAGATGGATTTATTGCACTATTGACAATCTCTTTTCCAAAAAGGCACCTCAGGATATCACTTCTTTGAAGCTTCAAGTTCATCTTCTAACATTTAAATTAAAAAATTTGGACCAAACGAATATGACATTTGTCCTTTTACTACGCTTAGGCTCAACCTCTTTTCCATCAACTCTTGATCAAGAAATGTACTAAATGCAGAGTCAAACTTTCTTTTAAGAAATTTTAATACTTGAAATATAATCTAATTGATTTTCATGCATATAATAATAATAGATTCATAAATTAGAAACCACCATGCATTATTGTTATGACTATAATCAATGAAAACATATGTAATAGCTTTTGGTCCTATCTTTATCCTTTGCGAATAGGAACCACCACCTTCACCAAGCACACCCACATTTAATGAATTTATAGAAAGGCAATCACTCTTTCCATAATTCACAATGTGTCTTAGTGATTCTCCTTTAAGGCATCTCAATGAAAAAAAAAATGGTGGAAATAATAGCTTCCCCCCACAAGTTCTATGGTAATCAAGAACTTATTGCATTCATTGAGTTATTTCTCAACTTCATTCTTATAATGAATGAACATCTCTAATACCTCATCCTTGCTTACTTAATAAGCACTCATAACAGATTCTTGTGCATTTCAAATTTTAGACAACTCAAGTATGTCAACTAAGGCATGTAACATATATTTCATCCAAAGAAATATTACAAAACGATATATTGGGATTAAACACTTTAATATCCAATCAAGTTCACACATGCTCAAAAAATATATATACATATATGTAATTAAATAAGGCTATATGTGCTCAAATACAACAATCATACGTCCTCCATAACAATACAAACAATTGTGTCTTAAACTTTATAAATAAATAACACCTTTGGCCTAGGGGTGAATTGTACAGTCTTAACTGAGAATGAAACCCCATAATTACAGCCCCATTATTGTGCAATTCGTCTCATTCTTTTTCAAGTTCAACGCAATAAAATATTTGGCTTATATCCTCACCTTTGAAATTATTACAAATAGCTCTCATAATGCTATTTTAATTATCAATTAATGCGTCCTTTAAATGGATTCAAAATTTTTGCCTCCATCTAAATTCCCAATTTCCTTTATTCATCTAGCCCATACACCATTGCACATTTAAGGCTAAGAACATCCTTTTGAACAACCACCACTAAACATGGTCATCATTATAGAGTTTAAAGTCACATCTCAATATAAATACTCATTGAAAAATCTTGTAAACAAAGGCCAAACGAAATAAGAATGTCTTCATTTATAGATACCAAACATTTATCAAATATCATTATGCTCAATGATTTACAGTACAGTATCTATATCTCCAACCAAGATAATCTATATTGATTCATTCACAAACACAAGAGGTATTTAACAACTTTAAGATTACTAGCCATTTGTGTTACACGAGTATCCAGTCACTTTTGGCTTGTCAAATAATTTAACAAAAGAACCTCTATTGAAGAGAATCAACCAATGGCGGAGATAGGATTTGAATTGAGGTGGGGGGAGGGGCAAAATTTATATATGATACACGTACTTACACACATTATGTAAATATATAATATTTGAGACCAATTTGAAAAATTAAATTCTATTCATTTAAATACTAAGTGATATTTAATGTAATCATACCCAAAAAAAAAAAAAAAAAACTCTACAAAAAAAATGCTTATTCATAATATTGTATTTGCTATTGAGATATTTCTCACATGAATGACCTATTTTTAATTTTTTTTTTTTTTAGAGCCAAAACTCAAGTTATGAATGAAACTATTAGTAGTATATGTGAATTTCTATTATTTTGGTTAATGTGGACCCATAAAAGGTTCAAATTTTAATATGGTATGGACAAACTAAAAAATTCAATGCAAGGCATGCTAGTGGAAGACTTAAGGTTCCTCAGTGGTTTGTTTAGAAGTTGTACTCTGTTTTAAGACCAAAGAAACAGAATGACATTTAATAAACCCAAAAACAAAAAGTAGGCAGGGGTATTTAATAAGTATTAGCTATAATAATTAGGGAAGTATTAGCTATAATAATTAGGGGAATTTTTTGGACGGGCCAGGGGGGGCAACTCCCCCCCACCCCCCCCCCCGACCTCCCCTAGCTCCGCCCCTGGAATCAACCACTGGACTATTTGGTCTACAATATATAACAATGATCAGAGTGAATCCTTAAATATAACAATATGCAACCATGGTCCGTGAGATTGTTATCCCGAAATAGTGCCTACAATCCAAAATGTCAAGTTTCAAACAAGTTCTATACTTCTATCACGACGGTTATAAAATAACAACATCAAGAAGTCTATGGCCAATAGAAATTCTTTTGAAAACGGAATTCTATAATAAAAGAAATCCACTTTGCATCAACACAAACTCAATCACAACAATTCATTCACATAAATCACAAAATAAATTAACAAGTCTACTTTAAGATGGTTGAATATATTTTAACAATTTACTTTTATGATTAAGTAAAAAAGGAACAACATATAGATCTAATTATAAGGAATAACACAAAAAAAGATGTGATAGGCAAAAACAATAAATATGCCAACCAAAACTTGCTTATTGGCACCCTTTTATGGAAATAATGAATTAGTTTAGTTGCTACTTGTTAATATTCTCTCCTCTCACATTCATAGTGGGATTCACTCATTAAATTCATGGTGGAATCCACTATGAATGTAAGAGAAGGGAGCACAATTTATGTATGCTCCGAGAGTACTTAAAAATTTTCCTCTTTGAATGAGATTACAAATATGCCATCAATTTCATGTCATCCTAAACCCTAACCCTTCCTCCCACTCAGAGATTTAATCAATCTGATCCACTTCCATTTTGAGATTTCTGTTTTGTAAATAGGCGGACTAAATTTTCTAGCCCACTGTTTGGCGTTTTGGGCTTCCTACTCTTCCACATGAGGGGTTATCTACATCTCATCCATTCTCATTTGGGTCCTATGTTAAGATTGAGATGGGATGATCTCCGCTTGTATTTTAGCCCGTTTATCTTTTTGTCACGAAAAATAAAAGAGAGGTTTTGGGAGATTGCATATTTAACCCTATAGTTTAGGATTTATTATTTTACGTAACTATTGCATAAAACATTCATTTTGTATGGTGGTGAATCCTACAAACATAGATTGTGTCCATGTACCCTTCAAATAAATTCATTTCATGATTCCGACATAGCTAGTAAAATACAAATACTTTTTCACATACACTTGTGTGTGTGAGTATAAATATAAACTCCCATTTATAAAACAAAATAATTATGAAAAATATTTGTTTTTCTATAATTAAACGCATATAAAACATATGTTTCACATTTATTTTGTTATGTTTTTCGATGGAATCTTTACTAAACAATTATGCAAGATAAACATATAGTGATCAAATTCTAGCAAGATGGACTTAAACAAAACCAAAAAAAAAAAATTAGTGATTTCAAGAAGGAAAATATAATGGAAATGGGTACCTTGAGAGAGAGAGAGTGTGTGTGTTGTTTTTCAAAATGATTCTTTTGAAAATTAAAATAACTAGAATCTCTCTCTTTCAAGGCTATTCTTATCACCATTAAGGAAATTAACTCCAAAGAAAATGAAAGACAATAGTGTGTAGTGTTTTCTTAATGGTCATCCATGACTGTAGATGGGTGTGGAAAGCTTAATATCTAGGCACCAGTTTAGAATGGAGTAATTTTAGCACTCTTAATCCCTAAGAGTATTCACAGCAAAGTATCTAAAAAATCTTTTAGCAACTCAAAATACTACTTTATTTATTTTAACAACCCACTTTATAATACACCCACAGCAAAGGTTTTATACTAACATTCAACACATTAAAATAATATAAATAATATAATAAAATAATATATCTAACACAATAAATAACAACCACAACATTGCCGCTGCCGCCACCACCACCACCACTGTGGCAGCCATAACCCATTGCAAAACAAAAAAACCAAAACAAAACCATAGCCACAACCACAACAACAACCACTGTCATCAACAACCCACCACAAAACCCATTAAAAATAGAGCAACACAGCCAAGATATCCAAAAAAAAAAAAAAAAAAAAAAAAACCAGAACTCCACTAAGAAATCCACCATTACAGTCACTGCCGCCGAGAAAAACCCAGCACCAGATCGAGAAAAACGCACTTAACCAAACCCAGAAAACACAACAACTCAGACTTAGAAATACAACCAAAACCCACTAGAACAATGGTGGCTCTAGAAATTTTTTCCAGGGTAGTCATTAAGAAACTTAAATTATAAAATATTTAATAAAAAAGATAGCTATATCTCATTATCAATGCTGCAAGCCATATTTCTTTTAAAATTTTAGTTAAATAAAAAAAATTTTGGATTTTTCTTTTTGTTTGTAAATGCCCAATATATTGTTAAAAAGGCCAAAGCTTGATTACAAACTTATTGTAGCCTAAGACTACAACTTTCACTAAAAAAATTAACATGATTACATATTTTGAAAATCTAACCGTTGAATTGTATGTTTTTTTATGTTCTTAAAACACATGTCAAATTTTATGTCAATCGGATGTTATTTACTATTTGATCCATAAACTTATTTTTTGCGTATAATTTTAACTACAAAAACTTGAAAATTAAACATTTGAGTGATAATATAAGGTATTTATCTTTAATCTTCTTGAAGTTTTGCAAACATGGAGGATATAAGAAAAAAAAATGTAATCTAATTGTGGAATTGTTAAAATTCATATCCAATAAAAAAATATTGAGTAGAGTTGTAGCCTTAATCTATAACCAAGTTTGTTGCTAAACTTTGTCCAAAGTTTAATTATATTGGACCTAAAAAAAATTTAGGGTGGTCACACATTTTTTTTAAGGTAAAAAAATCATAAAATTTTTAAATTTTATATATAATAATGATTTTTTTTCCATGCTAGGGTGGTCCTGTGACCACCTTGACCCTAACGTGGAGCTGCCAGTGCTAGTGCACTGGCAACCTAAACCCACAAATCCACTAGCACCGGCAACCAAAACCCACTAGCACGGGCAACCCAAACCCACGAATCCGATCTCACCTCAACGCCGATGTCCACAATCCAATTTCACATGGACTGAGGCCGGAACAGAGAGTAGAGAGTAAAGGAGAAGTGAGAGAGCAGAAAGAAAGGAAAAGAAAGAAAACAAACCTTTAATGCGTGTGAAGTGATTTGTGAGTGTGTGGAGGAATAAAAATGGTTTTTTAGATATACCTTCCAGCTACAGAGGGCTGCTAGAGATAGCAGCCCACTATAGCAATCAGTTAAAATTTTTTAGGTTTACTTCTTTTGCTGTGGGGTGTGTTTTTGGTGTTTTAGTCATTTTGGCAACCTTATTGTGAGTGCTCTAAGTTGTGTACATCACTTCCAAATTGGCATACGCGGGTGTAAAAGCAACAAACACCATTTAATTGGGAAATTACACATTGGGCTAGGAATGGGCTTGAGTATTGGGGAAACACTATTGGGCTTGACATATGAGTTGAAATAATTTTAAATGAGATTAACGCTTTTACGTAATTGGGATCAAGAACTTTGGATATTAGCCAATGTAAAATATAAGAGTCAGGATTTCTTCATTGAAGCGCTCACACCCATACCCTAACTCCGGACTCAAAGTGTGGTTGTGTTAGATCTCTACACATTTGGAGTCAAAATAGTTCTTAGACCTAAATCAAATAGCGTACGTGATGACTCATTTCTGAACCCTAGAGTTAGTACGTAGTTTATCTTGGGCCCTTATAGCTAGGACGGGCTCACATCAGGTTGCTCTCAAATGTCACTCACAAGGCATGTTGACATTCAAACTCACAACAATTTTGCACTTTACCACATTTTGCTCAAATAATAGAATGTTTTTAAGATTGTGAAACGGGTGTCCAGACACATGCACCATAAACTATGCAGTGGCGAGTGGGGTTTGGACAGTAACACCAGGACCCAAAAATGTGCTAGGGGTTATCTGATTTCACTCTTAGTTAATGCCTTGATGCAGAAGTTGGACAGTCATAATATAGATATTTTTAATCACAGCATGGTATATATATGTCGATATAGGAATTGCTATGTACATGATTGGAGGACAGCTGGTGAAAGTGAACCCATTATCAAGGATCGTGTTAAGAAGTTTGCTGGAAAATCAGCAGAATAAAAAATTCATAGCAACTAGATAATGTAATAGTGGAGAATCTGGAGATATAAAATGCTAAGTTGGACACCTCCTCCATGTTAGTTCTGTAAGACCATTTGGTATGTGATTCTTTGGGAAGAAGGTAACTGCACTGGCATTCTTTGGAATGAAAAAAAGACACATCCTGCAGCTTTAAGTCCTTAGTCCGCGTGGAAAACTAGTGCAAAAAAGGACACATACTGAAGCAAAAGCACTATCGGCAATGCAGGCTATCCAATTTGCTAGGGATAGATCTTGGTGTACAAAGCACTATTTTAGGGGATTTTCTCTAGGTAATAAAGCCTCCTCTAGTACTAAGAACTGAAATTCAAAAGATTGAGGTTATTGCTAATCGATGAGGCTAGAAGATTTCTGCTCCATTTTTCTTTTAATGGAAAATCCATTGTATAAACAAGCGTTTTGATGAGTATACACATGAAAGTAAAATCTCACATTAATTAATAATGAAAAGAGTGAATGATTAATATAATGTAGTTGAACCCATAACTCATAGGCTTAAGCTTTTGAGCTAATATGATGTTCTTATATGTTACATACTTACATTAGCTACTCATTTAAACACCACAAAAACCGCTAGCTATAGGGGCCTTTTTTTTAACTGCGTTTACAAAAAATGTGGCTATAGCTACCCTATAGCCGCATTTTTTTATAAATGCGGCAAAAACAATATACCTATAGCCACAGCTATAGGGCAGTTCTGTAGCTGCGTTTTTAGTGTTTGCAGCGGCATTTTATTGGGTAGGGCATATGGCCAAGTTTGAAAAACGCGGCTATAAAAAACACGGCTATAGACCAAATGGGGCTATAGCCCTCATTTTTTGTAGGGCAACAAATGGTATTAGAGCGACCTTACCTTAAGGATAAGAATGTCATATATATGACCATTCTACCCATTAAAAATATTTGATTGCCAAAAATTGATATTGTTAAATATTAGCATTGATGTGTATACCATGTTAAATATGCTAGAATATGTGTGGAAGATGAAGCATAGAATAAGAACACAAGAATTATGTGATTTAGCCTTGACAGCCTACGTCCATGTACAGAGGAAATCCTTAAGAGCTAGATCTTTATTATGTAAGAGTGTAACACATAACCTGTGTTACAATGAACTATAACATGAGTATATGTAGTAGATTAAATCCTAAACTTCTATTACAAGTAGGAGATTTGTCTTACACACAAAGTAAGTGGGCTTAGGCCTATTACATTAAGCTAATATGTTTAATATATCTCTAATAGATATAAAGATGTCGTGATGTTTTGTTGCCAAAGCAAGAAAGAAGCACCTTACTTTTTTATTTTTTTTATTTTTAATAAACAATACCTCTTATTTAAAATTCTAAATAGGATGATGGTAGTAAAATGTTTTATCAAATCCACCTTCCACACTATTACAAGTATGTTTATCTTCTTTGTTTTTTTTTTTTTTTTATGGTTTTTCTTATTTGTCATAAAGGTAATTTTAAATTTTTGAAATTCAATATTCACATTTATGATTTTTCCGGCATTAGTTATTATTTGAGTTGGTTTTTTTTGTAGTAGAATGCTTTATCAAAGCCACCATCCATACTATTACAAGTATGTTTCTCTTCTTTGTTATTTGTGTGTGTGTTTTTTATTATGTTTTTGCTTATGAGTCATAAAAGGCAATTTTAAATCCATGAAATCCATTATATAAACCTCTATAAATATTTTACCTTCATGATTTGTCAACATTAGTTATTATTTGAGTTAAACTTAAATGTATGGAGATTTATCCTTCTATGGCTATACTCTTCTTTTTTATCCTACAATTTTTTTTTTTTTTTGGGTTTTCCATTTATGAATTATTTTTACTCATCTTTTTTTCTCATAGGCTTTATCTATTTATTATTTAAGAATTACCAAATTTTGTATTCTCTCCTACAACAAGGGTTTCATCCTTTTTATTTCTAAGTTGTATTTGTGTTACATTTTTATGTGCATTATTAGATTAAATTAATTTTCTTGAATAGTAAAATTTTTATGTTACTATTTCTCAATTTTATTTTCGTTGTTAGTAATATTATATGCATGCGTGCTACAAATGTCATTATAAGACAACCGATAAGTTAGAAGAGGATTATATTTTTTTTTTTTTTTGGCAAATGAAATACCTTTGGTTAAGTTCCCATAGGTTTTTAATTATTAAATTTATGAATTTTTTCATATAAATATGTTGTGTGATTGCTTGAGGTTTTTAAGAACAATACTTTATATGAAATTTATATGTGATCTAGATTCAAGTAATTATAATTTATTATTTCTCAATAAAATTATTCTAAAAGGTTATAGCTAAAACTATGCAATGCACAGGAATAATACTAGTAAACATATAATTTTGCTATAATAATCTTTACTCTCTTTATTTTAGAATATAAATAAAATTGATATTTCTCTTCAAGTGAGTATTCATTCCAAGAAAGTCAATATCATAATGGTACCAGCCGTACCGAGAAAATATACCATACCAGCCATTAAACCGATACCAGTACTCCTTTAAAATGTACCCAAAAAAATACTAAGTTGTACAAGCCGTACTTGCCCGTATTGGCGTTTCTGTCAGTACAATAAAAAATTGAAAAAAAAATTATTTAAATTTTTTTATTTAATCTAATATATTGGTTAAAGTACTTAAGCTAATATGTTGGCTTATAAAATATGTGGATTTTAAATTTTATGTTAGTAAATGATAGTTTTTAGACCCCTTAAAAACACAATTGGATTAACCTAGGTAATTAGCCAAGTTGTTACTTAGTCCAAATTCTAAATCTAGGTTATCACAATCAAAAAATCATATCATGCAAAGCAGCGAAAAGATAAATAACATAATGATATAATCACCTAGGAAACCAAACTGGTAAAAACCTGGGGAGGATTTAACATAGCTATCCTTAAGGTAAACCTGAATCCACTATGAAAGAATCGAAGTTGTACAATAGGACTTAGACCGCTAACATTCTATTGCTACCCACTAGTAAAAACTTACTGATACAACCACATGCAAGCTCCGAGACCACGAACTCCTTCTTTCTTGGATTCTCTAGCAAGTACAAGCACACCCGCTTGTGTTTCTTTAAGCTTCTATGGCAGCAACTGAATGATCATCAAGTTCTTGAACGAATCTCCTTCTTGATAATCCTAAGCTCGTGTAAAGGAAAGCTTCTCACGGATCTCACAAGAGATTTACACAAACAGCAATATGAGCAACACCAAAACGTGGCTAGGGTTTGCCTTATATATGTAGGGCAAAAATACAAAACCCTAAACGTTTTAAATAAACTAAGGTTGAGTTGGAATTCTGCAGAAAACGCATTCTGCCCGAATTTCAATTGATCGAGCCTAAGTTTCGATTGATCGAACCAAGTCGAAATGCTTTAATAAATCTACATCAACTTAAATCCAACTTTATACAAATGATCCAACTTTGAGCAAGTTTAAACACGACTAAACATCTTGTTTTGATCATGGTTTGCCAACAATACACATTAGAGTTCTAAATACATAGATCCTAAGTCTTTAGAACCTAACAATAAGCATAAAAATTATTAAATTTATACTTACATAAATAATACAAATATATATTTATGTATAAAAATATATAAATAGCAGTAATCTCGAAACAATTACTTTCCTAATGAAAGTTAATTCTATAAATGTTCCTTAGAGCAATCAGTCAACTATGTTAGTTATTCTCAAGAGTACTACAGTAGATATCAGACAAAGTCAACACCTTCATATTGGGTAGTAAAGAAAAATACAAAGATGCTCTATCACCGTTCTTCTTTCCTAATATGTCATGCTAAAATAGGAAAGGTGAAACCTAGTATTACTGCCTTGCCAAAGTGTTTTTGTCTTTCCAAAATTATATCATGATTTTAGAGTTTAGACACTAAAGAGATCAGTAGAATTATACATTTATGTAAAAAAAGCAAAATTTACATCACGATGTATTAGAAACAAAAAATTGTGATATTTGGGCAATATCAAATCTGAATCTTAATAGGAAATTGCGATTTCTCTTTTTCTAAGAGATATTTTTACTGCTTAGATGACTCCATTTGAAAAGTCATAATGCCTCTAGGCTCAAGCCACAACAAATTTTATGCATATGTCTTAATGTTATTTATGATTTCTTGCTTGGCAATGTTGCTCCAAGCCTAATGTTTTACGCAGCAAGAATATAGATAGTACAACCACCAAGCTAGTCTGACTAGACTATCTTGACTGTACATATACTCTCAAGTCCACTGGATCAAGAATGAGAATCTATCAAGAAGAGCCTACTAAGAAGGAGATCAAAGGTATGTGACATGATAGCATCATATCACCCCATATCTCTGTCTATATATAATTGATTGACACTGCTATAAGGTAATTTTGTACCAAGGCCAAAAATCATGGAAAAGCCTAGAGTCTTTCCATAGCATCATGAATATTTCTTTCTTTAAAAAAAAAAAAAAAAATGCTATATCAGTACACTATATGTCTAATACATAATGGCTCACACAATGATATGTAAGAGACATGGTGTTAAAACCTTAGCTTGAATATATATTGAATGTGAAAGTATGATGATAGGTCATGTATCAAGTATAAGTACTCTTTTTTTTGTATTATATGCGTAACCAATTAGGCATGTGTTCGGAAGAATCTTATCCTATGCACATGCCAATCTTGACCTTAATGGGATCACTCCTTAAAACAAATTGGAACAAAGGCTAAACGTCCTATAAAATCTTACCAGTGATCTCTTTATTCATATAACATGTGTTTAATGAAACACTTTGCAAGTACATGTATAAATTGCAGAATGACAGGACTTTAGAAAATTGATCATAATAGCCAAGTGAATAGCCCAAGAAGAATTTGGCCAACTAGGCCACTATCTCAACAAAGAGACAAAAAGCGAAGGGTCATTTCATTGGTCATGATCAAACGATAAAGGAAGTAATAATAGAAGCCCATAGGATTGTTTTCGTCCCTAAAGGAAGGAAATATAACCTTAAATGGTCAACATGCCCTAGTCCATGCACCTTCAAAAGAATGAAGCAAAAGAGATCTAAGCCTTAAACATGGAATATCATGTTAAGCTTAACAAAAGAGATCTTAAAGGCAGGGGAACTTGTCAAGAAGAATACAACAGTGATTTAGGGTCTCTTGTTAAGGTAACTCATTTATTTATTTCTTTCTAATTAACCATGCTAGATATGATCTTGTTAGAACTAAGTGCATATCAAGCTTGCATGATTACTACAAATGTGTATGTGGAACATGTTGAAAATATTGCTATGAAATTGTTACAATTATCACAATTAATATGACTATATTATTAGTAGCATATGTTTCATCGTCACGAATCTGAGAAGATCTATTAAGTCTCCTAGACTTAAAATGATAAGATGATCGTCTTCACAATATAGTCATGAGTTTAAGTCTCAATAAATTTCCAATATCTTCATCAACTCACCAAAATCTTTTTAAATTGCTTTTAAAATTATTTATTGTGCAAGCACCTAACAAAAATCAATTTAAAGAAGCATATAGTCAAGAAGCTTTACTTTTTATATATCATAGAATGCTTCTCTATGATTCATATAGAATGCACTTCATCAAATGACATCCATAATTGTATAGCATGTAGTTGCATATTTGTACATTGTCATTCCTAACAAAATGCAGCTAGCACTATTGAAGTGACTTAAGCATACAACTAAAGAAGAAGGAAGAGGGAATTGCTATTACGAATAACAATGACCATAGTCGTCAAAGCATGCCAAAAAAAAAAAAAAAAAATCTAATCATGATAGAGCATTCCTCTAGTCGTCAATAAACGAGAATTACATTCTTCATGTTTGAATGGAGGCAACAACATGGCCTAGTTTTTACGCATTCGAAAAAGAGATCTAGGCCTTAGACATGAAGTATCACGTTAAGCTTAAAAAATCTTGAAAAGAGAGGAGCTCGTCATCTTAAAAAGAGAAGAGTTTGTCAAGAAGATCCCAACAATAAAAAGATCGAGGTATGTGACAAAATAATGTCGTCATTTAAGTTAACACATTTATTTCTCTTTTATATTCATCTATAAAAATTTACACCTAGTAAGGTTTCACGCAAAAATGTATGCATTACTAGATAGATCACAAAAGAGGTAAAACTCTAGGATTACAGGGAAATAAGAAAAAGGTCCACCTAGGTTATTGGTAACTTATTATTTATATATGAATTTTTCTAAAATTCTTGTCCAACCAAGTCTTGGCAAGTGCATGTGCAACTTAATGCAGATATCAACATGGCCCCAAGAAGGTCCAAAACAACATAGTGTCAAGGAATCTTTCTAGCAACAAGTGACAAGATTTCTTAAATGGATGTAAGTCACCAAAAAATGGCTAAGTGATAAGATTCCGCCAAGACGGATGTGAATCACTGACGAAGCCCAAGTGACAAGATTCCTTAAATGGATGTAAGTCACCAAAAAAAGGGGTTAAGTGATAAGATTCCGCCAAGACGGATGTAAATCACTGACGAAGCTTAAGTGACAAGATTCCTTAAATGGACGTAAGTCACCCAAAAACGGCTAATTGATAAGATTCCGCCAAGACGGATGTAAATCACTGATGAAGCCCAAGTGATAAGATTCCGCCAAGACGGATGTGAATCACTGACGAAGCCTAAGTGACAAGATTCCTTAAATGGATGTAAGTCACCAAAAAATGGCTAAGTGACAAGATTCCTTAAATGGATGTAAGTCACCCAAAAAAAAAAATGGACAAGATTCCGCTAGACTGATGTAATTCACTGATGAAGTCTAAATGACGAAGCTCTATAACTGGATATAAGTCACCTAAAAGTGGCTAAGTGACTAAATACCCTTCGACAAGTGTACGCAGACAAGGATTCTCACACAAACAAAAGTCACACACAAATCAAGAATATCAAACATGACAACCAGAAAATGAAGGAAAGAAGAAGTATCGAAGTGATAAAAAATGGTAGTCCAAATAAATCACCTCGCTCCTCAGCAGTGATAAAAAATGGTTGTCCAAAGAAATTACCTTACTCTTCAGCAAAAATAAAAAATGATCGTCCAAAGAAATTAGCTCATTTTCAAGATCAAGCTATGATCCCTTGAACACCAAAAAAGACTTTCAAAAGGCAGATACTAAGAAGACTTCGCAAAAATTCTACCATTCTTGAAGAAAAAAGTAGTTGAAGGTAAAGAAGTTTGAATCTAAACAAGTTAAGAATATTCCCAAAGCCTGATTAGTACAAAGCAAAATCAAACTTGGGAATGGGGGGCAACTGATGAGTCCATAAAAACTATTAAGGTTGTCGTCTTAATGGACGGTCATTGCGTCATTAGTAGGCCATCAAAGATTTATGAGTAACCGCCCAACACATTCAATACCAATCATCAAAGGCCTTAAACCCTCTCATCAAGACAAAGAACGTTACAATTAGAGTAATAATCATCCTCATTTATGTCCAACAGCTACCTAAGTCACCTATAAAAGGGACAATCTGTCCATTTGCTAAGGTATGTCAAAAAACTACTACAAAACACTGTCTATATACACAATATATGGGTTGGTACTAACTTAAGTATCGGAGGCTTCCCCACCGGGCACAACCCGGTGGTCTCTTCGATCAATCCCTCCTTTATTTTGCAGGTCCTACAAGATTGTCTAATGCTCCGGATTTGACAAGTGACCCAACTGATGATTTTGGCATCATCACTTCTCTACTTTGGAAATTCTCAAAAGAAAAAAAAAAAAAAAAAAAAAAAAAAAAAAAGAGAACTTGGAGATGATGGAAAAAGCTATATGCCGCCATTTTCTATACACAGTAAAAAACTACTATAAAATTTATTTAAAAAACAAAAAATTTACAAGCTAATGCTTAATGTAATTAATGTCACTACAACAACATAATAAATAAGTATTAATTTTCTTTTTTGTGATTGGTAATATGTTAGTTTGTAAGACTGAAGTTGTAAAATATATAATATCCCTAACATCACTCTTGGTTTGGGGTGTGATGTACTTCCCGAAGTTTCAGATTCAATCTACCACATTACTCATCTATGAGGTTTCTTAGAGGTTTCATGGGTGAGGAGTAGAATAGTCATGCCAAAAATTGAGACAATACTTCCTTATATCAAAAACACAAAAAGTTATCTTAGAAAGATATGCCGTGCATTTGTCTATATATATTAATAAGTGATAAATGCCTACCATTACATGGAGTTTTATTTTGAATTCTTTATTTTTCCTATTAGGTAGATAGCATAGTAGGTTGGAAGAGGTGAGGCTCTAACCACAAACAACATAAAACATCACAAACGATGCTATTATTATTGGACTATCACTTGATCTACCATTGCATGGAGTTAATTTTTTTACTTTTATATCTACACATGCAAAAGAGCACACTTCTTCTAAATAATAAGAATTTTTGTAAGAAAAAAACGAAAAAAAAAAAAAAGAAATGACTTGAAACAAATTAAATTGTGATGATTTCACATATGACATAAGAGACTAGTTAGTGAAGAGTTTCAGAAAGGATCACTTCCCAATTCCTACAACAACTAAAAAATGTACCCAAAAAAAAAATGTTATTTGCCAAATGATTAATATAAAGCCTTAACCACATTTTGACTCCCTCCCGTGCCCTCATTTCAACCAATGAGGAAAAGAATCTCACAAAAGTGATGTCTTTTAGCACAAACACCATTTCACCAGCAAGGCAGCAATGATGTATTCCTATTGTCCCCATATCCGTATATGAATCGAACTTGTAAAATATCACGACTATTAATTGAAAAAAAAAAAAAATGTGGTCACAACTTTTGCCACCATTTTTATGCGATCAATTATCAATGGTATAGAAGATGTGCAGATTCATGTGAAAGTGATAGACACTAAAAATTGTCGTCTTAGAAAGCCTAAAAATAAAATAAAAAATAATTTGTGTTAACAACTAATTTATATTAAGACACCATTTTTTTTAATTTTATTTATTTTTAAAAAATATAAGAATATTAATCTAGGAAATTAAAATTTCATTTTTAGAAAGTAATATACTATATTTTTAAGAACGTAAAAATTATCAATATCATAATGGAATTATAATGAGGTTCTTTTTGGTAACAATATTTGATGTAATTTTCAGTAATATTACACTATTTAATATTTTTTATTTGAGATGCAAATTTTGATATACCCATTGTTAGATTATATCTTCTCTTTTAGGCTATGTACTTCCAAAATTTCAAGCTAATCAAAGTTCAATAACAATATCATCTATCAATTGTTTAAATTTCTAACTTTAATTTTACTTATTTTAAATCAATCATATATATAGTAACCTCAAATTGAATAACCTAAGGTTTTGCCAAGTGGCACATTCCTTAAGAATTTTATCATTTAGGCTTCTACCTCAATAAAGTTTGCATTTATGTCAACATATTAGTTCAGTAAACTTACCAATAACATAAATTCATATATTAATTATCTATTGGTGTTCAATTATTATTTATGTAAAATAAATAAATTATATGGTTATTTTATATATATAATGAACTATCTTTACTTGGAATAATTATTATCCAAATAATAATAATAATAATAGATTTAGAATATGATATTTTTCATCATATTTAGTTAATTTGTTAGAATTTGAAAAAAAAAACCATTAAAAGAAAAAAGAAAATTTAATAACACATTGAATCAAGAGTATTAAAAACGGTTATGCATTTTAAATAAATAATTGTGAGTTTACTAAAGTAATATGTTCATATGATTCTAAAAAAAAATGTAATATGTTCAAATTTTTAATTATATTCATCTTAACTGTGAATTCACAAAGGTGCTGTCATGTAGCACATTTTTTTAGGAAAAAAATAGAAAATTCTTAGCATTTGGCCTTCCACCTTATAAGACATTTACATTTGAGTACATGCATTTATTTCTATATATTAATTATTTATAGGTGATGGAAAATGCTAAAGCTAATACAATTTTTACTATAATATGTTTACAAAATGATCTGGTACACTTAAATAGTCTAATAAATGAATATTTAAATTTTTTTTTTTTGTGATTAGTAATACATCAATTTGTAACTCTTATGTTGCATAGACGCATCACTTACAACTTATCGTTACACATTAATTATATATGTCTGTGGAATTTATATGGCTCTCTCTCTCTCTCTCTCTCTCTTTCTCTCATAACTTTATGTTAATAATACATCACTCAACAACTTTTAATTGGTTTAATATATTCAGAAAGTTGAAATTGGATTACATATATTTTCATTTTCCTTAACATAAATGTCAAAATTCATATTAATAAGATGTTATTAACTATTTGATTAGAATTTTTTATCATTTTAAAATATAATTAGACACTTCAAATTTAACAATGATATAAAAAAAAAAACAATTTACATATTTTTAACTCATTTCATGTCATGATATATATATATATAAAAGCAAGAACCAAGTCTATATTATAGCCTGAATTCGTGTTCTTAATTATAATAATCATAATAACTACATTTCCTTTCTTTATAATGATGTGTAATATAATTGAAATTAATTCCCTAAATAGTATAATATGTAATGAGTATCATACGTGAGTTATAAAAATAATTTTTTAATAAAATTTTCAAAATAAATGTCTAGGGTATATGTGCATCATATACGACATTGGCTAGTCTATATATATATATATATATATATATTAATAGGCAAAACTTAGAGAAAGTTCAATTAGAATTTAAAATTAGAATCCAATTTTGTGTCATATGTCTAAATTTAAATTTATGTGATGACCACTTTATAATTAATTATCCACTTAAGTTTGTATCATATATCCACTTAAGTTTTTTAATTTTTGTGTCAAATGAGTTAATGAGTGCAAAATACTAAGAATCTAATATTAATGAACTATAAAATTAAAAAAATAATAAATAAATAAATAAATAAAACAATTCACATATACTCAATAAAAATCACCACACAACAAAGATCACTACACATTCTATCTTATTAAATTAGAAGAAAAAAAATTATCATAAGTAATATTAAATTTGAGTAAGAATTTTAATGTAATTAATTACGTTTATTTTAAAATATATATATAATTTGACTAATTATTTATATTTTTATGATAAAAATTTTGTTTAATTTAAATGTATCAATATGTATGCATGTGTTACATGCTATTTTTTTATTATAATAATTTGACTAATTATTTATATTTTTATAATAAAAATTGTGTTTGATTCTTACAGGAAGGAGGTCAAGGATGCACACCATAAGGAAAACTTCTGGGCTTTCAGGGTTTCCTAAAAGGGACGAGAGCATTTACGATGCTTTTGGTGCAGGGCATAGTTCTACAAGCATATCTGCTGGCCTTGGTGTGTAGGATCTCACCTTTTCTTTTCTTTTCTTTTTTTCTTTTTTCACTCCTTTTCTCTATTATATAAATGTAAATTTGAGATACATACAAGAAAATTTCTAAGTTCAATGATCATCTTCTTGTAATAAAAAATAAAAATGGCAGTCATGGCAGTTGCGAGGGATCTTTTAGGGAAGAAGAACAATGTCGTTTCAGTGATTGGAGATGGAGCCATGACTGCAGGGTAAGCATATGAGGCCATGAACAATGCATGATATCTTGATTCTAACCTGATCGTTGTACTGAATGACAACAAGCAAGTCTCTTTACCCACAGCTACTCTTGATGGCCCTGCAACTCCAGTGGAAACCCTCAGCAGCGCTTTAGCGAAGCTCCAAGCAAGCACCAACTTCCGCAAACTTCGTGAAGCAGCAAAAGTAAACCTCTAAGCTTAAACATGTTGCCTTCCTATTCCAATTCCTTACATCTCCCTTAAAATATCTGAAAAGATAATCACTAGTATTTTATATGTTAAAAGAGCATCACAAAGCAAATTGGAGGGCAAGCACATCAAGTAGCTGCGAAGGTAGATGAATATGCAAGGGGTATGATTAGTGCCTCTGGGCCTACTCTCTTCGAGGAAATTGGACTATATTACATTGGTCCTGTGGACGGTCATAATGTTGAAGATTTAGTCACCATTTTTCAAAAAATAAAAGAAATGCCTGCTCCAGGGCCAGTTTTGATCCCCATAGTGACAGAGAAAGGGAAGGGCTATCCACCAGCTGAGAAATGCATGGTGAGACTGAAATTTTATAATCCATCGCCTTGTTTATTTGAGTTCTTAAGAAGGTTCTTATTCCGTTATGCTTACAGGGGTTGTCAAGTTTGATCCCAAAATAGGCCAGCAATTTAAAACCAAATCCACAACACTTACATATACTCAGTACTTTGCTGAATCTCTAATTAAAGAAGCTGAAGCAGACAACAAGATTGTAGCCATCCATGCAGCAATGGGTGGTGGGACTGGTCTCAATTATTTCCAGAAGAAGTTTCCAAATCGCTGCTTTGATGTGGGGATCGCTGAGCAACATGCTGTGACATTTGCAGCTGGTTTGGCCACAGAGGGCCTCAAGCCATTCTGTGCTATCTACTCGTCATTCCTGCAACGCGGGTATGACCAGGTGAGGTGATAATATAACAGTAGACAAAATTGACAAGGATTGGTTTTCTTTTTAAATTTTTATTGTGTTTTCAGACTTTCATTGCAGAATTTCAAACTAATATTTTACAATGGGAATGAAGGTGGTACATGATGTAGATCTTCAAAAACTACCAGTCCGCTTCGCAATGGATTGAGCTGGTTTGGTTGGTGCAGATGGAGCCACCCATTGTGGAGCATTTGATATTACATACATGGCTTGCTTGCCTAACATGGTGGTCATGGCTCCATCTGATGAAGCTGAACTGATGCACATGGTTGCCACAGCAGCAGTCATAGATGACAGACCCAGCTGCTTTAGGTTTCCAAGAGGCAA
This sequence comes from Quercus robur, assembly GCF_932294415.1. NCBI lineage: Eukaryota > Viridiplantae > Streptophyta > Magnoliopsida > Fagales > Fagaceae > Quercus > Quercus robur. Next base: position 17,582,628 of record NC_065539.1, read on the forward strand.
TGGTATTGGAGCAGTTCTTCCGTTTAATAACAAGGGAACACCTCTTGAGGTTAGCTTAAATAACCATTTAACATATAAAAGAGAGCTTAATTAAAAAACAAATAAATTAACCGTTTTTAATTTTACAAATATTGAATAGATTGGAAAGGGCAGAATACTGTTGGAAGGATGCAGAGTTGCTCTTTTGGGATATGGTTCTATGGTTCAACAATGCCTGCAAGCAGCAAATATTCTGAAAAGCAGAGACATATCTGTGACAGCGGCTGATGCAAGATTTTGTAAACCTTTGGACACAGATCTCATCAAGCAATTGGCTAATGGACATGAAGTCCTAATTACAGTGGAAAAGGGTTCAATTGGAGGTTTTGGATCTCATGTATCACACTACCTAAGCTTAACCGGTATTCTAGATGGACCCCTCAAGGTAATTTCCTTCAATGTTAGATACTTCAAACTCCCTATCAAGGTTTTGGAGTAAAGCTTTGTTGTTACTGTTGTTTTATTTATTTTTTTTCTAGTTCTAATTTTTTTAGAGCTTTCTTTGCAGTTGAGAGCAATGGTGCTTCCTGATAGATATATTGACCATGGATCACCACAAGATCAGATTGAGGAAGTTGGGCTCTCCGCAAGGCATATCTCAGCAACAATCTTATCTCTCTTGGGAAGGCCAAAAGAAGCTCTTCAGTTAAAGTGACGCATGGAATGAAGCTCCTGTCTTGAGAGTTGTAAAAATTTCCAAACCTCCTTCTCTCTCTCAAAGAGAAAGAGAGAGAGAGAGAGAGAGTTAAAAGTTATTGAGATCATTAGAAGGAATGATTTTAGGTCTCTCGGTGGAGGAGCTTGTGAAAATCCAACTCAGTGTAACTCGTTTAGGTCATAATGTACTTTTTTTTCTGTTTCTGTTTGTTATTTAACAGATGGAACATATGAAGTTACATAAAGATCATTTACAATCACACAATTAACTGTAGTCTAGATTAAACATTAGTTTGGGTTCTAAACTGTTTCCAATACGGAGAAACACATCCATGTACACCAATCATTGGCCAGTAGCTTACAATGTTCCTGAGAATCAATTAATAAGTTCCAAAGTGAACTACTTGGTGGATCGGCCAACCATCCAAATCGTAGGCATATCTACAGACTAAATAGTAGAAATGGCTACATGTCAACAGTAGGGCCAGGATTGAGAAAGTGATGAGGACATCATTAATCAATTCATCACTGATCTACATAGAAAAACATAAAATTTCTAGAATGAGGAATCCCTTCACGTCACCAACAACCACCTCATCACAAATTAGTGGATGACTTCTGTGCGAGAATGACTTTGTCCATTCAGAGGTCTAATTGTATATTTGTTTTTGGTTCATAAATTTAAAGTATTTAGCTTGTAATGAGGCTACTATTTTGTTTTCCGTTTTACTTTTCAAAGAATATGATTTTAACATTTGGGGCTATTAATGAATTAAACTTCATATGGGCAAAATGTGACTTTTTGAACCATAAGTTGGCAAATTAAATGCAGCCAAAAGCACATATGGGTAGGTGTATTTATCAATTTCAAAGTTTTCGCTGTAGTTGAACGCTTTGTGATTGATGCATTGACCATGGTTTACCCCAACATCAGATTGAAGAGGGTCTCTTTAGTGCTATTCAACTAGAGGAGAGCGGGGGGAGAGGAGGGGGCAAGAGATTCCAACATCTTTCACTCTTTATTGCATGCATAAGCAGCACTTTTCCCCACAAGTTTGATCCATCTTCAGAAGGTAGTTTCAGCATTCTGAGGGCAGCAAAAACGAGCTACCATTTTAAGCAAATATTGAATTACAAAGGTGAACCAAGCCCAAATTCCAAAACTCTGAGATCTTCAGTACTTACAATTCTGCAGCATGTTACTGAATTTAGGTATCTAAGATGAATCCAAATTTCACATATGGCTTCATTTATTTTGTTCTTTAATTTATAAATGCATAAATAATTCAGAGAACCTAATTCTAAGAATAAATAAATAAATGAAAAAGGATCCAATGAAATGTTGCTTGGTTATAATTGGTATACAGGCATAATGTATGATTCTATGAATTCCTATTTTCTATACTTAGACAAAGTATAAAACATGAAATTGCTCAAAATCATATGAAATGCAAGAAGGGAGGACATGCTCAGCACTGCCTCCTTTTCTTCTATAAGTTTCTGTTTGTTTCAGTTATGGCCAAAGGAGCATGTTGTACGTAATTATTGATAAGTAATAAGAGCATATCATACTCAAGACTGCCATAAGTTTATCTAGTTTCCATTAATTTAATGAGCAACTTCAATCAAGTATGAAAAACCTTTCAAATTTCGGTTCTTACCTGTCTCAGTTCTGAGAAACGGATTCATGTGGATCAATCATTAGCCAGCAGCTTTCTACACTCTGTTCATGAATCAATAATATCTGGAGATTTAACGGGAGAATTGACATGTCATGGTGGAGCCTAGAATCAATAATGGGACAAATACTCTCCACAGGAACATGTCCATCTTAAAAATGATGTCACCTCTCAGCATCTCTAGCAATTATCTCTTCCGATTACTTTGGAGGAAAATCTAATCCCATTGTGAGCATATTCACAAACTCAATGATTCTTAAGGATTATAATAAAAAGTCTTCTCACTGGTCCTCCTTAGGGCAAAGGCTATCATAATAAAGTAACACCCTCCTCCTCCTCATCCAAGTCCCGCAATACAAATCTTGTATCAGGAACATAGTCTTGATTTTTTTTTTTTTTTTTTTCCTGTCGCATTTCTGTTTAATCTTTGGTGGGATCAATCTTCCACTTTGGAAGTATGAATATCCTTAATAATTTCAGCTGAACTCATTTCATAATCCTTCTTCAACTTCATCTCCATTGCATTTTTCACCCCAATATAGTGGCTTCAATTACCACTCGAAGCATAAAGATTCGACAGCAGCGCATTATAACTGTCATCCCCTAAGGAGAGCCAGCACTCTATTCACAACTCTTTCTGCCATCTCCACCTCCCCACGAATCTCACAATCACCTAATGGTGCTCTTCACAGGACCACATCCTGATTTCTTACAATGTTCTACTCAAATTTCAGCCGCTTCAAGCCTCCCAGAACATCCCTTCAACCTCCAAACAAATTCAAAATCTGCGAACCCAAAATTGACTGACAACCCATGAGCTCTCTGGCCTTCACATACAAGACCCAGATCAGAAAAGGCCTCCAAAACCATGATCTTATAAAGCCCAATAGCTTCTTTACTCTACCCATGGCTAAGGTAAGAAGAACCATTGAATTCCAAGTAACTATATCTCTATTAGGCAAATCATCTAACATTCTACGAGCATCCTCTACTCTACCGCACTTTAAACGTACTCGTCCATGTGGGTCTGCAATTTCCCCAAGTCTCTTAACGACATTCCCTTGATAGTTGATATATAGTTGAATCAAAGAAGAGTAAAGCCTCAGCAAGGTTAATTTGTGCTGTACAAGGACTCCAAAGGAGTTTTGAACTAAACACGTACAAGGACTCCCATGCATCTTTATCTAATGAAATTGCAACGTACAAATACTCTGTTTTATAAAAACGCATACTAGAATCATTTGATTTTTTTAGTACAAATCTTCTATAAATATATAGCAACAACAACAACTGATTTATTGTTTTTATTAAAATTATGGGTGATTTTGGATTATTAAAATGGATTAAATCTTTCTATTATCTCCAAACTTTTTTTTTTTTTTTGAGAAACATCTCCAAACTTAATTATAAAGAATGTAATCCTTTTTTAATGAAATTTAAGTCTTCCGATTAAAATTTTTTATTTAAAAAAAAAAAAAAAAAAAAAAAAAAAACTAAACAAACCCTATTTTCATGATTTAAGGAAAATATACAATTTTCTAAATAGTATCGTCTAATAATTATTATTTTAATAAAAACAAATTGCATCTCATAAATTAGATGAAGTTATATTTGGTATAATTCTTAATTATTGTTATACCACTTAATAAATTTTTATTTGATTAATATTTTAAAATTCCTACTGTTGAATTACACATTTTTTTTATATTTTTAATACGTATGTCAAATTTCATTCAATTGGATATTTATTATCCAACCCATTAATTCATATTTTGTATATAATTTAAAGATAAAGAAAATTGAATTTTAAAAATTTTATGAATGAGATGGTTATTAGTCTCTAATGATTGGGCCCTTCTCGGGTCTGGTTTCTCCAATAAAAAATAAAAAATCTCTAATGATCTTGAAAACTTGCAAACATGTAGGGTAAAAGGTTACAACATAATCCAACGATGAATTTGTCTAAAAACACATTCAATAAAAAATTATTGAGTAATATGACATTAACAAAAGTGGCACTAATTGTAACTTGAACATAGCCCATAAATTATTAAGTTACTATAATTCAGATACTAAGCTAAACCTCTGTAATTTGTAAAGGGGGTAAAGGGCAAATAAATGTCATACAAAAGAATCAAAAAGAGAAAAGCTATTCAACGAAAAGCCTTTCAACTCAAAGGCGGGTCGATTTAAAAAAAAACCTCAAAGGTGTGTCTCTAATGGGAATTGCCTAAGCTTAAATTCTAGAGATGCCTTTGTCATGCACCCTTTACCTATACCTTTCATATTTCAATCAACATGACTTCATCACCCTAGTTTTTGGGCTCCCCTTTGCCTCGAGTAAGTGAACATTGTTGTTTTGTTACAAAAGCCTAGCACAAAGTTTTTGGTATACTTTCTGTTTATAAAAGGAGACTTCTTGTGAGGTTCAATGATGCACAGAAAGCCCTAAAAGATCATCGATGTTCTTTTCTTGTTCACCTTGAACAACTTTCAAAAGAGTACTCCTCAATTCTTCTTCAGGAATAGAAGTTCTTGGCTTTTTAAAAGCTAGTGTTTCTTAATCTGGGCAGCACTACATAGATGTAGATTTTTTTTTTTTTTTAAATCAAGCGGGTAACAAAATATTCAAACATAAGTTCTCATAGGAAAAACCAGTGCCACTAAACCATTAGACTGATGGCATTAGATGTAAGATTCTATTGACAAAGGTGGGGGGAAATGACAATAAAGTTGGAGAAGGCCCTCACTTCTGGTCTCTATTTTAGATGATTGGTCCATAATGATAATACAATTCACAACAGTAAAAATCGAGAGCTCGTTTAGTAAGGGATTTCTAATATCGTTGTTTAAATATTGTGGAAATACGTGTGGATTAAAAAGTGTAATAGAAATACATATTGTGGTGTTTAAACACTTAAAACTGTTGTTTAAACAACAGTACCAAACACCCCCGATAATCCAATCTCAAATTTTAATCTTTCAAACAATCCTGAACCTTTTTAAACAAACTAGAACTGAAGTTCAACTCTTGTATTTTTTATATATGAAAATATTGGGCGAAATATCATTTTACTCCCTAACGTTTCAAATGTTTTAGTTTAATCTCTAATATTTTGGTATTGTGGTATTGTGTAAAAATAGTCAATGTCATTAAATAATGGATGAAAAATTCTAACATAGCTAATAGTGATATAAAAAAATTATTTTTTTATGTCATCTAAGTTGCCATGTGGTTGCCACATGTTCTTTAAAAATAAAAAAAAAAAAAATAAATAAATAAATAAAAAATAAATAAAAAAACACCCTCAACTAAACAAAGATTTAGGCCAAATTTTGAAACCTCTTCTCTTCTCAAACCCAATCAAATCCTAAGCCATTGCCAATTATTCACATATGGTTTGGCATCAGCTTATAAGCTCAATTTTTAGTTTTTATATACAGCTTTTTGAAAACTCATTTTAAAATAAATAAAATTAAGATACAAGTATATTTTAGCATATTTTCAACAAAAAAAAAATTTAATATCATTTAATTCAAACTCTTCTGAATGTTACAAATTCTTTTCAACAACTGAACAGCAGGTTCTAATCCAATTGAGCAAGGTTCAAATATTAAACGTAATGCAAGAAGCAGCATAAACACACACACTCAAAGAAAACTTACCTTCTTGTAAGCCCAAAACTAGAACTCTTTTCCGCAACTCACTGTGAAAAAGGTTTAGCAACATCAACCAATGACTTAGAAATTGAAAGTCAGAAAACTATAAGGAGTAGTAAAGTCACCAAATTTAACAAAGCAATCCAGTTAAGAACAATACTGATTTAGAGGATTATTCCTAAAACATGCTAATTGAACCTTCCTTTAGCATCCAAATCAACGAGGGTTCTCAACTAAGCTAAGAGGAGTATCCAAAACCCAAAAATCAAGTCAAACTCAAAAATTCAAATCCAAATCAAACCCAAGCATCCAAATCAAACCCTCACCCAAAATTTACCAAAACCCCTCTAAAAAAAAAGCCCAAATACATCATCATCGAAAACCCAAGAGAGATGAGAGAAGAGAAGTAGCCACTGGAGTGGCAGCTTCTTGTGATGGAACTCAGTGACTGTCCATGGAGGTCAGCCATGATTTGCCATGACTGGGGCAAGAGAGAGCCCGCTAGATTTAGCCATGGCTTGAAGTTCAAGCGTGTATGAGGAAAGGTGAGGAGTTCAAGTGTGTATGAGGAAGGAAGGTGGCTGGCACTTGAGGGTTTTTTTTTTTTTTTTTTTTTTTTTTTAAGTTTACTACATGTGGCATTACACATGGCATCTTAGGTGGCATAAAAATAATTTTTTATTTTAGCTGTTAACCACTTCAACATTTACCATCCATCACTAAACAGTAGAAACTATTTTGACACAATACCAAAAGATTAAGGCTAAACTGACACATTTAGAACATTAGGAACAAAATTGACAGTGTAAACGTTAAGAACCCAAATGGAAATTTATCCTAAATTATTTCATCTGATAATGAAGTAATTAGCGAGTTAAACCTTACCCATAATCAGTGAGTTAAACCTTACCCATACCCTGGTGAATCATGTAAATGAGGCCTTAACTCTCTTACAACATTGTTCATAAGCAGTCAGAGTAAAATAACTCTATCAAGCAGACGAATATAGCCCAAAAAGTAAAAAACCAAACAAAAATAAACACTTGGTTTAATATAATCATAAAAGTACATATATGCAATGGTGAGTCCGATTACACGTTAGGATGCCCTCATCTAGGTCAGTATTAAACCTTGTTAGCAAACCTGTTGCTAAGAGTAAGATCAGTCTAATTCACAAGTTAAAAAATGTATATATATATATATATATAAAAACAAAACAAAAAAACTGGTATTTTGTTTTAGCCTTTAAGTAAAATCTACAAGGAGGTATCTCCTGTACCCGCTCCTTAGAGTAGGCACAGGAGATTATTACTGGAAATCTACACAGAAGTATGTTAAACGCACAGGGACCCGCTCCTCCTAAATGACTGTTAACGAGAGCAACAAAGTCTAACCATCTGCCATTAACTTGATGATCAAATGTGATAAGACTAATGCTATGGTGTTCTCCCTGCACTTTGGATGAAGGCTTGAAGCAAGCTCTGGGCCATAAGTGTTTTATCAGGTGTCCCTGATATAACAACCCTCCCCTTTCCTTCGCCAGGACGAGGATCATGCACTTCAACTTTTGCACCTGAAATCTGATTCAGATTACCAAATGATAATTGATACCATGAACAAATTTGATAACTTCAGGAGGGGTAGGGGGAAAAATAGCAACTGTAGAATTGCAAGTCAAAGATTTAACAAACTGCAAGGATTAGTACAGTGTGTATAAAATGCTTTTATGTTTGTATGTGGATACATATATGCATGTCTATGCCTGTATGCATGCAGACTCAATTTTTCTTTTCCCCCTTTGTCTTATCGACTTATTCACAGTACCAAAAATGAAGATGAGGCAGTCTATTTGAATCAAGAATTCACATCAGAGAGCATCTGCAACTTGTCTTCATACCAAAATGCTGCTATGTTTATAACTTACAAATGTTCTTCCACTGTTTTAAAAACTGTATTATGATATCAGATCTTTCCATAAACTCTTTTAAGGTTTCAATTCATTTCCTTAATCTACATTATCTCTTGAAATCACATAATTTTTCCATATAATCACTATATTGATGAGACCTTAACAGCACCATTAATTGAGAATAAGGTGAGAAGATGCAGGCAAAAATGGTTTTCTCATAGATTTAACAATCACCACTCTGAAGCAGTTGTTCACAAATTATAATAGAGTGTTTATAATAACACTATAAAAAAGAATATAAAACTACACAGGATTAATAACTAAGCATTGGTCTAAATGTAATATTTAAATCACCATCCAAATTTAAAACCAGCACATAGAAAGTAAACCTTATTTAACTGTTTAGGATAAGCTACTTGTCCTAAACATTATTTAACTTCCAACTTTGTTTCGCATGCTAATTTATGATAATTCTCATATAGCTTTTTTCAAAGAAGAGAAGAAAGTTTTCTGGCCACCAATTGACCAAACCAAGCTATTCTATTCACAAGATGATAAGGCATAAAACAGTATACAACACAGTCTCAGTCATAATTCCTTTTATCAGTTTAGTTAATTACCTGTATTATGCGATCCAAATTGCTACCATCTTCACCGTAAACAGAGCTAAAGACATGTTCAGAAATCAAAATCTCCACACTTGTATTTGCCACAGTAGTAAGATTGTGTCCACTGCATGAAGGGGGGAGAAAACACAATGTTTGAGAGGGCAGATATTTGCAGCTAAATAGGTCTTGAAGAAGGTTCAATCTTTTAATTTTATATCAAAGGTGATTAATTTAATTGACAGCACCAAATACATCACTGTTAAAATGAAAAGGATTTGCATATAAGGACGTCAGGTTAAGCATTTGATGGATTTTGGATCAACCCATTGCATTTTACCAAGAGGAAAAGGTGTCGAGCTTGGACTTCAAATATTTGGATGAGGATACAGAATACTGAGGACTACTGCTGTGGCACCAAAATTCATGGTTTAACCTTAAATGATTAAGTCCTCCACAAATCCTTAAGCACCAAACCCAATTTAAGAATCCTTCAAGAATCTATCAAGAAACCTAATTTAGTGCTAAATTTCTAAAGATCCTGCATCAATATCATAACAGAACTAGTACTTGCCCATGCAAATGCAGGGATTAAACAAAATCATATTTAAACTAATGAAAATTCAATACTATAATTATATTTGAACAATAAAATAGAAAGTAAAAGTGTAAAACTAAAATAACACAAATTACTTTTAGATTACGTGGCGCAAGCACATTGTGTAAGATCAAGTTTTCATCTTTTGCTTTTTAGATAGGTAAGAATAACTTTATTGAAAAGAGGCTACTTCATGAAAAAAGACACAAAGTAGCCTAAATTAAGATAAAGTTTTTATCAAAACCAATAATTACAACAGATTATTAAAATAACTGAAAACAAATAATAAAACTCCTTTTAATTTTTTGAAATTGGTAATTGATTTTAAACCATATCAGTGTTTCATATTTTTTTAACACTGGTAATACTAATTCACTTAGAATAAACTATATTAATAATTTTTATGTACTTAGATTGCAATAAATGGAAAAGGCATATTGTATGATGCGTGATACTTATGTTGAACCAAACATTACAAGCCTGACATGTAAAAAAGACAACATTTTTTTTATTAAAATAAAAATTATGATAGATTATTAAAAATAATAAATAATAAAATTTCTTTTAAATTTTAATTAATTTACCAATTTTAGTATTTTTATAGTGCATTTTGGCTAGGTATAATAAGTTCATCCACTCAGTGCAGATGCATGTGAGATCCAAATTTTATTATTAAAATAAATAATTTTTTTCAATTTTTTACAAACTTTTAGAATCCAAAAGCTTTCAATTAAATAGGACTAAAACAAAGTACATGGAATGTAAGTTTAATAAATATAAAAAAAATAGATAAAGTGGTTATAAGAATCAAAGAGATACCAAAAGGCAAGGGCTTTTGATATCTTGAATAAAAAATTTGCAAAGTGGAGAGATTCATAAAATAAGAGCAGGGTGGATGAAGTGGAGAAACGCATCAAGAATACTGTGTGATTGTAAATATGCCTATTAAGTTGAAGGAAAAGATTTATAAGACTGCTTTATGACCAATTATGCTCAATGAGTGTAGTTGAAATGAAAATGTTAAGAAAGAAAAGTGGAAATATACGAAAAGATATGATTCAAAAAATGAGGAAATTTACTTAAAGACAGAAGCATCCCCCTATTGATGAAAAGATGAGGGATAAATGGCTTGAGATGGTTTGTCCATGTTCTAAGGAGAGAGATTAATGCATTAGTGAATTGATTCGGGTTGAAAAAAAAAAAATATATATATATATATATAAAATAACATTAATAGAAGTAGTAAGAAAAGACATGTCTATTTAAGAAGCAGCAAAGAGTGTGACTTCAAATAGAATAGAAAGACGAAAAACAATACATGTGGCCAACCTAGACTAATTTTTTAAGGATCCATTGCCGACCCCAACAATTTAGAACTAAGATTTTGTTGTTGTTTTTGTTTTGGTAAAAAAATTTGAATATACTCACTCATTAAAAAGTGTTAAATATTGTTTTTGTCCCTAAAGTTTGTATGAATTTCATTTTTTTGTCCCTAAACTAAAAAAATAATAATAATAATAATAAAATATTTGCTGCTCCAAAACCTTTTAAAGGGTTTTTTTTTCAATAGTTTATAGGTGAAAAATAAGAATTATATAGTTTAGGGATGCAAAAAATATATTTTTTAAAGTTTAAGTACAAAAGGTGTAAAGTTTTTAATAGCTTAGGGACAAAAAAAAAAAAAAAAACTTTCATAGTTTACGGACCAAAAAAAAAAAATTAATGCAAATTTTAGGGACGAAAACAATATTTTTAGCTAAAAACAGTCTTTTTATTATAAGGGAAAAATAAATTTTTAAAAAAAAGGGAGAAGGCGGATAGTTGGCACAATCACACTGAAATAATCTGTTCTCCTTTATTAGAACAATTAGTGTTCAATTCTGTTGAACCCCAATTGTTGTAATTATCAAATTTAATCAAAAAACTAAATTGCTAATTATTACATAATACCACACTCTCATAATGTGTACTAGAGGCCTTATGATTTCACATAGAATTTTTTTTCTTTCTTTCAAGTTATGTGTTTATAAAAGTTTTAGTCACATCTTGTGCAAATTTCTGTTACTTTTAGTTAATAGTGACTTAATGAGAGCACAAATTAGAACAATTTTAAAAGGTTCATATTTTTACTTGATACTTTTTAAAATTTAGGGTTGAATTTAAAACTACTTCAAATTACATAAGAATTATATAATTTACCCGTCTTTAACAAAGAGTAGCCATTTGCCGTAGAGAAGGTAGTCACTTCGCACAACTATGGTTTCTAAGAGTCCAACTCTCTTTATATTGCATATAATATGATGTGCATGCAATGATATCTTACCACTCCCTTACTTTCAGAAAAAATAAAAAGAAAATATCAATAGTCTGTCACGAAATACTGACCTCCCAAGCTGTAAATCCTCACCAAATGTTCTCAAGCCACTTCCACTATCTGAGATTGCTGTTGTTTGTCCTCTTCCCAAGGTCTGCATTTATATCCACCCTCAACATTAAGGCCCTTGGAGTGAACTACATATTTTTGAAGAATTTGGAGAAAGAGATGACAACTACAAAACAAATAGGGGGGGAGTTTGACCTTTGGGAATGGCAACCTTGATGGAGAAAGAGCACCTATGTTGTGAGGAACAGGATCATTTCTCAGAGGGTCCACGATCAATCTCATATATGGGTACTTTGCTCTTACTGCCTTGCGCACCTCACCCGGCAAAAGATTATCCCTTAGACTACAAGTGACTTGAAACAGAGCATCCTGTACACTTCTATATTCACCTGTAATCTGCACAAATTACAGGTTTTCTTTTCAACATTAATTAGGCTAGGAGGTGGCACCATAAGTTTGCTATGAGTTGAATTTAGAAATAAGAACATATAGTCCTCCCTAAATGCTTGACAAGTCGCCTACAAGACATAATGTTCCATTCTTTATGGCAATTAGAGTCAAAGTTTTGTTGTATAACATCTCACATGTACAAAAATCTAGCACAGTGGTGCATTTTTTCTTTTTTAAAAAATCATTATGCGTCTAACGATTATAATACCTCACTGGATAAACATGAAGCTAATCACACCTGTACTACTACATCATTCCCTGAAGCACAATTCCGAATGTGGTCCCCATCCAGTATCCGTATATCAGCACCAGTGAGTCCTCTCATTTCTGAAAGAACCTCACCTTCATTGCCACCCAAACAACCAACTGAGTCCGATGCAACTAGAAGCTTTGCAGTTACAGGTCTTCCCTGACTCCAGCCTGATGGATACCTTTCAACGATTCCCTCAATAATTCTACTGAATACAAGAGCTACAGCCTTTTGTGCAGGAGAGTAGCATGATTCAATGTTCTACAACAGATTAAGTCACACACATATCAATCATAAATAAGACTGTGAGTATGTGCATACATGTGGTTTGCGTGCTATAAAGATAAAACTACAAACCTCCCAGGCAGAGATGGTAACCACACGCTCACGGGACTCGGTTAAAGGAGCTGCAAACATTATAGAAGCGCCAGCTTCGTTCTGCATAGCTCTGACTATAGTTCCTTTTTTGCCAATCACATAACCAGCTGCATTATTAGAACAGAGCATTCTGAATATAACTTCTTGCTTATCATTCAATTCTTGGGCTGAAACTGCATCAGGCGACCAAGTATTTCCATTCCAATAACTGTTTTCACCAGGCAAAGCTGGCAACAATGTACTAAGATTTGGGAAAAACTCATCAGGAGAGACTCCAGAGGAAGAGCCTCCAATAGGTCTATTTAAGGGGGTTGGGGTTTTGTCTTGGAGACTGGTAGAAACATCAATCAGTGCTTTCTTCACAGCCAAAATGCCACCAACAATCTGACCTCACAGTATACACAAATTCTCAGAAGACAGCTCTTTTAAAATTTTCTAAATACAAATATAATCAAATTCAAAAACCCCCATAAAAAGCAAAAAATCTAGCCGTAGCAAATGATAAATTGAATATTCGTCACAAATAAGTTTTTTTTTTTTTTTTTTTCTTTTTTAGAAGAAGACAGAATTTCATTAATATTAACTCAGCTACATTAAGCTAAAAAACACATCCTCCATCCACACTAATAAATCACTGACATGTCTTGAAAAATGGCCTCAATTTTGCCAAGAGAGGCAAAATTGATATTCATAAATAATTAATCATGGAGATTAATATATATACAATATTTGATCTAGACAGTAAATCCTGACAGGATAAGGAGTTTATAGACACGTCTCTCGAGGAGATTAATGTATATATAGAACATTAAATACGATATTTTAATAAATTAAAATTAATTTAAAAAAAGAAAAAAGGGTGTGAGCTCACCTGAATCAATTGGTGGTCGTTAGCGGTGGAATGTGGGTGGGCCCGCAAGATTCTGATAAACTTAGCACCGCTATCACTCTTCACTCTTTTAATGTTCTTCCCACCTTTTCCCATCACGGCGCCAATCTGAGAAGTGTGCGCCAACAATCTACAACACACCTCCCCACCCATGGCACCACCCTCGCTCAGTGCTAACGCTTCCCATACGCTAAGCATCGCCTCCTGAGCGCTCGACACGTCTCGCACCTCCTCGCCGCCGTGCAGCAAGGCGATCCTCCTGTCCACGGCGCCCGATCCCGCCACGCTCACCACCCGTTGGTCCGATCCCGGAGCCGGCAGCTCGCAGTGGATCCGGGTGCCCGTTTCGCGCTGGATGTGCGACACGACGGCTCCGTCGTTTCCGATGATTCCGCGGCCGGGGGAGTCGGGGATGAGGACCAGGAAGGACACCTGTCCAGGTGCCGGCTTCGTCGCCGGCCGCCTCGGGCGGTTGCGATTGAACGAGTCGTCGGCGTCGTTGGGGTAGGTTGAAACCGGTGGAGCGTAAATCGGATCATCCATATTTAGAGAGAGAGAGAGAGAGAGAGAGAGAGAGAGAAGACTTTGTAAACGTTAGTTAGAAGGAGAGTGCGCCAAAGCGCACGACGGAAGTAGCGAATAATCGCTTCAAAGGAAGGACCGAGTCTAATATAAAAATAAAATTAAAAATAAATGAAATGAAATGAGCTGAAAGCAAAGCAAAACAACCCAAATTCCTTTCACTGTTTGGACGCAGAAATAAGCAACTTTTTTTTTTTTTTTTTTGGGGATTTGCTTAGGGTTTTTTTATTTATTATTATTATTATTTATTTATTTTAGGAGTTTTGATTACTTACCTTAAAAGGAATTTGGGATACCTTTAATTATCTTTTTTTTTTTCAAAAATATTTTTTTTCCAATATTTTTAGTGATAGTGATAAGTTATTATTTGTGTGTTTAAGACTATTTAACTTTTATCTACAACTTTTTAAAATTTTATTCTCTTACATTTTTTTTTTAAGAAAAATAAAAAAATTTCTCTCTATTTCAACCTATAAATATACTTTAGTATGTTTTTAGCAAAAAGTTAAACAAATTGTTCCCAAAAAGACATTCAAAATAAAATAAAATAAAAATTATTTGATTTGCGAGAAAAATGAATCATTAATTAAATAAGAAATTGTGTTTTTCTACCATAAAGTTATCTCATCAATTACACTTCATCCTTGAATTATTGAAACTGAGTTTGCTCAAAAAAGTAAGGATTCTCTTCAATTCACATAGTGAAATCAACAATGCCTAAAGCATATTTAGCTAGTAAATGGACTGGTCTATTACCCTACCTATGTACAAGAATAGTCCACCCGGCGAAAGTCCTTCTAGGTAGCATGCATTCCTAGAATAACTGGCTCCACTGTAAATGGAGGGGTGGAAGTTTCACAAAGAGCTTGGTGTATAATGATGGAGTCTCCCTCAAGAATGAACTTTTGGAACCATTTGATTGAGCTCATCAACTCCTCCTCTTAAAGTTAAAAAGACAAAAATACCCTTCTACATCTCTGTTTGTTTACCAATGATACTTAGGGGTGTTGGGGGGATAAACACCTCAGGGAACTTTCTTGAGTAATTAATATAATATATAAATACACACTTTAACTCGGCCTAAGCCTGATGGGTATGTGCTCAATTATGTTATATTAACCACTCATTCTTCTCATCTTTATTCAATGTAGGACTTCACTCACACGTGTAACCCAACAATCTCCCCCTCACGTGTGAGTCTCTACCTCTTTGTAGGCTTCAAAACCTCTTTGTGGGCCATGAACAAGTCCTACTCACTCCCCTTTGCCTAATGGGCTTTTCACTTCATCAACACATCATCCATGGGTACCACATGTCAGCCCCACACGCACATCCATGGGAACCCCACATGTTCATGTCCATGAGAACCTCGCACCACACCATTATTTAGCACCATTAGCAATATTCCTTTGTTGGGCATTTTTTTTTTTCTCCAAGATCTTTGTGTGTGGGCCATTTAGGCTTTCTCTGTCTCTGCTGGGTAGGAACCATGAACACCTCACCACCTTCGCCACACACCACCATGAGCTTTGATACTACTTGTTGGGGAGATAAACACCTTGGGAAACTTTCTTGAGTAATTAATATAACATATAGATACACACTTTAACTCGGCCTAAGCCTGATGGGTATGTGCTCAATTATGTTATATTAACCACTCATTCTTCTCATCTTTATTCAATGTAGGACTTCACTCACACGTGTAACCCAACAATCTCCCCCTCACGTGTGAGTCTCTACCTCTTTGTAAGCTTCAAAACCTCTTTGTGGGCCATGAACAAGTCCTACTCACTCCCCCTTGCCTAATGGGCTTTTCACTTCATCAACGCATCATCCATGGGAACCACGTGTCAACCCCACACGCACATCCATGGGAACCCTGCACGTTCATGTCCATGAGAACCTCGCACCACACCATTATTTAGCACCATTAGCAATATTCCTTTGTTGGGCATTTTTTTTTTTCTCCAAGATCTTTGTGTGTGGGCCATTTAGGATTTCTCTGTCCCTGTTGGGTAGGAATCATGAACACCTCACCACCTTCGCCGCACACTACCATGGGCTTTGATACCACTTGTTGGGGAGATAAACACCTTGGGGAACTTCCTTGAGTAATTAATATAACATATAGAGACACACTTTAACCTAAAAAGCCTAAACCCGATGGGTATGTGCTCAATTATGTTATATTAACCACTCATTTTTCTCATTTTTATTTAATGTGAGACTTTACTCACACGTGAAACCCAACAAGTGGTGTGCAGCCAACCTGCCAAAACCGACCCGACCTAACCCAACCTGTCGGGTTGGGTTAGTTTTTAGGGCTTAGTGGGTTGGGTTACAAAATTTTTTTTGATAGTGGGTTGGGTTGGGTTCAGGTCATAAAATTCCAAACCCGCCAAACCCAACTTGACCCACCCATATATTTAAAATATATTATATAATTAATAAAATTTTTAAATAACTAGCTCTTCCTATCCCATATAAAACCCAATTAGTTCACACAAACCCTAGTAAATTACTATTGTTGTTTAGTCATTATTGTTGTTTGCCTTTAAGGGGTTACATTGATACTAATTTTTGGGTTTTTTTTTTTTTTAAATATATTTATATTTTTTGCTCGGTTTAATAATAATAGTAATAAAAAAAATTTGTCAAACTCTTGGGTTCAACCCAACCTATGTGGGTTAGGTTGGGTTGGGTTGGACTTATGTAATGGGTTGGGTTTGGTTGAATTTTTTTTAAACCACCATAGTGGGTTGGGTCAAAAAATCTCCTTAACCTGACCCATGCACACTCCTATACCTCACTCCAAACAAAGGTTGGGAATACTAAAAAGTACATCCACAAAAATATGAGAAAAAAAAAAAAAAATGTTGTCTTTGTTGTGATGTACATAAACTAGTAATAGATTTGATCATTTCTATTAAACTTTACCACCACTAACAGTGATGTACATATACTAGTAATAGATTTGATCATTTCTATTAAACTTTACCACCACTAACATGCTATTCAATCATCTGTTTATATGATGCTTTGATATATTTTATAAATTAATATACGCATTAATTATGAGTGTGTGACCAATCTCGCAGAAGGCGATAATGTCCTACCATAATCCATAATAATGAAGGTAATTATTATATCTCATACGTACCAAATTTTTTATAACATTCTTTTAGTCCAAATAAAAAATAATGACAATGAATATTGAAATATGTAATATAAAATCTAATTATCAGTCTCATGACTGAGGTAAATTTTTCCTCCCATAAGCATATTTGGTAGGCCGAGTATATTTATACAGTACACAATTACAACTCCATTCATATTTCCATAAAGTTGCGTTATTAGATAGTTATGAAACTCTAGATTTTTTTTTTTAATCGGAAAAAATCACTTATATGCTTCATTAGGATCGCAAAACTGTTTCATGTTTGTGGAAATTAAGGGCCTATTTGTTATCATTATTTAAATAATATTACACGTATTTTTACACATTTTTCTACACAGATATATTTTCAAAAAATATAAATAATGTTACCGAAAATCTCTTTACAAACCGCCTAAGATTCCCAACAAAGTCAAAAGTCTTTGCTTGGAGGGCTGGTAAGGACGTTCTCTCAACTCAAGTCAATTTAGTTCGTTGTCGGATTCTTTTGTTGGATAGCTATTAAATTTGTCAACAAGAGCCTAAAGCACTGCTTCATGCTTTATAGGAGTGCGAAGCTGATAGAGATGTTTGGTCATTAAGCTCAAAATGCCTACGAAAAATTCTCCACTAGTCAGCTGGACTTTATTCAACTATTTGAGGAATTAATACACCGTTTGAATCAAAATGTTCTAGAATTATTTCTAGTGCAAGCTTGGTTGCTATGGAATCGTCGAAAAATCGTTTTATAAAAGGTGAAAAACTCAAGGAACCATTTACATTGAATACAAGTGCAGCAGAGTCAGTAAAGGAATTTCAAAGTCAACAAATTCGAGTTCTTAGGATGCCAAACTCACGTCATGTGGACTTGTGGCAACCCCCTCCAACTCTCATCTACAAGCTCAACTTTGATGGTGCAATTTTCTCAAATAATCATTCTTCGGGTTTTGGAGCAACTAATAGAAACGAAAGGGGTGAGAAAAGTCATGGCAGCTCTCACTGCAAAAGGTCCCCATGTGAGTGATGTTGAAGAAGTGGAAATACTTTCCTTACGAAGGCTGTGCTTTTTGCAATTGAGCTGGATTCCGTGATCTCATCCTTGAGGGGTGATGAAACGTGAATTCGTCAGTCGAAATGGGCAGATGGAACTGGCTTCCTGTTAGCATGAATGTATTCTCTATGATGGTCACCGGTGTGGTGTCTGTCACAACGCCTCCGATGCCAAAGTTAGAACAGAAAAGCACTTTGCGAAATGAAATGTATAAGTCAGATAACAATAGGTGTAGTGTGTTTCTATGTACCTTCTGTTGACAATGTGAGGGCTTTATATATGTGGTTTTGGTTGCTAGCCATTGGGGTGTTAATGCCTTTCTTAGTAACGCCTTCTACCCAACAATGGGGCTTTTAATAGGCTCCCAACGGTCTGCTTGGCTGGTTTCGTAACTGCTCAAGTCACTGGCTGGCTTCATTGAATGATTTTCTTGCCCTCGTCAGTGATGACTGGTTTCCTCGTCACTAGGGATGACCTCGTCATTAGTGTTGACTTTGTCAAGGGGACGTAATCTCTTGCCCCCCAAGTTCTGTGGTCGTCTGTGACGTGTCATGAGGACCATAGAAGATAAAAAGTTTTCCTAAGTTGTTTGTGACTCTTGGGGTTCTGCTCCGAATTTAATGCATGGTGGCGGCGCAACAAGTAATGTGGCCACGTGGCGCGTGCTGATTGAGGGCGTTAATGGCATGACCCTTGGGTTTCCCGCTATTTTTCAGTTTCCTTGGATTTTTGGTTTCAAAACTTTTCTTTTCCTTCACTTTAATCATTTGCTCTGAGTTTTATTTTTCTTATTTATTCCTGCGATCGTTCTGACCCTGCTCCGACGATGTTTCTCTTTGAATTTCCTAGCTTCAATCGTTTTACTCTTCAAGGTACGCTACTCTTTTCTTACTCTTCTGTTTCCCTTTCCTTAATAGTCTTCTTATGAGTTCCTGATTTTTCCTTTGCTCTTTGCTTTTGTTGTTGCTGTGTTTGATTTTTGGGTTTTTAGGATTGTATTCCCCTTTTCATGGTCAGTTCTTCTGAGGTTAGAGTAGCTTGCCCCTCAGTCTCTTTCTTTTTTGCTCGCTTAGGGGCGGCTTTGGGCGTTTCCGGTGACTTTTTCCCTTTGGTTGGGACTTTATTTTTTAAGGTTGTGGGTTGAGTGTAGTTTTAAGGGAGCTATCTCCAATATTAGGCCAGTCACTTGCTTGGTTTGAGGGTGAAACGAAGAGGATGTCGGAGGTGAGATCTAGCGAACTTGAAACTGGGTTGTCGTCCAGCGAAGGCCCAGTGGAGGGTGATACGGCCGTCTCTATCCGTCATCTGGTTAGGGCATTTTACGCCCTTGGGGAGGAGTGTGGGCTGGACGCTGACACTGTGGCTAGGTTCAAGGATAGATTTCAGTTTCCTGCGCGGGTCCGTGTTCGTCGGCTCGGTAGTGAGGATCGGGCCTGCCATTTCTTCCCTGGTGAAGTATGCTTCTACGAGGCTACTTTCACTTGTGGGCTTAGGCTACCCGTCCATCCGTTGGTGATGGAGCTTTTAGGTTATTTTGGTATTGCTCCCGAGCAACTTATGCCCAATTCGTGGAGGATAGTGATCAACTGTATGGAGATATGGTTGGCCACTAACGAGGATATGATCAAGGTGAGTGAGCTCGTCTACCTTTACCGTCTAAAAGAGTCAAAAGAGTATGGATATTATGAGCTAGTCCTTTGGGCGAGGAGGACTAGGATCGTCAGGGGTTTAGCCTCGTCATTCAGGTATTGGAAGTCCCGTTTCTTTTTCGTGTCCGAGGACGATTTTGAGACCCCTTCTAGCGAGGCTTGGGATGATATCCCAAGGTTGCTCCGTCGATGGGGAACCCCAAACTTAAGTGCGTCAATGTTTCTCCTCGTCTATTAATCTTCGTTTTGCTTTTATGGTCATCTCTAACCCCTTTTGTCGTCTCTTTGGCAGTTAAAAGATGTCCCAAGATAAAAAGCAAGTACCAGAGTCATGTTGAAAAAGTGATAGAATACACCAGTTCGATTGAAAGTTGGAAGGACCTTGTAGACCCACGGACGCTTGCATTCTATTGCTTAGGCTCAGACCCATCTCCCTACGTCCTGCAAAACATCGACATTGAGGAGAAAAAGTGTAAGTATTGACTTCGTCGGTATTGGTGAGTGACGAAGAGTCAAAAGAGTCTACCTTAATGTCTAAAAGAGTCAAAAGAGTATGGATATTATGAGCTAGTCCCGTGGGCGAGGAGGACTAGGATCGTCAGGGGTTTAGCCTCGTCATTCAGGTATTGGAAGTCCCGTTTCTTTTTTGTGTCCGGGGACGATTTTGAGACCCCTTCTAGCGAGGCTTGGGATGATATCACAAGGTTGCTCCGTCGGTGGGGAACCCCAAACTTAGGTGCGTCAATGTTTCTCCTCGTCTATTAATCTTCGTTTTGCTTTTGTGGTCGTCTCTAACCCCTTTTGTCGTCTTTTTGGCAGTTAAAAGACGTCCCAAGTTAAAAAGCAAGTACCAGAGTCGTGTTGAAAAAGCGATAGAATACACCAGTTCGATTGAAAGTTGGGAGGACCTTGTAGACCCACAGACGCTTGCATTCTATTGCTTAGGCTCGAACCCATCTCCCTATGTCCTGCAAAACATCGACATTGAGGAGAAAAAGTGTAAGTATTGACTTCGTTAGTATTGGTTTTCTCGTGTGTACCTGGATCTCTAAGTTTTTTTTTTTTTTTTTTTTTTTTTTTTTTTTAGAGATGACGACCAGGTTCAATAAGGACATGTATGCCAAGATGAGGTCCAAGAAGGACGAGCCTCTGGCGAATATTGGGAAGAAGGTGGTTCGTGTCACGGGGAAGGGTCCGTCCGTTCCCCCAGCTACAGACGTCACTCCCATCGTCTCTGGAGTTGAAAACGTAAGGACGGCTTCTCTGGCTACCTCGGTTGAGGAGATCCCTACCCCTTCCTCCAAAAGGCAACGAGTGTCGGGTAAGGAAAAGGAGAGGGTTGGTTCATCCATCTGGGATGACGAGGGTATTGCCGTGGAGCGGGCACACGGTGTTGTAAATGCTGAGGATCTCAAGGTCTTTTCCGGGGTGCCACTCAACGCAGTTGCGAGTCAGCACGTGCACAAGATTGTCCAGGTAAAAATACTTTTGCACTTTCTTTGTTCCCCTTCTATTATATTTTTTTTTTACTGATGGACTTAGTTTCCTTCACCAGGTGTTGGGGGAGAGTCTTCACCTTGCTTCAGAGTGTCTTACTCAAGAGGCTAAGATGGCGTCTCTGGCATCTAGGATGGAGGCTTTGGAAAAGGAGAACTCCACGTTGAAGAAGAAGCTTATCGATTCAATGGATGAAGCTGCCACTTTGAAGGAAAACGTCAAGGCCTTGAATGCCGACCTTAGGGTTGAGCGTCAGCTAAACCTGGAGAAGGACGACCAGCTTCAGGCAGCCAAAGAAAAGCTCAAGACCATTGCTGCTAGGTCCATCAAAGCCTTCCAGCAAACTGAGGAGTACTCCACGGTGCTCTTCAGTTGGTACTTCAAGGGCTTCGAGCTCCTACAACAGTACCTCGTCAAGCATCCTACTGGAGTTGACCTGCCGAGCCTAGACCTTGAAGTGGTGGATCAAAAGATGGCTATGGACGAGGCTACCCAGTCTTCGGCCCCTGAAGGTGATGCCCCTGGTGATATCCCCCCATCTGGTGACGTTCCTGCTACTGACGATCCTTCTGCTGACGCTCCCACTGACGCCCGAACCTGATACTTGTAAAAATTTTATCTATTGTGTGTGCCCGTTATGTTTTGGGCTTTTTGATAGCAGTTTTTTTTTTTTCCTTTTATCTATTTTGAGAACAATGTTTCTTGACCCAATGTTTATGGGTCTTTAGAAAGAACAAGGATAATTGCCCGCTGTTTTTGGGTTTTAATTGACTTTATGATTTCGCACTTACCTGCTTACATGATTATACTTTTGTTGGTACCTGACATGTTTGTGGTGTTTTGAGCTCGTCCATATCTCGCCCTTAGCAAAACTTTTAACCGTGACCCTTTCCCTTCTTTCGTCATTGATTCGATACTTAGTCTGTAACTCACCATCCTACAGAGAGGTTTCAGTACAGCTTGAGTCTTATTTTGATTTGTTGCAAGGTTCTTGTCCCTTTTTTATTTTTTATTTATTTTTTATTTTATTTTTCAGTAACTTACATCTGTCAAGGCGGAATCTTGTTACTTGCCCTTTCAAGGGATTTCATCATCCTGTGGCTCCTCTAGTAACTTACATCCGTCAAGGCAGAACTTGTTACATGGCCTATACCCGTTTAAGGGGTTTTGTTGGGTTTATGGATTCGTCAATAACTTACATCCGTCAAGGCGGAATCTTGTTACTTGGCCTGTATCCATTTAAGGGGTTTTGTTATGCCTGTGGTTTCGTTAGTAACTTACATCCGTCAAGGTGGAATTTTGTTACTTAGCCATTCTGTGGCCTTCACTTATTGTAGGTATCGTCAGTAACTTACATCCGTCAATGCGGAATTTTGTTATTTAGCCATTCTGTGGCCTTCACCCATTATAAGTATCGTCAGTAACTTACATCCATCAATGCGGAATCTTGTTACTTAGCCATTGCATGCCGTACGATTGACTAGACCTGCTTACACAAAGACATTAGATGAATAACTCTTTTATTAATTTCAAGAATGAACATATTCATTTGTTACATTTACTGGTGGTACTTTTTTAAATGCTCAATGTTCCATGGTCGAGGGAGTCTTTGTTTGTCCATGGTTTCCAGGTGGTAACTGCCTTGTCTTGAGTAGTGAATGACTCGGTAAGGCCCTTCCCATGTGGGACCCAGCTTTCCTTAGGTAGGGTCTTTAGTTGCTGTGGTGGTCTTGTGCAGGACGAGGTCTCCTATGTCCATTCGTCTGAGTTTAACCCTCTTATTGTAGTATTCGGCCATCTTCAGCTGGTACTTCGTCATCTTGTTGGAGGCATTGTCTCTTACTTCGTCTAGACAGTCCAAGTTGAGTCGTAGTTCATCATCATTGCATTCTTCGTTGAACGTCCCTCGTCTGACGCTTGTTACTCCCACTTCGACCGGGATTACTGCTTCTATGCCATAGGTAAGCTTGAAGGGGATCTCTCCTGTTGGGGTTCTTGTTGTGATTCTGTAAGCCCATAGGACATTAGGTAATTCTTCTGGCTAGGCACCCTTCGCGTCGTCCAGCTTGGTTTTGATAATCTTGAGCAGCGTTCAATTCGTTACTTCCATCTATCCGTTTGCCTGTGGATGCCCCGGGGACGAGAACTGATTCTTGATTTCAAGGTTTGAACAGAAGTCTCTGAAACCTTGGCTGTCGAATTGCCTCCCATTATCTGATATAATCGTCAAGGGAATCCCAAACCTGCAAATTATATTCTTCCACACAAAGCTCCGAATTCTTGGCTCGGTGATCGTTGCTAGAGCCTCTGCTTCAACCCATTTTGTGAAGTAATCAATAGCAACTAGTAGAAACTTTACCTGACCTTTACTTTGGGGTAGTGGGCCGACGATGTCAATCCTCCATTGTGCAAATGGCCACGGGGAGGCTATCGTCGTCAGTCTCTCTGCTGGAAGCCGTTGTACATTCCCGTATCGCTGGCACTTGTTGCACCTCTTGACGATTTCAACAGCGTCCACCTGCATAGTCGGCCAGAAATATCCTGTTCGTACTACCTTGTTTACTAGGGATCTTGGGCTGGCGTGGTCACCGCAAACTCCTCCATGGATTTCTTCCAGTATGTATCTAGCTTCTTCTTCGTCGACATACTTCAAGTAAGACATAGAGAAACCTCTCTTGTATAAGGCGTCATTAAGGATCGTGAACCTGGCCGCCCTCTTCTTGACCTTTTTAGCTTCTTCTGTGTTCTGAGGGAGGTGCCTGTCCTGTAGGAAAGACATTATGGGTGTCATCCAGCATGGTAAATGTTGGAACCTCTTCAATGTTGGGGTGTTTCTGGACCTTCATCGGCAAATCCATGCTAATCTCCTCTTTTTTTTATGATGGACTTCTTGGGATCTGCATGAACTCTACTATATCGAACTCCTGAGTTAGATGTTTCGTCAGCCTGAGGTACTTCTGCATCCTTTCTTCCTTCGCTTTGTACTCCCCTCTAATCTGCCTGATCACTAGTTTTGAATCATTTTGGATTAATAGGTTCTTAGCTCCAAGTGCCTTTCCAAGCCTCAATCCTGTCAGTATCCCCTCGTATTCAACTTCATTGTTGGTAGCCGGAAATTTTAGTTGGACCCCATACTTCAGCACCTCTCCGTCGGGGGTGGTTATGACGACCCCTACTCCCCCCTCCTTTGGGCTGACAAACCATCAGTTTGTATCGTCTATCTCTCAACTCCGTCGGTAAGGCTGTCTTCGTCCGGAAGGGTGAACTCTGCGATGAAGTCCACCAGAGCTTGCACCTTGATTGCTGTTCTGGGATGGTATTCGATGTCAAATTAACTAAGTTCAATCGCTCACTAAACCATTCTCCCGGCTGCCTCAGGTTTGTTCATTGATTTCTTGATCGGTTGGTCCGTCATTACGAGGATGGGGTTTGCCTGAAAGTATTGTCTTAGCTTGCGCGAGGCTACTATTAACGCAAACGCGATCTTTTCAATCCTTGGATACTTGGACTCAGCCCCTTGGAAGGCTTGGCTGACGTAGTAAACTGGGAGCTGCTTCGCGCCTTCTTCTCTAATCAGGGTTGCACTTACTGCCGAGGTTGACACTGCCAGGTATAAGTATAGATCTTCCCCTTCTTTGGTCTGGCTTAAGAGGGGTGGACTACTCAGGTAACGATTTAGTTACTGGAACACTGCTTCACATTCGTCGGTCCAGGCGAAAGCCTGCTTCAAGGTCTTGAAAAAGGGCAGGCACTTGTCTGTAGCTCTGGAGACGAACCTGTTTAAAGCTGCTATCCATCCTGTGAGTTTCTGGACTTCCTTGACGGTCCTGGGTGACGTCATGTTGATGATGGCTCGCACTTTCTCTGGGTTTGCTTCTATTCCTCTTTGGGATACCATGAATCCTAGGAATTTCCCTGAAGCTACCCCAAAAACACATTTACCTGGATTCAACCTCATCTGGTATTTTTTGAGGATGGCAAACGTCTCCTTCAGGTCGCCCAGATGTGTGAGCTCTTCCTTACTCTTGACGAGCATATCGTCCACATATACTTTCATGTTCCTTCCGATCTGTTGGCCGAACATTTTGTTCACTAGTCTCTGATATGTAGCTCCGGCATTCTTTAATCCGAAAGGCATTACCTTGTAACAATAGAGTCCTTGACTCGTGATGAAGGCAGTCTTCTCCTGGTCTTCCTTAGCCATCCTTATCTAGTTATATCCCGAAAAAGCGTCCATGAACGTTGTTGAGGTCTGAAAAAGAGTCATAGTGAAATAAACCCAAAAAAAAAAGAATAAGTCAAGCCCAAAAGAAAAATTCAAGCTAAGCCCAAAGTAGTAGATACAGGAGACCCATGAAGGAATAAAAGAAAAGCCCAGAGGATCCTGAAGCCCAGAAAAAAGAAGCATCCAAAAGAAAAAGAGGACCACGGCAAAGGATGAGAAGCAAGGATCCTCAGGAACCATCAATAGGCGCGGATCCCTTCAGGCACAAAGAAAAAAAAGAAGAAGACTGGGACAGCTCGATAGAAAAAGATAGAAGAAGAAAACAAGAAACAAAAACAAAAAAGTGCGAGCGACCTCTCATGGTACAGACAGAAAAGGCCTCGGGGAACCAGGACAGGGAAGAAGAATGATAACAAACAACTTTCAAAATGACAGAACAGGATTCCACCCAAATAGGAAAAAAAAGGGAAAAAGTGGAAGACGCCAGAAATGGGGATGCCGAGAAGGGCATACCTCAGCACGTCCTAAAGAAGATGGCCAACCAGAAACTTTCAAAAGAATCAGAGTTGAAAGAAGGAAAGAATGAGAAAAAACGGAAAAGGGACTTACCGAGACGATGGGAACAGGACATGCTTTGTTTGCAAAAGAGCAAAACAAGGGAAATATTGCTTCCCGGTATCCTGTAAAAGCCACTATTGCACATACTCGGATTCAACGAGAATCAAACTTTGCAAGTTTTGAAAGCTGAAATAGCCATTCAAGACTGCAATTTTTGAGCTTGATTGAACCTTGTATCACGTCCTAGTGAGCTTTCTGTAATCAAACAGATAATGTATTAATGAAACATTGCTTCATATTTCCCAAGATCCCCACAGCACTAATTTTTATCGCTTTGCTAATCCTGTTTCTTTCCTTCTGAATTTACCTTGTTAATTTTTGGCACTCTTCGATATCCTTGTTTGTCATTTTCTTTATATTGTCAGGAGTATTCTCTGCAGTTCACTTGATTCTTAAATAGCTCGTTAGCTGCGGTGAGTCAAGGCCCGGTTCACCAAATCCTCCTTTTCATTTAGGCCCGGGATCCTTGGGCCTGAGTGTCACGAAAAAGGCACTCTCACATTTTGGCGACTCCACTGGGGACTGGGCAAAGAAGAAGGAAGAAGCAACCCCTTCACAGAGAATGCCTCCAAGACAAAGAAACAGCAAAGGAACTAATGTGCCACCTACGGCCTCTGAGCCCGTAGGAGAAAACGAGGTAGCTTCCAGGCAAGGAGGTGGGATACCCTTGGTAGAATAGGAGGTTGTGTCAGAACAAAGACACGCAAGGCAGGAACCAGACCTCATGGCCAGGATGACAGCAATGTTAAAGGATCTGGAGCAAGAAGTTCGTCTTCTAAAAGAGGGCAGGACACAGGAAATCAGAGACAATGTTCCCCCTACTGGCCACCAAGATGGGACACAGCCAGAAGGAGGGTCAGCAGTGGGAGGAAGAGCCAACCCTCAGTACTTGACACTGGCAGATGTCAATGCCATCCTGGAGCAAGAAAGGGAAAAACTCTCAGGGATCCCCAAGCAATTCTCTCGGGATCCCCCGTTCCCTCCAGAACTTCTTGGCAAACCATACCCTAAGGGGTACGAACCCCCAAAGTTCCATCCTTTCGATGGGAGGAACGGAAGTGCCGTGGAACATGTGAGTAGGTTTGTCCACACTATGGGCCCCTATGCAGGAGACAGAGAATTATGTCTGAGGGAATTCGCCAAATCCTTAGTGGATAGGGCATACACTTGGTACACCACGCTAAGACCCGGGTCCATCAAAACCTGGGATGAGATGATGGAAAAATTCTGCGCCAAATATTACCCTGGTGAAGACAAAATCACTTTCCAGAATCTACAAATGGTGAGGCAGAAACCTGGAGAAGATCCTGTTCAATTCATTAAAAGATTTGAAGATATGTCCCTAGACTGCTATGGGGACCATGAAAAAAAGGAGCTCGTGGAAACCTGTATAGCCAACATGCTTTTTGATTATAGGCTCAACCTTGAAAATCTATGTATCACACAGTTTACTGACCTGCTACAGAGAACCAGAAGGACGGCACAAACCATGAGGACAAAAAGGCTGCCCGCATCCCAAGCTATGACAGCATCAGTAGGAGAGAAAAGGAAGAGACCAGATGGGAAGGTGTTCGAGGAACCACCAGTGATCCCATGTACAGCTGAGGAGTTAAGCCATGTCCTAGACAAATGGATTGGAGATGGGGTTGTTAGGCCATTCACTGTGTCCAGGCCACCAACTGAAGAAGAAAGGAAGAACCCTTTATTTTGCAGAATCCATAATTATGTCAAGCACTCCACCAAGGATTGCTGGACCCTTCGCAGACTCTTCCACAAAAGGTTGAGAGAAGGAACCCTGGAGCTCACTCAGAAGGAGCCAGAGGTGCAAAGGAACCCCTTACTTAACCACAAAGGAAAAGGGGTGGTAGCAGTAGTAATACATGGGAACCCGGCAGAAGCAGGAGAATCTGAAGGATCCTTCCACCCGAGCACAGTCAGGACCCTCCAGAAGAATCCTAAGTTCAGGTCACTATTCAATCAATTAGGATTCGGATCAGAAGAAAGAAGAGTGGCCACAGAGTCTCTCATGAGCATAGCAGCAGATTCAGGGATGGAATGCTTTACAGCTGAGTCACATGCTAGTCGAGCTTTCCTAGAGACAACCAATGCAATAACCTTTACTGATGAAGACATGGAGATTGAGCACCCAGACCACCGTAGACCCCTTTATCTAATGGCCACCATAAACGGCGTTCAAGTCAGAAGAGCACTAGTGGATACGGGGGCATCACTCAATCTTATAGCCTTGAGTACCCTGGAAGCTGTTGGCTTAGTTGACAGAAGGATCCTGGGGGCTCCCATGGAAATAATAGGATTTGGAGGATCGGTGGAATCAACAGAAGGATACGTGCAGCTCTGACAAGGTTTCATGTGATTAATGCAGAAGTTTCTTATCACGTGTTGTTGGGACGCCCGTGGCTTCATAAACATCGCCTTATTTCATCTACGTTCCATCAATGCATTAAAGGGAGACTGAATGAGAGGCCCATAAGGATCCCTGCCAACCATAATCCTTTCAGCCAGGGAGAAGTGAACTTCGCAGAAATGATGTTTTATGATGAGTTGGAGCCAGATGATGAGAACCCCGCCCCGGGGACCCTAGGGGCACCTATCCTAGAAGAAGAAGAAGGAGGGAGGGGCACCCGTGATCTGAGGAACCTTCTAGAAAGAAAAAGACAAAAGAGGGAGCCCAGCTTTTCAGGATCCCGAGAATGTGTGGTGGTGCGGGAACCTGGGGGAAGGCTAATCTATCGTTTGTGAAGGTGCGTGGGACTCGAATGCATTGTGCAGGAAGGTCCCGAACCACCAAGCTGCATGATGGCCCAAGAAGAAATCCCAGAAGAACCAGTTAAGGAGGCCCAGATTCAGCATGAGGAAGAATTAAAGGAAATAGATTTGGGGACAGAACCAGGATCCCGAAAGCCTGTCTTCATTAGCAGTCAATTGGTGGCGCAAGAAAGAGAACAACTGGTAACCTTGCTTCAAAAATACAGAGATGTGTTTGCATGGACCTATGATGAGATGCCTGGTCTAGACCCAGGGTTGGTAGTCCATTCTCTTAATGTGGACCCAGGGATGAGGCCAGTAGTCCAACCAGCTAGGGTCTTCCATACTGAGGTAGAAGCTCAAATAGTTCAAGAGGTCAAAAAATTGCTAACAGTTGGTTTTATCAAACCCATCCAACACCCAAAATGGCTTTCCAACATTGTACCTGTGAAGAAGAAAAATGGTCAAATCCGTTGCTGTGTAGACTTTCACAACTTGAACAAACTATGTCCTAAAGATGAATTCCCCTTGCCTAATATCGACCTCCTTGTAGATTCAGCTGCAGGAAACTCAATGTTCTTATTTATGGATGGGTACAGTGGGTACAACCAAATCCGCATGGCAGCCAAAGATGGAGAGAAGACGGCATTCAGAACTCCGATTGGGAACTTTTACTACACTGTAATGCCCTTTGGCCTCAAAAATGCGAGGGCTACGTATCAGCGGACCATGATAGCCATTTTCCATGACATGATGCATGAGGAGATGAAAGATTATGTAGATGATATTGTGGTCAAGTCAAAAACCAGAACAGGACATTTCCAAGTACTTGAGCAAGTCTTTGAAAGATGCAGGAAGTACAAGTTACGTATGAACCCCATGAAGTGCACCTTTGGAGTGTCAGCTGGAAAGTTCCTTGGGTTCCTGGTACATCACAAAGGCATAAGCGTGGATCCAGCCAAGGCCACAGCTATCACCACAATGAGAAGACCAATTACTGTTAGGGAATTCAAAAGCTTCCTGGGAAGGGTCTCCTATATTAGGAGATTGGTGCCTGGTTTAGCCTCAGCCACAGCAGGCCTATCCAAACTGTTGAAAAAGGGGAATGAATTTACCTGGGGGACAGAGCAACAGGAAGCTTTTCAAAGAATTCAGGGCATCATGAATCATCAGCCCACCCTCTAGGCACCAGTACGTGGGCGACCTCTGTTGCTATACTTAGCATCAAACTCTCAGGCAATAGGAGCTTTGCTGGCACAAGAAGATGACCAAGGAAATGAGTAGCCTGTATATTATGTAAGCAGAACACTCAAGGATACTGAGACCAGGTACCCCAGAATAGAGAAAGCCTGCCTAGTGATCATTTATGCATCCCAAAGGTTGAAGAGGTACTTCTTAACTCACCAAATCCTCTTGGTAACCAAGTCCCACCCCATAAAAGCACTCCTGCACCAACCCCTTCTCACGGGAAGGATAGCACAATGGCTAGTGTTGCTCTCACAATATGATATAGGTATAAGAACTCCCAAGGCTGTCAAGAGCCAGGCCATAGCAGATTTGCTAGCTCAATTCCCAGGAAAGGAGGAAGGCCCGCTGAGCGAAGAAATCCCTGGTGAGGTAGCAGTGATGGAGATCCCGGGGAAGAAATGGACCATGAGGTTTGACGGGTCGGCTACAGCAACTTCAAATGGGGTAGGAATTGTACTAAGCTGTGAAAATGGGGATATCATGCCCCTGTCTTTCAAGCTTGGTTTCTCATGCTCTAATAATGCAGCTGAATATGAGGCATACTTAACTGGGTTGACTATAACACGCAGCATAGGAGTGAAACATATGAGAGTGTTGGGAGATTCCAATCTTGTAGTCTCCCAAGTGAAAGGTGACTTTGCATTACGGGAACAAAGCTTAGCAGCCTACAGGACTTGGGCACAAAGGCTGGAGATGGAATTTCAGACCTTCAGCATAGAGTACACTCAAAGAAGTGAAAACAGGTTTGCTAATGCGCTCGCCACTCTGGGATCCGAAATACCATTTAATGGGAGGGATACGCTGATAAAAATAGGAAGACAGGAACATTCTATTGTAAAGATCCTCCAAGGGATGTACCCCGGAAAGAGGTAGGTCCTAGAGGGAACATCAAAGAACTAATGGATTACACTTAGATAGAAGGAGAATTGTATAGAAGGCTGCCAGGAGGAATACTGTCCAGATGTATCACCGAGAAGGAAGGAAAGTCGAAACTAGAAGAATTACACGCCCAAGCATGTGGAGTTGCAGAAAAGGTCAGCCTATACAGAAGGATGCAACGCATGGGGTATTACTGGCCAGATATAGACAAGGAAGCAGCAATCATATAGGGGAAATGCCAGGAATGTCGTTTGGCAATTGATAAAGAAGAAAGCTACGCTGTGTTTATTGCAGAAGATTGGCGAGTTTCTTTCATAGGATACCTGGCTCAGGGGATCCTGCCAACCGACAGGAAACTGGCCCACAAGCTCAAAAAGCTAGCGTGCAGGTATTTCCTGCAGAATGACATTTTATTCAAAAAGGGATACCATGGGGATCCCCTCAGGTGCCTGGGACCAAAGGAAGCTAGAGAAGTAGTCAGAGAGGTACACTTTGGAGATTGTGGAAGTCACCCAGGGAAGAGAAGGCTGTACAAGCAGTTATTGTTGTTGGGATATTACTGGCCAACGATGAAAAGAGACTCTGAGGAGCTGGTCAAAACATGTCATGCTTGCCAAGTCTTGGGAGATGCAATTCACACTCACCCAAATGTCCTACAGGATATGACGACGCCATGGCCTTTTCATACTTGGGGGCTTGATCTCATAGGGCCTATAAACCCTCCATCCAACGGTTATATATGGATCCTGGCAACCACAGAGTACTTTACAAAATGGATAGAGGCCATCCCTTTGAAAAAAGCTACTGGAGCGGCTGTAGCAAATTTCATTCGAGACCACATCATTACAAGGTTCGGGATCCCCAGAAGATTGATCAGTGACAATGGAACCCCATTCATAAACAAAGATATGAAGGGGTTAACTGAAGCATATCACATCAAGCATGGAAGATCTACCCCATACTACCCACAAGGAAACGGCCAAGCTGAAGCTACTAATAGGGTAATGTTGAAGATCCTTAAGAAAATGAAGCATGAGTATGAAGGGAAATGGAGTGACCATCTAGCAGATGTGCTTTGGGCATGTAGAAGCTCTGTAAAGACAGCCACAAGATTCTCCCCATTCTCCCTGGTCTATGGAACAGAAGCCATCAGCCCCGTGGAGTTAGTCATTCCTACACCAAGGGTAGTTCTGGAGGAAAATCAAGGAGAAAGTGAGGACGCAAACAATGAAAAGAGGCTAGCAGATCTGGAAGGGGTAGAAGAAGAAAGAGAGTTGGCCAAGAAAAGGAGCCAGAGATACCAGCAAAGAATGACCAGAGCATATGCACAAGCAGTACGCCCAAGAGTGTTCACTGAAGGGCAATTAGTACTAAGGATGGCGGAGCACGTGAGGAGGAACCTGCCAGGGCCTTCCAAGTTCACCCCAAAATGGGAAGGACCCTACATCATCAATGCAGCTCATGAGAGTGGGTATTATTACCTTGCTAAAGAAGATGGGACAGTCCTGACAGAACCCATAAACGGGAAATGGCTGAAGCAATACTATGCATAAGGACAAGGGGATCTCGGTACCTCAGGGTCCTTTTACCAGCTTCACTATCTGCTAAGTTCTTTTTTATTTTTATCTTTTTTTATTTTTCAGCCTTTATCATGAATTCTGGTCTAAGATGATTTTGTTCAGGAACATGTGATAGATTGACACTTTGTGGTCAATACTGCACTAAATGATTTTTCTTTGTTCCTTAAAAATGACCATGTTTTAATGAAGTTCCTGTTTTCTTCAACATTTAAGTCTTTCTTTAAATACTGTAAAGACCAAGTTTGGATAGATTTAAGGAAGGATACCTGAGTCAAATAAAAAAAAAAGGTCTGTAATACCCTTTTACATATGGCCCAGGATCCACCTCACAAATAACTTCAGATATCCCACAGACAGTTCCAAGTGCATAAGTCTAGGATTACAGATAAAAGTAAAGTATCCAGGATACCTAGCCTAGCACTTGGCAAAAGGGGAACCTGTCAAAGTTCATGAACTGGGACCGTATCTTAAAAATATGTATAGGAAAAGATACCAGTGTACCTAGTTCAATACTTGCATAATAGATTACCGGGTACCTGGACCAGAACTTACAGTGAAGCCTGTGGAAATCATGGTCCAGGACTCAAGAAAAGAAAAAAGTCATAGGAAAGAAAAGACAATATATCAAAGAAAACAGGCAGATTCACATGCTAAGAAATGAGAAGCAGTTTTAAAACAAAAAAAAAAAAAAAAGAAACAAAGAGGAAAGCAATGTTCAAAAAAAAACTTATACAACCCCAAATTGTTTATGTAAATTTAAAATAAGCTAAGGAATGAGGCCGGCCAACAGGGAGGCATCCGGAGAAATAACAGGCACAGTCAAAGTAGAAAGGATCCTCTGCCGCTTGACCTTCAAGTCTTGTAAAACCTTGTGAGCATGAGCCAAAGCTTCCTCAGCAGCAGCTATCTCAGTGTCTATGCTCTTGAATGATTGCCTCTGAAACAGCATATGAGCTAGCAGACACAAGTGATCCAGCAAAAAAGACAAATTGAACTTGGCCTCCAGAAGGTCTTGCACCACCCCTCTCCACTCCAGAAGCTTTTCTTCAGACAAAGAATCTACAGAGGAATTCCTCAGGGAAACCAGCACAGCACACAACAACTCCATCAAAATATTGCCTAGAAAAACGCCTCCCCTGAAGCCACTGGTGAAATCCCCGTGACTCTTGAGCAGACTCTCTAGCAGTGGCAGGCCTTCCACAGGAACAGAGAAGTGCAGGAAGCTGCCATAAAAAGACCTAAAAACATGGAAATGGCTGGCAGGAAGACTGTTAAATTTCAAGAGATCAAAGCGAGCCAAGAAGGAGGAAAGCCTTGAATCAAGATCTGAGGCAGCCACTTTCGAGGCGTCCCCCATCACTGTGTCACCACTTGCAGAGACAGGAGGATTTACAACCTTTCGCTCTGGATGAAGGTCAGCAACTTGAACGGGTCTCACAATTCCTTCAGGGATAACAGGCTCAGAACCTGCAAAGCCTGCATCAATATTCAAAAAAAAAGAAAAGGAAGAACAGATTTATTCTTAAAAAAAAAAAAAAAAAAAAAGGGGAAAAAGAAGGACAAACCAGTTCCGGCTTCTTGAGGCAGGGCCTCTTCTTCCTGATCCCTTGACTTCCCCGAGGATTCTTGGAAAGAACATAAGGCAAGTTGAAGAAAAGGTGAAGGACCAATGGCAAAGTGGCTAAAGGAAGGAATAGATACAGGGGGCTTCGCCATAAAAAAAAAAAAAAAAAAAAGGGAAAGAGAAGGGCAAAGGGAAGAAAAGAGAAGAAAAGGAAACACAATGGGAGCAGCTCGCGCTCACTTTCTGAGCTTTCTGATTCTAGAGAAGAGGCAACACTGGGAGCGGATTTCTCACTGGTTTGACCTAAAAGGAGAAAGAAAAGGAGGAACTCAAAAAAAAAAAAAACTGGAAAATAAAATAAAAATATAACGCTATTTCAAGGAAACAAGGCTTACTTGTTTGTTTGGATAAAAGAGTGTCTCCCAAAGCACCTTTATCTGACAAGGATTGAGGAAACACAGTCCTGATAGGACTAGGAGTGCGTTCAAGATGAGGACTTTGAGATGAAGGGATCCTAGAAGCTTTGGGATCCTGAGAATCCTAGAAGCTTTGGGATCCTGAGAATCCTGGGAACCTTGCATCAGTTGCCCGGTTTCCTCAGCTGGACCACCAGTAGGGGGCTCCTCCCCCACAGCAGGAAAAATAACAGAAAGAGCTGTGACAGTTTCCTCTCTCAGAGCCTTACCAGTCATAAGAGGGGATACCTCCACCTAAAGGAAGAAGAAGAGAAAAAGGCAGTGCCAAGTAAAAAAAAAACAACAACGGGAAATGCTAACAGCACAATGTCAGAACAAAAGGGAGAGAACAAAAAAAGGGGGAACACACATACCACGTCGTCACCAGAACATTGGCTTTTACCCTTCTTGTGATCAGACTTGCGCTTGGACTGCAAAAGAAATCATCACTCGTCAGCGAAATAGAAATAAGTGCAACAAGGTGAACAGGTGAAAAAAAAAAAAAAAAGAGAGAAGAAGGAAAGAAGTCTTGCCCTTCTCTCTCTCTCTACAGATTCTCTAGAAGTCTTTTGCTTACTACGAGTACGCCCAGAGGGTCCTAAAGGAGGCTGGGATACCAAACCAGAGGATCCTAAAGAACCATGGACTGAAGCAGTCACAGGAACCTGGGAAAAAGAAGACTCTACCTTGGTCTTCTTCCGGGTCCTTGAAACCAAAGGTTCCTTGACATCTTTGCCTTCCTGAGATGCCAAGTGTGCTTGAGATTTCCCAGTTTTTCTTCTTTTCGTCTCAGAACCTATCTCCACACCCCCTATACTTTCATCAACATCAACAACTTTCATTTTCTTCGACCTGACATCCTTACCTTTACTCGGAGCAGTGGCAGCACTTATCGTCTCCACTGCACCTCTCTTGATGGGCACTCCAGAGGAAGCGCCAATGATGAGACTATCACCCAGCCAAGTCTCAGGAAAATCCTGTCCATAAGTCACCCAACCTCCCCTGGAGGCATGCCACTCTACGAAACCAATCTTGCTGCTTGCAGCAGCAGAAACAATCCCAGCAGTAGGAAGGGATAAACGCCTATTGAATGTCGGAGCAGAAACAATGCTAAGATTCGGGGCTTCCCGAACTGTACCAGAGCCAACATAGTCAACAAAAGACTTTTGTACTCTTCTCCAATAACTGGTGTAGCCACTAGAAGCAAAGACTCCTTTCTGGGAGTTAGGCACTGCAAATTGGGGGCTCCTCCATGACCAATAAGAAAAGGCCTGCAGCCTCAGGAAAGGATCCAAGGAAGGAAGGGATGTCACCACGTCCTTAAAGACTGGAGGAATGTCTTGGTCAAAACCAAATTGTCGGAGCACTCGGTGTGCTGAATAATGAGTATATTTTGGGCCACTTGAAGAAGGCACAGGAAGCCAGGAGGGGCTAATGCAGGCAAGATAAGTCAGACTGCCCTCATCACCACGGCGCAAGTCAAAGGTATTACCTGTAGAAGATAAAAAAGAAGACAACACAGAATCACACGCAAAGCCAGGGCCAAACTCACGAGGGGATCTCCAATGTAAGCTCCCTACTTGGTCAAATAACTCCACAAGATTGAGGCCACCACCTTTCAAGCTAATCCAACGAAAGATGATGGGAAAGGCATCGGTAGAATTGCCACAAAGACCCTTCACTGTGTCGGGGGATCCTTGGAACTTGTCCTTCACAAATTTCAAATTCCTGCACTTGGCCAAAGTAGCTGTAGAACGATCCCACATGAAAATCTGAAGGATAGCACAGTGAAGAGATGAAGTGATCACATAACAAGAATCACCCTCAGTCTCGTCTCCATGAAGCTGGTCCAATTGAGAGTAAACATGACCCAAAAACAAAGGGGCCAAAGGATATTGGGTACCTCGAGCCAACTTGATTGCCAACGAAAAAAAGGAAGACTTAACTCCGTACCCAGGAAACTCACTAAACAAGAATTTGCTAAGCCAAAAAGCCAGAAAACCGGCCCACCTCACTTCCTTATCTTTCTTACGAGAAAGGGTCATCACCCATCTCCCCATCCTAGTCGGCTTACCACCAGAAGAGGCAGCACGACCACCAAAATGACCAAACAATTTATCTTCTACCACGAGATCCTCACCAGAAAGATTAATGTCAAAGGGGCTCTCGTCACCAAACACCGGAATAAGGAAGTTATTAACCACATCTTCCAAGGTGATTGTCAATTCACCAGCAGAAAAGAAAAAAGTATGAAGGGAAGGGCACCAACGACGTACCAGATGCCTGAGCCCTTTGGCGTCCCTAAAGCCCTCAAGGTTTCTGGAAATAGCCACTGCCTTTAGGATACCGACGTGCTCCAAGCAACCCACAAACTCAGCATCAGACAGTTCCTTGTCTACCCATATAGGCCAGCCCTGAATCTTTCCCGGAACAAAATCAAAGAAAATAGGAACCGCCTCTCGAATTCCTTGTTTAATCTGAAGATCAAAAATCTCTCTAGGGTTAGGAACCTGGGCGGAACCAGCGAAACCCGCTTAGCCAGAAAACATCCAAACATGAGGGGATGGAGAAGCCTCGCCATGAGATACATGAGGGAAAAATAAACTGGGAGAATACCAAGGATCCCGTAAAGGGAAGGCCGGACGTTCGGCGACCTCGCGAGAATTGCTTGGAGCAGAACCAAAAGAACCTTCACCCTCAGAAGGACTGGGGGTACGCTCTCTCCTCTTTTGGGAAGAAGAAGAATCCATCGGAACAACACGTACAATGAGAAGAAAGGAGATTGAAAGTGCGAAAAGGGGAAGACCGGAGTAACAGAGAAGAAGAGAAACTCAAAGAATGAAAAAACTCAGAGAAGCAAAGTGATAAGATGAAACGGCTACAATAAAGGCGCAAGTAGCAGTTGGGGAAAACAGTTTATGGAAAGACGCGCCAATTGCAAAAAAATTTAATTTGAAGAAGGGATTAATCAGCGGTTATTAATGAGAAATAACGGGAAACGAGAAAAGTGGGTAGAGGAGTTTTACCTCAAATACTCAACTGCCACGTCCCGTGTAAAGAGGAAGCTGCAAAAAATAATAATTATAAGGGAACGCGACACGCAAAAAGGAGGTGACCAAAAGCAGCAGAAAAGGGTCGGGATCCCAAGTTAAAAGGAAGGGAACCCAGTAGAAGTTGAGAAAAGGGGATCCCACGAAAATCTTAGGAAACATAAATCACTCACGCGTGGGCTTCAGGCAACCCACGAGCTCGGGGGGCTAAATGTTGAGGTCTGAAAAAGGGTCATAGTGAAATAAGCCCAAAAAAAAAAAGAATAAGTCAAGCCCAAAAGAAAAATTCAAGCTAAGCCCAAAGTAGTAGATACAGGAGACCCATGAAGGAATAAAAGAAAAGCCCAGAGGATCCTAAAGCCCAGAAAAAAGAAGCATCCAAAAGAAAAAGAGGACCACGGCAAAGGATGAGAAGCAAGGATCCTCAGGAACCATCAATAGGTGCGGATCCCTTCAGGCACAAAGAAAAAAAAGGAAGACTGGGACAGCTCGATAGAAAAAGACAGAAGAAGAAAACAAGAAACAAAAACAAAAAAACGCGAGCGACCTCTCATGGCACAGACAGAAAAGGCCTCGGGGAACCAGGATAGGGAAGAAGAATGATAACAAACAACTTTCAAAATGACAGAACAGGATTCCGCCCAAATAGGAAAAAAAGGGAAAAAAAGGAAGACGCCAGAAATGGGAATGCCGAGAAGGGCATACCTCAGCACGTCCCAAAGAAGATGGCCAACCAAGAACTTTCAAAAGAATCAGAGCTGAAAGAAAGAAAGAATGAGAAAAAACGGAAAATGGACTTACCGAGACGATGGGAACAGGACATGCTTTGTTTGCAAAAGAGCAAAACAGGGGAACCAACGGTTCCCCGGGAAGACCAAAAAACTCCATTATAAAAGGAGGGGATGAGTTGTGAAGAAAGAGCAGCGAAAGAAGAAAGAAACATAAGAAAGAAGAAATTCTCTAGGAAAAACTATCAGAAAATCTGTGCAGAAAGGAAAATACTAAGGGAAAAACAAATATTGCTTCCCAGTATCCTGTAAAAGCCACTATTGCACATACTCGGATTCAACGAGAATCAAACTTTGCAAGTTTTGAAGGCTGAAATAGCCATTCAAGACTGCAATTTTTGAGCTTGATTGAACCTTGTATCACGTCCTAGTGAGCTTTCTGTAATCAAACAGATAATGTATTAATGAAACATTGCTTCATATTTCCCAGGATCCCCACAACACTAATTTTTATCGCTTTGCTAATCCTGTTTCTTTCCTTCTGAATTTACCTTGTTAATTTTTGGCACTCTTCGATATCCTTGTTTGTCATTTTCTTTATATTATCAGGAGTATTCTCTGCATTTCACTTGATTCTTAAATAACTCGTTAGCTGCGGTGAGTCAAGGCCCGGTCCATCAAATCCTCCTTTTCATTTAGGCCCAGAATCCTTGGGCCTGAGTGTCACGAAAAAGGCACTCTCACAAACGTTAGTAACTTGTGCCCGGCTGTAGAGTCCACAAGTTGGTCTATTCTCAGTAGAGGGAAGCTGTCCTTTGGGCTCGCCTTGTTCAGGTCTGTGAAGTCTACACACATCCTCCATTTTCCACTTGCTTTCTTCACTAGGACGACGTTCGCGAGCCACTCAGGATAGTACACTTCCTGGATGAACCCTGCCGCCAATAGTTTGGTAACTTCGTCTGTAACTGCTTGATCTTGTTCTAGGGCAATGACTCTTCGCCTTTGCTGGACGGATTTCCGTTTTGAATTCACATTCAACTTATACTGGATGACTTCTGGAGCTATGCCCGTCATGTCCTCGAGGCTCCATGCGAAGACATCTATATTCTCTTTAAGAAATTAGATAAGTCTTGTTCTCATCTCAGGGCTTAGCGTCCTCCCTATTTTTGTCGTCTTGTTCGCTTCTCCTTCAGCCAGTTCCACTATTTCTAGGGCTTCCATTTTGTCTTCGTCCTTCTCTTCGATCATTCATGTGTGGTTCTCCTTTACAGCCAGGATGGCTTGATAACATTCTCTGGCCAGGACTTGATCTCCTTTTACTTCGCCAACACTGTTATCTGTTGGGAATTTCACCTTCAAACAGTAGGTGGACGTGGCCGCTTTCGACTTTTTGAGCGTGGGCCGTTACTGTCAACGTCATTATGCCTTTGGGGTATACCCTATCTCCACTGAAGCTGACGAAGGGGGACTCAAACGAGCGCAGTCTCCTTGGGTCTAGCCTTAGTTACTGGAAGGCGGGGAGGTAGATGATGTCTGCAGAGCTACCGTTGTCCACGAGGATCCTCTTGGTATTGAATCCCTCTATATTCAGCATTATGACCAAAGGATCATTGTGGGGCTGCTTCACTCCCCTGGCGTCTCCTTCATTGAAGGACATGTCCCTGTCTATTCGTCGCTGCTTAGACGGAGGTATGGTGTGGGCACTATTTACCTGCCTTTGGTATGCTTTCTTGAGGGATTTAAATGATCCCCCTGAGAATAACCCTCCTGTAATCGTCTTTATCTCCCCGATCACATCCTGTAGAGGTTGGGACGGGCGGTCGTCATCTCGGGAAGAGGACCCATACTGGTTCTTGTTACCGTCCCTGAACTTACTATATTCTCCATTCTTCACATATTTCTATAATTTCCCTTTCCGTATCAACTCCTTTATCTGCTCCTTTAGGTCTCTACAATCTTCCGTGTTGTGGGCGTGATCTTTGTGGAATCGGTAGTACTTGTTCTTGTCACGGACATTAGGGGATGAGTGCAATGGTCTTGGCCATTTGAGATAATGCTCGTCCTTAATCTGCGTTAAAATTTTGTCAAAGGCATAACCAAAGGAGTAAATCTTACCGTCCGAGGCCCTTTATCATCTCTCCTCCTATTCCCGTCATTGTTCCGATGATCTGGACGCTCTCTCTTTTGACCCATACAGTTGTCTTCTTTCTTTGCCTTGTCTCCTTGCTTCCCTACATCCTTTATGGCTGCTAAAGCATCATCAGCATTCATGTACTTTTATGCCTTCAGGAGCATTTCTACCATCGTTTTTGGTGGATTCTTTGCGAGGGAGGCCACGAGATCTCTGGATCTCAATTCCGCTTTGAAGGTCGTCAGCTGTACCTTGTCATTAGCTTCGTCCACCTCCAAAGTCTCCCGAGTAAAGCGTTTCACGTACGACCTCAGAGTTTCATTCTCTCCCTGCCTAACGGTGGGTAAGTGGTCCGTCGGCCTCTTTGGACGCTGTCCCCCTATGAAATGACGCAAGAAGGCATTGCTTAACTACTCGAAGCTGTCTACGGACGAAGTCGACAACTTTGTGAATTATTCCCTTGTAGCTCCTTTGAGAGTGGTGGGAAAGGAATGACACAGTATTTCGTTCGGTGGCTGTTGAAGACCTAGATTCGTCTTGAAGGTATTAAGGTGATCCTGAGGGTCTTTGAGTCCGTCGAACGGCTTAAGTTGAGGTAAGCAAAACTTCGACGGTACAGGGCATTCAAGTACCGCCGTGGTGAAAGGCGAATCCGTGGCCCTTACCATTCTGTCTACGCTTCGGTCTGTCTTCTCCTTAATAGCACTCCTCAGTTCGTCCATCTCCTTCCTCATTTCTCGAAGGAGATCTGAATTCTGCTCGTCCAGAGTAGTTGGCCTCTGAGGGGTACCCCTCTTGTGGCTATCCCCTTCTCCTTCCAGGTTATCTTTGGACCGGTTCTCTTCCTGTTGAGCCTATTGGACCTGTTGGAGTCGTAGCTTCATTTCCTGGTTTTGCTTGGTGAGTTCTTCAATGGTGGCCGCAAGGGCTTGAACTTGCTGGGCCAAGGCTGCAGAATCTGGATTGGGTTCCATCTGAATGTGGAGGGTTGATGGAAACTATGTTTTCAAATATGAATTTGAAAATGTCGTTTCCCACAGACGGCGCCAAACTGATGAAACGTGAATTCGTCAGTCGAGATGGGCAGATGGAATCGGCTTCTTGTTAGCGTGAATGTATCCTCTATGATGGTCACCGGTGTGGTGCCTGCCACAATGCCTTCGATGCTAAAGTTAGAACAGAAAAGCACTTTGCGAAATGAAATGTATAAGTCAGATAACAATAGGTGTAGTGTGTTTTTATGTACCTTCTGTTGACAATGTGAAGGCTTTATATATGTGGTTTTGGTTGCTAGCCGTTGGGGTGTTAATGCCTTTCTTAATAACGCCTCCTGCCCAATAATGGGGCTTTTAATAGACTCCCAACGGTCTGCTTGGCTGGTTTCGTAATTGCCCAAGTCACTGGCTGGCTTCATTGAATGATTTTCCTGCCCTCGTCAGTGATGACTGGTTTCCTCGTCACTAGGGATGACCTCGTCATTAGTGTTGACTTCGTCAAGGGGACGTAATCTCGTCACTCCCATCAAGGGGGATAGCGTTAATGTTAGGGCAAACTCTCTATACTGGAAATGGACTGTTCACAAGTTGGGCATATTTTGCAAGAAATAAAGATGCTGGTGGCTGATCTTTGCAATGGTTTTTTCTTATGTGTTAGACCATCTGGTAACTTAGTGATGCACTCTTTAGTTAAGTTTGCTAAATCTATTTCTAATTATGTAATTTGGATAAAAGATTTCCCTCCTCCTGCCTTAGAAGCTCTGTCTTTTGAGGTAAATGTTTCTCTGTTGTGAATGATAGTGTAGTTTTTCCCTTACAATAAAAAAGGATGGCAAAACTCAATAGTACAGAACAGATTTAAAAGCTAATTCTCCAATACCATCTAATCGGGACTCCCATTGTGGAAATAAGGTTAGAGGCTTAGCAATC
This sequence comes from Quercus robur, assembly GCF_932294415.1. Lineage (NCBI taxonomy): Eukaryota > Viridiplantae > Streptophyta > Magnoliopsida > Fagales > Fagaceae > Quercus > Quercus robur. Next base: position 17,625,227 of record NC_065539.1, read on the forward strand.
AAACTGTGGTTTAAATTTACAATACAAAAACCTTTCATCCACAATCCAGGCTTTCGCCATTTTTTTCCTCTTTTCTTTGATTAGTACTTGAGCCTCAAGTTTATAAGTCTATACACTTGAACAATTTCAAGTACCTTTCAACTCCAACCAGTACCTATTTCCTTTTACTTAATTTAGAAATCCTGAATTTTCTCTAGTTTTCAAAACCTTTTTACTCTTGAAATCACAACTATAGCATCCCAAAATCCCCCTACAATTCTTGCTGCCAAAAAAATCCTTAAACGGAGATTTTTGTTTCTACCAATCCTGTAAGAGTCATTATTTCTATTCCAAATTGAACCTCAAACCTCGTAAAATTATAGGCCCGTGGCCCGCGGGCTTGATAAAATAATAAGCTCATTGGCCCATTAACAAACATCAATAAGAAGGGGGAAGCATGTTCGGCAAGCAAAGGGATGTGACGTCCAGCATACATCACCTCCAAATTAATGCTATCTACCGACTAGACTGGCCGCATTATTTATAGAATGACAGGAGATGGAGCCAGAACTTTGACGGGGCGAAAGGTTCTGCAGAATCTCAGTCTCTCAGACCTGCGAAGGTGCAGAGCCAACGATGCTACAGCATCGATTGCACTAGGTTCAGTGTTCAAAAATAAAAACACGCGTTTGGCAACATCATATCTGTGTTTAGTGTAGCTTGAAAATTGTGGTTGAAAATATGGTTTTTAAATGATGCTTTTTCGAAATCACCCGTGGGCCCGTGGCCTCTTTGTAAACAACAAACAACATTGAAAGTGACAATACCGTAAATACCTTCAAACACAGTAAAGATCACCCACCTGATGTGACATATCTGTGTTCAGTTCTCTTCCTCTCATAAGCCCCTCTGCCCTCGTCAAATAAAAAAATTTATTTTGTATAGGATGTCAGCTTTTTTTTTTAATTAAACACATATATCAAATATATATTACTCCTGACATCACGTGCAATCAACGTTAAAATAAGCTATTATTAATCAATCACGTCCTTCTTCTTCATTCAGCTATCCAACCAACCTTGGATTCCATTGCCTTGCGCTTCCATGACCAGCAACGAGAAGAAGCTTCACATAGCCATGTTCCCATGGCTAGCCTTTGGGCATATGATCCCCTACCTAGAGCTCGCCAAGCTCATAGCTCAAAAGGGTCACCGCATCTCCTTCATATCCACCTCTCGAAACATTGATCGCCTCCCCAAACTCCCGCCCAATTTGGCTTCCCTCATAGATTTGGTGAAACTTCCATTACCCCACGTGGACAACCTCCCAGAAGATGCCGAGGCCACCATTGATGTCCCTTCAAACAAGGTCCCGTACCTCTCAAAGGCATACGATGCTCTCCAAGACTCTGTGGCTCTGTTCCTAAAAGACTCACAGCCAGATTGGCTTCTTTACGACTTTGCTCCTTATTGGTTACCAAGAATAGCTCGGGAACTAGGCATCCCAAACGCTTTCTTCAGTATATTCATCGCTGCCTTACTGAGCTTCATGGGGTCGAAAGCCCTTTTCGGCGACCGCAAGAACCCAGAGGATTTTACAGTGCCGCCCAAGTGGGTCCCATTCCCAACCACGGTGGCGTATCGGTTCTTCGAGAGTATGAAAATCTTCGAGTGCACAGAGGCCGACGTGTCAAACGTGTCTGTTTTTTCCCGTTTCGTGGAAGTACTTGATGGTTGCGACATAGTGGTTGTGAGAAGCTGCATGGAGCTCGAGCCAGAGTGGCTATGTCTTCTTGAGGATCTTCACAGGAAACCGATTCTCCCAATTGGTCAACTTCCCACTATAGTGCTCAACAGCGAGGATGAAACCGACACATGGTTGTGGATGAAAGAGTGGCTGGACAAGCAAGCCAAAGGTTCAGTAGTGTACGTAGCATTTGGGAGCGAGGCAAAGCCTAGTCAAGAGGAACTCACTGAGATAGCTCTTGGTTTGGAACAGTCCAAGTTACCCTTCTTCTTTGTACTAAGAACTCGACGTGGGACAGCTGATACTGGGTTGATCGAGTTACCAGAGGGGTTCGAGGAGCGAACCAAAGGACAAGGGGTGGTTTGTACGAATTGGGTACCTCAGCTCAAGATTTTAGCTCATGACTCCGTTGGTGGATTTTTCACTCACTCTGGGTGGACCTCAGTGGTGGAAGCACTTCAGTTTGGGAGAGCTCTCATATTGTTGACTTTCTATTCAGACCAAGGGATTAATGCTAAGGTTCTGGAAGAGAAACAAATTGGGTATTTGATACCAAGGAACGAGCAGGATGGTTCGTTTACAAGGGACTCGGTAGCTAAGTCACTAAGGCTGGTGATGGTAGAGGAAGAAGGCAAGCTGTACAGGGACAAGGCTCAGGAGATGAAGGGTCTGTTTGGAGACAGGCAGAGTCAGGATCTATACTTGGAAAGTTTCCTTGATTACCTGAAAACCCATCAACGTCTCTCCAAATTGCCATCTGAAAACATTTGCAGTTGAATAAATCCTAGCTATATACCAGTAGCCAACAACATTTGGAAATCGTTATTTCTTCTCTTTGCTTCATTAATGGTGGGTTTGTTAAGGTATCAGCTTCCAGGGATTATGGTTAAGCTTTCTTGTAGCTTATTGCTTTTCTCGATTGTCAGCTTTTTGCTTTTCTGTCTAAATAAAGTTGTCTTCGTTTATTTAAAATTTAAAAAAAAAATTGTGGATCATTTGAAAATTTTGGGTTTGGTTTCAAAAATTACTTTGAAAAATATAAGAAATCCAGGCATCTTAGGGGGTGGGGTTTTGATATATGTGTTTGAAAATATATATTTTTGTTGTTTGAAAATATGTGTAGGTGAAAAAGTGTATGAAAATATATGTAACGTTGTTTAAAAATTAAAAATGTGTGTTTGAGTTGGTATACCAAGCACACCTTGGTGTTCTAATAATTATGCATGTTAGTTTTGGATCATTGTTCAAAAAACTGAAACCAATTCATAACATATTTTTCCACTTCAACCGGTCATACATTTTTTTCGTACCATTTCAAGGGAGAAGGCATATTACAAAAGTGCATAAACAACTGGAGAAAAACAGCAATGGGGCATTGGCCCACGGGTTGCCACTTTAGCTATAGATCACAGTTCTTTTACAACCACATGGAGTACCTAGAACACATCACAGTGAAAGCCACTTTGAGTCAAAAAACAAAGATCAGCTAATCTAGTACTATCTAGCCAATCAGAGGCTCTTTTCATCTTGAATGTTTGCAGAAGACTCTTGCTATCACTTAGAAACAAAACATGCTGAAAACCTTGATCTTTTGCTACTAGTCCAGCTTCAATCACTACCTCCAGCAATGCCCCAATTGATGTTCTAGCATTACTACTAATTGCTCCGAAAAACACCTTACCCCCTTGAACCGTTAATGCTTCATAAGCAGTGTCATTTCTATATGGTCTCCTGCTCCTAGCTCTTGCAAGCTTGATGCTTAGTTGCCAGTCCCCTGCTGCGGACTGATTCTCTAGTTTGGTGCATTTGTCATCTCTGCCCCTGGAGTGCTATAATTTGAGAGGGTGTCCTTGTACCTGCAAGATAAGTTTTAAGCAATTAGAATCACTTCCACTGGATTTGGGGTAATTCCTTGATGAACCACTATGTTCCTATAAGTCTAGATAGTCTAGAGAGTGGTAAAAATATCCTGCAAATAACACAGAATCCGAATCACTCAGATTATGTCTTGAGAGGAGTTGTTTTAACCAATGTTGAACAGAGATACTGGTGTAATTTGATGTGTGAACGGCTAGGGTAGAACCATGCCAGCAAGCTTTTACAAAGGGGCAGTGAAGAAAAAGGTGAGTATGGCTTTCTTCCTCCTCATTACACATTGGGCACAACCTTGTTGTTGAGATGCCCCTGGCATGTAGATTGAGGAGGGTAGAAAGACAGTTATGTAGAAGTTTCCAAATAAAGATGCTTTAGAGTACCTTTACTTTCGAAAAGGACCTCCACCAACCCATATGTGCTTGAAAGTGCCTAGATTGACTTAATGCATCCCTAGTTAAAAGTTCATAAGCTTTTTTCACTTGCTAATCCCCATTTTTTGAGAACTTCCAGTGGAGTTTATCCTGCATAGAATTTGTCTTGGAGATATTGTTAGGACATATGTGTTTCACTTGTTAGGACATATGTGTTTCACTTGTTAAGACCATATGTCATTTTTTTATGTAATTGGCTAATCCTTTGACAAAACGCACTTTACTTGTATTTGGGTAGATTTAGGATATGTTTAATAGTTCAAGAAACATGTTGTTCAAGTCTAGTATTAAAGCCATGAAGATTGGACCAAGAAACAAGTAAAGAAAAGATGTTCACTAAAGCTGGATAGATAGCTCGACACCTGCGGACAGATATCTCGACACCTCTTGACAGCTAGGTTATCTATCGAGCTCTTCAGTTGAGAGATATCGCAATCTTGACACCTCTCGATAGCTAGGTGGATCGATCGAGAAAGCTCCTGTCTCCTCGACAGCTCCTGAATAGCTGTATCTGTTGAAGTTTAAAGCTTGACACCTCCCGATTGATCGAGGTTACGGGAATTTAGATTTTCAAATCTGATTTTCAGCCTATGATGACATGTATGTGTAGGGTTTCTTTTTTCACAACCCTAAACCTATATAAGGCTTATTTTAGAAGCCGTCACATAAGAAAATATAAGGAGAACATATGCTAAAGGTGACCGATGCCTTATTCTCTCTAAAAGAAGCTACTACGTCTTTGCGCCTTAGAGTTTTATAACCAAGTGCTTCTTGATCTTCATTGTTGATGAAGTGAAGAACTTTGTAGCCAACATTCTTCTTCCTCAAGTTGGTGAGTAAGTCACATACTGGGATTCGTGCAAAAGAGTTAGTCACGTACTGCGATCCGTACAACAAAAAGGGTGGCATTCATATATTGAAGAGTTCAAAGGTTCTGGAGCAGTAGAAGGTTTTTGCTGTGAGTTCATTTACGGGGATTGTAGAGTTTAGGGACAAATGTTTTGTACTAGATCTGAAACTTCTCTTTACTATAATGAATTGCTTTTTGGGAAGGTTTCCCCCTAGGTTTTTTTACTGTGAAACTAGTTTGTTTCCTTGATTTTCCTGGGTCATCATATCTTGTCTTATTTATTTTTCCGCTGTATGATTTTGATATGATATTGATGTTTGTTTGTTTTAACAAGTTTTATTCATAATAAATCTAATTAACAAACTTGGATTTAAAACTTGTTAATTCTATCAACCGGGGTCTAAATTTTCCAACAGATACGAATTTGAAGAATTACAAAGGCCTTAGGAAACGGGTACAAACTTCTAACAAAATCTACCTTCCAATTCCTAGTATCGTGATCAATTAAATCCCCCACAGTACCTATGGGGAGATGAGGTTGGGATAAGTTCATATTTGGGTGTAAGGTCCAGTTCCTATGGTTTAGAAGGATGTTATATCCATTCCCAACTCTCCACTTTCCTTCCCTCAAAAACTGATTTTCTTGTTTGATGATATTGTAGGAGGCAAAATTTTAAGCCAATCATAAAATGCCACATCAAAATTTAGTGGCAAATTCTAAATTAATGTCACTAAATTAATCAAATTAGATGATGACATGTGTCATCCAACTTGGCATCACATTGGCACATCAAAATTTGCCACGTGTAATTTGGCCCACAAAATAAAGATAAATTTCATATTTAAAATTTATGGATAATTAACTTTATTAAAATAAATAAATAAATAAGATAAAGATAAATTTTTTTGTTCAAAATTTGATAGATAATTATCTTTATTAAAATAAATAAATTAAATAGAGATAATTATTTATCTTGGTTGATTATTATCTTTATCAAAATGTGATCTTTATCAAAATAAATAAATAGAGATAATTATCTCTAAGAAGAATTTGGACTAATCAAAAGTCTTTGAAAGTATGTCTACTACATACTTTCAAGCATATCAATTCAAAGTGGAGCTTATCCTCTGAAATCACTATAAATAGAGGACATCCCCTTTCATTTTGACCACAAAGTTTTCAAGAGGCCCAAGATCTGGAGAAATTCGGTCTCAAGAAACTTTGAAGAACTTGAAGAACATTCGAAGGGCTTGAAGAACTTGAAGGACAATAAATCTCTCATAAGCTTGAAGCTAGAGATTTATTGTGAAGACTGATCAATCCATCTACCAATTAAAGTCAAGAAGATTCTTGTTCGAGTCAAATTCAATAAAGATAGAATCAGAGGATTTTCTTTTGTAAAAGAATTGAAATAGAAATTGTACTCATTATACATCAATACAAATTTATATTTGCAAACCATATTTCTTTTCAATTGTTTGACTTTCTGCAATTGGGAAATTTTGTGTTTACAAATATTTCTCCAAACCTATGAGTGATGGGGTTTTGACCTACAATCCTGGATAGAACAAGTAGGAAAGTACCTAGACTTAAAGGTTTTAGCTAAGAGGGATTGGGGATTCTAACAAATTCCCCAACATTGTTTGTTAAGCATTGCCTGATTCATGTATTTGAACTTCTTAATTCCCAACCCACCAAGTTTCTTAGGTTTGCTAATCTTATCCCAGTTAATTAGATGAAGCTTGTTCTCACCATGATCATGACCTCACCAGAAGGCACGGATAATTGAGTCCATTTTACTACAAACATGTTTTGGAACTTTAGAACATGAAAAGGAATATAATGGTAGGGATTGAAGAACAGAAGCTATTAAAGTTGTTCTACCTGTTTGGGATAAAAGTTTCATTTTCCAACCTTGAAGTTTTGCTTTTTGTTTATCAATAAGAAATTGGACGTCAGCAACCCTGCTACCTCTCAACTTGAATTGGACACCAAGATACTTGTTAGGTTGTTGGACCAGATTGACTTAAAGAGTCTTGGCAAGGCTTGCTTGTTCCTTCATAGGCATGTTTGGTGAACAAAATACATTAGATTTAGCCAGATTGATAGATTGACACGAGATGGAGCAATACCACTTCAGGATGAGCTGAAGATTTTGAACAAAAATTTTATCCTTCCTTCCTTAGGGAAAAATCTGAGCAATGGAGGAAAATGTTGGAAAAGAAATCAAGAAATTGAAAATAACTCCAAAACTTCTAACATGTAATTTGATTTTCGTAGTAAAAAATGTAAAATTATGATACAGTTCTAACAAACAGTACCCGTCTTGGGCTTTGTGGTTAGTTTAATCATTTATGTGTTGTTTGTCTCTTTAGAAGAAGGAATAGCAACTAATTAAAACAAAATTTTCTCATTTGAATTTTTTTTTTTTTAACGAGAATTAACCTCATGTTTTATTTTATATGAAAACTGGTCGACTGCTTGTGTGTTTTAATAATTTTCAAACTTCTATACTTAAATTTTATGATTAGTTTGGATTGAGGGGAAGGAAGGGAGAGTAGAGAAGAGTAGAACAGAATTAACCCAAAATTAGCTTATTTTCAACTAACTCTACTCTAATCTCCCTTCATTCCAAACAGACCCCCAAGATAATTTAAACTTCTTGAAATTTTGTAGAACTTCAACTATAATTGAATTAATCTATATTTAGAGACACAATATTTTTCACAATTGTTAATATGATATGTTGTGATTTATGGATAATAAAAGTAGTGCCAATAGTAGAATAAGTGAAAATGAGTGCTCACACATTTTAAAAACTCAAACTTATAGAAATAATTTTTAATCCAAGGATAATTTAAAATTTTTAAAATTTTTGTATTACTTCAATTAGAGTAAAATTTCCATAATAAAAAAAAAAAGTAGATTCTATATATTTATACAACAAGTCTAGGTACACAATATAATTTACAACTACTAATACTTTCTATTGTGATTTGTTCATAATAAAAATGGTTTTAGTTGTAGGCCAAAATGAAAGTGATATTGCTCCAATCACAACACCATTAACATTTGTGTAAAAAGTTGTGACTCTAACATTATTCATATTTATATCTATATAATAAAACTAGCATAATTTTCCATAATAAAACTAGCATATTTCTAATGATTTATTTTTTATTTTTTATTTTTTGGTTTAGTGTCATAATTTTCCATTCATCTTAATTTGAGATTTACACGTTTGTACAATTGCACTTACAAACTATTGATACAACCAAGAGTGTTACGAGATTAGCTCCAAAAATAAACACTGAAATAGCATTGAAATCATAATTTTTTAATATTAAGTAAATGCATAGAAATGATTCTAATTAGCTCAATTGGTAAAGTCTTTTTTTATTAAAAAAGAGATTTGACATTTGAACCTTGCCTATACCATTAACCAATAACTGTCTTAGACTGATGATAAAGAGCAATTTATCGTGGAGTGGACGTCATAGGTTGAAAATTTTTTATTAAAAAAAAGTAAGTGCACCAAAGTGGGCCGAATGGACTGAATTTGACCGAAAATGATTGATACAAACCAAAGTGGACGAAAAGGGTCCAAATAGATCGAACGGACCAAATTGGACCGAAGTGAATCGAAATGGACTGATATAAACCTAGTGGACCAAAAGGACTGAAGTGGACTGATATAGAACTAATGGACCATAGAGGATCATATGGACTGATATAGATTGAAGTGGACCAAATGGATTAAGTAGACCGAAATGGACTGATAGAGACTAAAGTAGACTGAAATGGACTGATATAGACCAAAGTGGACTGATATAGGCAGAAGTGGACCGATATAAATCGAAATGGGCCAAATTTAGATATATATAAAAAAAAAAATTTCATAAACCCTAAATTGAGATTTATGGAAAGTAATATTTTTTATTAAAAAAAAGCAACTAAACAAGTGTAACATGCGTGCGAAGAGGCTAGTTTCTTCTAATACAACCGTTGATTGTGCTTAGAGGATTTTCTATTTCTTTTAAATCTTAGTAGTTTCTTTTTTCTAGGTTTTTTTGCCATTAATAAATAAATCTTAATGATAATGATAAGATACAAATAAAACAAACTTTTTGTGAACGGATTCATATCTACCTACCTTTACATGATTTATGATGCAAAACTAAATCAATTGCAAATTCATGCATCATACTTCTCTTAATAAGTAAGAACCAAAATGCAGAAAACAAAATAATGGGTCTGTAGTGGGCCTTTTGTGGTTAAAGTGGGCTGGGCTGCCTCCGGCGGTATTGGGCCCAAGTATTCTGAGTAAGGGAGTTGAGATCGGTCCAACTGCAACTCAACTTGGTCTAGCTTGTGCACAAACTATGCCTCGTCTGCCAGGAGCACACTTACGACGGGCAGAACTGTTTTAGATGGGTTATGGCAGGCAGATATGATAATAATAATAAAATAAAATACTTTGAAATCTTTATTAAGGTAAATAGATAATCCTTACTTAAGAAAAAGATAATCACAGTTTTAACAGCAATTATTTTATAAGAAAAGTAAGGGGAACAAGTGGGTAATATATGAGTTGATTGAGAGAGGAAATAAATTAGATCAAGTCTGATCCGCAAAACCAAAACCAGAGAGGGAAGAACACCTCTTCTCAAAGTGAATAATCTCTCAGCGAGATCCTACCATGGAAATTAATCACTTTGAGGGAAGTGGACCTGAATGTTTAGTACACAAGAATGTCTTTCGTTTTTGATAGAGAGCAAGATTTTGAGAGGGAGAGAGGGAATCAACCTATTGGTGCATGTCTGCCGTTCTAACTCTATCTTTTTCTTTCCTTCTTTTCTAATATTCCCCTTTTTCTTATCTTTTTTCTTTCTTAATCCTTGTTTCTATTTCCTGGCTTTCAAGTTTTCAATATTGTGGTGCTTATTGTTGTTGTTGTTGTTGTTCCTGTACATGGCAAGGGCCTCTTTGTAGTCCCTGCTGTGACCAAATTTTACTATTTTAGCCCTTGTAGGGGCCTTTTGTGCGTATTGTGCATTGGGCTGGGCTGCCTCCTGTTGTAATGGGCCTGAATGTTTCTGAGTAAGGGAGTTGGGGCCAGTCTAATTATAACTCAACTTGGGTCGGTTTGTACACAAACTTATGCCTTGTCTGCCAGGAGTAAGCTTACGGCAAGCAGAACTGTTCCAGATAAGTTACAGCAGGCAGATATAATAACAATAACCAAAACAGAGTATTCTGACTATTTAAATAAATGGCTAAGTAATCCCTACTTATAAAACATAATTACAGTTGTGATAATGTCATTCACAGAGAAAGTAAAGGAGAAAGAAAATAATATGAACTAATCAAGAATGGACATAAATCAAGTTTTAAGTTTGGTTTACCGAAGTAAAGCCAAAGAGGGGAGAACGCCTCCTCTCAATTCAAATAATCTCCCAGGAAAATATCTTGCCGTAGGGATTAATGGCTTTGAGGGAGTTGGACCTGAATGGTTATTGCTCAAAAGGAATCCTTGTTACGTTTTGGAAGAGAGCAGGATTTGAAGGGGGAGAGAGGGAAACCGACCTACTAGTGCATGCCCCTTGTATTATCTCTTTTTTTTCCTCAATTTCCTTTCTTTTTTTCTCTGTTTTCTTTCTTATCTTTTTTTCTTTTCTTTTACTCTGTTTTCTTTTTTTTGCTCCGTGAATGCTCTGTTTTTCGATCCCTACTTCAGGGCACGACAAAGGCCCTTTTATAGTGCCTGTGGTAACCAGTTTTTACCACTTTGCCCCTTAACCGCCTTTGTCTGGTCTGGGCGTACTTGTCGACCACCAAAGGTGTGTGACACTTACCCTTGCCAGACAAAGGCAGGTTTGTTTCATTCCTCAGTCCACCGTAGCACTCTTTCTTGCCACGGTATAAATGCTTTCTCTCTCTTTCCCTCAAGGCATGCACCTAACGGTTCCCCCCTCAACCTTGCCTCTTTTGGGTGGTCTGTCATCCCAATAGGACGTACCTCCCAAAAGGGCTTGGGCAGGAGCCGCAAAATAGGTCATTTCCCCTCTCCCCACCACTAAACCATACCCCCTTTACCTCTTACCTTTGGCCCATGGCCCCACCATGTCTCATATTGGCTGGGTACAGGCTGGTGGTGCTTGGGCCTTGCGCGTGCTCTCCTTTCAGATATGTCCAAAAGTCTGCCTGCTGCTCATGTGTCTGCCATGATCTAGAGACTCTCCGTCCGTGTTTTCTGACCTTTTATGTGAGCTTTTCTTTGGTTTCCCGCTCCATTTAAAAGCTGGACTTTGTCTGATGATGGGCCTTACCTTTCTTTGGCCCACTCTTGATTTTCTTTATTTCTTGCAACGTTGTACTGTTATTCCTACCGTAATAACTTAATCCTGCTGGACATTTTTTGGGCCAGCCGTTTATTCCTTCTTTTAGTGGCTTGTCATGGCCACTGTTTTTGCTTTTACTTATGGGCTCCTATGTCCCTTTGGGCATCCACGGCCCGTTTGCTTTCTTTGGGCTTCCTCGGCCCATTTGCTAATTCCACACTCCCATGGGCTTTTTACTAACTTCATTGGGCTTCCCTGACCCAATAACCTTATTCTCATCTTTGGAGTTCATGGGCCTGCCATAAACCCCTTACTCTCTTTGTTTGCATTGCCTTGGGCCTGCGGCGATCCTTTCTCCCTTTTCTTTCTCATACACTGCCAATGGGATGCTATTTCTTTCTTTCCGGGCTTCTTTGAGCCCACTTGCTTCTTCAAGACCCATTTGTTTATTTGTTGGGCCTGTGATCCATTATTCTTGCCGCTTAGGCCTAATGGTTTTTTGTTATCTATTTTGTCAATTCCTTGTTGCCCTTATTATTGGGCTTTCTTCCTGTCTGCCTGGGCTCTCACAAATGGCCCTCAACATTTAGCCCCCTGAACATATGAAACATTCCTACGATTCATATGTGAATGAAAAGGTGTTTCTGCACTTCTCTCATCTTTTCTCTTCTTCTCTTTTTCGCGGGTCTTTTTAACCCTAACCATACGTCTAATCATGCTTATCAAGCAAACCTAACATAAATCCATCATGACAATCATCTCATCACAAACCTTAGAATACATCTATCATGGCATCTCATTAACCTAGCATTCATCATGTCATCATATCACATCCAAGGCTTGTAAGCATTCATACATCATGTTAAGGCAACAACATAAACACGGCAACATTAAAAGATTATATTGGAGCATCAAGAACATATTATCCAACCAAACATATTCATACTCATCATCAAACCATGTTATCAAACAATGTGCATGTACATGTGAATGCATGACTTACATTCACTTACCTTACCGTATCAATGCATGAACATGTGAATGCGTGCTCATGGTACTTAGACAAGAAAAAAGAAAGAGAAAACCCTAATCTAACATGTTAGAAGCATACAACATTCACCTAACATTCATCTAGCATCACATCATATATCTCATCTAAGGCAACAACATGCAAACATCAAAGGATCATAGCAGTGTAACAATTTTTCTCTCCCTAGTAGGAGCCTTTGTCTCTCTCTTGTGTAAGGGAGTTTAGTGCCTCTCTCAAGTAGGAGTGTCTACCTCCCATAGTTTCTGTGTAACTGTGGGTTTGAGTGGAGAGTTTTAGGAGCTTTCTTTGTGCATGCGGTCAGGTTGCAGTCCCTAGTTATGGATCAAGTCATCTTGGATGGGCTGCAGAATTTGCAGCTCACCAAAGAAGAGGAAGAGGACATTCAAATATCAGCTTCTAGCAGAACAGAGAGGCTGGAAGAGTGTCATCTCAATTTGTTCAGAAAACTCTTATCTGATCGTCAACAAAATTTACGAGCCCTTAAGAGCACACTACGATCGGTGTGAAAAATGGGATCAGATTTAAGGATCGTGGAAGTGGGGAATGATATCCTCCAATTTAAATTCAATTCTAACTACCAAATGGAATGGGTCGAGAAGAATGGGCCCTGGAATTTTGATAACAATCTGCTGCTGCTATGCCGGTGGAGGAAGGGATTAACAGTCACGAACATCGTTTTCTCTCATTCGCCATTTTGGGTCCAAGTATGGGGGATTCCATTTGAGCTTATGGTGGAGGAAACGAGTAGGGATTTTGGGAACAGAATGGGCAAGTTTATTGAAGCTGATAAAAGAGCTTGGCAGTCGGAGCAGGCGAAGTACATGAGGATTAGAGTGGAGCGGCCATTGAATAAGCCTTTATGAAGGGGAGGTTATTTGGTGAATGGAGAAGGGGAGAAGGTGTGGGTTATGTTCAAATATGAAAGGCTCCCAACTGTGTGTTACAGGTGTGGAAGATTAGGCCATGATGACAGGCACTGTGAGGTTACGGAGCCGGGGCAAGCGGTAGAATATCAGTATGACGAATGGATAAGAGCTAATGGAAGCTCTAAAGGAGGGCTGGAAAAGGTAAAGCTGAGAAAGGAAGTGAACCGGCCATCAAGTAATGACGGGCGACAGTCTGTGGCTCAATCAAAAGGAGCGGAGGAAGCCATGGCTGGTAGTGGAGAAGGAGGTGGAAGCGGTATTGTGGATCAGATTACCGAGAAGCAAGATGGAAGGGGTGATGTGGGCAGTGATGGACGGATAGCAAGTCAGGCGGCTGGTCACTCTAGTGGATGGGACAACTCGATGGTAAGTCCACCAAACGCTGAGATGTCTGAGCTTACACGTGCTACCAGAAAATTTTTAAATTTTGAAAATATTGGAAGTGAAGGTGACGCGCCAGGAACAGACCAATCAGTAATGGGCTATCAAAGTGGGCTTATATTAGAGGAAATGGAAGTTACAAGCCCGGTCAAGCCCATAATGGACTTCTCAGAATATAAGGAAGATGGGTTTTTAGATTTGGGCCATAAGACTAAGGATTTGGGGCCTCAGACTATAGGGAGTTGGAAAAGGCTTGCAAGGGAGAAGGGCCTAACTAAAGAAGAAGATGTATTGGGCCAGGAAAAAAGAAGTGGAATTAAAAGAATAGGAAAGCTAAAAGAATTAGAAGCAGGAGAGAATAGAAAGTTGAAGAGGAAGTAGGGGAAAAACACTAAGGAATCGGCGGTGACTGCTGTGCAGCACCGCCGGGAGCCATGATGGCCTTAGGCTAGAACTGCCGGGGGCTTGGGAACCCCCGGTCAGTTGGAATGCTACGCAGTCTTGTGCGACGGTGGGATCCCAAAATGGTTTTCTTATCGGAAACTAAAATGACGATTACTGGAATGAAAAAGCTGAAGATGAAATTGGGTTTTGTTAATGGTCTTTATGTTCAAAGGAAAGGGAGAGGAGGAGGTTTGGCAATGTATTGGAAGAAGGAAGTAAATTTGGAGATCAAGAGTTACTCAAGACACCACATTGATGCAGTAGTAGTAGAAGAAGAGTCTGGGTTCAAATGGAGGCTGACTGGTTTTTATGGGCATCCAGAGACACATCGGAGGAAAGAATCTTGGAGGTATCTCAATACTCTTAATCTTCAATTTACTTTGCCTTGGTTATGTTTTGGCGACTTTAATGAGATTATATCAGTAGAAGAAAAATTAGGGGGAGCTCTGAGACCCCAAAATCAGATGGAAGCTTTTCGAAATATTATTCATAGGTGTGGTTTTAAAGATTTAGGTTTCTCGGGTTTTGAGTTTAAATGGTGCAATCAATAGGAAGGTAGTGATAGAGTCTATCTGAGATTGGACAGGGCTCTTGCAACTCTAGATTGGATAGAGCACTTCACAAATGTAAGGGTCCAGCATTTAGAGGATACCACGTCTGACCATTGCCCCCTGTTACTTGCTGATTCTCATGCTCTTAGTAAGTGTAGTAAGCGCAGATTTTTATTTGAGGCTATCTGGACACGACGAGCTGATTGTAAGGGACTGGTGGAGGAGGTTTAGAATGCTAACAATAATCTCCATGACCCGAGTAGTTTCAGTGCAGGGCTTAAAATGTGTGCGGACAACCTAGCCAAGTGGGGCAAAGCTGTGTTTGGGCAAATTCCAAAAAAGATTTAGGAGAAGAAGGAAAAGCTAAGTGAGCTATTAAAAAATGATACTGCACTTCAACATGGGGCTGAAATTAATAAACTGAGAAAAGAGATTAATCTTTTGTTGGATGATGAGGAGGTGTGGTGGCAGTAGAGGTCAAGAGTACAATGGCTAGGGGAAGGGGATCGCAACACTAAATATTTTCACCACGGCGCCTCAGAGAGAAGAAGGAAGAATACAATTGTGGGATTGTGGAATGATGAAGATATTTGGTGTGATAGTAAGGAGGGGATAGTTAGAACAATCACCAGTTATTTTGAAAATATTTATACTTCCACAAACCCGTCCCAAATGGAAGAGGTGACAAATCTAATTCAGGCAAAGGCGTTCGAGGAGATGAATGGGGAACTTACCAAGGATTTCATAGCAGAGGAGGTCAGAGCAGCTCTTAGGCAAATGCATCCAACCAAAGCACCGGGGCCTAATGGTATGTCTGCTATCTTTTATCAGAAATATTGGGATATTGTTGGTGTTGATGTAACTAATATGGTTTTAAATGTGCTTAATTCAAATGCCTCTTTATCTGATATTAATAATACTTATATTACATTAGTGCCGAAGGTTAAAATGCCCAATAGGATGAAGGATTTTAGACCCATCAACCTCAGTAATGTAGCGTACAAATTGATATCCAAAGTGCTTGCAAACCCTTTTAAGAAAGTGTTGCCTCAAATAATATCTGAGAATCAAAACGCCTTCTTATCGGAGAGATTAATTACAGATAATGTGCTCATTAATTTTGAGTTAATGCACTATTTGGATCATAAGAAGAGTGGCAAGGATGACTTTATGGCAGTCAAGTTTGACATGAGCAAGGCCTACGATAGGGTTGAATGGGATTTCATTGAGAGAGTAATGAGGATGATGGGTTTTCATGAGAAATGGGTTGGGTGGGTGCTGAAATGTATTACAACAGTAACATATTCTGTTTTAATTAATGGGGAAGCCCATGGTAGAATATCTCCGACTAGGGGTCTTCGACAAGGTGACCCATTATCATCCCATCTGTTTCTTTTATGTATGGAAGCCTTCTCTGCCCTTATTTCTGATGCAAGCAATAGAAATCTTCTCAATAGAGTATCCATATGCAGGGGCTGCCCTAAAGTCACTCACCTATTCTTTGCAGATGATAATCTACCTTTTTATAAGGCTGATAAGGAGGAGGTCAGCAAGTTGGTTGCAATTCTGGGGTGTTTTGAACCCGCTTCGGGACAAAAAATCAACATGGATAAGTCTTCAGTGACCTTTAGCCATAATACTCTAGTTGAAACAAGAGAGGAGGTTCTGGAGGTTTTAGGGCCAATGCAAGAGGTAAGGCAAAGGAAATATCTTGATCTTCCATCAGTGATAGGCAAGTCAAAGAATCAAGTCTTCGCAGAAATAAAGGAGAAGGTGGGGAAAAAACTCTCCGGTTGGAAAGAAAGAATGCTATCTGTGGGGGGCAAAGAAATTTTAATTAAAGTAGTCACACAAGCCATCCCTACATACACTATGAGTTGCTTCCAACTCCCTAAGGGCCTATGTGAGGACTTAGAAAGAATGGAGAGAAATTTCTGGTGGGGTCAGAGAGATCAAGAGGCAAAAATGGTTTGGGTCAGTTGGAGGAAAATGTGCAAGTCAAAGCTTGAAGGCGGTATGAGCTTTCGCAACCTACAAGCCTTCAATCTAGCAATGCTTGCGAAGTAGGCATGGCGTATCCTTATCAACCCAAACTCATTGATTGCTAGGATTTACAAGGCCAAGTACTTTCCTTATAGTGACATATTGGGTGCAAAACTTGGATGCAACCCTTCTTATGCTTGGAGAAGCATCTATAACAGCTTGGAGGTTATTAATAAGGGTATAAGGTGGCGGGTTGGAAATGGGAAGATGATTCATATATGGGAGGACAAGTGGCTACCTACTCCTACAACCTACAAGGTTTGCTCCCCCCCACAAGATATTGGTGATTTCCCAATGGTGTCTTCGCTAATTGATGAAGAAACGAGGCACTGGAAAGTGGACATGGTCAGGAGGTTCTTCCTTCCTTTTGAGGCTAACACCATCTTAAACATCCCTCTTAGCTATAATTTGCTGGAAGATAGTATAATCTGGATGGGGAACAAACAAGGCGTATTTTCTGTCAAAAGTGCATATTATGTTGCTCTTTCAATGGTGGAGAAGGCTGAGGAGGGTGAGAGCTCAAGTGGAGATAGTAGGACTCGCCTATGGAAGAAAATGTGGCAACTCCAGCTTTCAGCCAAGATCAGAATTTTTGCTTGGAAGGCTTGCTTGGATGGGCTTCCTACGAGGCTTAATCTAGCAAAGCGAGGTGTAAAGGTGGGGGCTGAATGTCCACTATGTGAGAAAGCAATGGAAAGTACCAGCCATGCATTAATTTATTGTTCTAAGATATGGGAAGTTTGGTGGAATTGGCAAGATTGTCCAATTAATTTGTTGGCTGGGAATATGTGCCTTGTGGATTTAACCTTAAAAATTTTGGATGATGGATCTCCTTTGGATCTTGAAACTTTCTTTGCCACTGCGTGGGCCATTTGGTTCAATAGGAATCAAGCGGTTCATGAGGCTAAATGCAGTCCCCACTCTCAGATATGGAATCTTGCAATGCACACTCAAGAGGACTATAAGAATGCCATACTGTATAGTCATCTTAAGCAGCAGGACCCAAATGTTGGTTGGGCGGCACCTCCTCCGGGTTTTTATGAGATAAATGTAGATGGTGCCACTGCGGGTTTTGGGGGTCGATCCACTGTGGGTGTGGTTGTTAGAGATAGTAGGGGGATGCTTGTAGTTGCGGCCTGCAAAGTTCTGAATGGAAATTATAGTGCTGCTGTTATAGAAGCCTTTGCATTGTTTGAAAGAGTTAGGTTGGCCATGGAGTTAGAGCTTCAACAAGTCATTGTGGAATCTAATTCGGCTGGGGTGGTTGAGGCCTTTAATGAGAGCAATTGCAATGATGATTTTGGGATGGTTATTCAAGGATCTCTGGGGCTGGTTCGGTCCTTTAGGAGTTGGAAGGTAAGATATTTGAAAAGGGAAGACAACAGAGCGGTGCATGAGCTTGCTCAGTTTGCTAAGGCAGCAAGTTCTTCGCAACAGTGGACAGGAGTGGAGCCGCCTATGCTCCAGCAAGTGTTGCTGTTAGATAGGGCCAAAAGTTGAGTTTGTATTGTTCTGGTTATTTTCGTTCCTGTTGCTGTGTTTTCTGTTGTAATCCAATTTCAGATTAATGAAATGCAAGCTCAGTTTCAAAAAAAAACATCAAAGGATCACATTGGGAATGTGAAGATCACCAAACACATTCATGCTTATCATCAAAACATGTTATCAAACAAACATGCATACACATATGAATGCATGATGTTAGGTTCTAAGTACTTAGGAACTAATGTATTAGAACTCTAATTTGTATTGTTGACAAACCATGATTAAAATAGGTTTTATAGTCTTGTTTAGACTTGCTCAAAGTGTATGCGTTTTATGTAAAGTTGGAATTGAGTTGCTGCAGAAGTTATAGTATGATTCTGTTTAACTCGATCGATCGAGAATTAGACTTGACCGATCGAAATTCGAGCAGAATGTTTTTCTGCAAAATTTTCCAACTTAGCCCTAAGCCCATATGACGTGTAGGATTTTATGTTTTGCCCTAGGTATAAAAGGGAAACCCTAGCCACGCTTTAGGTTGCTCCTTTTGCTGTGTGTGTGAATCTTTTGTGAGATCTAGAGGTATTTGCCTTCATTCATACTTAGGATTATCAAGAAGGAGAATTCGATTCAAGAACTTGATGATCATTCAGTTGCTGCAATAAAAGCTTAAACATACACAAGCAAGAGTGCTTGTACTTGCTGGAGAATCCAAGAAAGAAGGAATCCGTGGTCTTAGAGCTATTATGTGGTCATGTCGGTAAGTTTTCTACTGGTAGGTAGCAATAGGATGTTAGTGGTCTAAGTCGCTATTGTAAAACTTTGATTCTTTTATAGTGGATTCAAGTTTACCTTGAGGATATCTAGGTTAAATCCTCCTTAGGTTTTTACCGGTTTGGTTTCCTAGGTCATCATATATATCTTTGTGTTCTTTATATTCCGCACTTTACATTGATATGATTGTGTGTTAACTTAGATTTGAAATTTGGATTAAGTAATTACTTGGCTAATTAACTAGGTTAATCCAATTGTGTTTTAAGGGGTCTAAAAACGTACACATGACATACCTTTACTTATCTTCTTGCATCATAGCACCTATGGCATCAATGAATGGGCATGTGAATGAATGTATATGGCATTAAGACAAGAAACGAAGAGAAAACTCTAATTTAAACATGTAAACAAATAACCAACATGTGAAAGGTAAACAAACAACACACATGTGAAACTAAGACTCAAGACCATAAACATGTGAAAAAGAAACTAAAACAAAAGCACATTATACAAGATAAAGAACAAAATAGAAGATCTAGGGCTTCTAGGCAGGATCATGTGTACGCATAAACAAGCCTGTGTACGTAGAAAAGATTATGCATACATGGAAACCAGCCTAGAAAATTTAACAACAGAGCAAAAAAGAGCAAAGCATAATTAAACGATAAATCTAATGTCCTAACATGCTTAAAAACATAAAGAAAGTCTAAAACTAACATAAACAAACATATATAAATATGAACTAAACAAAGAAACAGATTAAAGGTAGAAATGGAAAAAGAAGAGTTTAAAAAAATACCTAAAAAAAAAAAAGCTTTCAAGCTTGATTTTGACATTTCCCCTCAGTCAATTTATTCAAAAATCAATAGAAACGTGATTAGTAATCTTAAACTCAAATAATCAAGGCCAGAAAAGGCCACAATCAAATAAAATTGACTTAAGGATATTTTGTGAAAAAACTCCCTCTTTGATTTACTATTTCTAGTAAATCTTAAATTTTTCCTTAGGATTTTCTGTGTGTCTGAAAAGGTACCGTGTAAGGCTTTATATAGTTGAAAAATAGGGGTTTGGAATGGCTCCCAGACGATGTGGGATTCATTTCAACCTAAGTCTTTAATGCAGAAAACTTGCATTTTTTGTCTCTAAAACCCTAATTGCGTACGTAGACTTGTGTCTGCGTACGCAGCGTGTGGCATTTGTATGCAAATCATGGATTTTCTTATCCTTTATTTTCCAAAAATATATTTTTGCTCGTTAAAAGTTATATTTTCTATTGTAACATATCTCAAGTCAATTTAACATCTGATTGGGCCCTGAACCAAACTTGGGCCTTGGAATTTGGGCATCATTAGAGAACGGGAGTCCAAGTCATAAGGGGTATAAAATGCGATGTTTACACTGCTGATGCAGTGAGTTTTACTATAACAAATGGTGGAACATATGGTTGTAAGTTCAACATCCATTAGATTTGTATATACATAAAATTATAAAATTAAGAAGAAAAGGAGGAAAACAATCCACATGCAATTTACAACTACAACACAAATTTCAAGAGATCCACTGGTCTTTTTATGAGTAACACAAAAACCATCAGCTACAAGGTCCTCACCCATCTCCTGCAACTTCATTATTGATACAAATACAATTGAAATGGAAAACAAACCTACTCGTAATTGAAACACATACGAGTAATGAGACAAATAAACATTGAAACATAAGTGCAGTTACCCCCAGTTATTTAACATAAAGAAAGGAAGATAATTATTGAAGTTTTTGAGATAATCATAATCTTCACCCACTGGTGGCTACTAGCTAGAATTTATTCAATTCTACAAAGGTTTTCACCTTTCAAATCCCATTTTGGAGTCGACAATGAGTTTTTAGGTAGTTAAGGAAACTATCCAGGTATTGATCTTGACTCTTTTTGTCACCAAACAGTCCCTTCATCTCCTTAGCCTTGTCCCCGTACAACTTGCCCTCTTCCTCTACTATCACTAGCCTTATAAACTTAGCCACCAAGTCCCAAGTAAATGAACCATCCTGCTCGTTCCCCGGTATCAAATACCCAATATGTTTCTCTTCCAAAAGCTTAGCATTAATTCCTGGGTCTGCATGAAAGGTCAAGATTACGAGAGGTCTCTCAAACTGAAGTGCCTCCACCACGGAGCTCCACCCGGAGTGAGTCAAGAAGCCACCCACAGAGTCATGAGCTAAAATCTTGAACTGAAGTACCCAACTCGTACAAGCCACCCCTTGTCCTTTGGTTCACTCCTCGAACCCCTTTGGCAACTCAATCAACCCAGTATCAACTGTCCCACATCGAGTTCTTAGTACCCAAAAAAAGGGTACCTTGGACTGTTCCAACCTGAGAACTATCTCGGTGAGTTCCTCTTGAGTAGGCTTTGCCTTGCTCCCAAATGCTACGTACACTACTGAACCTTTGGCTAGCTTGTCCAACCACTCTTTCATCCACAGTCACATGTCCGTTTTGTTCCCGCTGTTGTCATACACTGTAGTAGGAAGTTGACCAACTGCGAGAATTGGTTTTCTATAAAGATCCTCAAGAAGACATAGCCACTCTGGCTCGAGCTCCATGCAGCTTCTCACAACCACTATGTCACAGCCATCTATCACTTCAGTGGTGACTCCAGGAAATTTTTTCAGGGTGTTCCTCAATAAGCATAAATTACACAATTTAATAGAAAGAAAATTTTATATATTGACAACAACAACAATCAAAAAATACACAAATACATAGAATTTACAATTGCCTTCTACGAGTTTTCATATTTTAAAATCGTTGCATAATAGTCTCATTATCAATGCTACAAGTTACATCTTTTTCAATATACACAACTAAGCAATCATTCATCCATTGATCTCCCATTCGATTGCGCAGTTCATTCTTTACATATTTCATTGTTGAAAAACTTCTTTCTACTGTTGCAGTAGCAACTGGAAGGGTCAAAGCTAGCTTCACTAGCAAATAGACTAATGGATAAGTCTCGTGTTTTCTTGTGCTCACTAACTTTTCAGCAAGTTCACTAACTCCTTGAAGCTCTAAAAAGAAGTCATTGTTGCGCATATCAAAAATATAATTCTACAGTTGAGAGTCAAGTGCCAAAATATCTGTCCCAAGAAAATCAGAGGGATAGAACTTAGCTAGACGTATCAACTTTTCCTTATCGAAAGCCACAAATGAATTACTTGGATTCAAGCAAGCCATACAAAGTAGCAAATCGGTATTCATCTCAGAAAAACGGTTGTTAAGCTCTTGAAGTTGCATATCTATGACTGTGTAGAATAGCTCAACATGATAATGATGAAAATTTGTATTTTGTTGGGTGTTGCGTCGCGGCCTCCCACTAACTACAAATATCGCTTCCATGTCCAAGATAGGAATATCATGTGAGGTACAAAATAAAGATACTTCAGCCAATAAAGATGCCCATCCATCATCTCTCATCACTTGCAACCGCTGCTTAGACACTTTAACAAGATCCATAGCATTTACTATATCTTGATTTTTTTTTTTTTTTTTTGTAATGCTATTGACAACTCATTTGTGATCTCTAAAATATTTTTCATCAAGTGTAGAGCAAAGACAAATTCAAAAGAAAGAATTGACCTCATAATAGATCGAGCTTCAACTTTTTGGTCGGAGAGGCCATCTTCTTCAATAATCTCTAGTACATCAACAACAACAGAGAACATCAAAATCAAACTGAGAATGGTCCCATATTATGATCCCTAATGTGTATCACCAAGACGTTTAAGATTTGTCTCTTGATTCAAACCTTGCCCACTTCTACGTACACCATTCTCTAAATCTTCTTTAATTTTGGCAAATTGTGTATCTCGAAGAGCATCTCGTCTCTTACAAGAGCCTCCAACAACAGTTACTAAATTACTAACCACATAAAAAAATTCAGCAATGTTAATGTGATTTTTAGCAACAGCAACAAGTGTCAATTGAAGTTGATGAGCAAAACAATGGACATAAAATGCTGACTTGTTCTCTTTCAAAATTAAAGTTTTGAGACCATTGATATCACCTTGCATATTACTAGCCCCGTCATAACCTTGCCCACGTAGGTTCGATAAACTCAAATTATGTTCACAAAGTAAACATTCAATAGCATGCTTGAGTGACAAAGCGGTAGTACTTGCTACATGTACAATACCAAGGAATCGCTCTATAATAATTCCTTCTTTGTTCACATAACGAAGAACGAACGCCATTTGTTCTTTCACTGAGATATCACGTGACTCATTAACTAATATTGAAAAGAACCCATTGTCAAGATCCTTGATGATGGCTTTGGATGTTTCACGTGCAATTGCATTCACAATATCTTTTTGAATGTCAGGGTGGGTAAGCTTGCAATTTTTCGGAGCTTTTTGCAACACTTCATTGATAGATTCATTGTGATCCCCCAAAAATTGTACAAGGTCAAGGAAATTTCCTTTATCACTTGAACCTTGAGATTCATCGTGACCACGAAAAGCTAATCCCCGGCATAAAAGGAATCTTATGCAATCAACTATTGCATTTAATTGAATCCGATAGTTAATTTTATCTTGATTTGATTGCTTAACAAAAACATTTTGAATGTGTTGCTTTTCCTTCAACAAATCATTACTTTTCTGGACAGCTTGGTAATGAGCATTATTAACTCCTCCAACATGAGAATTTAACTTATCTTTCTGATTCCAAAGTTTGAATCCCTTCGTTACAAAAGTGTCACGTCCCCCTTGCTTACCAACATCTTGCCCAAATAGGTAGCAATAAAAACAGAATATTGCATCTTTGTCTATACTATATTCCAACCAGTATCTATCTTTATACCATTTGGATAAAAATCAACGGGGTTTTCTAGAAAAATAAGATATAGGGTAATCATCACTGTGTAAAACAGGTTGACAAGGGCCTTTTGTTAAATAATATCTTCTTATTTCATCATGATGATTAGGATGATAAGATGATATTTTTTCTTGTAGCCCAGGATCTGAAGGAAGATTCTCTAAGTTAAAGTCAACACGAATTCGCTTAGAAGATGAAGATGAATCTTGTGCAGGAGCTGAATCTTGGGTACGTGGTTTTCTTATCAAATATTTGTCCATAATTCTAGCAAAAGAATAAACAAAAAACTATAAGTTTATTTGAAATATTAATAAAATTATTAATTATTGTTATTTAGTTGTTTTATTAATTTGTTTGTCTTTTATAAACTATAATTTGTTACATTATTGTTTCATTAATTATAAAATTATTAATTATTATTTAGCCTAACATAATTTAATTTATTTGTCTTTTATAATGTATTGATTAATTATACTGTTTTAATTATTGTTGTTTAGCGTAACAATAAACTATATTACTTTAATTTATTTGTTATTAATTATATTACTTTAATTTGTTATATTGTTTAGCACATTACACTAAAAGAGCTAAACATTATACATCTCATGTGCAGCATAATAAAAGCAGTGTAATGTGCAACACATTACACTGCTTTAATTATTATTTACTACCCGGCCCCATGTGCCCACTGCCCATCAGCCCATTTATCCCTACCCCACTCAACAGAGAAGCACAAATCATCCTCCAATCACAACCTGCCAATCAGAAAATTTCACAATCACAATACATATTACTAGTCAGCAACCCACACTGAGTCACTGCCCAACAGACAAAAGCAACGAATAAAGCTATAAGATAAAGCCAAAAAAACAGACAAAAAGCAAAATAAAGTTAAAAGTAAAGATTGGTTCCAAAAAAAAAAAAAAAAAAAGGGAAAGAGTAAAGATTCGGCAGCCCAGCCAATCAGAGTATTACAATTCAAAAGAGAGAGAGAGAGAGAGAGAGAGTTACTGACTTAAAGACTAGAATAAAGAGAGAGAGAGGCATCAGACTTTTTCATTTCATGGTTTTCATTTTAGTGAGAGAGAGAGAGAGAGAGAGAGAGAGAGAGTCAGAGAGAAAAAGGGAGAGAAATACCTTGAGGCCGACTGGGCCCTAGCCGAGCATTGGAGCAGCTGAGACGGTGAGACCATTCTGATCTGCGACGACGGGAAGCGACGACAGGCCAGTGACGAGCGACGACAGCGGGCAACGAGCGACGACGACGGGCGATCGAGGGACGACGACTAGACGAGGAGCGGCGGAGGTCACGGAGCGAGCTATGCCTGCGAGCAGTGGCGGCGCCATTGTGGGTTTGGTTTGCTCTGGGTTTGGGGTTTCTTTTTTGCTCTGTATTTTGTTTCTCTTTTGCTCTGTATTTGGTTTCTTTTTTTTGTTTTGATAAACGCCTCTGTATTGCAGTGTTGGGTAATGGGGTTTGATTTGCTTTTGCTTTGTATAGAGTATAGACTGTCTTGATCTCTGCCAACGACGTGATAGTGGTTTGATTTCTGATTTGCTCTGTTATTTTTTTATTTTTTTATTTTTTTGGTGAGAATCCATGGGTTTGCTACCTCCGTATTATGTTGGGCTTTCCGGGTTTGCTGTGGGCAGTGGGCTTGGCTCTGTTAACAATTTTTTTTTTTTTTTTGGCTTGAAAGTAGGACAGATAATTTTTTTTTTAAAATTATTTAATTTGTGGGTATTCCTAATTTTTTGATTGAGGGTGTTCCTAATTTTGGGATGAGGGTGTTCCTAGCATAGATTAAATATAAATTTTTTTTTTTTAATTTTTTTCAGGTCAGGGTGTTCCTGGGAACACCCTGACCTGTACGTGGCGCCGTCACTGCATCACTTCCATGAAATGGGAACACCCTGACCTGTACGTGGCGCCGTCACTGCATCACTTCCATGAAATGATAAAAATCTGTCACGTTTGACTCCTTGCAAGTTATGCCGCCATTGAAGATTTACATAACCTCAAAGAACCAATATGCCACCATGGTTGGGAATGGGACCCACTTAGGCAGCACCGCATAATACTCGGGGTTCTTACGGTCACCAAAATGGACTTTTGGCCCAATGTATCTCAGAGCAGCCGCGATGAATATACTGAAGAAAGCGTTTAGGATGCCTAGTTTGCGGGCTACACCTCGTAACCAGTAAGGAACAAAGTTGTAAAGAAGTCAATCTGGCTATGAGTCTTGTAAGAATTGAGTCATGGAATCTTGGAGAGCATCGTAGGCCTTCTTTAGATACGAAAACTTGTTTAATGGGACATCTAGGAGTGGAGCTAGGTGGGGGCGCCATGCCCCCCCCCCCAAATTTTAAAATTTTTTTTAAAAATATATAATTATTTTAATTTTTTCAAAATTTAATCTACAAAAATAAGAGTTGCCCTCTCCCCCAAGTATTTAAATTAGTCCAATGATACTCTTAAAAAAAAAAAAAATTTTGGTCTGATAGTTATAGAGACATAACTTTATTTTTCACAATTCTATTTTTTATTGTAAAATGTATTCTTATATCTATTAAATATTTGATAAAATTTGACACCAAACATGTTTAAATCTATTTTTTTTTTAACTCGTTATGTGGCAATTAACAAGTCATTGACTCATGAAAAAAATCTTGTCACTAAAACCACACATGAAATGTCTCTTTAGTTACCACATAATGGGTTAAAGCAAAATAACTTCAAATAAGTTTGGAGCCTAACTTGTTCCACCAAGTTTTGGATCATTCTTGTTTTTGAAAATTTTATTAGTTCAATTGAAAGATTTTTTACTTACTTTAGTAAAAAATATGATAATTTGTATCGAAAATGAACCTTTTTAAAAATTGTATCATGAAAATGGTAAAAATGAATTTTATTTTATGAAAGATTACTATCAAACATAATTTTGATTGAAAATAAGCTCTTTTTTTGTTTTGTTCGGTGTGTGTATATATATAACTTATCAAAATAAAAATGTGTGTGTATATATATGTGTGTGTATAATAAAAAAGCGTTTGTATATATGTGTGTGTGGGAGGGTTGTTTTAATAAATATATTAGTTCTGCAATTTGGCCCTCCAAACAAAAATTCTTAGCTCCGCTACTTGGGACATCAGTGGTGGCCTCAGCATTGTCTGGGAGGTCCTCGTGAGGTAATGGAAGCTTAACCAAGTCTATGAGGGGAGCCAAATTGGGAGGGAGTTTTGGGAGGCGATCAATGTTTTATGTTTCGTGGGGTGGATATGAAGGAAATGCGGTGACCCTTTCGAGTGATGAGCTTGGCAAGCTCTAGATAGGGGATCATGTGGCCAAAGGCTAGCCATGGGAAAAGGGCTATGTGAAGAAATCTGAATGAAGATCGCGCTACTTTTATAATTGCTCCCTTGTTTACACTTTATGATTATTTGAACGTTGATTGAAGGTGGTGGGGTTGAGATTCTTTAATACTGATCAGGAGCTGTCTCACAATCATTGAAAAGTCTGGACACAATTTAAAAAAATTTCTTGCTACAACTGTACCGTGGCATATGATTGGTAAAAAAAAAAAAAAAAAAAAAAAAAAAGTGTAAGTGAGGGTTAAGAGGATTAGCATGCACTAAAAAGTCATATTCTTATTTCTTATTTTTAGCTCTATCAATACTAAAAAGCATGCTGCAACGGCGATGGTAAAACCAAAAAATATGGTTGTTGAGCTACACTTAGCTAAGATAGTAAAAAAAAAAAAAAATTAATTAGAAGTTATATTATTTTATTGTGTTGAATGCTAAAATAAAACTACTAATATTGTGTGTTTTGTAAAGTGAAGTAGTAAAATAGATAAAGTAGCTTTTTATGTGCCAAATTACTAAATTTTTTACACCACTAAAGTTAATGCTCATTCACAATTTGCCATATTAGAATTATGACAAAAAATTCGTAGAATAATTTGTAGCACCGTCACCACCCTGTACAGAAACTTGATCAGAATCTCATCCCCACGCAAAATTACCGCCATACCGCCATCTGACCAAAATAAAACAAACCAACGCTGATATATAAATATAAATATAAATATATATATATATATATATATATATTTATATTTTGTCGTTGTTGATTGATTTTACATTTGAGTTATTAAGATCTGCTGTTTGATTGTCTGGGAATGGGAAAAAATGTGATTCATACGTGGAATTGGTGGAATGGTCTTTGAATTATTGGAGATAAGAAATAACTTGATGTTAGAGCATCTGTAGCAGCTGGTGTAAATATTATGCCATTTTACCACATCAAATGCCTACTTTATTATTTTACCACATTATTTTGCAACATCTCATTTATCAGATGTTTTATAATCCAATTCTATAAATTAAAATAATATTTACTACACATTAAAATAATATATTATCCCCTTCCAAAAAAAAAAAAAAAAACAGCAACAGTAACAACAACCCACACCGCAGATCAACCGCCACAGCCCACAACCACCGGTCACCCCCACAGATCAACCACCGATCACCAATATCAGCCAGTGCTACCAAAAAAAAAAAAAAAAAAACTCAAACAAACACCAAAATCAGCCAACCCGATCAACCTAAACTCAAACACCAATATCAACCCAAATCTCACACCCACAACCTGATCAACCTACCACCATCAACCAAAATCAGCCAACCAGCAATAATCAAAACAACCAACCACCAAAAAAGAGAGAGAGAGATCGGCGAGATCGGAGCGGCGATGACGATGGCGATGATCGGAGTGGCCTCGCCCATGCCGCTTGCGCCTCCGACGGCGACGGCGATGACGATGGTGATGATCCGATCGAAGTGGCGATGTGGATGATCGGAGTGGCCTAACCCATGCCACTTGCACCTCCGACGGCGATGACAATGGCGATGATCCAATCGGAGTGGCCTCGCCCATGCCGCTCGCGCCTCCGACGGTGATGACGATGGCGATGATCCGATCGGAGTGGCCTCGCCCATGAAGATGATTTGCTTCTCCTTGGATCCGATCAGAGTGTCATTTGTTCTTTCTCTGTTGAGCTGTTGAGGGAAGCTTGGGTTTGATGGGAGAAGAGAGAGAGAAGAAATCAAGAGTCCAGACTGGAAGTGAGAGGAGAGAGAAAAGCAAATATAAAACATTATTTGGTTATACCACATCTGTCCGTACCA
Source organism: Quercus robur (assembly GCF_932294415.1). Lineage (NCBI taxonomy): Eukaryota > Viridiplantae > Streptophyta > Magnoliopsida > Fagales > Fagaceae > Quercus > Quercus robur. The sequence continues at coordinate 17,654,159 of NC_065539.1, forward strand.
TTGCAAATTTGCAATAGTACGGACACAAGTGGTATAATTTTGGCACATATGCCAAGTCTGATAGGAGCTCATTTTTGTGTTTGGTGTGGGATATGTGCCAAATATTTAGCATTTGGCACATATCCCACATCTACTGTGGGTGCTCTTAGGAATGGTAGATTGTGTAGTGTGGTGTCAGGAAGGCTACCTGGCAACCCTTAGGTATGTGATGATTGTTAGGGTGCATTGTGTCGCGTGATGTTAGGAAGGGTACCTGACAACCCGAGTACATGACAACTATTAGGGTGGATGGTTTCACAATGTCAGGAACGGTACCTAATGATCCTTGGGTACATGACTCCTATCAAGGTAGATTGTGTTGAGTGGTGTCAAGAAGGATACTTGACAACCCCTGGGTATGTGATGACTGTTAGGTTAAATTAAGTCGCGTGATGTTAAGAAGGGTATCTAACAATCCCTTGGTACGTGACGACTCCTTGGTGACATAACGACCCAAGCTTGGAGTGGAAGGCGTGTTGTATATTTGCAAGACTATGCCCGGTGTCATCCTTCTACTTGGGTTGTTGAATGGCCAGGATGCCTATTAGTTGGTCATTCGATTGACCTTGTTGGTATAGTTCTTAGTGTTGGATGACTAAACCGTGTAGAACGATTGGGGTTTAATTAGACGAGTAACTTGAGTTGATTTCTTTTTAACCTTATACAATCACCAATGGGTACCACTAATGTATTTAAACAATACGGCTGTTGTTTTGAATGTTGAGTATAAAGAGAACTAAGCTACAGGATGTATAATTGCATCATTCACAAACTGTTAAATATACTGTGCAAATTGATCTATTGAATCTTGATTTATTGCCTTCTAATAAAATATGTAAACTTCTTAAAATTTGATGCTTGTTAATGTTTGATTCTTTTAAGAACAATGACATAAGGAAATTTCAGTTGTCATTGTCACCTATATTATTTTAAATATCAGAAATCAGGCTGCCATTAAAAAAAAAAAAAAAAAAAAAAAAAAAATTCTAACTATTACAAGAGCAGATGAGCTTATGTTGTTGTAATGCAACATTACTATTAAACTAAGGCTTTTTCCAATCTAATTTAGATTGGACATTATGAAATACTGTATTACAATCTCTACTAATTTCATTTCTCCTTTCCTTCTAGATGATAATTCAAGTTTATTTTGATGCATTTCTACTAACTTTTGTGGGCTAAAACCTTCATTTTTCAATGCCTTCAATTACTTTCCTTGTTTGTTTTCGTCTCTTTTCAGTTGGTTGAAGAAGAGCAAAGGACACAGCACTTTAGAGTGCAAGATTATTGAGCACGCTTGTCAAGAGGTAATATTTCAGCACTAGTGGAAGCAAGAAGGAAAAGAGAAAGACCAAGGTTTAATGGTAGCTAGAAGAAAATCAACCTTTTGGTTTAATATTTTGTTTAGTGATACCCATCCTTTTAAGGATAGTGATAGTGCATTATACCTGTTTTTTATTTTATATTGCTAGAAAAATGTAATTATTGATTCATTATATGTTATTTTTTGTGAAACAATTTACTTTTGGTAAAAACTGATTGTATTTCAATTCAAGGTAGTTTATGAGAACAGTTTACTATATGTAAATCTAAGTGACTTAATGCAAACCATAAAGACTTACGCAAGCCACATTCTTGATAGAAGAAATTTTCACTACTTTCTCAATAATTTTCTTTATCTTTCTGTAAAAATTTCCACCATTTCCTAATAGGAGAAATTTTATTTAAATTTTCACATTAGCACTTCAAGCTAGAAACTTTGACAAGAACTTATTGTAGACACCTCATTTTGTACCCCATTAATAAATTTTGGTCCCCGGCTGGCCTCAATGATGAGCTTGACATATGTCACCCAAGGATAATTAAAGAGTTTACAATGGTTTGGAAGTAATCGCAACTCAAAAGTGCTCAAATCGTTTTGAAATCGATACTGAAAAATGACATTTGCTCACCATTTAGACCATAAAGTTTTATCCACAAAGAAATTTTGAGTGGGTTTTTGTTTCGTTGAAAAGTAGACATTTTGAGTTTCAATCTGAACACAAAATTTGTCTAATTTGGACTTATATTGAGTAAGTTACGACCACTTGAAATTGGGCCAACTGGGTATTCCAGTTTTTTGGGTTTTAAAACTTCATTTTAAGGGCCCAAAATATCATGTTTTGATGTGGGCCGGCCCATAAACTCTTGAGAACATCCAAAGATTATTAAAAAACCCCCAAAACCCTAATTTTAACTTATAAATACTCATCTTATATTTCCAATAAAAAACCTAGCTAGAGAGTGATTTTTGGCCTCAATCTTTTCTAAAACCCTAGGGCAGAACCTTAGCACGTTTTTTACAAAATTAAAACATCTCTTTAGTTAGTTCTAAGGTAGAAAGTTTGTTTTCCAAGTTGTTTTCTAAAACTTTTTCAAAACCTTTTGTTCTTGAGTTGTGATTACTAACTATTGTTGTGTTTTTTAATTCTTCTTATTCCCTCAATCTAATCTTTGTGTTGTAGGCACTGAGGGGTCAGTTAAACAATCTCAAATTTGTGATTATAAAGCAAGGTGAGTCTCTTTCCCACGATTTCTTACTTTGCAACATAGGATTCACATGATTCTTTGTTTGATGTTATCTTAAGTGTTCTTACCATATTTGTTTGATGTTATGATATTTTTATCCATGTTTTAATATGATTTTAGGTTGTTTATAATATGTTTTAGTTGTTCTTGTTATATTATTTTAGTTATATGTAAATTTTAACATGTTTATTTATTTTATATATGTTTAGTATATTTATTTGGTTTGCCTGTGGTTATTTATTTATGTTGATGCTTTGTTTTGTTTTCTTTATGTTAGTTTAGTGTTTAGGGTTCTAACATACTTATTTGATTTCTATTTTTGTATCTTTGAATGATTAAATATGTAAAAATGTAATTTTTTGAATTTGTGCTAAAGGATGCATACACATCTTTGAGTATGCGTACACACCCCGAACCCAGATTAGGGAAAAATCTTATTTTTATTTGTTTTAATTATTTTTCACATGTAATTTGATTCTTTTTTACTCTGTTTTAGGTTAATTATTTACTATGTTTGTTTGAGTCTTTTTGCTATATTTGGTTTACTTCATAATCTTTTCTCATGTGTATGATTTAATTGTTATCTTTTCCTTTTTTAATATAATATGTTTGATTGTGTTTTATTTGTTTCATTTTATATTATGATGTGATATTTAATATTTTGTGTGTGTTATATCCCTAAGTGCCCCTAAGCGCATGATGTATGTTTAGGTTAAGGATTAACTTAATAAATTCTTTAATTCAATATGGCCTAGCAACACATAATGGAGGCTAGCCCACAAGCCAAGCGGTCTTGGGTGTCTAACACCTTCCCAAGCCGTACCTAAACTTCGGACCCATAGTCTAGTATGCAGACCCATGCATGTAAGTAATTGGCCCAAAAGGCCCAATATGGTTTCTAGGCCCAATCTAGGTGACGACTCCATTTTTTCTCCGCCACGGTCCACTCGATCGAGGCGTACTCTCCTTTGTGCCCACACTTATACATTAGTAGAATGCCATTAATTTCATATAAGTTGAACATTACATAGTTGTGAACATTTTTTATATTACATTACATCTAATCTAAATAGGTAGGAATATTACATCATAAGCCCCCCCCCCCCCTTTTTTTTATCTCTCCTACATTAATAGTTATTGCAACTAAATACGACTTCCATCATTAACACTTTGACCCAAACAAAAAGGCTATCACAATCCCACTTAGAAATTGTCTTATAATGCATTGCAACTTCGTTCTTCAACTTTCAATTGGAGCCCAATAGTCCGTTATTAACATGTTTGCTCCTTGGCATGAATTCAACATCATGGCACTCAAAACAGTTACATACATTATGATCCTACATAACAAAAAAAGAGAAAAAAAAAATTATTAGACTATGCACAACTTAGAACCAAAAATAGGTAAGTGAAACCGAAATGAAACAAATGAACACCCTAAACCTAGTACTTGCACCACAAGATTCATGAAAGGAAAACTTTGTGTCATGTGTAAACTAGAGTCCTATCAAGACTACTTTATTCATTTAGGGTTAGGGTTTCTGGGCATTTTCATCATCACCCTAGGGTTTGTTTTACTATTTAAACACACTGTAGCCGTCAAGGCAATTCAGTTTTTTAGATTTATAAATACACAATCTTTGTCTATTTCTCTTTGGTGGATTCCAAAACCCTATTACCTTGTGGATTCAAGGGACCCCTCGTGGATTTGAGATTTTCATTTAGAAGCAAACGTGTTTAGTTTACTTTTCCATTTAGAAAGTAACGTGTTTGTTTTCTTGTAGCTTTGCGACATCACTTCTTATGGCTAATATATCTCTAACTATAATTTATAAATAAAAACTTAAAAAGTCAAATTTTATTTGGCAAAAGTATTGATTTGGTAATTGTGTAAAATTTATGGAGTAAATTAGCAAAAATAAATGTATGGACATTTTTTCCAAATCGTAATGATAATGATAAGATACAAATATAACAAACTTGTTGTGAACGGATTCATATCTACGGATCTACCTACCTTTGCATGATTTATAAAGCAAAACTAAATTATCTGCAAATTCGTGCATTATTAATCCCTACATCTTGAATGAATAATGTAACTATTCAGAATCCACCATTAAAATATGCTTTTTTTAAATCACTTTAAAGTCTACAAAGCATTTACTATTCATGTAAAAATACTTCTAAATGTAGTAGCCTGTTATTAGTAGTATAGAATAATATAGATAACATAAAAACCTTATATAGTTTTTAAACTTAAAAAAAATTTCGTCAAACTATGTGAATCCAACCTATGGTTTTTAATATAACAACTTACTAATAAACAAATTCTAATTAATTTAGAAAACTTACGATGACATTCATTTGCCTTTTCATGCATGTGTAACAACATGTGTGTAATATCTTTTATTTCTTTGTTAATACTGCTATTTAATTAGCATGTCTAAGAGGTGTATAATCAAAGAGGAGAAAAAAAAGTTAACTTTCTATAGAATTTATCAAAAATTTAATAGTAAACACTATACATTTCTTAAAAAGTAAAAACCAACATTCAGAAAACAAACTAATGGGTCCTAATTCAAATGACACCTCCTTATTGATGCACTTAAAACAATTGGCAAGTAGAAATTGAAATCAAACCAAATGCCTAGTTACTTATAAGTCTAAGAATAGAGAACAACTCTTCAAGAGCACTCTCTTGGAAAAAGTGCTAGGTTTATTAGTTCTCATTTGAGTCCGCTACTATTTTTTTTTACCAATCACCACATTAATAGTTTGTAAAAAAAATTATAAAATAGTTTGTAGCTCTAGCATTTTCTATCTGTATCTACATCGAAACTGAGTGGCTTCCTATTTATACAAGCTGGGCTTAAGCACTCATAGATTCACTGTTAATACATGGCCTGTTGCCAGCTCGCACAAGCCTAAACTAATAGCTAACAAAGTATGTTACAATTCCATGACAAAACTAACAACTTGTCCCTAACTGCCTGCCCCAAGTTGATAAAGCTAGTTGTAAACACAAAATCTAAAGTTTGGAAATCAAACAATTAACAATGTTTCACAAGTGTAAATTTGTATTGATGTATCACTACAAAAAACTGGGCCTATAGTGGTGTTTGTCGAAAATGCCACTATAACCCTATAGTGGTGTTTTTAAACAAGGGTCTATAATAGTGTTTCCAAGGGCCTATAGTAAATGCCACTATAAGTAAATTAATTTTTTTTTTCCAATTTGGCTATAGTGGCGTTTGAGAAACACCACTATAAGTCTATAACCTATAGTGGCATTTCTGAAACGCTGCTATAGAGTTTTAAAAAAATAATAATTTCACCCTATAGTGGCGTTTTAGGGTATACCTATATTGACGTTTGCAAATGCCACTATAGACCCATTTGGGTTATAATAGTGGTACAATAGTGGCGTTTAAATGGGCCTATAGTGGCATTTTTTGGACCTGTAGTGGCGTTTAAAAAACGCCACTATAGGTCCAGTTTTTTGTAGTGTATAAGTACAATTCTTGAAAATTGAATCTTGTTACAAAAGAATACTCCTCTGATTCGATCTCCTTGAAAAATCTTTGATTCAAGTATAAACTTGATTCGTACACCAGATGCTTTTCAATTTGATTGAGAAAGGGATCAAAAGATCTTTGAAGTAGAATTATGATGAATCTCTAACTATGTGTTTGTTAGGAATCCTTTGTTCTTCACGTTCTTCATGTGTTCTTTGTGTGTTCTTCGTCTTCAAAGATTGTAGTGGAAGTTCTTTGAGACTTTGGAGCCTTGAATTCGTAAATCTTCACTAAAGTGCAATCTTTTGTAGTTTCTAAACACTTTTGGACTTGATTCCAATACACTTTGAGATATAGAAAGATGACTTGAATGATTTTTCTTCGAATGTTGTTAAGATTTGAAGGTTGAAGTTCTTGGAGGTTTTAGAGTTTGATTCCGGTAGAGCTTCAAGACTTTTGAATGTGTGTGAATCTCTCTCCTTTAAGATTGAGAAAGGTCTCTATTTATAAAAGTCTTGAAGATATTGGAAAGGATGTGATTGCCTCACATTAGTAACACATGTCATGATTTGAATGAAGGGACTTTATGTCTTGTTTTCCAAGGGACACATGGCATTATATGATTAGCCAGAGTGTTCTAATTTAAAATAACACATAACAATATTTAATTTGACTGCTTATGTCAATTTAAAATTAAAATATCAACACGTGTCAATGTGTGATTGACCCTTAAGTATTCTTTGCAATTCTTATTTAGAAACACTTGGAATATTTCGATTGGTCTTTAAATAATGTCAATGAGGCCCACTAAATAGCGTGTGCCGCTTTGTGATTGGTTGCAAAATTTCCACTTCTACCCTAGTAACTAACTACAAACAACCTTATTATTTACAAACGTATGACACTAAAGTACTACAAGGAAGTAAATCATATTCCAACTACTGGCTTAATAGGCTGCTAGCTCACAAGGATGCAAGGCATGTCTAAAATTGTTGCATCACTTACTCTAAGAAAGAAAATGTTAGAGTTACAATCTATTTCACAATATTTTTACAAATTGTTAATGTTGTGAATTTTACCCTAACAAATGGTGGAATGTATGGTTGTAAGTTCAACATCCATTGGATCTATATATCATTAAACTTATCAAATCATCTAAAAGAAAATGAGGAAAACAATCTACATGCAATTTGCAACTACAACACAAATTTCAGGAGATCCACTAGTCTTTTTATGAGTAACACAAAAAGAATCCGCTACAAGGTCCTCACCATCTCCTGCAACCTCATTTTTTATGCAAACACACTTGAAATGGAAAACAAACCCACTCGTAATTGAAACGCATACGAGTGATGAGACAAATAAACATTGAAACAAACGTACAGTAACCACCAGTTATTTAACGTAAAGAAAGGAAGATAATTATTGAAGTTTTTGAGATCTTCGCCCACTGGTGGCTACTAGTTAGAAATTATTCAACTGCAAAGGTTTTCACTATTTAGATCCCATTTTGGAGACGACGATGGGATTTTAGGTAGTCAAGGAAACTATCCAAGTACTTATCCTGACTCTTCTTGTCTCCAAACAGTCCCTTCATCTCCTTAGCCTTGTCCCTATACATCTTCCCCTCTTCCTCTACTATCACCAGCCTTAGAGACTTTGCCACCGAGTCCCTAGTAAAGGAACCATCCTGCTCGTTCCTTGGTATCAAATACCCAATATGTTTTTCTTCCAAAAGCTTAGCATTAATTCCTTGGTCTGCATAAAAGGTTAAGATTATGAGAGGTCTCTCAAATTGAAGTGCCTCCACCACGGAGCTCCAACCGGAGTGAGTCAAGAAGCCACCCACAGAGTCATGAGCTAAAATCTTGAGCTGAGGTGCCCAACTCGTACAAACCACCCCTTGTCCTTTGGTTCGCTCCTCGAACCCCTCTGGCAACTCAATCAACCCAGTATCAACTGTTCCACATCGAGTTCTTAGTACCCAAAAAAAGGGTACCTTGGACTGTTCCAATCCAAGAGCTATCTCGGTGAGTTCCTCTTGAGTAGGCTTTGCCTCGCTCCCAAATGCTACGTACACTACCGAACTTTTGGCTTGCTTGTCCAACCAATCTTTCGTCCACAGCCAAGTTTCGGTTTCGTTGTCCCTGCTGTCATGCACTGTAGTGGGAAGTTGACCAACCGGAATAACCGGCTTCCGATGAAGATCCTCCTGCAGTTGTAGCCACTCTGGCTCGAGCTCCATGCAACTTCTCACAACCATTATGTCACAGCCGTCCATCACTTCCACGAAACGATAAAAATCTGTCACGTTTGACTCCTCGCAGGTTATACCGCCATTAAATATTTTCATAACCTCAAAGAACCGAAGTGCCACCGTGGTTGGGAATGGGACCCACTTGGGTGGCAAAGCATAGTCCTCAGGGTTCTTGCGCTCACTAAAATAGGCTTTTGGCCCAATGTAGCTTAGCGTGGCGGCAGTGAATATGCTGAAGAAAGCGTTTGGGATGCCTAGTTTGCGGGCAATACCTGGCAACCAGTAAGGAACAAAGTCGTAAAGAACCCAATCTGGCTTTGAGTCTTGTAAGAACTGAGTCATGGAGTCTTGGAGAGCATCGTAGGCCTTCTTGAGGTACGGGACCCTGTTTAACGGGACATCATTGGTGGCTTCAGCATTGTCTGGGAGGTTGTCCACGTGAGGTAATGGAAGCTTAACCAAATCTATGAGGGGAGCCAAATTGGGAGGGAGTTTTGGGAGGCGATCAATGTTTCGCGTGGTGGATATGAAGGAAATGCGATGACCCTTTTGAGCAATGAGCTTGGCGAGCTCTAGGTAGGGGATCATGTGGCCAAAGGCTAGCCATGGGAAAAGGGCTATGTGAAGCTTCTTGTCGTTGGGCATGGAAACGCAAGGCACTGAAATGGAATCCATGGTTGGATATCAATATTTGACAAGAAATCTGAGTGAAGATCGAGCTACTTTTATAATTGCTCCCTTGGTTACAGTTTATGATTGGGGGTGCTTCTTTTACGTACTGTATTTTTATTTTTTATAAACCGAAAACGTGACGTTACAGGGTAGACAAGACTATTTTTCTGTAAGTTACTTGATGTTATTGAAGGTGGTGGGGTTGAGATCCTTTAATGTGGTTTACTTTCCAAGCAGAAGCCAACGTTGCTGTCATACTGGTCAGGTACTCTTTCACAAATAATTCTAGCACCATTCAATACCACGTGTATAGGAACAGAAGAATCGAACCATATCCCCAGGCAAAATTATATATATATACACGTCCACACACACACACACACACAAATGCTCAAGCACGCGTGTGTTGGCACACAAATATATTATTTGGCCCCAATCTTGATATTGCCACATTGGACAATAGATTCATATATGTGAATTTTTTTTCTTTCATTGCTATTAATATAAACTTATAAAGTATTCAATTGTAACAATTATAAAACTATATTATGAATATTTATGGATCTGCAACTTTGAGTTTTAGACTTGAAATAATATTAGATTCTAGAGATTTTAATTTCATTGGTTACAAGATTTCATTACATTATTATACACTTTTTATGCAAAATAATAAATTATTACATATAGAATGTGTCTTTTTAAGGAAAACAAAATTGAAATGGGACAATAATTTCTTTTCTTTTCTTTTTTTCCCTTTGATAGGAATGCATGCTTTTATATTATTTGTCCTTAACATTGTTTCCTTTTCAAGTGAAAAATCTTAATATTATTTGATTATAAAATAGAAAATTACTCTCTTCTCTTAAAATAAATTTAGATTTTTATAAAAAAAAGGCTAACTATGTTATAAAATTTTAATTAAATAAGAAATAGTCACTTGTTGTAAAGAAAAGAAAATCACTTAACGAAATCACGACCTCTAAATCTAATTTTTATTATATTAGTATTAATATTGGGGTAATTTTTAGGTACTTCCGGAATACCATAAATACGTATTTCTCCTTTTCATATAACTGCAGGTCCCACTAATTAAATTTATAATGTGACTTATAATTCATGTGAGAAGGGGTACGCATTTATGATACTTCCGAAGTATTCAATAATTTCCCATTAATATTGTATGCTGAAGATAATTGATATGCATGCTCTTATAAAATTGCTTCCTACTATTATTATTATTATTATTAACGGAAATTCTTTATTGTTGGGCAAACAAAAAGGAAGGGCCATTTAAAAAAAAAAAAGAAAAAGAAAAAAAAAGGAAGGGCTTGCGACCATCTCCACGTTCAGAGATGGGGACGGTAAAAAAAAAGAAGAAGATGCCATTGCTGTTGCAAGCAGTAGCCAAAATAGGAAAAGAAATAGTATATAACATGGAAAGATTTCGAAAGCCTGATATATACTGTTATCTACAATCATAGTAATGGACCAATGGAGGGAAAGGTTCAGTTTAATCACATTATGATTCGTCTCCTCCTACAAATACAATGATAGACCTTTTTTTTTTTTTTTTTTTTGATTGGAAGTCTGCAATATCATTAAACTTGGGTAGGACCCAGAGAAATTACACCAGAGTGAACTGCAGATACAATAAAAGGGGGAGTGTCCACCCAAATAATACAATCTTCAATTTCCTTAGCATGTCTAGCCATTAAATGAGCTGCTTTGTTACAGTCCATGCAAAACGTGCCTTCCAGCTTATTTGACGTATATTGCAGAATGCATATGGTGGGTTGGCTTGGGGTCCCCTTTAAAGTTTAAAGTTGCTATCTAATTATCCACCTAAAAAGACGATAGTGTTATGATGCATCATGCATGGTACCAAGTTGGTTTTGCTGAGCTTGCTTTTTTTCCTTAGATGTCCGCTCAAAAAATCATGTCTTTAAGACATCTTTTTTTCTTTTTGTGTGCTAAGATTTCAAGTTCTCAACCCCCCTCTCTCAGGCTCTCACTTTACCAAATCTATTAACATTAATATTTTGTAAAATTCCCCATAAATTATGGTTTTGTAAAAAGATTATAAAATATTTTGTGCATTTTTTTAAATATAATATCTCTTGCAATATGTAAATTTCATATGACACGTGGAAATAACACATATTACGCTTTTGAAACTCGAGTTTGAAAAACTTGTATTTGTCACATAACTTGAGTTTCAAGAACACAAATTTGATAAAAATAGCACTTGTGCAATGTATCACTCGAGTTTCTAAAACATGAGTACCATGTAAGAAAGAAAATCCATTTTCATGCGCTATGTAATTTGAGAGAAATTATTAGCACCTCCGGGAGGACAGTTGAGCTGGTCCTCCCAAGTAGTCCCAACTAATATAAAAGGTCATTTGTTAAAACAATGCTAACTCAGCTTCCTAACTGGCAAAGCAAAAAAAACCAAACCATTTTTAAACCCAAATTATATTGTTTGAAGTTTGAACACCCAAATTCATTTTATTTTTACCGCTCCATCCTTCTTCCCACTTCTAAATCCATTTTTTTTTAGAGAACCAGTAACTCCTCTCTACCTTCTCACAATATGAATTCTTCTTAGCGGCATCTTATAATTTTGATCGTTTTGAACTAAAAATTTCACAAATGCAAATCATTCTCATCACAAATCATCTCATTACTTGCTTTGTCAGACTGGTTGAGGTGGTTGTCCAAACACTACCATTGCAACTAAGCATGACTCATCAAGGTATGCTACAATGGCTTTAAAATCTTTTTCTTCTTGTATTTTCTCTCTATCTAGTTATTTGTGTTAAGTTTTTTCTCCATCTAGTTTATATGTTAGTGCCCTCTAGCTATTTGATAAAAGTCCATAATGAAAAATTAGTACAAGAAACTCTTAGATATATGTGTTTTCTCTCTCTCTCTCTCTCTCTCTTTCTCTCTCATTTATATATATGGTGCCCTCTAGCTATTTGATAAAAACCCAAAATGTGAAAACAAAAGTAGAAAATGAATTAACTCTTAGATAGTTAGATACCGCGTTTTTGCTTTGCCCCAATTGTTAGCTTAGTGTTCTATGACTTCTGTCTAATGCATAGACTGAACCAACAAGAAATCCACCATAAATAAGTGATCAATTTAAAAGAAAAAAAGAAAAAAAGAAAAAAAGAGAGATGATAAATTTGAAATAAATTTGACTTGAAATTAACTCTTAGATATTGAAAAACACAATAAATTTAAACCGGCAAGATTCAAAACTTGAAATAAATTTGAGGCTTAAACTTTAAACAACCAACACAAATAAATTTGAAATCCAAAAGTTCACACTCATTAGTGACCAAATTTGTCTGTACAGAAAGGGGTCCTCTCTCGAAACTCTAGATTAGTTTTCTCAGCCTCAGATGTTCTACGAGATGATGTCAAAGAAGCAACACCATGAGTCAAAGGCTCTCCGACGAGAAACACCGCAAGCTCCGAAAAATGCATTTCAAAACTCTTTGACGAAGCACATACAATGACGACTCTTCGAGAGCGAAACAGCTAGCTGGGGTACTCTTTCCTTCAAGATTTGATTCCTTAGTTTTTTTTTTTTTTTTTTTTTTTTCAAATAATTATTTATCTGTTGACTTTCTTTTGAATTTATTTACATTAATAGTTTTGAAGAAATGGCTACTAACTGATGTGCGTGTAGAATCAGCTATAATCTAATAGCAAAGATTGATGTCAAAGTTTTGAATCGAAGATTGTAATTGTTATATTCGGTTGTGGTTTGCTGTGAGCTTTGAACATTGGTTCTAATGTGATATTGTGATGTATTTCTATGGTTTGGAATATTTGTTTTAATTTGGAATTGTAATGTTTTTGGCTTATTAGAAGGTTGGTGGTATTTGTGGAAGTTAGTACTTAGTAGGTTAGTATTTGCAAAATGATTTGTGTTTCAGGGGTTGATTTTGTTTTGGTGTTTGGAATTTGGATGTCATTGTATTTTTTTTTTTTTAATAATAAAATTTCTCCTTTATCCAAATAAATAGGAAAAAGTTTGTTAGTGGTATGTGTTGCCTGTAAAATGCTTTTAACAGGGTAATTTGTTGTGCCTGGTTATATGCTTAGCCATATTCAAAATGGATTGTATTGAATAGGGGTTCTAGGGAATAAAGCTAGTTTGTGTTGTAAATGAATAAGCTCCTGCAAATTATCCTATTGTGATAGATTCAATGGAATAAGGTGCTAATTCAGCTTAAAAATTAAAAAATAAATATAATGAAAACACTGTTATAGCAATGAAAACACCATAGCATTAAAGTCATACATAAAGAATAAGGCTAGTGAATTGATTTGGCATTACAAATATTACACTCACTTCACTAACCTGTTATACAATGGGCATGATTCAAATTAATTTACCCAACCCTATTAACCACCACAATACAAGTTCACAAAAAAATTGTTTACAAGCATTATTTGAAGAGAAAATACTTTTCATTAGTATTGGTTTTGTACAATTGAAAGTGTAAAAATGTCGAAAAAATAAAAGGTGGAAAAATGTATGTATTCTAACATTTCCTTTCACAAAATTCTAAATAGACCTATTTTCATTGCCTTCAAAATACAAAAAGACTTTCACTCCTCCAATCATCAATCCAAACTTGATTAATCTTCCGTTTCATCGCCTTCAAATACAATAATATTCCTTGTAACTTTCAAGGTAATCATCAATCCATGCTTAAGTAATCTTCTAACTTGAATACTTTTCAAAAATCTTCAGATATCGAATCACTTTTGTTTAGGATTTAATTGTCCAAAACCATTTGAATTAGAATCCTGCACAATTAGAAAGACATTTTCAATTATTATTGACAAAGTAATAACCTTTGATTCAAATAAACAAACAAAAATAATGAAAAAAGGCATACAAAAAATAATAATTGAGAGTAAATAGCAATTTGGGATTTGAGATACACAATAAAGATAAATGGCATGCTAGAACTTATGACCTACTAGATGGTCTAATAATTCAACAATGGCAATCACAACGTAACTAGTTTCAATTTCAAACATCACCTCCCATCTCAACATTTATGGCATATTACTCTTGGAAGTTATCATGTCAAAGACCTCATACCCATGTGGCAATCACAATGCTCTTGCTGTTTAGCTTTTATATGGCCATCATCTCTTCTAATTTTGTTTTGGTTGGGTGCTCAGTTACATAACAGGTTATGAGTAAATTTAATCGGTCAATACAACGCAGTTATCATCTCCTTTTCTTTTTTTTTTTTTAAATTGATCACTTATTTATGGTGGATTTCTTGTTGGTTCAGTCTATGCATTAGACAGAAGTCATAGAACACTAAGCTAACAATTGGGGCAAGGCAAAAACGCCGTATCTAACTATCTAAGAGTTCATTCATTTTCTACTTTTGTTTTCACATTTTGGGCTTTTATCAAATAGCTAGAGGGCACCATATATATATATATATATAAATCAGAGAGAGAGAGAGAGAGAGAGAGAGAAACACACACACATATATCTAAGAGTTTCTTGTACTAATTTTTCATTATGGACTTTTATCAAATAGCTAGATAGAGAAAAAAACTTAACACGAATAACTAGATAGAGAGAAAATACAAGAAGAAAAAGATTTTAAAGCCTTTGTAGCATACCTTGATGAGTCATGTTTAGTTGCAATGGTAGTGTTTGGACAACCACCTCAACCAGTCCAACAAAGCAAGTAATGAGATGATTTGTGATGAGAATGATTTGTTTTTGTGAAACTTTTAGTTCAAAACGATCAAAATTGTAGGATGCCACTGAGAAGAATTTGTATTGTGAGAAGGTAGAGAGGAGTTAATGGGTCTTTGAAAAAAATGGGTTTAGAAGAGGGAAGAAGGATGGAGCGGTAAAAATAAAATGAATTTGGGTGTTCAAACTTCAAACAGTATAATTTGGGTTTAAAAATAGTTTTGTTTTTTTTGCTTTGTCAGTTAGGAAGCTAAGTTAGCATTGTTTTAACAGATGGCCTTTTGTTATTGGTTGGGACTACTTGGGAGGACCAGCTCAATCTCAGAGGTGCTAATAATTTCTCATAATTTGGGTCGAAAGTTGAAATTTTTTTCATTTTTTACGGAGTGGGGTCTTTGACACTCCAATCAGGCAGTCACATGAAAAAAAAAAAATGCCACTGTTTTATAATTTTAAAACTCGAGTTTGTGAAACTCAAGTTTTAAATGTAACTCAAGTTTCAAAAACTCGAATTTCATAAAAAATGCCACTAACCTGAAATTTGTTTAATTAAAAAAGGCATAGAACTTGAGTTTCACAAACTCAAATTCCTTGCTAATAAACTTTCACATTGTTTGCCTAATGCCTTTCTAGATCTGGGCACTTGGCGGTTTTGTCTTTTTTAAATTGTCAAAGATACTGTTTACATAGCGCATGCAAACCAACTTTATGGAAGGTTGCTCTTCAAAAATTTAGAATACAACCCTAACCTCACAAAAAAGAAATGTGAAACTGTGCCAGTAAATTAATATGTTGTCAGAGTCTTGGAGCTTCCTTTTTTCATGTTAACCTAGATTTGAGTAATTTGACTAAGTAATCACTTGGCTAATTAACTAGGTTAATCTGGTTGTGTTTTAAGGAGTCTAAAAACATACATACATACATATATATATATATATATATATACATATATATATATATATATTTATATATATATATATATAATTATATTTAAACTAACGTATATGCTTGTCTATATTGAATACATTTATTTGAGTTTTCTTGGAATTTGGGTTTAACAAAAATAAGAGTAATGCTAAGAATATAATAAAATGTCACAACAATTTCACAATATTTCTAAATTAGTTTGTTAATTCACACATGGACACACCATAATCTTTAATTGAAATTTTTGGTATTCTAAATTTAGGAATGTTGTGAAATTATTGTCACATTTTGTTATGTCTCTAACATATCTCTTAAAAGTAAACTTCGCCCCTCAAATATAATTCTTAACCTCTTAAACAAAAAATAAAAATAGAAGCCCAAATAATAAGAATAAAAATTTTCCAAATTAACAACAATAAAAATTTACCCAAACAATAGCAAAAATAAGCCAAACAATAATAAGATTAGCCCAAACAATAACAAATGAAAAAAATTTCCAACAAAAGCCCTAAAAAAAAAGAACCCCTAATCATTTGGATTCATAACTTATTCAACTCATTCCATAAAATTAATTAATAATTTCATTTTTCGTGAAAAAAGTACCAAGAAAGAAATTGTAGACTTGAGTTCTCTTTAGTGGCATTGACAACTCATTTGCTTCTCAACTTTGCAGTCACAGGCTCGCAGTCACAATAGTCTCTCTTTCTCTCTCTTCATTTTTCTCTTCTCTATAATTAGTTAAAACTCTCTCACACTTTACTACTCTTATTCTTGCATTCTCAATTCTCACTTTATTTCTTGTCGGTCCCTTTTTGCTTTTTAATTTTATTAGTAAAAGGACATTAAAAAAATTCATTTATTTGCGTATGTTTTTTTTTTTTAATTTATTTATTGTTGATGTATTATATTTTTATTTTTATTAGATTTTTTCTAATTTAAAATTTTTAATAATCATCTTGAAAAAATTTCTAGATTTGCAATCATGAGAAGCCAAATTGGGAGGTAGTTTCGAGAGGTGATAAATGTTTCTGATGGGAATATGGCTATGTAAGGATTAGGATTGGATGCAACACTTAAGGATTGCACCTATCGTATTGCACTAGGTGCAATTCACCTAATCTTCTCTCATAATATTTTTCACTTTTTACTTTTTTCACTTTGACTTTTGACTTTTCTTTTTTTAATTAATGGTTGAGATTGAAAGTTTCTTTTTGCAACTATCAAACCTAACTATACGTAATAATTGCATCACCTAATCTCAATCCGCTATATAAACTATAAAGCTTCTCTTCATCAAGCATGGAAGAATGTGATGCTATATAATTGCTCCATTGGTTGCAGTTTGTGTTATTTGACGTTAATTGGAGGCGGTGGGCTCGAGTTTCTTAAACGTAGCTGTCCTAACTCATAGGTCACACTCCCACAAATTATAGGAAGGAAAAGTCTAGGGCCAGAAATTTTTTCACAACTTGTCACAATTGTGACATGGCAGCATGTGATTGATGAAACAAAAAATTGTAGGTCCATGTGTAACAATGTAAGTGATGATTAACCATTCACAATCTGTCCCCTTAGAGTTGTGGCAAAAAAGTTGTGAAATAACTTTTGGTCCTAGAACTACTATTGTAGGAATATGGGAATAATATCTCATACATCTCCCACTGTCACTACCTGTCCAACATAAAACACAATAATAATTTTTTTTAAAAAATTAGGTAATGTTGAACTCAAATACCTGTTCTAATTTAATTTAGTTGTATTTAGAAAATATAATATGTATTGATAAATGCATTTAGGTCTTTAAATCCAATTAATTAGAAAACATAATGTACCAAATCAAAGGAGTACCATACCTAACTTTTACAAAACGACAATTAATCCAAGCAGGTAACACTTATTAGGCTGTCAACATGGCCGAAGGTAAGAGTACTTACTTGGTGCCAACCTTTTTTTTTTTTTTTTTTTGAGAAACCACCCCAGGAAGAGGGGGAAACAATTTATTCAGGCAAATTAGAAAGATAAACAGATGCTACGTCCAGAGGAACATCCTCCATCCAAACTTGAAAAGGAGAAAAATTACAAGCCATTCTAGCCAATCTATGAGCTACTCTATTCCCTTGCCTACGAGTGTGGTTGTAGGACACATTGTGAAAGGCCAAAGATAGGAGTTTAATGTCCCTAATGATGTGTCCAAAGCTTGAAGACGAAAAATCTCCACTGTTTATGGCTTTGATAATTACATCCGCGTCACCTTCGATGATCACCTGGTCAAAATTCAGCTCCTTTGCCAAACTAACTGCACTACGCACTGCCAACACTTCCATCGTCTCTACTGAGGTAGGCAGTGGAATAGTTTGTGAATAGGCAGCCATAACAAGACCCTTGTCGTTACGAACAATAGCTCCCAAACCTGCCAGGCTTTTGGAAGAGAAGATTGTGCCATCAAAATTGACCTTAAG
The DNA here is from genome assembly GCF_932294415.1 of Quercus robur. NCBI lineage: Eukaryota > Viridiplantae > Streptophyta > Magnoliopsida > Fagales > Fagaceae > Quercus > Quercus robur. The sequence goes on from NC_065539.1 coordinate 17,672,348, forward strand.
CCAACCTGAAGGGGGAGGAGACCATTTGGATGGGCTGACTGTGGGCGATACTCGCTGGGGAGGAGACGAAGCTAGATGAAATTCCTGGAGATTGTCTACTGCCATTGAGCTAATTCTTCCCACTGGAACTGCTGCGTCTCCTACTCGGATATGATTTTGACGAGACCAAATCATTGATGTTGTCATAGCAAACAGTTCTAAGTGGTTACTCTTCTCCTAGTAGAGTTGGATGATATCCAACAAGGATGCGCAGTTCACAGCTTCCTTAATTAACCACCCAAAATGAACCTTCCAAATTGGATTCAAACTTGGATAAGACCACAGTGCATGGAGGGAGGTTTCTTTGTCAAGGTTACAATGAGGGCAAGAGTCATCAATCCATAGTCTTCTTTTCTTGAGGTTCACTCTAGTGGGCAGGGCATCCGGTCCAGCTCTCCACATTAGAGTTTTCACTCTATTTGGAATCCGTAGACTCCAAATACCCTTCCACACTTTTTTGGTCAAGGAAAAATTAGAGGTAGTTGGATTGTCCTTCATCTCACTCTCCATGATCAGCTTGTAGCCCGATTTGACGGAATAAACCCCATTTGAGCTCCTAGACCAAAATAGCTTATCCTCACAATCTTCCAAGCTAAGTGGGATAACTTTGATCAAAGCAACTTCATGAGGCAAGAAGGTATTGTCTACCACTTCTTCAATCCAGGATCTCTTATTATGATCAATCAAAACTAAGACTTGAGCATCATTACCAAAAAAGTCTAGATGAGATATTACCTTTTGCGAGTGGGGATTTGGGAGCCAGTCATCATGGTAAATTCGGATTGATGCACCATTGCCCACTCTCCACTGCATTCCTTTCTCTATCACAACCCTTCCTTTCAAGATACTTTTCCATGCTAATGACCCGTTCCCTTCCTTAGCTTCAAGAATGGACCTATTTTGGAAGAACTTCGATTTGAAGAACCTGTGGAACAGCGTGTCCTTGTTTTCCATTAGTCGCCACACCTGTTTTGCAAGCATGGCATCATTAAAATTTTGAAGTTCTTTGAAACCCATACCTCCCATGTCTTTTGGCTGACAAAGCAAGCTCCATTTAGTTCAATGGATTTTCTTTTGGTTCCCCCTCTGCCCCCACCAGAATTTCCTGATCAAAGACTCAATTTCTTCACATAGAGTGATTGGGATTTTGAAGTAGCTCATTGCATAGGTTGGTATTGCTTGGATGACTACTTTGAGGAGAATTTCTCATCCCATTTATGAAAGCAACTGTTCCTTCCAACCTTGGAGCTTAGTTAAAACCTTCTCTTTGATGAACATCAGGCTTGCTTTTTTGTGTTTTCCAAATAAAGACGAAAGGCCGAGGTATTTCTTGTGTTGTTTGATCTCTTGAACCCCCAGGAAATCCTTGATTTGGCCAAGGATATTTGGTGGAGTGGACTTATTGAAAAATAGACCCGTTTTGTTCCGGTGTAACTGTTGACTGAAAGCTTTCTCATGGACATTCAGCAGGGTTTGGATTTTCTGACATTCATCTAGAGTGGCTCTGCAAAAAACCAAGATGTCATCAGCAAAAAATAGGTGGGTTAGTCTTGGGCCTTTCTTACAAATGGATACGCCATGAATATGACCCGCCTCTGTTTTTTTTTTTTTTTTTTTTTTTTTTTTTTTTTTTTTGTAATAAGCCATGAAGACCTTCTGAGCAAATAAGAAAAAGGTAGGGAGACAGCGGGTCCCCCTGCCATAATCCTCTAAATGGTTGGATAATGTCTGTGGGTTCACCATTGATCAGGATGGAGTAGCTAACCGTAGTGATGCATTCCATTATAAGGGCAATCCACCTTGCATCAAAACCCATTTGCTTCATCATGCCCTCTAGAAATACCCATTCCACGCGGTCGTAAGCCTTGCTCATGTCCAGCTTTAGTGCCATAAAGCCAGCACTTCCTTGTTGATGGTGTTTCATGTAATGAAGAGTTTCGAAGGCCATAAGAATGTTATCTGTTATGAGCATCCTTGCTTGAAAAGCACTCTGATTCTTTGAAACAACAGCTGGAAGGATTGCTTTTAATCTATTGGCAAAGACCTTTGAAACAAGTTTATAGACCACATTACATAAACTAATAGGTCTAAATTCAGTGATAAATTCTAGGGATTTTACCTTCAGGATAAGAGTGATGTTGGTATTAGCATAGCTGAAGAAGCATCATTACCTATAAGATTTCAGAAAGAGTGATAAAAGAGGGGCGGCATACCGTCGGGGCCTGGGGTCGTGATGGATTCCATCTGGTTCAATGCTACCTCAACTTCCTCTTTTGTGAAGGGCTTAAGGAGTTGCCCATTCATTTCCTGGGTGACAGAAGGTTTGACTGCCTCAAAGATTTTAGATTGCTCTATAGGATGGGATGATGCAAATAAGGAGTGGAAGTAGTCAACGGATATGTCCTTGATTTGCTTATCCTCAGTGCACCAAGCATTGGCTAAATTTCTTAGGCCAAAAATTTTGTTTCTTTGAAATCTGTGTGAGGCTTTGCTATGAAAATAACTAGTGTTCTGTTCCCACACTTCAGAAAAAGTGCTCACGCTCATTGCTCTCACATTAGACTTTCTTTATCCAAAAAATCATTCAGCTCTGCCTTCAAACCTTTTACCACTTCGTAATCCGCCTCCCTCTTTGCCACTAACTCCTCAACTTTTGACAACAACTTCGCTTTAGTCTCAATTAGCTTCTTGATACACCCAAAAGACTGCTGACCCCATTCAGTAAGCTTTTCCCCCACAATTCTTTATTTTTCCTGCAATTAAAGGCATGGTGGCATTCCCTGTGCTTGGACCCCAAGCAGAATTCACTGTCTTGCTACAACCCTTGTCTTTGAGGCACATTTGCTCAAATTTGAAGGGCTGGTTCGGACGAGGCACTATTCCCTCCATTTTAATTACAATGGCCTTGTGATCAGAAGAGTGAGTGTTTAGATGCCTAACCTTTGTTCCTGGGTTAAGAGAGAACCAATCATTTGATGCTACAACCCTATCCAATCGTTCAAGAACCAAACCTCCAGCTCTCTTACCCTTCCAAGTGAATTTGTCCCCAATGAAACCAAGATCCATGAAGCTGCACTCGTCTAGGACATCCTGGAAAGCCATCATTAGCACCTCCTGCCTAGGACCGAGACCAATTTTTTCATGAGACCAGAGGATTTCATTGAAATCTCTTGCGCACAACCAAGGGAGGGAAAAACGCCAATGGAGGTCACGGATCAGGGACCACGTCTCATGCTTCCTGGCCGTGTTTACAAATCCATACACACCGGTAAACCACCATTGCTCATGTACTGCTTCTCCAACAATGGCATTGATGTGGTTTGGAGAGGCTGAAACCACATCAATGTGCACCGATTTCTTCCAAAACAGGGCTAAGCATCCTGACTTACCAGCACTTGGTCCGATCCAACAGTGGTCAAATTTCAAATCAACACACAACTTTCACAGCCTAGCTTCAGCTGACCACGTCTCGGCTAGGAACATGGCCGCGAGATCTTGTGCCCGAGTGACTACCTCGAGCTTTCGGATTGTGCGTCGGTTCCCAAGCCCACGCATGTTCTAGCAAATCCAATTCATTAAGCTCGACAGGCCTGAAGATCAGCCTCCGCCGTTGGGAAGGAGTTTTCATCTGGTTTAGCGCCGTCAAAAGCTCTGCGCTTAGATGGTAATGTGATGATCTGTGAAACATAAGAATTGCGTTTGCCCAAGGAAGACTTTAGAGGTTGATTCTCACCGAGGTGGGCTGGCCTCAAGATACGGACCCATTTTCCACTTGATTAGGCTTGTCTCTGAGATAAAGGTCCATATTAGATAAGTCACTTAAAGGGGTAGGCTTATTGGGCTGACTAATTGACCTCTCGAATACTGGGCCTGAATGGTGAATTGGAGAGGAATTGTACAGAGTAAGGGCGGGAGGAGTGTCATTTGAATTTTGAAGAGATGTCGTCTCACTGTCATATCGTTTGATATCTCTATCTTTATGACATTGATACAACAAATAGGGTAAATTACAGCAACCTACCCAAAGGTTTGGGGTAATACCAAGTACATCCAAAGGTTTTTAAAAGTTGGTCCTTAAATACTAACACCATTTGTGCATTGTGTATTAAACTATTTTATTTCATTTCTTGGCTCTCTCTCTCTTCGTTCTCTCTTCCTTCACACCAGAAAATACCTCTCTCTCCCTCAAGCTTAGTCAAAGCCATAAGGTTTTAGAATCAGCAAGGACAACAAACTCCACCACCAAAAAGATTTCGTGCTGATTTACCCACAAACCCACGCTATATGTTGCCGTTTAAAGCTGGGTGGTTAGGTCCGGATCTAGGAGGATGGTGGCTGGGTGGGTCACGATTTAGGAGAATGGTGGCTAGGTGGGTCGCGATCTAGGGTGGTGGATGATTGTTTCTAGGTCATGATAAGTGGTGGGCGGCAGTTGCAAGGTCATAATCAGGTGGAACTTGCCGTTGTGGGTATGAGTTTTTTTTTTTTTTTTTTTTTTTTTTTTTTTTTTAATTTGGGTTTTTTTGGGTTTGAGGTGTAAATCATGTGATGTTGGATGTTTGGAACTATTTGGGTTTGAGGAGGATGAGTGCGTAGTGATATGTGATGCTGATGTGGATGGTCACATGATGCTCACTACTGAATGTCTGGGTTTTTTTTCTTTTTTTATTTGGGTCTTTTTGAGGTGTGATGTTGGATAGTTGATTGGTTAAGTTGTCTTATGTGATGCTGAATCTAATTGGGTTGATCTTGGTTTGATCATTTGATGTAGTGAGATTTTTGTTTTTGAATGTTCTATAAATTTTTTTCCCAAATGAGACTATATGGTTTTGGAAAATTGATACACTGGTATAGTGAGATTCTTTTTAGAATGGTTCTTAAATACATGGTCGTGAATGACCTTTGGATATATTGGTTTAAGCTTGAGAGTAAGTGAGAGGGAGGGTTTATGTTCTAGGCAAAGGACAGGGTGAAAGAAATAGATAATATAAATGAAATAAAACAAATTTTGGGAGAGTGAACAAACGGCATTACACGTGGTTAGTGTTTAAGGACCAAATTGGTCATTTTCAAAAATCTTTGGATGCTCTTGGTACTACCCCAAATCTTAGGGGAGGTTGTTGTAATTTACCCCAATAAATAATAAAAAACTATATACATTATGGTAATCTAAAAAAAATTTATTATATTTATAAATTTTAATGAATATACAAAATATATCTTTTTTTAGATAGAAATCATACTCTAGTTTGATATAAGAGTATGTGCGTAAAGTTTCTTCCTATAGAGACTTGAATCCAAACCCTTACCCCCTATCTTACAAGAACTTGTATTAATAAAGTGACCATCACGTTAAGGGTGTGAGACGGTTATTGCCTCCTAATTTGCTGGCAAATGTAATGTTTAGTTGTTAGGATATAATAAAGGGGAAACTGCATTTTACCCACTGTGGTTTGGCCTGTTTTAACAGTGTCTACCCGCGGTTTAAAAGTTATCACTTAACCTACCTGAGGTGACCTCCGTTAGACCCCTGTTACCCACTTCTCTCTTACCCAATGCCCACTGCAATTGCCAAACATACTTTTACAATGACAAGAAAACCAATACACCTATAGTCATAAACAAAGCCACAAATCCATGTGAACATACACCCACGGATTCGCTAGCCTTCCACTGCTAAATCCAAAAATTGACTACTTAATTCTTCATAAAACAATCATAAAATAAAATACAAAAATTAAGAATAAATGGTATCCACCAGTTTGCTGGATTCTATATTTACCCTAGGCTTTCTCTCTCTAAAACTCTAACCCCTTCTCTTTTGCTGGGTTCTCTAAAAAAAAAACTCAGATTTGCAAGTAAAAAAAAAAATCTACAAAAAAAAACCCCAGCAATCTAGCAAATCCAACACCACAACCAACTCATTGAACAAACAATACAGGCGTGTATTACCTAGGAGCAACTGAGCCATGCCTCTATTCAAATTCCAAAGAAGGAAGAACGACCGGCTGTCTTACTACTGTACATATGACATTGAGGGCAATCACACAAGTGGTTTCCTGCTTTTTAGGAAAAGAGGAAGATAGATCTCCAAAAGCTATTGCACTTTTTGACGTGGCTATAGCAGGATCAAGAAAAGGCTTTAGCATCTCCACAAGAAAAAGATGCTTGACTTCCTAAAAGAACCACAGATAGAGTCACACAATTCTAACCATATATGCCCACTACATAGGAGGTGCTTAGCTGTAAAGCTACCAAAAGCCAACAAATCTAGCAGCAATATCCTAAGCACAGTGATTGCCAACCAGACACTGAAGGGTTTTTTGCCAAAACATTCAATCCAGATGCACAGCCTAAAACCCCAGATCGGGAAGAAAAATAAAGAAACAAGAAAAACGAAATTGTGAGATTGGCTGAGCAGCAGAGCAACTTGATTGTCTAGATCGGCTGAGATCAAAGCAGTGAAGAGTGGTGGATTGGTGGATTCAAACTTTCTGGGGTTAATGGATTTATGGGTTCCTGTTTATTCTCCCCTGCTATTTGGGTTTGTAACTTAAACTGTTTTTTATTATTATTTTTTTTTTACGGCAAGATTTGATGTATATTGTTGGTAGTATATACATCAAGAGGGAACCATTATTGTGTCGATTGAACAAGATTTGGGTCATGAAATGGGATTTGGGTTTGAAGATTTGACTTCTAAGATAGGGAGAGAGAAGTCGTTCTTCAATATGTTGCTTCTAATTCTGTTTCTATTGTGGCTTATATAGTAAAGATGATTTTTTAATAGAAATGGTAGAGGTGGGGTAATAGGGGTGTCTAACGGAGGTTACCTCAAGTGGGTTAAGTGATAACTTTTAAACCACGGGTAGGCACCGTTAAAACGGGCCAAACCACAGGTGGGTAAAGTGCAATTTCCCCTATAATAAATGTTGATGTAAGAAAGGTCAATAGCCACTTCTTTTGAGGATTACTATACTGATCGATCAACTTACATGATTGATCTAAATAGATATTTTTACAGGACAAATATGGTTGATCTAATACACCTTTTTTGGTCCTGTAAAGACTATCCACATCTTTGAAGAAAAAGATGGAAAAACTTTATCAATTATTAAAGTATGCCCAGAAGCTTGTAGGACACAGTTTATTGAGGTGGATTTGAATTCATGAACAATGAGAACTATTCAGCTATTATGATATACAAAGACTTTCAGAATTGTGGTAATTCGCATGTATTAGTAATTATGGATGGCATAACAACACTAGAAAGAAGTCTCAATGGACAGCTACAACCTTCACATGTAAAGATCAAAATGGGTCCAGAATTATCTCTGGCTATTATTCTTTGGCAAGTTAACAGGCAGAACATCACAATTCTTCTCATGATTTGGAAAGCCCTAATAATTTTCTCTATACAAGATATGGAGAGAGGGTTCAAGGAAGCTTTAGGGCCATTTGATAAAGGAGTTTAAAAAATTGTGGTAAAAAAAAAAAAAGTTCTTGGTAAGAGTGTTTGAGTCACAGTTCTCATTTAGAGTGTTAAAACACTTTATTTTGGAAACACCTCAAAGAGTTTTTTTAGTTTTTAAGTAACAGTTTTGAGTGACATTATTATAAGGGGAAATTGTACTTTAGCCACCTGTGGTTTAACCCGTTTTAATAGTGCCCACCCGTAGTTTAAAAGTTATCACTTAACCCACCTAAGGTGGTCTCCGTTAGAAAATCCCCTTTACTATATAAGCCAAAAATTAGAACCCTAAAAAGAAGAACGAGTTCTCTCCCTCTCTCTACCTTAGAATCCCTAAAAATCTCCAAACCCATAATCCCTTTCTCTCTTCACTTAGATTGCCAAAGTGAAATCTGACACTTGCAAGCAAGAAGGTGTATTGAAGCTTGGATTTTCCTTTATATCAACTTTAGCTTAATCTCCTTCACATTGTCCATCAAAGTCACCAACACAAGCACCTGCTCCTAAAGCTTCAGTCCTGTCGCCTACAGTTAGAAAGACTCCAGTGCCTGCTCCGTCTTCGACAGTGGTGAACTCTCCACCATCTCCTCCTCCAACTTCTTCTGAGGCTCTGGTGAGTCCTCCATCTTTGATTAGTATTCCACCTATTAAAGCTCCTAGACTGGCTCAGAGTGGTGCCGTTTTGAACAGAGTTGGGTTCGTTGCTGGATCTGTGGTTGTAGTAGTATTGACCCATTAACCGATAAATCCATTAAACCCAAAAAATTTGAACCTAGCAATTTGAATAGATTGTTGGGGTTTTTTTTTTTTGTAGATTTTTTTTTACTTGCAAATTTGGTTTTTTTTTAGAGAACCCAGCAAAAGAAAGAGGGTTAGAGTTTTATTTGTGATTGTTCTATGAAGAATTAAGTAGTCAATTTTTGGATTTAGCAGTGGAAGGCTAGCGAATCTGTGGGTGTATGTTCACATGGATTTGTGGCTTTGTTTGTGATTTTAAGTGTATTGGTTTTATTTTATGTTTTATGTGAAGAAGAAGAAGAAGAAGAAGAAGAAGAAGAAGTTGGATTTAGCAGTGGAAGGCTAGCGTATCTGTGGGTGTATGTTCACATGGATTTGTGGCTTTGTTTGTGATTTTAAGTGTATTGGTTTTCTTTTATGTTTTATGTGAAGAAGAAGGAGAGAAAAGAGGAGAGATACATAAAATATAATGAAAAAGACACATTTACCCCTATTTTTAACGGTGAAAAGGAAGAGGTGGGTAACGAGAGTCTAATGGAGGTCACCTCAGGTGGGTTAAGTGATAACTTTTAAACCACATGTGGGCATTGTTAAAACGGACCAAACCATAGGTAGGTAAAGTGCAATTTCCCCTTATTATAATTAGGCAAATTACAACTTACCCACCTATGGTTTGGTCGAAATTTAAGGTGCTTACTTGTAGTTTGAATTTTGGCATTTTACACACCTAAGGTTAGCTTTGTTAGAGTTCGGTAACCCACCTATGACTTTTCCATTAGAAAACAACTTTTAACATCAAAACATAACATAAAACTGATCAAAAAGCTAGGGTTTAAAGATAGCTTCCTCTCCCTTCTATCTTATCCAAGGAACCAATGGTGGTTTTTTTTTTTTTTTTGGATCAAAACATAACATATGGGTTGAGTTTGTTGGAATGTTCACCATTATAATTTGGGCTGAATAAGCCATATAAGGGTTGAGTTTGTAGGAATGTTCACTATTATAATTTGACCATCCCGTTCAGATGGGAAAGAGAGATACTACGTACGTAGCAAATGTAAGAGATTAATCCTAGTTAATAGAATGAGAGCCATTCAAGTTTGACACTTTTGGGGCATCACAATGTGAGAGATTAATCCCAGATGAATCATTCTAGTTAGCTTCAACATCCCAGTTTTGCACCATATGTGTTACAATTGTTGAACTAGTCCAAGTGTCCGTTTGGAACAACTTATTTAGTTGAAATTGAAATTTTTTTTTCTAAAAGTGTAAAAAAAAGGTTAAAAAATAAGCTGAATAATATAGTGAAACCCATGAATAGTATCAAAAAATGTAGTGGAACCCATGAATAGTAACAAAATAAGCTGAAAGTAGAGATAAGCTAAAAATTCAGCTCATTCCAAATGCACACCAAATGTTTCGAAAGCGCCTTTTTCAAGTGTGTGTGCTGGTTTTATTTCATTATTTGTTTTTCCAAGAAGCATTGCTGCAATTGCAAGACCATCTGAAAAAAAATAAGAGAAAAATGATAGAAGTGATGGATCAATCCAAGAATGAGTTTTATGTTATGTTTTGATGTTAAAACATCGTGGGTTCCTTGGATAAGATAGAAGAGAGAGGAAGGTATCTTCAAACCCTAGCTTTTTGATCTGTTTTATGTTATATTTTGATTTAAAAGTTATTTTCTAACAGAAAAGTATTACGGAATTCTAACAATGTAAATCTCAAGTGGGTAAAATGCAAAATTTCAAACAAAAGGTAGGCAACTTAAATTTTGGCCAAATCACAGCTGGGTTAGTTGTAATTTGGCCATATAATTATTTCAAAAATAGTGTAGAATAACATGACGTTTTTTTTACTGAAAATGTGTAGAATAACATGATGTTAACAACACAAAACATACATTTTTTTTCCTTAAAAACATATAGGCGAAAATATTATTTTGGTTCCTATATTTTGGGGTCACAATCAATTTGGTCCTTATATTTTGTAACAGCTAATTTGGTCCCTATTACTTTTAAGTTTTAAATTGAAATCAATTTAGTTTCTACCATTAACTCGCTGATGGAAAATGCCTATGTAGTTAATGGATTGCACAGTTGGCACACTTAAAGTTTATGGGGCTAATAAAATTTTTTAATTACTATTTAAAAATGTCACGTCAATTAGATCATAAAAATCCATGTCAAAATTTTTTTTTTAACTACTTATTTTAAAGAAAAAAAAATCAACTTAGCAATTCCTTTTTTCTTTTAGTTTCTTGGCTGCCAAACACATCTAAAACCATTGTGCCAAAACACTTCCAATCCCCAAATCCACATTCTGGCGATGATAAACCACCACTATGAGATGGGTGCTTGGGATAAATAAACTCTCATTGATTTCTTGTTTTACAACTTGCCAGATGGAAGTCATGGGATACTAAATTGTCAAGATCTTCACACGAACCAACCTGTCAAAGTTACCCTTGATAGACTTGATTCCATAAATCTTTGCTTCCTCATGGTTACCATTGGAATTGGTACCAATATCAAAGATCACAATAGTTAAATGAGGCACGGGGTCTTTAATTTGGGCATGGGGTTGGGCCGAAGATGAAGATGAAGATGAAGATAGATTAGATGGTTAGTGGTTTTGGCGGCGGTGTGGCTTGTTGTTCAATTTCGATTTTAGAGGTTCAGATTCTGGGTTTGGACCTGGGTCCGAGAGAGGGGAGTCAGGCCATTACGTACATATGACAGAATTGGGTGACTGTTCATTGTTTTTGTGCCTTGAGTTTGGGACATATGAAAAAATTGCATATCTGATTTTTTTTGCAGATTTAAGTAGAAAAAAGTTTGTTCGGACAATGGCAGCTTTGGGTACTCATTGAGAAAAGTTTGATCCAAGCAAACACATCCCTGGGGTTTTAGATGTGTTTGGAAGCCAAGAAACTGAAAGAAAAAGAAAATAGCTAAGTTGTTTTATTTGATTCATTTTTACTTTTGTTTAAAATTAGCAATTCTTCTTAACTTTTCTTAAAAAAAAAAAAAAAAAAAAAAAAAGCAATTCGACTTTTCTTTTTCTAACACGTATTTTTATGGGGTTGACATGGAATTTTTAAATAGCATTTAAAACATTTTATTATTATTTTATTGACATAAATGCATTTTTAGTTCTTACATTTTAATCTCATTTCTATTTTGATCCCTACTTTTCTATTTTACTGCTTTTAGTCCTCAAAATGAAAAATGCGTTCTATTTTAGTTCTTACAGTCATCTCACTAACGGAAATATTTTATGTGGCAAACGGAATGCACAGTTGGCACACTAAATGCTTACGTGACCAATAAAATAATATTAAAAAAAATTTATTTGGCATTTAAAAATGTCATGTCAACATTTTAATTAAAAAAATAAAAAACAAATAAATTTAAATTTAAATTGGAAAAAAAAATGAAGAATTTTTTTTTTCTTTTCAGTTTTAAAGATTGAGAAAAAAAAAACTTGCAATAACTTTCTCAATTTTTCTTAAATTTTCTTGTTAACCAAACACAACATTATTCTATCAAAAAAAAAAAAAAAAAAAAAAAAAAAAAAAAAACAAAATTATAAATAAAAACAAAAAACAAACAAAGTGCCAAACTCATTTTTCATTTTCCCATCTCTCTCTCTCTCTCCCTCTTGGCTTTCTCTAATTTCTTTTTCACTTTAAGTTCAAGTTGTAGTTTTTGGGATATAGCTTTGATCTGGGTTTAGAGAAAGAGAGGTTGAGATATGGTGGTTTGGATTTGGAGAGAAAGAGAGGCTGAGTTATGGTGGTTTGGATTTGGGTTTAGACTTTAGAGAGAGACGAGCTTAGATCGGCAGTGATTGGAGCAAATCAAGGGGAAGGAACCTCTAAACCCAGCCCTTTTGCTCTTCGGGTTCTCCCTCGACCAACAATGAGCAGAGTAAGGGGCAGATCTTCAAGGTTTTAATAATGGATGTCGTGGGTTCTTGATCCGAAGATTGATTTGATAATTTTTTGGATTTGATTATTTTGTTTAAGTTTGAGAATATTAGCGGTTTTGGTTTGTTTTTCTTTTGGGTATTCAACCTGATCTTCATTAACGACTCATTTTCTCTCTCTCAAAATTCAACTGATCTAGATTTTTTGTGTTTGTTTCCCAAGAAAATTTATGGATTTGAAGATTAAGGTTTAATTTGTTGGAGATCAGTTTGGTTGATAGGTTTATAGGTTCTGGGTTTGATTGTTTTGCTGGAGATTTGGGTTTGGTTATTTGTTGGAGATTGATTTTGAAGGAGATCTGTGTTTGAGAGTTGTAGCTGCAACTATAAATACAACCTCACCCATTTGGGTTTGAAACATTTTGCAGGGATCAATTTTTTTTTTCTTGGCTTTGCTATGTATATTTGCAAGTTTTTTTACTAAGAAAACCAAAGAAAAGAAAAAAGAAATCTTAGATATTGTAATTTGTTTGGGCAATGAAACATGTAATATGAACAATCATGTTCTTCCAAAAAACTAATGATTTTTTTTTTTTTTTATAATTTATTTAGGTTTTAATGTTTGTTTTTAATTTATTTTTATTTTTTTGTTCAAACATTTTTTGAGGTGGCCTTTCTTATATTATTAAAATGCTGATGTGGCATTTTTTAAATGCCAAATAAAATTTTTTAATATTATTTTATTAGCCATGTAAACATTTAGTGTGCCAACTGTGCACTCTGTTTGCTACATAGGATATTTTTGTTAGTGAGATGATGGTAGAGACTAAAATAGAATGCATTTTCATTTTGAGGACTAAAAGTGATAAAATAGAAAAGTAGGGACCAAAACGAAAATGATGCTAAAATATGAGAAATGATATGTCTACAACATTTTTATAACAAATCCTAAGTGGCATATTGTTATTGGTTGTTATTGTTAGGGCAAAAAAGTAATCTTAGTGTTAGTTTCAAATTTGAACCAATAACAACTAACCATCTGTGATTTGTTGTAAAAATGTTGTAGACGTAGCATCTCTCCTAAAATATAGGGACCAAAAGTGCATTTACACCAATTTTATTAGCCATGTAAGCTTTAAGTGTGCCAACTGTACAATTTGTTAGCCACGTAAGCATTTTCTGTTAGTGAGTTAACAACAGAGACCAAATTGATTGTAAGTTGAAAATAACATTGATCAAATTTACTACTATTAAAATGTAGGGATCAAATTGACTGTGACTTTAAAATATGGGGACCAAAACGGTGGTTTCACCAAACACATACTCATACTAAACACTCAATTTTATTTGTTCACTTTTGAAAATATAGTATTAGAAATATAGTACCAAACATGCATTATGAGTACTTTAAAGTTTAAATATGTATTTTCACAACATTTTAGACCACAGTTTTCACATGATTTTGAAAACTAATATCTAAACTCTTTTACCAAAAATGCATTTAGTTTTTCTTTGCGAGACCACACCCCCCCCCCCCCAGCGCCCCCCACACACACATACACACACACACACATATATATATATATATATATATAAAGTGTGTTTAAAATACTAAAAAAAACTTGTTTTTAAATGTATATAATTTTTACAAGAGAGTCTAAAGTTATTCATCCGTTGTAAACCCATATGTATACATCCCGTAATAATCTTCTGTCACATCATACTTTTTTTCTCAATACAATAGGCACTTGCACATATTATCACAATTTGTTTACATATATCCTAATATTAAAAAGACAAAAGGCGTAAATGCACTTTTAGTCCCTACATTTTAATTTTACCACTTTTAGTCCCTAAACCAATTAACGCGTATTATTTTCGTCCTTTTCGTCAGTCAACCGATGGAAATAGCTGAGGTGGCAGCCAAAGGAATTAAAATATTATAAAAATGCCACATTACCCATGACACATTAGCATATAAATTTAAAATTTTGATTTATTAATTTTAACAAAATTAAAAAACATAAAAACAAAATTTAAAACATAAAAATACATCAGGTTTGAATAAAAATAAACAAGAAGATGAACCTAGATCACAGGAACATAAGAACACAAGAACATGAACCCAGATCATAAGAACACAGGAACATGAACCCAGATCATAAGAACACAAGAACACGGACCTAGATCATAAGAACACAAACCCAGATAACAAGAACAGTACTCAAAAGAATTTCTATATCAAAATTTGTATACATTCTTCCACCAAAAATCAATTGTAAATTAAATAAAAAAATGGGTGCTGTGTTCTTCCACAAAAATCAAAACCTAAACCATCAAACCCAATGACCACCACTACAATCCGCCACACTAACCCATATCCACCAGCACCAAACTCGAATGACCTCCAGCACCACCACTACCAAATCCATCACCACCAAATCCTACAATCAAATTTCAACCACAACTCAAACATATTTTGAACCATTGAACAACCCAAACCCCCCACACCATCACGGATCAAAGAAAGAGGCATCGAGTGGGTGAGTCCAAGAAAAGAAGAGATAGAGGGAGAGATCAAGGAGGCTACCTTGATGGTGGCTGGTGGCAGTGAATAGTGAGGAAGGAAACCACAGCCACCACCACCGATCTGAGTTTCACAACACACACAAGGGGGAGATGCCGTGTTGCCCATCATTTTCTCCGATCCATGCTGCCCACCAAGCACCGAAGCCTCCATGATCAAAACCTAGAAAAGGGATAAGCAAATCTGCTCGCCGTTGGTTCTGGCGCCAAGCGAGCCTGACAAGATCGAGATGTACTCGCTAGCCTTCTACGCCACCTGTACCGCCGGCGGTATTCTTAGCTGTGGTCTCACTCACATGGCTGTCACTCCGCTCAATCTTGTCAAGTGCAATATGCAGGTTCGATTCTTCTAAATCCGTCACTCTCTTCTGTTTTCAGCTTCTTTTTCTTCGATTTGATTCTACTTTACATTTCTTTACTCGGATTAGATCTATGTGAGAGGAGAGAGAGCTCAGGTATGAGCCATGAAAGAAGAGAGAGTTTGAGATGAAAGAATAGTGTGTGGCCGTGTAGTTTGAGTTTGAGATGAGAGAATAGAGTTTGAGTTTGAGATGAAAGTGTGTGGCCGGTTTGAGAATAGTGTTCAGGTTTGGATCTTATGTTAATTTTTTGGGTTTTAAAATTTTTGGGTTGGTGTTCTTGTTCAAGAAACTTTTAGATCTTAATTCATGTGAATTTTGGTTTTATTTTTTTTATTTTGTTAAAATTAATAAATTAATTTTTTAAATTTACATGCTGATATGTCATCGGTGATGTGGCATTTTTATAATATTTTAATTCCTTCAGTTGCCACTTTAGATATTTCTGTCGGTTGACTGACGGAAAAGACGAAAATAACACGTGTTAATTGGTTTGAGGACTAAAAGTGATGAAATTAAAATGTAGAGACTAAAATGAAAAGAAGCCAAAATGTAGGGATTAAAAGTGCATTTACACCAAGACTAAAATATTATTTTCATCCCTAAATTTTATTAAAATTTTTTTTATTCATTCCTAAACTTTCAAATGTTCATTTTTTGTTAGTAAACTATTGAAAATATTTTACTTTTGATCCTTAAACTAAAAAATATATATTAATTTTTTTTTATCATTCTTAAACTATTGAAGTAAGTTATTTTTTTCATCCATATATTTTTTTATAAACTATTCAAAAATTAAAAAAGAGCCTTTATTTAATTTAGGGACAAATTTTTTTTTTTCATAAAATTTAAATACCAAAATAATATTTTAGCCTTTTAAAGAAAGGATAAAAACAAAAATAGTCGGAGCAAAGTGCTTAGGAAAGAGTAGTCGACTGCTGGTCTCCAAGATCAAAGGCAGGAGATAGTCACGCTGAGAATTGGTCCGTAGTGACATCGATCCCTCACCGTTCTCGGATTCATTTCTCAAAATATACAAAAATAAAAACTAAAAATTCCAAATCTGAAAACAAAAAACATAGAGAATTTCACAAACACTCAAAAGATATTTTTCTCCGGTAATTAAGCAGTTGGTACTTCTCGTATATAAAGGATGTTCTTGTACAGATTGTAAAGTTGGTGAGAATAGATTTAAATTCTCTCTCTCTCATTCTCTGTTTTGCATTTTCTTCCTCCTTGTCTTCCTTCTTCTATATTTGTTTATTACTATTTCCTCGATACCCAATTGAGAAGTCAAAGAACCCAGTTGAGGTGTGCCGTGTGGAAGAATATAAAGGAAAAAGTTAGAAAAATTGAGCTTCTTAAAGGGAAAAAAGGTGAGATTTTTATATAGAAACCAGTAGAACAACGACAAAAACGATTCCTTGAAGGTGGCGGTTCCTTGCTCCGGCGTTCTCTTTCTTACATCCAAATAGAATTTAAAGTCTTCAATTCATAAAATTATTATTATCTCAAATAAAAAAGAAAAAACAAATAAGATCTTTTTTTATTTTCATGAAAACAAATAAGATCTTTAGTCCTTAAACCTTGTTCTTTAAATTTGTAATTTTTTTTTTTTTACTTATTTAATACCTAAATAATTTTTTTATTAAAGATAGGCTAAAAATATTATGACAAAGTTTGGCAACGAGCCTACAGAGTCTTTTGGCTTAATATTGCTAAATCTGAAATTTATTTTCGTTATAGGTACTATTCCAACTTAATTAGCAAAATGAGGAAAGAGAGAAAATTTCAACAACACTGTTGCCGAAATTCAATAAAAGTAGGAGAGAGAAAGAGGAAAAGTTGGAGAGAGAAAGATTTTGAATTTCGACAATGCTGTTAACGAAATTCCTCTGCCCAAATTCCCTGCCCGAGTCCTGTGTCCTGTCCTGTGTGCCCCGAGTGTGGAGTGGTCCCAAGAAAAACCAATTGCGGCAATGCCATTGCCGAAATAGGGGAAAAAAAAGAAATTTTTTTTTGGTAATTGTGGCAATGGCATTGCCAAAAATGGGAGGAGGAAAAAATTGAATGGAATTGTGGCAATGTCATTGCCGAAAATGGAAGGAAAAAAAAATTGTTGTTGCTGAAATCTGGGGAGAAATTTTAAAAAAAAAGTGTTACGTTCACAATATTTTTATAATATTTTCACAAAAAATCACAGATGATTAGTTATTATTAGTTCAAATTTGATTTTAACACTGAGATTACTTTTTTAATCCAACAATAACAACCTGCCACTTAAAATTTGTTGTAAAAATATTGTAAAAATTGTGTGCACCTATCATTTCTTAAAAAATAATAATAATAATAATAGAATTGTGGCAATGGGATTGCTGAAATAGGTGGAAAAATTTTTCACTTATTTCGGCAATGCCATTGCCGAAAATGTGAGAAAAAAGAAAAGAAAAAAAGAATAGAATTGTGGCAATGGGATTGCCGAAATAGGTGGAAAAATTTTTCACCTATTTTGGCAATGCCATTGCCGAAAATGTGGGGGGGGGGGGGGGGAAATAGAGTTGTGGCAATGGTATTGCCGAAATAGGTGAAATTTTTTTTTTGGTAATTGTGGCAATGCCATTGCCGAAAATGGGAGGGAAAAAATTGGAATGGTATTGCCGAGATAGGTGAAATTTTTTTTTGTTAATTGTGGCAATGTCATTGCCAAAAATGGGAGGAAAAAAAAATGTGGTTGCCGAAATCTCCGAATTTAAAAAAAAGTGTTACGTTCACAATATTTTTACAAAATTTTCACAACAAATCATAGGTGATTAGTTCAAATTTGAATTTAACACTGAGATTACTTTTTTAATCCAACAATAACAACCTGCCACTTAAATTTTTTTGTAAAAATATTGTAAAAATGGTGTGCACTTATCATTTAAAAAAAATATTCACCTATTTCGGCAATACCATTGCCGAAAATGTGAGGAAAACAAAAATGAGAATAGAATTGTGGCAATGGCATTGCCAAAATAGGTGAAAAAAATTTTCACCTATTTCGGTAATGGAATTGCTGAAAATGTGAGGGGAAAAAAAAAAAAAAAGAATTGTGGTAATGGTATTGCCGAAATAGGTGAAAGTTGTTTTTGGTAATTGTGGCAATGCCATTGCCAAAAATGGGAGGGAAAAAAAATAATGGAATGGAATTGTGGCAATGGTATTGCCGAAATGAAATTTTTTTTTTTGGCAATTGTGACAATGCCATTGCCGAAAATGGGAGGAAAACAAAAAGTGGTTGTCATAATCTGGGGAGGAATTTAAAAAAAAATGTTACGTTCACAATATTTTTACAATATTTTCACAATAAATCACAGGTAATTAGTTATTATTAGTGCAAATTTGAATTTAACATTGAGATTACTTTTTTAATCCAACAATAACAACCTCCACTTAAAATTTGTTGTAAAAATATTGTAAAAATTGTGTGTACCTATCATTTTTTTTTTTTTTTAAATGTGGAATGGATTTGTGGCAATGGCATTGCCGAAATAGGAGGAAAAAAAAATTGTTCCAATTGGTTTGTGAAAATGCCATTGCCGAAATAGAGGAGAGAGATAAAAAAAGTATGCATATTATTCTTTCAATATTTTTTTGACTGAACCAGTTTGGTTTGTTATCTTCTTTTAGAAATAGATAAGGATAGATTCAAGTACACTCTCTTGTACATTGATTTTTATTCTAAAGTGCACGCTGTAAACAAAAACAAAAAAAAGTACATAGATTCTTATAGAAGAAAAAAATGACTGATGTGCACGCTGTAAACAAAAAAAACAAAGAAAGTATATAGATTCTTACAATAAAAAAGAAAAAAAATAATTGATGTGCACACTGTAAACCAAAAAAAGCAAAGAAAGTACATAGATTCTTACAATATGGAAGAAAAAAATTATTGATGTGTACACAGTAAACCAAAAAAGCAAAGAAAGTACATATATTCTTACAATATGGAAGAAAAAAAATTATTGATGTACACACAGTAAACCAAAAAAGTAAAGAAAGTACATATATTCTTATAATACGAAAGAAAAAAAATGATTGATGTGCACGCTGTAAACAAAAAAAAAAAAGCAAAGAAAGTAAACCAAAAAAAACAAAGATTCAATCAACCAATCACCTCAACTCCTCATCTCATTTGATTTTTATTCTCTGCAAGAAATATATTTTGCCAGGCTTATATCACGCCTAAATCTCCAACATCGATTCTTTTTTGTCTTTTTATTCTTCAGTTGGTAATAAAAGGCAAGGCAAGTGCAAGGTAAGGCAAGTTGCTGAAGAATTAGAATTACATCTCATCACAGTTCCTCAGGTTGCAAAGTTACTCTTTTACTTTGCTTCAGTGTGCCACAACTAAGAATTGTAAGTTTTTTGTTAATGTAAGTTTTTTTGCTTTGCTTATTAACTTATAGCTCTAGAAATTAACAGATTTATTATTATTATTGTATAAACATGTGCTTTGTAAATATTAGAAGCTAATACATTGTAAAATATTATGTATTGTTGTAATTGCAGTTAATATTATTTGTATGCCTATGATTATGATTATTGTTGTTGTTATTGTTGTTGTTCTTGCTCTTGTTGTTGTTCTTGTTATTCAAATTTTAGATTAATGAATTATTTTTTATGGTTAACTGATTGTGCGTGTTTTATTTATTTTTTTTTTTGGCAAGTATCACTCTATAATTCTCACTCTTTTAGTTGGCATCACAATTGTGGTAAGCATCTCAATTATAGTTAATACTAATTATTGTATGTATGATTATTTTTGCTAAAACTATTATTATTAAAAATTTTGCTTCACAAATCCTTTATTTGAGTTTCTTTCAATTTTATTGTAGGATATATTTGAAATGGAGCAACAACAATATCACATCTCTAATGATGCAATGGAAGGCAATGTACATTGCAAGATCCAAATTTATTAATGTCCTAATAATATCTACAATTATTCAATTTACATGAAAATAATTTAAACATTAGCAATATAACATTGTATTTTTTTTTTTTTTTAAATTCAGGTTTCCACCTTACGAGTGCGACCCCAATCGTTTGCACCCCCCCCCCCCCCCCCGGAGCAGTTAGGTGAGCGTATCACCCCATATTTGCATCAATGTAGATTATACCGTGTTACCCGCCTACCACATATAGATATTGATTGGAGTCTTATCACTTCTTTGGTGGAGCGATGGCAATCTAGTACCCATACATTTCACCTACCTAATTGTGAAAAGACTATAACTCTACAGGATATAGCAATCCTTATTGCCTATTGATGACAATGCAATGTGCGGGCCAACTAATTTGAATTGGAATCTAGTTTGTGGTAATTTACTTGGGGTGACACCATCTGCAACAGCATTGAATTTTGGTGGCCTTAAAATAACATGGGTAAGGGATACATTCTCAAACCTACCAGAGGGTGTCAATGCTATAACAACCCAACAGCATGCTAGGGCATACATGTTTTAGGTTTTGGCTTTACTATTTGGAAATAAGAGCCAAAGTATATTGGATTGTTGCTTTCTCAAGCTGTTAGACGACTTTGGTGTAGCTAGGGAATATAGCTAGGGTAGTGTCACACTTGCTTATCTTTATAAAGAGCTGTGTACTGCTGCTATTAAAAAAAGCACGGAGATTGCAAGTCCTGTTTTCATATTACAATTATGGGCGTGGGAGCATCTTCCATATCTGATCCCAATTCCAATAAATCCAACAAATTTAAATGGCAACGACCCATACGGTTGCAGGTATAATATTTACTTTTTATTTCTATACAATTTTGTAATCCTTGATACTTCCAAACCCTAAATATTGTATGACAATCATTAATTGTGTATAGGTGGGATACCAAGAGAACGTTTACTCACACACCAACGCATGTTCTGCGTGCGTACCATTCTAATCACGATACACATAATAATGAACAGGTAAAATATCACAATGCATCAATGGTTAATTTACTAGTTATATTATTGTCTTGATTGATTATAACATAGTTATTGTAATTGGAATTGCAGGTTGTTTGGACACCATACGATAATTATTTGCATCCATGGTGTCTTGTAGAAAAACATATATAGACTACAACAGCGCCATTGTTGTGCTTCCAAATTGTAGAGTATTACCACCCAGAAAGAGTCATGCAACAGTTTGGGTTGTTGCAAAGATGTCCAAGGTGGCCTACTGACAATTTGGATAAATCTGTGCATTGTGTAAAGTTGACAGGAAAATCCACTGTCAATTGGAATACGCAGCATGAACAATACTACCAGCGTTGGAACATGCGAGCAGAACTTCTAGTTGGGGATGACCATTTTGATTTAGGTGTGGACTACACAATATGGTACCAGCAACATGGTCACCTATTCATGACACCAGAGGCGGCTGCCCATATGTACCAGGTTATTATTTTAGCTTTTTCAATAATACTGCACTAATATTGATAACAAATTATTTACACATCCAAATACTGCACTAATATTAATAACAAGTTATTATTTTCGCTTTTTCAACAATACTGCACTAATAAATGTTATTTTTCTTTTTTTGCGGCAGCAAACTGAGGTCAATAATATGTTAAATTTGGCTTTTGCAAACCAACAGAGGAATGATCTCACTGCACAACAAGACCTTCCACCAATAGTAGAGGGCCTTACCCGACTGCAGTTATCAATGAAAGCAAATATTTCCTCCGTCCCTACTAAGAGGGTGACAACCTTCGAGTGACGACAAAGGCGCCAAGGAAGATAGCCGCAAACCTATATAGAAACCCGCTCGTCCACCTCTGCACAACATGGACAACACAGAAATGATGATGCCAGACCATCCACCTCCGCACAACACAATATGTACAGCTCTACCCAAGCTGGGCCGTCAACATTTGCTGGTAATGAGCCAACCACCTTCAATGAGTATAATCCAATTAATGTTAACAAGTACTGCATGAATTAATATCAACAGATTGGGTCATCCACTTCCATAGGACAAGGATTTGAGGGTTTGTTTAGCTATGACCATTATCCCCAACCTAATTCAACACCTCCCTCCTATCACCCATCGCCACCTCCATCCTATGCTGGGCAATACAATTATGGCAAAGATAGCCAGTACAACTATGATTTTTGCACACCACAACCTTCCCAACCACCCCCTCATGTTGGTTATTTTTTCACGCCACAAAATACATGGGCATGTACTCCAAACTCCGAGGAAGAGGCCTCTGTAACAGACTCCAAGGAAGATGCCTCAAATGAGGGCAATGGGGAAGATGCAGAAGATAGCCAAGATATGGAGGTGTCTTCAGATAATGAAAATGACGAAGGTGATAATTATCAAACAGAGGTTGATATTAGAACACAGCCAAGGCGCATGGGGAGAAGTCCTATGCAAGCACAAAGGTACCCACAACAAGTAAATAGGCATCCTCCATGTTGTGGAACACAACAAAAATTGAATGTACCCCATTGTTGCAATCACTAATCAATGTAAAATGACTGTTTATTAAAAATATATTAAATTATTATCATTATTTATGCATCATTGTAGCAAAAAATATTATGCCTAGATAGTATACATAGCACATTATACTACTAACCGTAAGACCTTTGTGAAAATAAGAAATGTGTACATATTTTTTGGCATTTGAAATTAGTGCCCAATTAATCTAATCATACATCTATTTACTATAATTGTCCATTCCTGCAAATCCGACATAGAATCTATATGTGTAGCCACAACTGTAGGCGCATAATAGGCAGAATAAAAAAGGTGTCAAACTTCTATTTTTATAATTGATCTTTTTTCCTTTGCATGATGGCTACTGTGGTGTACATTTTTATTTTCATTCTCTACAACCTCTCTTCCAAACCATCGTAAAAGTATCAAAGAAAAATAAAACTTTCACCATCTAATTTTCGTCCAAATTTACAGCAGCAACTTGTGAGTTAATTTCGGCCAACAAAGTTCGTGAATTTCAAAAAACTCAAAACATAAAAGTTGTAGATATTTAAGTCACGGTTCCAGCACATCCAGCCTTGAGTCAATTGGATTTTTGAAGAGAGAGATACGTCTAAAATACTGATTAGTGCTCAAATCTGATTTTTCCTATTCAAATTGTGGCCCTTTGATTTCTTTCCTTATTTGAAGCTTTCAAACATGGTAAATGACCCAAGCACTCCATAAAATTATACATTTTAAGGTGTTATCGAAACCCTAAACTATAATACACAATATATATATAGACACACACAGACACAAAATAAATAAACGTACACCCTAATCCAACTTGCAGTGATAGAAAACTAGGGAGGAATTTTTTAAAAAAAAAAGTGTTACGTTCGCAATATTTTTATAACATTTTCACAATAAATCACTCGTGATTAGTTATCATTAGTTCAAATTTGAATTTAACACTGAGATTGCTTTTTTAATCCAACAATAACAACCTGCCACTTAAAATTTGTTGTAAAAATATTGTAAAAATTGTGTGCACTTATCATTTCTTAAAAGAAAAAAAAAAAAAAAAAAAGAATGGAATTGTGGCAATGGCATTGCCGAAATAGGTGAAAAAAATTTTTGCTGAGGAAAAAAAAAAGTGGTTGCCGAAATCTGGGGAGGAATTTAAAAAAAAAGTGTTACGTTCACAATATTTTTACAATATTTTCACAATAAATCACAGGTAATTAGTTATTATTAGTTCAAATTTGAATTTAACACTGAGATTACTTTTTTAATCTAACAATAACAACCTCCACTTAAAATTTGTTGTAAAAATATTGTAAAAATTGTGTGTACCTATCATTTCTTTAAAAAAAAAAAAGGTGGAATGGATTTGTGGCAATGGCATTGCCAAAATAGGAGGAAAAAAAATTGTTCCAATTAGTTTGTGGCAATGTCATTGCCAAAATAGAGGAGAGAGATATAAAAAAAGTAAGCATATTATTCTTTCAATATTTTTTTGACTGAACCAGTTTGGTTTGTCATGTTCTTTTAGAAATAGATAAGGATAGATTCAAGTACACTCTCTCATACATTGATTCTTATTCTAAAGTGCACGCTGTAAACAAAAACAAAAAAAAGTACATAGATTCTTATAGAAGAAAAAAAATGACTGATGTGCATGTTGTAAACAAAAAAAACAAAGAAAGTATATAGATTCTTACAATAGAAAAGAAAAAATGATTGATGTGCACACTATAAACCAAAAAAAAGCAAAGAAAGTACATAGATTCTTACAATATGGAAGAAAAAAATGATTGATATGCACACTGTAAACCCAAAAAAGCAAAGAAAGTGCATAGATTCTTACAATACGGAAGAAAAAATTGATTAATGTGTACGCTGTAAACAAAAAAAAAAAGCAAAGAAATTACATAGATTCTTACGTGCACGCTGTGAAAAAAAAAGAAGCAAAGAAAGTAAAACAAAAAAAAAAAAAAAAAAAAAAACAAAGAGTCAATCAACCAATCACCTCAACTCCTCATCTCATCTGGTTTGTGGCAATGGCATTACCGAAATAGAGGAGAGAGATATAAAAAAAAAGTACGCATATGAAAAAAAGTACCATATAAGGATAGATTCAAGTACAATGACATTGCAGAGATTCTTTCAGTATTTTTTTGTTATCGAAATAGAGGAGAGAGATATAAAAAAAAGTACGCATATAAAAAAAAGTACCCTATAAGGATAGATTCAAGTACAATGGCATTGCAGAGATTCTTTCAGTATTTGTGGCATTGCAGAGATTCTTTCAGTATTTTTTTGACCGAAGGAGTTTTGTTTGCCATGTTCTTTTTTGATAAAAGTTCCCTATAAAGATAGATTCAAGTACAATGAGTACATTGATTCTTATTCTAAAGTACACGCTGTAAACAAAAACAAAAAAAAAAGCACATAGATTCTTATAAAAAAAAAATGATTGATGTGCACGCTGTAAATAAAAAAACAAAGGAAATATATAGATTCTTACAATATGGATGAAAAAAAAAAGATTGATGTGCACGCTGTAAACCAAAAAGAATAAAGAAATTGAGATTTTTGCAGAGATTATTTGTAGTGAATATATGTTTATAGTTAAGTAATTTATTTGTATGAGTGTCCTATCTGTGTTGTGTTGTATTTAGTCAATTACGTATCTAATTATACAGTTTAAAATCTAAGAATTTAACTGATATGAAACTTGCATCCTATTTAAACAGCACTAATGTCACTAAAATTTCCACAGTTCTTATTTTCTACTCTTTTTCCCCTATAAATTTCATCAACCTTCTTCTCCACTCTTGTTCCCCTCATAATTTTACCAACCATTTTCAAATCATGCATGCCATACATTTTACAAACAACTATAAGTAACAACACTTGTAAATATCTATCCGTTCGTTATCTCTTAGAATGTGAGTTATATTTCTTAAGTAGTTACTTTTCTTTTTATAATATTCATGTTGATATGTTTTAGGGGCATAGCTAAGCATGAAA
The DNA here is from genome assembly GCF_932294415.1 of Quercus robur. Classification (NCBI taxonomy): domain Eukaryota; kingdom Viridiplantae; phylum Streptophyta; class Magnoliopsida; order Fagales; family Fagaceae; genus Quercus; species Quercus robur. The sequence goes on from NC_065539.1 coordinate 17,697,983, forward strand.
ATCTTGTTTTTGTTAAATTATTTGTTCATGCAAATCTTGTTTTTGTATTATGTGTTTTGCAACATGAAATGATTTGTATGATATGTTTTAAATTATTTGTCCATGAATTCTTGCCTAAATTTCAAAATTGACATATATTTCCTTAAAGAAATACTTAGTTTGTTAGCCTATAATATACACGTTGTAGGCACACGATTTGCGTTAAACCGCAGTTGAGTTGGGTTCGCACGTAAATGGGCCCGTACAATATCATTTGTAGAGAGTGGGATCGAAAGGCTAAGCCATGTTTACCCGGCTGTGTTTTTGTTAAGATATTTATGCATGGTTCCAATATCTTTGCCTCTAAAGCACTTTCTCCTTTCAGTGGGACTGGAGGAGCCCCTCCTTTAGGTTACATATTTTTTCTTTTATACTCACATGCGTTCAATTTCCTTCGTCCACGTGTAGGGTCGACCCTTTCAAGACTGATACTTGTCCCATCAGTTTTAGACCCGAGTTGTTGGGGAGTGGTTGAGTAGGCTAAAGAAACACGACTCTGTGAGAGGCAAAGCTCTGTCTAGAGCAGGTAGTATGGGCAGCCTTTCCTAGATATTTTAGATTTCTTACAAGATTATCCCTATGCCACTTTTGCCCCTTTCCTTAGTGTAGTTCTGGGCCAGCCGAGGGCTGTACCCTCCTCGGCGGCTTCTCTGGCCCATTGATGCTTTGCGTTATTGGGCTTGGACTACTATCTTCTTCGGCTTGGGTCTTAAGTCTTCCTGTGAACAGGTGGATCTGGCCCATCTGTTGTCGGGCCCCACAATAGCCCCTCAAAACCATGCTGTCCGACCCCTTGGTTGGATAGGAGGGTTTTGATAATACAGAGCATTTATAGCGGCTTACTAAATTCGGCCCTTGATCAACGTCGGCGACTTTTCACCTCCCCAAGGAATGTGCCGGTCTACGAGATGTTTCCCTCGATTTGCGCGTGATGCGTTTATACCGTTTGGTTATTCGTAGTGTGCCTTTAATATCTTCCTTTTACGAGGCCTCCCAAATCTTACGGTTACTGATAACGTGGGGGAATGAAATGAATGCGCATTTATTCGCAGATTTCCTTGAGGATCAGAACGTGTTACGTGCCCCTGTTTTAATCCCTTATATAAAGAGAGAAATCCAGAGGTGATTCTTTCATATCTGAATCCCTTAGGCCCTTCTTATAGTTCACTTCTTCCATCTGGTTACTCCTAATCCAATAATACATCCACCATAGTAGTCGGCCATGAATGAATCCTTCCTTTTCCAGAAACGCCATGCCCTAACAAAACTTGAGATGGCTCGGTCAGGGCAAGGATGGCGGAGACTCAAGATTTGTCTCCCCATTCTTTTAGCCAAAATCCGAAGCAGGGACTCGTCACACCTTACTTCCGGTGTGACTGGGTCGAAAACTTCCCTTGTCATCTCCATCCGCTCTCTCATGAGCATACCTAATATGGCTCCCCTTCTCCCTCTTTTGCTCCTTTTACTTTCTTTTCATTGCTTCCCTCTTCTTCTCCTCCTTCCTACTCATGTCCTCCATCTTCTTTTTCCCTTGCTTTCTTCAGTGACAAGAGCTTGCTGAAGTGCTTCCATGTGTTCCAATTCTTCTTCCTTGTCCTTCATTATTTTTGTATAAGGTTCTTCTCCTGATATGAGTAGTACTGAGGTATAGATTTCAGAGAGACTTTGAAGGCGAGTTCAGAAGACACCTGATGGTTCACTTATTTGTATTACGGATGTTGTTACTGTCTTAGCAGTTCATTTTTTGTATAGGCTTGTTTAAGCCCTTCCTTGTACGTTGTAACAATTTTTCATATTAATAAAAGTTATTGTTACTCTATTTCGTATGTCTTGTTTATATATTCTAACAAAGGTGAAAGCGCTGCTCGGCATAATAGTATAGCATTTGAATCAATAATAACTAAGGCCAAAGTAATCGTTGATAAAAAGATGCCAAGATAACTTTAACAAAATTACTATTCAATATAACAATCCGACCAGTAAGGAATGAGACTTATCTTAAGATTAGCCGTGATGGGTATTAAATGCTCGATAAGGTGTAAGGAGTAGTTATCCGAGGACATGTTACCCACCGGATGAATGGCCTCCTTAGGTTGACGATCATTAGGTTGTTCTGCCATCCCCATGATATGCGAGCCTTAACCTTTTCCAGTATTTAAGCCGAGCAATTTATTCATTCGGGCAGTTGATTTCCCAGGAAGCCTGAGTCCGAGGACTTTGCAAAACCTAGGTTTTGCTCAGGACTTATGCGTTTTATCTTATGTACTTGACCTTTCCTTTAGGCTTGAGTCCGAGACTTGTGTCTTTATCGGTACTTGGTTTCCCTTTTAGCTTGAGTCCGAGGATCATGCAAGCCTTAGGTTCTGTCCGAGACCAATGTCTGCATCAGTACTTGGTTTCCCCTTTTAGCTTGAGTCCGAGGATCATGCAAGCCTTAGGTTCTGTCCAAGACTTTGAGTTCAGATTTTCCCTTTCTTTGAGCATTTCCCGAGGTGCCAAACAGGGGTTGTCCTCGGCCATGGCCACTGCTCGGCGTCGGCCACAGTACCTGGGCCCTTACACAAAGCGGGCCCGGGGCCACGAATCCACCTAGCCCATGAATTAAGAGATATTTCTGCAACTTCTGGCCACGTGGTACTCTCTGATGTCACGGTGACCGAGGTGCGCCTTTACGAGGCTCTTTAATCTTGTGGTTGCAGTTGATGTTGGAAGTTGAGCCAGGACTGTTTTGTCTGTAGCGTTTCTTGGGACGCCACGTGAGTTGACTGCCATCACCTTGTCTTTTCCAATAAATGGGAAGGAGAGAAGTTGCTTTATATACGCACAAATCCTTCAGATTTTCTCCCACATCACAGCTTCCATATCCAGAGTTCTCCTTTCTTGGTATAACATGTTGAAAGTGAGGGTTGGGAAGAAAGAACTGTCTCCGCCGCAGAAGCGCCGTGTCTTCATGAGGCTTATAACAGTAAGGTATGGGCACAGGAAGCACAAGTTCAGGAGAGTACTCCATCTCCACCGAGGGAGAACGGCGTCTCTCCCTCTTTTAGTCAAAATCCGAAGCAGGCTCTGTTCATGCCAGCACTTTGGTATGGCAGAAGAAAGATTTTCCTCCATCAGCGCATCTGCTTTGCGGCAGGCGTATATTTAGAGAAAGGCCCACCACCTCCAACTCCCTGCACCTTTTCTTCAACGGTGTCAGGTTCAAGTTGGGTCTCTTTGGTTGCCTGAGTTATGGGCATGTAAGGGTGCGGGGGAAGAATAAGGTCTCGGAGCTGTAGCCAACCTTTCCTCCGACATACCTCCTCGGCTTTCTCCAGCTTTCTTGTATTTTTCTTTTTCTTGCTTATGTAGTAAGCTTTGAGGTAAGCTGATTCCAGCTTTTCATTTGTACACTGTACTATTTCTTCATCGTAAAAAATGGAAATTGATTTACATGTTTTAAGCGTTGATCTAATGGGCAACACAACTTTGTGAACGAATGTGCTCTATGTATGTGTTGCTTTGAGAATATTTGTGATAAAGCTACTTTGAAGCATAATCTAATCAACTCTCATCTGTCAGCACTATCAGGCATTATATCGATAATTTGTAATAAATCAAACTTAAGAAACTAACCGGGATATCAGTTGGATATTCTGTGATAAGCGCGTGAATATCGTCCAAGGCTGATGATTTATAAATAATCCATCCGAGCAATCGACTGGGAGTTAGGGAACTCCGATGGCGCTTTTGTGTACTTGGTTTCCCCATAGGCTTGAGTCCGAGGACCATGCAATGCCTTGGTTCTGTCCAAAATTTTTTGTTTTTCTTTTTAAGTAGTTGGTTTCCCCAGAGGCTTGGGTCCGAGGACCATGCAAGGCCTTGGTTCTGTCCAAAACTTGTATGCTTCTTTTTAAGTAGTTGGTTTCCCCAGAGGCTTGGGTCCGAGGACCATGCAAGGCCTTGGTTCTGTCCAAAACTTGTATGCTTCTTTTTAAGTAGTTGGTTTCCCCAGAGGCTTGGGTTCGAGGACCATGCAAGGCCTTGGTTCTGTCCAAAACTTGTATGCTTCTTTTTAAGTAGTTGGTTTCCCCAGAGGCTTGGGTCCGAGGACCATGCAAGGCCTTGGTTCTGTCCAAAACTTGTATGATTCTTTTTAAGTAGTTGGTTTCCCCAGAGGCTTGGGTCCGAGGACCATGCAAGGCCTTGGTTCTGTCCAAAACTTGTATGCTTCTTTTTAAGTAGTTGGTTTCCCCAGAGGCTTGGGTCCGAGGACCATGCAAGGCCTTGGTTCTGTCCAAAACTTGTATGCTTCTTTTTAAGTAGTTGGTTTCCCCAGAGGCTTGGGTCCGAGGACCATGCAAGGCCTTGGTTCTGTCCAAAACTTGTATGCTTCTTTTTAAGTAGTTGGTTTCCCCAAAGGCTTGGGTCCGAGGACCATGCAAGGCCTTGGTTCTGTCCAAAACTTGTATGATTCTTTTTAAGTAGTTGGTTTCCCCAGAGGCTTGGGTCCGAGGACCATGCAAGACCTTGGTTCTGTCCAAAACTTGTATGATTCTTTTTAAGTAGTTGGTTTCCCCAGAGGCTTGGGTCCGAGGACCATGCAAGGCCTTGGTTCTGTCCAAAACTTGTATGCTTTTTTTTAAGTAGTTGGTTTCCCTAGAGGCTTGGGTCCGAGGACCATGCAAGGCCTTGGCTCTGTCCAAAACTTGTATGCTTCTTTTTAAGTAGTTGGTTTCCCCAGAGGCTTGGGTCCGAGGACCATGCAAGGCCTTGGTTCTGTCCAAAACTTGTATGCTTCTTTTTAAGTAGTTGGTTTCCCCAGAGGCTTGGGTCCGAGGACCATGCAAGGCCTTGGTTCTGTCCAAAACTTGTATGCTTCTTTTTAAGTAGTTGGTTTCCCTAGAGGCTTGGGTCCGAGGACCATGCAAGGCCTTGGTTCTGTCCAAAACTTGTATGATTCTTTTTAAGTAGTTGGTTTCCCCAGAGGCTTGGGTCCGAGGACCATGCAAGGCCTTGGTTCTGTCCAAAACTTGTATGCTTCTTTACTTGCTTATTCTTCCGAAGGTTTTGCTCTTCGAATAAGGTGGAGGAAGTCGGCCTGATGTTTGAAGCCCCTAGGCTTGCCCATGTCGTTGACACCGTGGAACGTAGCCCCTAGTGGGAGCCTATGTTGGAATAGCAACAATGTGTCGCCGGTGATACAGGCGTCCTCATAGTCCCTTGTTCGACAGAAACTCAACCTCGCCACCGCTCGAGCTAACACGCAAGCCTTCCCACAGACGGCGCCAATTGTAGGCACACGATTTGCGTTAAACCGCAGTTGAGTTGGGTTCGCACGTAAATGGGCCCGTACAATATCATTTGTAGAGAGTGGGATCGAAAGGCTAAGCCATGTTTACCCGGCTGTGTTTTTGTTAAGATATTTATGCATGGTTCCAATATCTTTGCCTCTAAAGCACTTTCTCCTTTCAGTGGGACTGGAGGAGCCCCTCCTTTAGGTTACATATTTTTTCTTTTATACTCGCATGCGTTCAATTTCCTTCGTCCACGTGTAGGGTCGACCCTTTCAAGACTGATACTTGTCCCATCAGTTTTAGACCCGAGTTGTTGGGGAGTGGTTGAGTAGGCTAAAGAAACACGACTCTGTGAGAGGCAAAGCTCTGTCTAGAGCAGGTAGTATGGGCAGCCTTTCCTAGATATTTTAGATTTCTTACAAGATTATCCCTATGCCACTTTTGCCCCTTTCCTTAGTGTAGTTCTGGGCCAGCCGAGGGCTGTACCCTCCTCGGCGGCTTCTCTGGCCCATTGATGCTTTGCGTTATTGGGCTTGGACTACTATCTTCTTCGGCTTGGGTCTTAAGTCTTCCTGTGAACAGGTGGATCTGGCCCATCTGTTGTCGGGCCCCACACACGTATGCTATAAGAAAACCAAAAAAAAAAAAAGGTTAGTATATGTTCATAAACCTTAATAAAATATAATTTAATACTATTATTATCAGTGAATATTTTTAATAGATTACCTTCTTGTATTGCATTGTAATGGTTGTGTAGTGTTAATTTATTAATACTATTATTATGTTTTAGTGTAGATGGCAGAAAAGTTGTTCATTTTTCTCATCCATTCCGGTGGAATAATTAAACATGGAGAAAATGGGGTTTATTACGAAGGGTCACCTCCTTCTATGCTTCCATTAAACCGGGGTGTTACATTTGAAGATCTATGTGATGGAGTAACATCCACACTTCATATAAACAGAGAAGATTCAAAATTGACTATTTGGTATAGATTTCCATTTCAATGTCATCTACATCCTGTGACTTACCAGCAAGTTTTGGTAGCAGATGATAATGGTGTCAATGCAATATTCGATATGTTAGACTGCCAATATGGATTTGTAGGTGCAGAGTTATACGTGGGTGTAGAGTCTATAAGAAGCCACCAAGATGTTTTTCCCATTCGATATGCCAACGAAAGACCGAGTGCATCGTTTAGTTATTCACATAGCGGACACTTCCATGATCCATATGCCACTCATACTGGTCATTATTCTCAAGATGCGGCTCATTCCCCAATCAACATTGGCGGTGCTGACTATCATGCTCCATATACCCATGTTGCAACTGAGGACCAACATGTTCCTTCTCGGCCAATGAACAACAATGATGCTGACTATGATAATCCAACTGAGCATGTCACACAAGAGACTACTTGTTTTGAGTTTGAAGCTCAGTATAACCAAACCGCCACTCAGAGAGCTGCTAATGATCCCAATGATACACATCGCATAGCTGTTACTACTGAAAATGCAGTCCATACATTAACAGAAAGGATGCGGACCATGGATAGTGATGACCAACTTGATGACAACGAGGTCCTTGATGATATTGGAGATGAACAGGAGCCTCCAAATGAAGGTAATCATGAAAGCAGTCCAACTATGGCATTCCATCAACCTTCATCACTAAGCTTTTCACAGAATACGTGGGATAATATGATTGATCCAACCCCACCATTTGAAAAGCCCACTCAGAGTATTTGGGACCCAACCTAAGAGTTTTATGTGGGCTTGCTTTTTGCCGATAAGGATGAACTACAAGCTGCTGTTAAAAACACTATCACATCAAGAGGAACCAAACATTTTGTGTAAGAGAGTCAGATCCAGAATGTTGGTTTGTAAGGTGCAAAAATTGTTCTTGGCGTCTTCGAGCATGCTTCCGGGATACATATAGGTTGTTTGAGGTTAGGAAATATAATGGTTCACACACATGTACAGAGTCCACCCTCACACAAGATCACGAGCAATTAGACACCCATGTTATTGAGAAAGAGTTGAGGGATGTTGTCAAAAATGATCCAACCATAAAGATTGCTTCACTTCAACAGACTTTTTACAATAAGTACCAATATAGGCCTTCTTATTTTAAGGTGTGAGAGGCGAAAGAGAAAGAAATTGGTAGAGCGTTTGGTGATTGGGAAAAATCTTACCAATTATTGCCAAAATGGTTAAAAGTTTTGACTGATTCAAACCCGGGCAGCAGGGTTATTTGGAGAACAATACCTGCTACTATGCTAGGCTGTGCGATATTCGAGAGAGTGTTCTGGGCTTTTGGTCCATCAATTGAAGGTTTTCAACATTGTAGGCCAATGATTAGTATAGATGGAACTTTCCTATATGGTAAGTACAAAGGTACGTTACTGATTGCATCAACGTGAGATGGTGACAACAGACTTTTTCCACTTGCCTTTGCCATTGTGGAGAAGGAAACTGATGATAGCTGGTATTGGTTTATGCGTTGTATTCAGATTAATGTCACTAATCGGGAAGGGTTATGTGTCATATTTGATCGTCATCCTGGTATAATGGCAGCGATATGGACTATATGTCAATCAACACGTTGGTATCATCGTTTTTGCCTTCGCCATATGGCTAGCAATTTCAATCAACAAATTGGGAATAAAAACTTGAAGGCTATGGTAATGTGGGCAAGCATGGAGAATCAGTTACGAAAGTATCAAATAACCAGGGATAGAATTACTCAATTAAGTGCAGATGGTGAGAAGTATTTAAGGGAAATGCCAGTGGAAAAGTGGACGTTAGCATACGATGGTGGACATCATTATGGGGCAATGACCACAAACTTGTTTGAAAGCTTCAACGGAATTCTAAAGAATGCTAGAAATCTACCCATAACTGCGTTAGTTGAATTTACATACTACCGTTGTTTCGCCTACTTTGCCGATCGGTATACTAAGGCATGTGCAGAGGTTACTGCCGGTGAACACATTACGGCCTATGCAAAATATAAATTCAATAAATGGGAAAAAAAGACACCAAAGCATTCAGTTACTGTGTTTAGTCATGAAGATGGTTTGTTTGAAGTCAGAACACCAATAAACCCTAACTCTGCATATAGGGGTAATCATCGTCATGAGGTAAATTTGAGGCAGAACACTCGTAGTTGTCAAAAATGGCAGGTTTATAAGATTCTATGCTCACATGCCATTGCCATGTGTAAATATCAAGGCATCTCTGCAATGCGATATATCGACCGCTGCTACCATTTGGAAGAACAAGTTGCTTGTTATGCACCTAGATTTCACATGGTTCCAAACAATGTACATTGGAATGAGCCTAATTTCCCGGTCTTGTATCCTAATGTCAAGCTGCGCCGTGAAAAAGGTCGACCAAGAACAACTCGGCTTCGAAATGAAATGGATGAAGGGGCAGAGCATCAACCAAGGCCATTGTGTAGTCTCTGTAGGCAAGAAGGCCATAACAGAGGAACATGCCCCACTCGAACTGTGGCTGGCTCCACTAGTGGCTAAACTGAATGACCCAACATAAGTATTCAATCTACTTTAGTGGATTGGTTGGACTGCTGTTTTTTTTTTTTTTTTTCTTTTTTTTAATTATGTTTTTAGGAGTTGGACCATATTGTTAGTTTGTATTATTTGAAAGAACATGGTACTAATTCCATATGCTACGATGTTTTCTATCACTGCAAGTTGGATTGAGGTGTACGTTTATTTATTTTGTGTCTGTGTGTGTCTATATATATATATATATATTGTGTATTATAGTTTAGGGTTTCGATAACACCTTAAAATGTATACTTTTTATGGAGTGCTTGGGTCATTTACCATGTTTGAAAGCTTCAAATAAGGAAAGAAATCAAAGGGCTACAATCTGAAGAGGACAAATCAGATTTGAGCACTACGTACTTTAGAATAAGAATCAATGTACGAGAGAGTGTACTTGAATCTATCCTTATCTATATCTAAAAGAATATGACAAACCAAACTGGTTCAGTCAAAAAAATATTGAAAGAATAATATGCGTACTTTTTTTATATCTCTCTCCTCTATTTCGGCAATAGGAACAATTTTTTTTTCTCCTATTTCGGCAATGTCATTGCCACAAATCCATTCCACATTTTATTTTTTAAAGAAATGGTAGGTACACACAATTTTTACAATATTTTTACAACAAATTTTAAGTGGAGGTTGTTATTGTTAGATTAAAAAAGTAATCTAAGTGTTAAATTCAAATTTGAACTAATAATAACTAATTACCTGTGATTTATTGTGAAAATATTGTAAAAATATTGTGAATGTAACACTTTTTTTTTTTAGTTCCTCCCCAGATTTAGGCAACCACTTTTTTTCTCCCATTTTCGGCAAAAAAAAAAAAATTTCACCTATTTCAGCAATGGCATTTCCACAATTCCATTCCATTATTCCCCTTCCCATTTTCAGCAATGGCATTGCCACAATTACCCAAAAAAAAAAAATCACCTATTTCGGCAATACCATTGCCACAATTACCAAAAAAAAATTTCGACTATTTCGGCAATACCATTGCCACAATTCTCTTTTTTTTTTTTTTTTTCTTTTTTTTTCCCTCACATTTTCGGCAATGGCATTGCCACAATTACCAAAAAAAAAAAAAAAAAAAATCACCTATTTCGACAATACCATTGCCACAATTCTATTCCTCTTCTTTTTTTCTTTTTTTTTTTCCCTCACATTTTCGGCAATGACATTGCCACAAATTTTTTTTTTTTTTTCCCTCACATTTTCAGCAATGGCATTGCCGAAAAGGTGAAAATTTTTTCCACCTATTTCAGCAATCCCATTGCCACAATTCTATTCTTTTTTTTTTCTCTCACATTTTTGGCAAGGGCATTGCCGAAATAGGTGAAAACTTTTTCCACCTATTTCGGCAATCCCATTGCCACAATTCTATTTTTATTTTTTAAGAAATGATAGGTGCACAATTTTTACAACAAATTTTAAGTAGCAGGTTGTTATTGTTGGATTAAAAAGGTAATCTCAGTGTTAAAATCAAATTTGAACTAATAATAACTAATCACCTGTGATTTGTTGTAAAAGTATTATAAAAATATTGTGAACGTAACACTTTTTTTTTTAAATTCCTCCCCAGATTTCGACAACAACAATTTTTTTTTCCTCCCATTTTCGGCAATGACATTGCCACAATTCCATTCAATTTTTTTCCCCTCCCATTTTCGGCAATGCCATTGCCACAATTACAAAAAAAAAAAAAAAAAAAAAAAAAAAAAAAAAAAAAAAAATTCACCTATTTCGGCAATACCATTGCCACAATTCCATTCCTCTTTTTCTTCTTCTTTTTTTTTTCTCACATTTTCGGCAATGGCATTGCCAAAATAGGTGAAAATTTTTTCCACTTATTTCAGCAATTCCATTGCCACAATTCTATTTTTTTTTCCTCACATTTTTGGCAATCCCATTGCCACAATTCTATTATTTATTTTCTTTTTTTTAAGAAATGATAGGTGCACACAATTTTTACAATATTTTTACAACAAATTTTAAGTGGCAGGTTGTTATTATTGGATTAAAAAAGTAATCTCAGTGTTAAAATCAAATTTGAACTAATAATAACTAATCACCTGTGATTTGTTGTGAAAGTATTATAAAAATATTGTGAACGTAATACTTTTTTTTTTTTTAAATTCCTTCCCAGATTTCGGCAACAACAATTTTTTTTTCCTCCCATTTTCGGCAATGACATTGCCACAATTCCATTCAATTTTTTTCCCCCTCCCATTTTGGGCAATGCCATTGCCACAATTACCAAAAAAAAATTTCTTTTTTTTTCCCTATTTCGACAATGGCATTGCCGCAATTGGTTTTTTTTTCGGAGCACTCCACACTCGGGGCACACAGGACAGGACATAGGACTCGGGCAGGGAATTTGGGTAGAGGAATTTCGGTAATAGCGTTGCCGAAATTCAAAATCTTTCTCTCTCCAACTTTTCCTCTTTCTCTCTCCTACTTTTGTTGAATTTCGGCAACACTGTTGCCGAAATTCTCTATCTTTCCTCATTTTGCCAATTAAGTTAGAATAGTACCTATAATGCAAATAAATTTCAGATTTAGCAATATTAAGCCAAAAGGCTCGAGCCTACAACTATATTTAATATATTTTTATTGAATGTGAAATTTGACAAATCTACCATTGGATTATATTTTCTTCTTATGTCCTCCATAATTACAAAATAATAAGAAAATAAAAAATTAATAGGTATATCATCAATTAAATGTTTGAATTTCAAGTTTTTGTTACCTAAAATTAATTATACATAAAAAATAAGTTTATGAATTAAATAGTAAATAACATCTGATTGATATAAAAGTTGACATGTGTATTAAAAACATAAAGAACATATAGTTCAACTGTTAGATTTTAAATATATACAATCATGTTAAATTTTTTAGTGGAAATTGTAACAATTGGTTACAAATACAACTAAGTTGTTAGCTAAATTTTGTTCGAATCATTAAATGAAAACATTAACATTGGCACAAATTATAAAATTTAATATACTTTTTATAGTACAAGTATTGAGTTATAAATTATTTAGTTTGATTGCTTCCAAAAAAAAAAATTATTTAGTTTAATTACAATTTAAAATTTCTTTGTAGTACACTTTTATACTATTCTACCTAACAAAATTATGACATATACAAAAAAGTAATCTTGATAATTATATTTCAATTCAATCTCTAAGAACAATTTTCTGGTTCAGTCATTGTAACAGTGTGATTGGAATCGTCAATAGTCCAAGATGGCGCCATGGTAAAACATAAGATGTTTCATAATTGAGTATGGTTAATGACTGCCTTAGAGTATTTGTTAATGGATAGATTTAAAAAAGTTTTGATACCATTTTTATGAAAAATATAAAAAAATTGTCAAAAAAACTAATCAAATATTTTTTATGTAAAGTTTCTAAAAATATTTTTTAAACTAATGTTTTTAAAATTTATTAACTTTTTCCTTTATAATTTGCAATTAAAAAATTGTATATTCACAACTTTTTTGGAAAACACACATGAATCGGAATCCCGTTTGGTAATGTTGTACTAGTAATATTGTTTAAGGATTGTGGAAATAAGTGTGAGTAAAAAAGTGTGGTGAAAATACGTGTTGTGTTATTTAAATAACGAAAACTGTTGTTTAAACAACACAACTAAACAAACCCATTTTTTGTGATCCCACATGTATAATGGTTCCCACTTCCATGACCGGATTTGTAATTACCATTGAAATGTAAAAGTTAATCAAATTTAAAAAGGTTCGGATTAATGTATGCCCTTAGGGCATTTATTAATCATCTATTTTTAGAAATATTTTATGAAAAATTGAAAAAACTATCAAAAAAATTGGTAACTTTTTAATTTTTCCATAAAAAATTTCATAAAATGATTTACTAATGTATGCCTAAAAGCACACGTTAGTAAAACTCATTTAAAAAATTAAAAATTAAAAAAAAAAAAACCTTTTGACCCAAAAAATGATTTTTTTAAAACTTCTAATGTCAAACATCTCAAATATATATATTTTTTGCACCGATCTCAATCCCTGTTTTGAGTTTTAATTTTTTGGTCTGTATATGACTGTCTAGTAGTGTTCACTGTTTAATACTATTTTTATTTGGTACGCTCTTCTAACCTGTATTAAACAAGTCTTCATTTCATATGATAATTCAATTTCCAGTACTTGTTAGGGGACCATCCTTTTTCCATCGAAGAGTGTCTAGGAAGAAGGGTTTTTCTTTTTCATTTTTTTTTTTTTTTCTCGAAGAGTGTTTAGGAAGAAGGGTTGGTACTTGGTAGAATGGTGGCTATGTTCTTTATTTTATTTTTTATTTTTGACTCGATCCTTACATTAGAATATTCTTTTCTTTTTCCTTTCTTACCGAAATGCGTTAAAAGAAACTAAACCAAACCACCGTAAACAGGCCACTGCCTCTCATAATATAGACTAGAAGTGTCATAAAATATAAGCATACACAAATTTATAAACAAACTATCAAAAAGTATAAAATCTTAACTTAAATTTGATCTCATTCTAGTCAAAGCATTCACATATTTATTCGCTTCACAAAAACAATGCTTCATCCTCACTTGAGCGAATTGGTTAATGAGGGTTCTGTTTAAACTAATATAAAGCCTTAAACCATCCCTACGAACCCAAAGCTCGGCATCGATCCACACTAAATGCCACTACTATAGAACGGGTGAAACCCTTAACCTAATTCCCCCTATGATCCCGGATTAAGCCCCCCTCCACTCAGTGCCGGCTCAATAAGTGATGTAATTGATGCAATCGCCTAAGCCTTGAAATAAAAGAAGGGCCTACTTGTAAAAAAAAAAATATATATATATATATAGAGTATATTTATCTATATATTTTAATTAAAAAAATTTAAGCACTTTTATTGGTTAATAAAATGCATTAAAAATGCTCATTGTATCCTAAAATGCAAAAGATTAAAAAGGGAAAAAAAAAATAGTCAAACTTCAGCTAGCAAAATTAAATTTTAGGAGACAAATTTATTAACTCATTCTTGAAATATGCTAAAATCAAAATTAATACCAGATAAATTCCTTAATAATATAACATAATTATCTTAAAATATGCTAAAATAAAGATTATAAATTTAAAAAAATAGAAGAAAAACCTCTCCTCTTTCTATCTCTCTGCCTCAATGCCTTTCATCTATATTCTTATGGTCTTACCTTTTTTTTCTTCATCTTCATCTTGATTCTTGATCTTTTTCCATAAACTCAATCAGTTAGTCTAGCTTGAAATTTTTCTTTGTTGATTCCAGTGTACCAATCTCCCAGTCACCAGAGGTATTCTTCTTCAGTTCTTCCCCTCTTTCTCTTTGTCTTTCCGAAAATGAAGACTCAAAGTATTCTATTTATTTAACTTAAATTATATGGAGTATATTATCTTAGTTTGTTTCACACTTTCACTGCACAATTGTTTGATGGGAATCCCATCATGGGACACGTTTTTTGCTATGATAATTTTTCTGCCCCTCTTTGGACCCTTTTCTTCTATGATAATTGATAGGACACGTTTTTTGCTAGGATGATAGGAGTAGTGGAGTATAGGTTGGACGGTTCTCACTTTTTTTTTTTTAATTTTTTTTATAGGAGTACAGCCACAGTTATAACTTACACAATTTCTCACTTTTTTTTTCTTTTTTTTTTTTTTTTCTAACAATTTATCTATTATTATAATTCCAATTAATAATTTGATGTGTAACATATCAATTCATTTGTATTATAGTGACACTAATTTATTAAACCATGTATTAAATTAATTTTTATTTGTGCAGGTTTAGACTTTAAAGAGGTCACTGCTTTAGAAAAATTACAATAATCAGGTTCTATTGTTCTATAATTTAAATTTTATTTTTAGTTAAATTATCATTTTTAATTATAAATTGTGTTTTATTTATCTATAAATATATTCTCATTATAAATGCCTACTACAAAATATTTAATTATAAAAAGGTCCAACTTAAAATTTTCTCCTAAAGCCCCAAAACTTGTTGAGCCGGACCTGCCTCCACTGGGAGAAATTATATGATCTATATGGTGGACAAGTGATGTGGTCCACCATTCCATTAAAAAACTTCCACTTGTTTAAAATTGTTAGTTAGAAATTTTTTTAAATAGAAATTAATTACTGACTCAGCAATTTTAAAAAAGTAGAAGTTTTTTAGTGGAATAATGGACAAGTAACGTGGTCCACCAGAGGACTTTATAATTTCTCCTGCACTGGCTATTAGAGTAAGCCCCCCTCCAGATGCCTTGTTGCTTATTCCATAAAAAAAGAAAAAGAGGCGTGCCTTATTGAAATATGCATCTATGACTATGATAATAATAATAACTAGTCGGAAACCCGTGCAACACACGAGATCTTACCTATTTATAATAGACTAAAATAATTTTATAAAATTTTAAATTGATTATGAAACTATACTATTGCGTGAATTGCTCCTATTTTTTTGAGTTACAATTTGATAAATAAGCCATTGCTTGAACATGCAATGGGTTGCAAAAAATCTAGCTATCAAATTTAGATATTGAAAAAAAATAACTAAAAAATTCTAATGTTAAAATGTCCGAAAGGAAAAAAAAAAAAAAAAAAATATATATATATATATATATACTACCAAATACAGAAAATATAAGAGAAAGATAGGTTACCTTCAAAAGAATAATCCATAGTTATAACAGTTGAAATTTGCTAAACTGTTTTAAATATTGCAAAAAATTGAACCCAAAAATTTAGATGGTCAAACTTTCAAAAGAAAATAAAATTTAAAATCAAAAGATTCAGAACCTACAAATTATAAAAACAAAACAAAAACAAAAAGTCATTATTGCGAGACAATTTTAGTAAGGATGGAAAGCTTTTCTAAGTTTTTTTTATCCAATTCTTCCTAATTGATGAAAAATTTGGTTCAAACATTGTCAAACTCTTTGAAAGTGCAAATAATATAGGCTTCCAACATAATCTTTAATTAATAAACAAAGAAGCATGACACCATAAGAGAAAACATAAGATAACATATAGTGCATATACCTTACTCCACAGCTGTGAAAAGATATCCACACAAAAGGAATTGAAAACTTGTACAACAAATGCAATAAGCTACTTCTGATGTGAGACAACCTAACATACGTCTCCATAAGGTAAAGCTTAAGGTTATATAATCTAAAATAATATAGAATATAGCATCTTTGAACCACACAAAAAGAAATAGAATATAGCATCTTTGAACCACACAAAAAGTTAGCAAACTTACCACAATACTTGTAGTTATACTATATATTGTAAAGTACTACTCCATCGCCAATGAAAGTCATGTAAAATCTCATGGGACCTGGAAGAACAGACAGCCGCATGATCACTTCCACCAGACACAAAACAAAAGCAAAAAAAAACTTATTCACAAAAAAGAGAAAAAGCAATAGCAAGCGTACCAAAGAAATTGAAGCTTAGGGTTTTCTCTCTTAGTGGAGACGGACAAAGGAGATTGCTTTAGGGTTTTCAAAGATTTTGTCTCTTTTATATATATATATATATGTGTGTGTGTGTGTGTGTGTGTGTGTAGCACTTGACGACCCTCACATCTTGAAGGTCCTCACCCTCAACATCAAAACCCATGGAACCCTTGTGTTACATGGCACCAGACAGCTTGCTCTTATATACAGAGTGTATTATAAGTGCATGAGGACAAACATGTCCATCCAAGCAGTAGATAAGAGAAAGGCAGGAGAAACTACTCTTATCCAAACCTCAGATGTCAGATCCACAGTTCAGGTACCCAGAACCCTGAAATGGTCTAAAATCACATTCCCAGCACATTGGACTATAGAGAATGAAAATTATCCTCTACAGATCCAGAACCCTGTTAGGAACCCAGATCTAGATTCTGTCCAGCAGTTAGCCGATAGAACGGTTAAACTTAGCTTTGACCAATCTAGGTTTAGGTCACCCTTAGAGTATGATGAACTCAGGCCCAGATCTCCAGTAAATCTATACCAGGAACCAAGGTCCAGATCCGTAGATCTACGCCAACCCCTTAGGCAGCCAACTATCCTCCTAAGAAATAGACCTACATCCCAGTATAGTTTGTCTAGAACACGAGCTCCCTTTCCCACATCTAGAAGAGACTTAGGTCCACAGTTTCAAGGTGTTAAAGACCATTCCCAGGTTAGTACCCCTTGCTACACAGCCAAGCAAGACTCAGTTGTTGATCAAGAAGAAGACAGCAACAGTCAGGACAGTCTTAAGCCTCCCTCACCATCAGGATTTGATATGAGAAATCCTATTCAGCAAGAACCTGAATATGACTATCAGCTCATGATGTTGACAAAAGAATTCACCCCTGATATGGACGCTCTTGAAAGAGATTTTAATTCTGAACAGAACAGAGTTAAAAGAGAAGCCTATAGAGCCCAACCATACCAGAGAACAGAAGATTAAAGTTTTGGAGAAATGGAAATTATTCATGAAAGAGGTAAAAGCTTAATATCCTTTCTTTGAATACTTTGAGAAACATTTCAAATGGCATAAAAAGTCTTGTGTCATTTCCAAAACCAACTGGAAGTTACTTCCTAAAAGGGATGCACCAAGTTCTAGAAAACCAGAAATTGTTAGGTCTAGTCATCCTCCTCAGGAAGCCCTACTCTTTAATCACCATGGTACTGATGTTATTGCCTCCCCCTTCAAGTGTACAACAACCCCAGAAGAAAAGGTTGTCAAGAAGGTAATAGAGCAAAACAATTATACCAACCAGTGTTTAGGAGTCATTGGAAAACAGCTTGATAGGATAGAGGATAGGATTGACAATAAGATTCTCCTTCAGCCAGGAAACCCTAGCAAACCAATCCAAACTCTAGAAAAACCCTTAGTCAAGCTCCCCACAACTAGACAAGCTAGCCTCAAACCTAAGGATCAAACAACCTTACAAATTGTGGCCCAAAAGCTTGATGATCTTGTGAAAAAGGAACCAGTCACCCCTTCACCAGATCACACCACAACTAGTAGGGACCCCAGGCTAGAAACCCTACATGCCCATACAGCCTCTAGCAGTTCTAGCAGAACCTCCTCAGAAACTGAAAAGGAGATAGAACACCTAGAAGATCAATTTCAAGGATTACAGGTAAATAAGCTTTACCAACCCAAGGTAAGCCCAACCAGCTTGACCAAGAATTGGTATCCCAGACCCACACCTCCTGACCTCCAATATGAGGAAAGGTCCATACAGTTCACAGTTTCCAGTGGTAAACTCTATGAATGGAACATAGATGGTTTATCTGAACAAGAAATCCAAAACAAAATCCAGCATATAACAATGGTAGCCAATAACTATCTAAATGATGGTATTTCAAATACTGAGGTTGTAGAGCTCATTGTTCTAGGATTTACTGGAAAACTGTTACATTGGTGGAACAACTGTCTTGCAGAAGCATCCAAGGAAGATATTAAACATGTTGTCCAAAAAGATGAGGATGAGAACCCTATCTTTGAAGAAACGCATAAGAAGAGGTGTTCCCGATGGAGTCAATACCCTGATCTACACGATCATGAAACACTTCATAGGTAAACCCAGCAATATCACATCTAGGATTTACAACCAGTTGAGTAACCTTAGATGTAAATGAAGATGTGTTCACCACCCGTGTCATGCATAGAAGCGATTGTAACTCTCCATTTTGGAAGGAGAAGTTTATCAATGGCTTACCCACATTGTTTCGACAAAAGGTCAAAGAAACTCTTGCTAGCTCCTTAGGTGTCATAGACTATGATAACCTGACCTATGGAGACATCTCTAGCACAATCCGGAATGAAGGAATGAAAATGTGTAGAGATCTCAAAATCCAGAGTCAAGCTAACAAGAGCAAAGCCAAGTATGAAATAGGAAGTTTCTATACCCAGTATGGCTTACCTTCAATCATCCCCAAAAGGAAATCCAAACACAGAGAAAAAGAACCCTCTGAGAAACCCCATAGAAAGAAACCAGCCTCCAAACACTATAGAAAACAGAAGTTCAAAACTGATGATTTCTATAAGGAAGGCAAATCCAAGTCCACAAGAAAGTTCATACCTAGAGCATCAGGAACATGTTTTAAGTGTGGAAAGAAAGGTCATTTCCAGAAAGAATGTAAAGCTAAGGCCAAAACCCTTATCAATACCCTTGTTAGTGACCAGACCAGTAAGGAAGAAATCTTCAAACTCTTAGAACTCGATCACCTGAGTAGTGAGTCCAGTGACCAAGAGAAGCACTAGTTGTTTAGGACATCTTCTGAAACCTCTAGAGTATCTTCTAGTTCCTCTAGTGACATAGATGAAATCCTAGCCTGTCAGGATAGTTGTTGTAGAAACAAAACTGTCCATGTTCTTTCTAAGCAAGAAGAACTGCTCCTAGATCTCATAGAACATATCAAGGATCCCGAAGAGAAATCTCAAAGACTTAGTGAGTTCCACAAAACCCTTGTCAAGGAAGCTAGTACATCCAAACTTAGGATTCAGGAACCCAAAGTTGATTTGGAAAAAATCTACAATAGGTTTACCAAATCCAAGATAGAGATAACTGTCCAATATCTCCAGAAAGAGATTAAGGATACCAAATCAAAGATGAGAAACCTTAAGCAAGAGTTAACCATCCTTAGGGTTGATCACGGTCTTATGGACCTGAGAGTCAAAAATCTAGAATATACTTCTCATCAAGGCAATGAGGACAGAATCTCATTACAAAACCCTTCTGATGATGAAGTAGATGAAACAGTTAACCCTACTGCAAATATGGAACTAGAACCATCCAATGGATCGTTCTTGCAAACCATCATTAGAATTAACTTCCAGAAATGGCACTCCAAAGTCAGGATTGTCATAAGTAAGGATTTTCAATTCGAGGTAGTTGCCTTAATAGATTCAGGTGCCGACCTCAACTACATTCAGGAATCATTCCCTCTAAGTACTTCCGGAAAACCAAAGAAAGGTTGACCTCCGCAAGTGGTGGGAAAATGCAGATTGAATTCAAAATCCCAAAAGCACATGTTTGCCAAGACAATGCGTGTTTTAAAACCACCTTTGTTCTTGTCAAAAATATGACAGATAGGGTCATCCTAGGAAACCCATTCATGTGTCTGTTGTATCCTTTCATTACGGATAGTGAAGGAATCACTACCCATCCTTTTGGCCAACCAGTCAAGTTTAAGTTTCTTAGGAACCCAGAACCTAAAGAGATTGAAAGTCTCCAAGAAGTTTCTATTTCTAAAAATCTTTACCTCATCAATGCCAAAATCCTTTCAGATGATCCAAATCAAGCCAAGAACCTTGATCAAATTGTACCATCCATCATATTTGATAATTCTTTGAGTCCCCATCAACCTCATAAATTATCATCTCATCACATTGCATATAAAAGTATTTACTCCATGACATCTCAAGATTTTAACAAATATGTTTTCAAAAATAACCATTTTGTTAATATATGGCAGGAAGAAAAGCAAATAACTTTTTTATACTAGCCCCACTAGTAAGTGGAAGATGGCTTCTTCAAGCAGGAACAAAGGAAAAGCCCCTGTTCAGGGTTCTCCTTCTCGAAAGCATGAAGGCGCTTCTTCTGGATCAGAACCCAGGGAAGCAACATCCCTTCTAGAACATGTTCCGCTTCAAATAACGTTTTCAGGTGGTAATATGGCCATTACTTTACACGAAGTTTTATCCAGTAATTTCCAATTTGCAAATGGAGTATATACAGGACTTCCACCCTCCATTAAAATTGTCCTTGATAACCTTCAAAGAGCCTTTACCCAAAGCAACAATCGACTTTTCTAGAAAACCCTCAGAGCACTAGAAATACACCTAGTAAACCTTGAGGCAGAAATTGAAATAGGCCAAATGTCTATTAGTCAACTCTTTGGCAAAGAGGATGTCCATTCAATGGATAAAACGACTATTATGAGCACCGATTATGCTAGGTTAAGTCTTAAGACTTAAAACCAACTAAGAAGTGTTGTTGCCAACTTGCCTTCCGATATACAAGCAGGTATCTTGGAAAGTAAGGCTATGACTGAATCATGTGACCAATGGTTCAAGCATTTCAAAATTATGGTCATCACCCATTTCCCGATTTATGGTGAAAACTCAAAAGATACTAATAATGCTTTCATCCTATAAACCTGGGAAAAATACTTTGGAAGCAGCCACAGAGTCTATGAAAAGAAACATCCCTTCCCCGGCCTAATAATCAACTATGAAGATTGGTCCGTTGAAGAAGATCCAAGCTGGCTTTCACAGATGTTTGGATATGGTTTCATCAAGCTAACAAGCCATGACCAGATCAACCAATTTCCTCAGATCGTCCGACAGGTTGTCTCAAAAATCAAGAGTCCATTTGTCTCCATCAGATGCTGGAGTACTCTCCCACAATGGGACAGAAACAATTGGATGACTGTCCAACCTGCGCATCATCTGGTACTAATCAATGGGTACACCCATAATGGTCCTTGGTATGAAGGAGACTCTTATCTCCATAATGAAGACCCTAAAGCTCTTGCAGATTGCTGGAGAGGTTACTTCAATAATGAGATTATAGATGTCACCAGTGAGTTATGGCAGAATTACCATTTTGTTGGAAATACTGGCAGGATTTCAGTATTCACCACCAGACCATACTCTGAAGCTCTCCATACAGATAGGATTGACTACATTGAACCCAGACAGTTAGTTCTGCAACAGGCAGATTATGAACCTATCCTGTACTGCGGTTTTTGTGATAAATATGCCAAGTATCATGAGCACAATTGTGACTACGACCCCCCATGGGATCCCTATGATGGGTACCCATCTGGCCATGATACTGATTAAGGTATTTCCAGAACAGCTCCCGGACGCTCTAGAACAGCTCTAGAAGCCCCAGATTAGCTCAAGAACCACCTTTGCAAATTCGGTTACTATTTAGAACAGTACCCGCACCAGCAAAGTTGCCGACAAGACTACTATTCACTGCACAGTTCAGAACACTATGCAGAACTACTATTCAGAAAAGTAAGGGGACAAAACACTGTTCATAAACAGTGACCAGTTACTGTTCACTCTTCAGTGCCCTGACAGAATCATTGAAGTTTACTATTGCTTTCGGCTGAAAAGATATTCACCTGAAGGTAAAAGCATTTCACCTTCCGTGATTCCTGCAGTCTCCTGATCTGATCCAAGGCTCCCTCAAGCTATAAAAGGCATCCTTGGCCTCAGTCTTAGGCAAGCTTGGTCAGACTTACCTTCCTCAGAGCTCTAATTTACTTTGTACTTAGAAATACTTTGTAAACTCAAATGGCTCTCTTCTCTTCTCCCCTAGTTTACACTTGTACTAGAACTACACTTGTAACCTATCTATGCTTCCGCCCCCAGTGCCCTCTGAACGGCACCCCTTGTTTATAGCTTACCGGAACTGAAATATCTTAGTGCGTCCTGTAGGGGTTCTGGGAAGTTCTGTGGAATTGATCCAAACATTTCCCACCACTTGAGGAACCACGAAGGAATCTGTCCTTTGAATTTCCTGTCAAACTGAATGAACCATGAGTGGTCATAGGTTTCATTTTGGAAGAATAATACTTTTTCAAAAGCAGCCATATAATCATAATAATTGTACAGGGGTTCTGATCCCTTGAGTACTGTAAGTGTTCTGAGTGTGGAGGGGTGTCTCCAATCTTTGCAGCTTACAAAACTCTAAATTATGAATTTATGGTATAGGACTATTGAAGGATTATTCCTGTCCCTGATGTCTTCTATTTTGGCAGACTTTTCTTGAATGAGAATGCCTTTATAGAATTTGATGTTCTTCTCTGGGCTTTTGGGAAGGAAATGCCATTCATGGGGCAATACTTCCATTGCTAATACCAATGCTTCCGTTATATGAGCTAAGTGTGGCTCAATATAAGAGATGTGTTGGACAAAAGGCTTCTTGATGTAAGTGGCTCTTCCTGTTCTAGGAGGGAGAGTAAAAGAAGTTTGCTTAGGCACAATCGGGCCAAAGGGTTCTTCAACTGTATATGGAGAAGGAGCTTTGGGTGGTAGTGTAGCTAAAGTAGAACTATAATTGTGTTGTCCTTGGGGCCTTTGGTAATTTGGTTTTGGGATTGTAGAGACCAAATAACGTTTGGCAACAATGGATGGTGGCACAGGTGAAGTTTTTTGGGAACTAGAAAAGGGTACTAAAGAGCCAGGGTTCTGTGCCTGACTGGGACTCCTAGTGGTTTGCTGTTTAGTCAACTTGGGAGGTTGGGGTTGTACGGGTTTCTTCCCGGACATTTTGTTCTGGATTCTGCAAAAATTCACGGGTTAGGAAGTCAGGGATACTATTCTGAGTTCCGGCTATGAATTCTATGTCAAAATCAAAGACTGAAAGAATGGCTTGCCATCGTGCAAAAATCTGTTTTGATGCAATGTTTTGAACATCTTTTTCTAAAACATGTTTTGCAGATTTACAATCAATTCTTAACAAAAATTTTTGATTCAAAAGATCACTTTGAAATTTTGAAATGCATAGTACTACAGATAAAATCTCTTTTTTAATAGTACTATAATTAAGTTGAGTGGGAGTCCAAATTCCTGAATGAAAACAGACAATCTGTTCTGGGGAAGTGAGACTAGCACGCTGAAGGAGAATGCCACCATAACCAATGTTAGAGGCATTTATCTGGACTACCTTGAAGGAATTTTCTGAGGGGATTCTAAGGCAATGGAGTATCTTGACATATTTCTTGATTTGTTGAACAACCAATGTATGAGTGGGTGTCCAAGGAGGAGGATTGGTTTTAAGTCTATCAAAGAGAGGCTTGCATTGTTGCCTAAGGTTTTGATAGAAATCAGAAATGTAGTTGAGGGATCCTAAGAACCTTTAGAGTTGGGTCTTTTCTAGGATTTCATCCGGAAACTTTTCAGCAAACTGAATAGCACGATCTATGGGTTTGATGACTCCATGTCTTATATCAAAACCTAAGAACCTGATATTGGTTTGGAAAAGCTTAATCTTTGGGGCCGAGACAACAAGACCATTTCTTTTGATGGTTTGGAAGAATGTTCTAAGATGCTTCCAATGTTTGTCTAGGGATTCAGAAAAGATAAGTACATCATCAATGTATACAATGGTATGACTGGAGAATGGATTAAAAATCTCATTCATGATGTTTTGGAATTCAGAAGGTGCATTCTTAAGTCCAAAGGGCATTACATTCCATTCGTAATGGCCAAAGGGTGTGGTGAAGGCTATTTTGTACCTATCAGACTCTCTGATTTGTATCTGCCAAAAACCACTCTTCATGTCAAACTTACTAAAGACCACTGCTTTACTAAGCCTATTAACTAAGTCTCTTTTGTTGGGGATAGGGTATCGTATCCACTCTAAGACTTTGTTAAGGGGCTTATAGTTGATGACAAGTCTAGGGACACCTCTTTCTATCTCAGCATTTTTCTGGACATAAAAGGCTGGACAAGACCATGGTGACCTAGAGTTTCTGATGATTCCTTTTTTAAGAAGATCCTCTATTTCTGCTTTGCAAGTATCCATGAGTTCTTGGCTCATTTGGATAGGTCTGGAGTTCCAGATTCCAGGTAGACAAGCATTCTTCTCAGTTTCCAGCCATCTTGCATATGACAGTGCAATACAAGATCCACTGGATTAGCATGTGGAATTATGCTATCAATCAAAATCTGCTCGATAGGGAATTCTTTGTAAAATGTTGGGATAAATTCAGGCCTACTGATACCATCTCCAAACTATATAAAGACTTTCCTCTTCTAGTACAGAAATCTATAGCTCATTGCACAAGATCACAGTCAAGTCTAGATTCTGTCCAAATCTCTGGAAAATCTAGTAAAGAACTCAAAGATCTTGCCCAACAGCTACTCCTCCAATCCAAACAGCTAGAGTCAGCAGAAAAGAACTCTCCTACCTCTTTAGAAGCCTCATGCAATCGTGCTCCGGTTGACCCATTCCAGGACTCTCAGGATCCTTATGATGGTTACAACTTGGATAGCGATTAAGGCGATCCCAGAATTGCTCCCGGATGCTCCAGAACAACTCCAGGCACCCCAGAATAGCTCAAGAACCACATTTGCAAATTTGGTTACTATTCAGAACAGTACCCGCGATAGCAGAGTTGCCGACAAGCTACTATTCACTGCACAGTCCAGAACACTATACAGAACTACTATTCAGAAAAGCAAGGGGACAAAACACTGTTCATAAATAGTGACCAATTACTGTTCACTCTATAGTGCCCTGACAGAATCATTGAAGTTTACTATTGCTTTCGGCTGAAAAGATATTCACCTGAAGGTAAAAGCATTTCACCTGATCTGATCCAAGGCTCCCTCCAGCTATAAAAGGCATCCTTGGCCTCAGTCTTAGGCAGGCTTGGTCAGACTTACCTTCCTCAGAGCTCTAATTTACTTTGTACTCAGAAATACTTTGTAAACTCAAATGGCTCTCTTCTCTTCTCCCCTAGTTTACACTTGTACTAGAACTACACTTGTAACCTATCTATGCTTCCACCCCCAGTGCCCTCTGAACAGCACCCCTTGTTTGTAGCTTACCCTCCTTTGGTATCAGAGCCAAGTTTGTTGGCCGATCATAAGTGTTTGTAAATTACTGTAATTATTTTTATCAATCAAGTTGGCTGGTGATACCGCCATAGTTATCCATTATTTTTATACATTACTTTGAAGTATGTTATCTCTAACAAACATTATTTTACATCTATTTTCTGATAGCACTTCCACTTCCATATGTTGCATTCTTCATCTACTACTTCATCTTAGTCAATGTTTACTGTTCTTTCTTTTGGTGGTAGGCTGAGCCTCCCGTTCATTCAAACTATTTATTATCTTGTGATTACCTGTTTAAGCTAATCATTTACTTACCAGTTATCTTTTCCTTCTTGTCTTTGTTTCTTACCCAAAGTTTGTTGCAGATGTGTACTAAGCTAAGTTCTGTGAAAGGATGTTGTCCAGTAAGTCTAAGAGTAAGTCCGGTTTTGTGTCCGTCTGTTACCCAGTAAGTCTAGAGTACCGAGGTTGAGTGTGAACCAAGACCAAACGATATTCCCCTTGTTAGCCATTAGCCAGGAGGGCGTTGAGCCGTTTTTGAGGGATAAGTGTGCGGAAAGGTTCGTAAACACCAATAATAGGGAAAAGCTACGGTCAGTAGTAACAAACACCACAAAAGGCGTCCGAGCGGCAGTAAGTAGGTAACTATTCACAGAAGGCGTCAATACACTCCTTGTTTCAGATATAAGGATAGATCCAGAAATTGGAAGATAAAGGTAGTCTAGGTTGTAATTGATTTCTTAGGCTTTTAATCCAAAATGATAAATAGGATGTTTAGAAGGAGTGACTCATCCACCAGCATTAGATCTAGCAGTACTTCCCTCCCTGAGATTCCACAAGAAGATGGAACAATCAACTTGGAGTCGTACCAGCTTTCAGATCTAGATCAAAAGTTAGGAGATTGGAACATACCCAAAGTTCCCACAACCCAGGTCTATAAGTCATCATCATGGTCCTTGAAAAAGTCTTTCAGAACAGACTACCATGTTAGGACTATAGAATAAGTCTACAACATAAACAAGGAGTATGAAACATGCTACTTGTTATCCCCTGCAGCCGTGAAAGCTCACAGAGAAAAAGATCATAAATTCCTCCACATAGGACTTGTCCAAGTAGGAGTAAAATCATTGATCAGAGAAGGGTTGAACAACTCAATCCTATATATATATAAGAGACTCCTGTTAGGACTCTCTCACTATTTAGTTTTAAAAATTAAAATTTTTTTAAATTAAAATAATGATGTTGAAAATTGTGGGAGTTTCAAAAATTTCGATTTTATAAATATATATATATTTATAGATGTTGTCCACCATGGTTGCAAGTTGCTCCTCTTCTCGGGCCGTCTCGCCCATAATGGCCCATATAGAGTCAGAAAATAATAATAATAAGGATGATGACGACCATAAGGAAAAGTCGTATACCCCGGCAACCGCCTATATATAAATATATATATCAACCATCTTAGAGAAGAGGGAAGAGAAACTGGGAACACAAACACCGGCCACCACCAAGAACACAATGGCTGAGCCTAAGAAACTTCACATAGCTATGTTCCCATGGTTAGCCTTTGGTCACATAATCCCATTTTTAGAGCTTGGCAAGCTCATAGCCCGAAAGGGTCATCATATTTCATTCATATCCACACCAAGAAACATTGATCGCCTCCCGAAGATCCCTCCACATTTAGCACCCTTGATAACTTTAGTGAAACTTCCTTTACCTCATGTAGAGAACTTGCCAGAAAACGCAGAGGCCACCATGGACGTACCATACCACATGATCCCATACCTTAAGAAAGCCCACGATGGTCTCCAAGAACCTTTATCTAACTTTTTAGAATCTTCAGCTCCTGATTGGATTATTCACGACTTTGCTCCTTACTGGTTACCACCGATCGCTACTAAGCTACGTATCTCCATGGCTTTCTTCAGTATTTTCAATGCATCATCCTTTTGTTTCTTTGGACCAACAAAGCCGAGTATAACGGAGGTCCAAGAACCACGTTCAGAGCCCGAACACTTCACGGTCTCTCCCAAATGGGTCCCCTTCCCATCCAAAATTGTGTTTCGGCTATTTGAGGCAAAGAAAATCTTCGAGAACTATGAAGAAAATGCTTCCGGTGTTTCGGACTGGTTTCGTTTGGCGACAGTGATGTCAGGCACCCAAGCCTTCGCTGTTAAAACCTGTATGGAAGTCGAAAATGAATGGGTGAATATCCTTGGAGAGCTTCATAACGTGCCTGTGATTCCAGTGGGCTTGTTGCCACCCTCGGCTCAAGAAAGAGTAGAAAACGAAGATAGTTCTTGGGATACAATTGTTGAGTGGCTAAACAAGCAAGAGAAAGAGTCTGTGGTTTATATAGCACTCGGAAGTGAAATTCAACCAAGTCAAGAAGACTTCAACGAGTTGGCTCTTGGGCTTGAGCAATCTGGGTTGTCCTTTTTCTGGGCTCTAAGGAAGCGAAGTGTTGCTGGGGACTCGGTTGAATTACCAGAGGGGTTCGAGGAACGAACCAAAGATCGTGGGATTGTTTGGCCAGGTTGGGCTCCTCAGTTAAAGATACTAGCTCACGAGTCAGTTGGAGGTTTCTTGACACACTGCGGTTGGAGTTCAGTGACTGAGGCATTCCAATTTGGACGTGCACTTGTTATGTTGCCATTCTTGGGGGACCAAGGATTGATCGCAAGGTTTTTGGAAGAGAAGCAGGTAGGAATTGAAGTGCCGAGAAATGAGCAAGACGGGTCATTTACTAGGGATTCGGTTGCTGAGACGTTGAGGTTGGTGATGAAGGATGAGAAGGGAAAGATTTACCGAGACAAAGCAAAAGAAATGAACATCATTTTCGGAGACTTGGACATCCAGTACCAATGTATAGACAAATTTGTTGAGTTTCTTGAAAATAAATCTTAAAAGTTTGAAACATCTGAAGATTGCAAATTAGACTTGTCTCTGTAATCAAAATAAGCTAAATGCTAATAATAATAATAAGCAATTTTCCATGATTTTGTTTTTCATATGTTTGATCGTTATTGATTGTGTCCAATCATACATTGAAATTTATTTTACTTGGAAATATCTTCCAGATGGAGGGTGTCTTTTACTCAGATGTTTTGTTTTGTATTTATTGTCTCTGTTGTTGTTTGTTTGTTTTTTTTTTTTTTTTTTTTTTTTTTTTTGAATTTGTTAAAATCTCTCTTGCTCTTACCTGACTTTGTTAACCTTAAGAGATGGGTTTTACCGTTTGTGTTACAAAAAGAGAAGACAGAATTATGAAGAATTGCAAGTTGAAGTTGTTTAAGTTAGTTGATGAAACAAGTTATATGACTCGTTGTATAGTTATACACTTATATCCTCTTCGGCATGACAAACCGTTATGAGCTTTAGAAGTTTTACACGCTACACTACAACATGTCCATGTCTAGCATCATTTCCGTTATATTGATTGATTCCGCAAATGGTTTTTCTGATGCATATTTCTGCAAGTATTATATTTTAATTGGTTGAAGGCTTAGTTAGTGGAGTTACTTTTCAAGTGTAAGTTGGCATTATTATTATTATTATTATTTTCCTCCCTATTACAAATATTTTTAATAGAGGACGTGCTCCACGCAAGGATGTCAATACCGTATCGGAGGCCGTACCGGTTTGGCTATCGATACGATATATTTTAGATACCGGTCAATACCAGTGTACCGTTTCGGGTTTACCGCTATTTTTTATATTTATAAATATATATATATATATATATGTATGTATGTATGTGTTTGTATATATATATATATATATATATTATAATAAATATAAAAGTTTACCATAAAACATTTCCTCAATTCAAAACTAATTATTCATGGTTTTAAACTTTAGTATCAATTAAAAGGGAAAAAAAATAAAAAAAATAAATAAAATAGAAAGCTTAAAAGTTACCATTGCATACTAAAACTAATAAGTTAATGCAAATAAGTTACCATTCTTTCCTAACAAAAATTCAAAAATTACAAAACTTAAAAAAAAAAAAATTTCTGTACCGGCCGGTATTGGCCGGTATGGTCGGTACGAGGCCAGTACGGCCGGTATTTTTACCGGTACGAAACGTAGGGGTTAACCGTACCGGATCACCGGCCGATACAGTATATTCCGGCCGTACCGGTCGGTACGGTACGGTATCAACAACACTGGCTCCACGACTTGCGTGCTCGATATTACTTTTTTAATAACATGCATGTTCATTATTACTTATTTTATAATACTCATGCGTATTATCATGTTTGAAATTTCGATTATATACTATTAACCTTATCACACGTGCTTTGCTTAGTATCATATATGTAGGGGAACAATTTGGTGACTCAATCCTTATTGTTCAAGTCTTGGTCCAAAAAGTCCAACACAATGGATTCTTGTAGAGTATGAGCTAAAGAACTCGGTTTAAATAAGTTTAAACAGTTTGTTGCATGGGTTAAGGAAATACACGAACAAGAACAAATGCTATTGTGTCGAAAGGTCACCAGGAATGATAGGGCTAAAAACTTGATTAATGGATACAGATCAGTGCAATAGGATTCCTCTTAATGCTACAGTATTCTCCTCTTTTTTCTTCAGCTAAGTCTAGATTTCTCCCCAGTAACTCGTCATTGTTTTTTGGGGTAAAGGTGCTAGATTTCAATGTGGGGAAGCTGGCCTCGAGTGGGAGTACGACTTCAGCTCCATAAGTCATTGAAAAAGGAGTTTCTCTCGTTGACCGTCGCGGCGTCGTTCGATAGGTCCGTAAAACGTGTGGTAGCTCTTCCACCCATCTCCCCTTTGCATCATCCAACCTCTTTTTCAACCCGCTCACTATGACTTTGTTCACGGCCTCGGCTTGCCCGTTTCCTTGGGGGTAGGCAGGAGTGGAATATCGGTTTGTGATCCCAAAGTCGCAGCAGTATTCCCTGAAGTTTTTACTATCAAATTGAAGACCGTTGTCCGAGATGAGGGTGTGAGGGGTTCCGAAGCGCGTAATAATGTTTTTCCAAATGAATTTCTTGGCATCCACGTCCCTGATGTTGGCCAAAGGTTCAGCCTCTACCCATTTGGTGAAATTATCGGTGCCGACTATTATGTACTGCTTATTCCCTGCTGCTTTAAGGAAAGGGCCGACAATATCAAGACCCCACTGAGCAAACGGCCAAGGGCTAGAGAGGGGGTTAAGGACTCCCCCCGGTTGGTGGATATTTGGGGCAAATCTCTGGCATTGATCACACTTCTTTGCATATTCTTGGGCCTTTCTCTGCATGTTCAGCCACCAGTACCCTTGGGTAAGTGCCTTGTGCGCCAGCGATCTTCCTCCTGTATGACTTCCACAAATCCCCTCACGTAGTTCTTCAAGTAAGGACTCGGATTCCTCTGGGTGTATACATAGTAGGTATGGCCCAGAATAGGAACGCCGGTATAACTTGTAGTCCTCTGACAACCAGAACCGAGGAGCATTCCTCCGTATCTTCTCGGCCTCCAGTTTTCCTTCCAGTAATGTATCGTCTTTGAGGAAGTTCATTATAGGATCCATCCAGCTGGGATTCCTCCTAATCTGATGGATCTGAGCTGTGTCTCTTCTGATTGAACTTGTCTGGCATAAATCCTCAACCAGGATCATTCGTGGCAGATCATGCGCAGAGTACGTGGCAAGAGTGGCCAGCGAATCCGTATGTGTGTTCCTACTTCTAGAAACATGCGTCAAGTTAAAGGATTCAAAGTCTGACTGCAGGCATTTGACTCGACCGAGATACTCTTGCATTCTAACATCTCTAGCTTCTAACTCACCCATCACTTGGCTTACGACCAATTTGGAGTCCTAGAATGCTTCCATTGCCCTTCCGCCCAATTTTTGAACCATCATCATTTCTTGAAGCAAGGCCTCGTACTCGGCTTCGTTGTTTGTAGCTGAGAACCTGAGTCTTATCGATTTTTCAATGGTAATACTTTCGGGCGATATCAGAACTAGCCCGATCCCGGATCCTTTTTGGTTGGCCGCGCCGTCCACATAGACCTTCCAACGCGAGGTTTCTCGAGCTGAGATTATGCCAACCGATTTTCCATCCATATTTTCCCATTGTGTTACTGTTTCCACAGAAGGCTCAACGAATTCTGCGACTAGATCAGCGAGTACTTGACCCTTTACAGAGGACCTAGGCATGTATTTAATATCAAAAGCCCCCAAGAGTGTACTCCACATGGCAATTCTTCCCGTGTAATCGACGCTTCAGAGCACCGATCAAAGGGGAAGCTGGGTTAGAACAATGACCGTGTGTGCCTGAAAGTAATGGGGGAGTTTTCGCGTGGCATGCACTACTGTCAGAATTGCTTTCTCCAATGGTAAGTAGCGCACTTCAGCCTCATGTAATGATTTACTTACGTAATATACTGGTCGTTGTATTTCATTATCATCCCGTATCAGTACCAAGCTTACAGCATGAGGGGCTATTGCTATGTATGCGAACAGTGCCTCGTTCGCCTCAGGGCTAGACATAATGGGTGGTCGCGACAGGTATTCTTTAAGTTGCTGGAAGGCTAGGACACAATCCTCCGACCACTCAAACCCTTTCCACTTATTTATTAAGAGGTAGAAAGGTCGGCATCGGTCTGCAGATCGTGATATGAACCGGTTTAACGCTACGATCATGCCAATGAGTTTCTGCACTTCTTTCGGATTCCGAGAAGCCTGTAGGCTATTAATCGCCTTGATTTGATCTGGGCTTACCTCTATTCCTCTATGGGTTACCATATAGCCTAGGAATTTCCCAAACCAGACCCCAAATGAACACTTGGAAGCATTGAGCCACAACTTATGCTCCCTTAAGACGCCAAAGATGATCTCCAGGTCTTTCACGTGCTTGGACACCACCTTGCTTTTTACTACCATATTGTCTATATAGATTTCAATAACCTTTCCTAGCTGCGGTTCGAACATTCTGGTCATCATCCTTTGGTAGGTTGACCCTGCGTTCTTTAGTCCGAAAGGCATCACCTTATAGTGGTAGTTTCCGACGGGTGTCATGAACGTCGTTTTCTCCTGATCCTCTAATGCTAGTGGTATCTGATGATAGCCCTGGAAGGCGTCCAGGAAGCTCATTCGAGGGTGGCCCACAGTCGCATCTACCACGTCGTTTATCATGTTTGAAATTTCGATTATATACTATTAACCTTATCACACGTGCTTTGCTTAGTATCATATATGTAGGGGAACAATTTGGTGACCCAATCCTTGTTGTTCAAGTCTTGGTCCAAAAAGTCCAACACAATGGATTCTTGTAGAGTATGGACTAAAGAACTTGGTTTAAGTAAGTTTAAACGGTTTGTTGCATGGGTTAAGGGAATACACGAACAAGAACAAATGCCACTGTGTCGAAAGGTCACCAGGAATGATAGAGCTAAAAACTTAATTAATGGATACAAATCAGTGCAATAGGATTCCTCTTAATGCTACAGTATTCTCCTCTTTTTTCTTGTCCCCTTTTCTTGGGGGACTTCTACATATTATATAGGCCCTTTCCAGTCATCTGGGTTTTACACTTGTTGATCATCCAAACCCTCACTTGAGCACCTGTCCCATCAGACACCTCTCTCAGTTCTTTGTGAGTTATAGTAGCCAAGGTTGCACTGTTCAGGGGTCTTCTCCACATTAATGCGGTCAGGAGAGTAGTTGTAATGCATTTAATGTGGTGGTGGCAGCTTTTGCTGAGATATTTCGGGTTTCCTTCCTTTTTACATATTTAGAAGATAGGCTGTAGTGGCTTGGATGTACCTTTGCTCCAGATTTTCAGTATCCGAGGAGAAATTACTCCTCGGACATGTTTTCTTTGCCCCAGCGGGTCTGAATACGGATTGCTTGAGTCACGCTGGCTCCTCGAATAGGCTGCATCCTCGGACAAGCCCAGGGCCCAGCCTGTTATTTTGGGCCGGTCCCCACAATATATTTTTCATTTATCTCAATTTGAGATTTACACTTTTTCTCACAAAATTTGCACATTTAGAACTACTAATATGGTCAAAAATATCATAAGGCTCGCTCTAAAAAATGAAAAAATCCATACAAATATATGATTTAAATACTATTTTAGTATTCATTTTTTAGAATATACTAACATATAACTCATGTAAGCCCATGGATGCATTTAAAATTAAACACAATTTTTATTATAGAATATAAATAATTAGTCAAATAATTAAAAAAATAGCATGTAACACATGCATACGTATATATACATTTAAAATTAAACACAATTTTTATCATAAAAATATAAATAATTAGTCAATTTTTTTAAAGTAAACGTAATTAGTCACATATTAAAATTCCTATCTAAATTTAATACTACTCATGATCATTTTTTTTTTCTAATATTTAAAAAGATAGAACATATGAAGATTTTTGTTGTGTGGTGAATTTTATTGAGTATATGTAATTGGTTTTTTTTTTTTTTTTTAATTTCGTAGTTCATTAATATTAAATTCTTAGTATTTTGTATTCATTAACTCACTTGACACAAAAATTAAAAAACTTAAGTGGACACATGGCACAAATTTAAGTGAATA
This sequence comes from Quercus robur, assembly GCF_932294415.1. Classification (NCBI taxonomy): domain Eukaryota; kingdom Viridiplantae; phylum Streptophyta; class Magnoliopsida; order Fagales; family Fagaceae; genus Quercus; species Quercus robur. The sequence goes on from NC_065539.1 coordinate 17,732,041, forward strand.
ATTATAGTGTGGTTCTCTTATAAATTTAGACACATGACGCAAAATTGGATTTTAATTTCAAATTCTAATTAAACTTTCTCTAAACTTTGCCTATATATATATATATATATATAATGAAGAAAAAAATTTGTAATCCGACATATCCATAAATAACCATAATTATTTAGATCCTAAAATTGCCACCACATGCCTATTGATTTTTTTTAACATGTGTATATTTGCTATTTGGTTCCCTTTTTCCTTTTTTTAGGAGTATTTTTTTTTTTTTTTTTAAAGAACTTTTAAGGCTGAAAACATAAGATTTATGGTTTATAATTTTTAATTTGTAAAATTAAATATACATGTCAAGAGACCTAAAAATAATACCTCGGTAGAATAGCAAAATACAAAATTCTACTATTTCATATATCAAGTTTAATTTCACATACATCTAAATACCTCAATCACTTGTAAAGATTAAGCACTTCCCAAAAATATAAATAAACACAAATAACATGTATAAAGACTCTATTTCTTTCTCAAACATACATTTTAGAAACCCAAATGCTGTTAAAGCATTGTATCTAGTTTTGACAAAGTTGCTGAGAAGTTTAGATTAGATGCACCCAAAACCAAAGCAAATCTCATACTCTTCTTTGTTTCCTCTAATTACTTTTATATCATATATAGCTTATTAAATTAAAATGAATTTAATGTATACTGATGTGTATGAAATATATATATTTTTTATTTAGTTAAAATTAATAAATTTTAATTTTAATTTAAATGCTGATGTGGCATTTTTTTAATGTCAAAATAGATTTTTTTTTAAATTATTATTTTAATGTGTCATCAGTCACGTCAACTTTTTCGGTTAGTTGGGTGACGATAAGAACTTAAATATCACGCGTTAATTGGTTTAGAAATTAAAAATGATAAAATGAAAAAAAAAAAAATCAAAATATGAGGATTAAAAATGCATTTACATCAATTTTATGGTGTGTTAAGATTTGTTCCCATAGGTGTGAAGTTTCTGCACAATTTTTCTTTAAAGAATAGTGACCTAAGTACTGGACTTGATGATATACAAAAGCCTAATAGTCTAGGCATGCTTGGAGGTCTGACATAGACTCACATGCTTTTGGAAAAAAAAAAAAAAAGGTGTGGTGTATTTGTAAATGTCCTGGTGCTTTGATTTTTGTATCATATAGTACTTAGTTTGTCATCATCTCAGGAGAACTAATGCCGGCAAGAAAAGAAAAGGAAAAAAAAAAAAAAAAACACCTATAGACCCGTAAAAGGAAAAGAAAAGAAAAAGAATGTTGCGGTGGATTTTTAAATGTCCTGGTGCTTTGATTCTTGTATCATATAGTACTTAGTTTGTCCTCATCTCAGGAGAACTAATGCCGGCAAGAAAAAAAAAAAATATATATATATATATATATTATATATATATATATATATATATTTATATATGGTGCGGTGTATTAAAGAAACAAAAATATTATGACTATGTGAGTTTGGTGTTAAAAACAGGAGATTATTGTTAGGGTTAGTGAGGAGGCAGAATTTATATAGATAAATTAAAGATAATTCTGAAATATATAAGATGGATCTTTTTAGCAGTTTTTCTCCTGACTAGGTACCGTTACAAATTTTTCTTAAATTATTTGATTATTGAGTAAATGGTAACTGCAAAATTGTTTTGGATGATGTCTAAAGATTTTAAAAGAAGTGTTAGGGAGAAGTTTCTTTTAGTATGGCTTTTAGAGATAAGTAACCTCATCCTAATTGAATTTTATTTTGCTTATATTAATATATTTTTAACTACTGAAAATTGTTTATAATTGTTAGAATTTTCATTTCTATAGTATCACTGATTTCAAGTAAAGGATTATTACAAATATATTTTAATACTGAGTATATGATTTTTATATACATGCTTGAATAAGATATATTTTTGTTAGAAATTATGATTTCATATATATGATTATGGACAATCTAACAATGAATTGATTCTGATACCTAGCCAATGGGGTTATTCATTGATGCTCAGATACTCAAACCAATGAGATTATTCATTGGTACTCTGATATCCAGCCAATGGAGGTTATTCATTGGTATTCTGATACCCAAATCAATGGGGGTTATTCATTGGTACTCTGATACCCGGCTAATGGGGGTTATTCATTAGTACTCTAATGCCCAATCACGGGGATATAGCGTGACCATAGTCATAAGATTGTTAAGAATATGAATTACGTTTGCATATTTGAACTATTTTGAGTCCTTAAAACTACATATGTGATTTTGGAAATGTTTGAGTATTTAAACTATTTTGAGTCACTAAAACTGCTTATGTGTTTTTGGAACCTATTGTAAGTTATAGCTTTTGATAACTGAATATTTTCTAAACCATCTAAAACTGCTTTTGATGTTGTGTTGTGAGCAGGAAAAGAAGTTTAGTGATTTTGGGATTTGATGGTCTTCTAATAGTTTTATATTTATTGGCCAATTGGCATTATGTACATAAGGTTTGGATTTTGTTCCTATTAAATTATTAGAGATCTATTCATAAAGAAATTGTTGAGGTATTTTTTAGGATAAATTTTAGTTGTTATGAAGGCCTTGCACACTTGTAGGACGCTTACTTTATAAGCATGCGGTGGTTGTCATGTACCTCTCTTTATAGTTGAGTTTGGGGCGTGACAATTTTAATGGTATTAGAGCTTAGATTATGATCTTGTAGACTTTATGCTAGGTTTTGATTTAGAATGAAATATGCGCCCTAGGCATTACAATTCTAGTTATTGTTTATGAAGGTTATTAGGTCATAGATAGTGTTCTTTTGATGACTTGATGAGAAGTGTAAGTGAGGTTCCATCATATGATGATTTGTTAGGTCATATTTGAAGGATTTGATATTTATGTCTATGTGGTTATGCGTACGTGACTTATATATACAAAAGGGAGGATTTTAATTGATATACTTCTATGTTCTTATACTAGTATTAAGTGGGTGTGTTTTATTCTTGAAATTTTGTAATTGATCAAATTGGTTATTAAAACTTCTTCTTCTTATTAAAAAGGAAAAGAGAGTGAGAAAAGAACAAGCAAAGGAAATCTTTCTACTGTTTTATGACTGATCTTTTGAAAACTCATTTGATAGTTTTGCCTAATATAAACTTATATATTTTTTGGAACATATATGTTGTGTCTACAATGAATTTTTATTTTAAGAAGTTAATTAACTCGAGCAACATAATTTTAACTATAATTTACTTATTAATTATTACCATAAATTTTTAAGGGGTTTTAGTGTTGGTGTTTACAATATATGGGAAAAGAACAAGGTAAAAAGTAGCTTCTAAACAAGCCCAACTTGTTCAATAACAAATTAACCAAACTTAAACATGTAATTATTTTTGTTGATGGGCCCAAACTTGGTTCTTGTTCGAAATAAAATTAAATGAACAATCTTGAACTCTTAATATTTGGCTTGGCTTGGTTTCGCTCATTTGAAGCCCTAAATTTCACAACCAGTCTACTAGGGATAGTCTAGTTGAAAAAATGATGACCTCATCTTCTTCTATTTCTTTTTTTTTTTCTTTTTATATAAGATAGAAATTCTACTCTAATCTAATTTAAGTGTATATGTATGTGAAATTTCCTTCTGAAAACTTAAACCCCAGCCTTTACCCGCCACACCCCATAAGCACTTATTAAACTGCAAATTAATTATGTCAATGATTACGTCCACAACAAGCCAAATAGGCCTTGATAATGGGTGTCGATTCTAGATTAAGGTAACACTTTTGCTTGATTTATGAATTGTGTGTGTGTATGTTCTCTTTCTTTTATCTTGTTGATATTAAGGGAATTGCCACCAATCATTGATTTTTTAAGGTGTGATTAATTAATCACCTATGTCTAATTGATTTTATAATTTAAGCTATAGGGGGTTCTAACGAATCCTAAGCTAAATTAGGATCTAAATTATGTATCGAACCAAAAGACATGAATTCAAAAGTTTGGTTATTTTTAGTGGAAAGTGTTAGGGACCCCGCAATATCCATATAGAGATGATATGATGTAATGAGCTATGTATTGTATAAGAGTAAAATGAAAAAATTAAAAATAATGCATTAGTCATTACATAAACTTATATATTTTTTGGAACATATATCATGAATACATTTTGGTTGAGCATTAGCTTAATGACATTGTCTAGTGTTTATAATAGAGATACCTAATGTTTGTAACCCCTACTTATATTTATATATATATATATATATATATATCAATCCGTTTAATGAGCTAGATATCTTATAAGAGTAATAAACGTAATAATAAAATAAAAAATGACATTGTAATAATTTACAAAAGTGTAGTACAATTTTTTTTTTTAACTAATTAGGGGGTTATTAGGTAAAATTTATATATAGCTCTTTAATTTTAAAAAAATTATTGGAGTTTGATTTTTCATACGTACCAAACATCATAAAATATTTTAGGAGCATTTTCAAAAATGCAACAAAAAAATAGTAGTTTTTTCTTAAAATATTTTCTAATGAAAAACATTTTTCATCAAAACAAATGCGGTTTAATAGAGCATTTATACATAATCGATCCACAAGAGAACATTAGCCCAAAACCCACCATATACACGATGCAACTAAAAGGTAGTTACATCTGCCAAAATGGAGTGGAAGTTGGTGTTGGCCTAGGTTTTGCAATACTTTCAGAGCAATGCTACAGGCACATAAAATTTTACAATATTTTTTATAATTGTTAAGTTGACAAGTTTTTATTGGCTTTTAATTGGCTCCATTACTGACATCACATTTTGACAATCTGCATACTACATTAGCGGACTAAAAAATTTGTTAAATTTTTTTATGTATGTAGACATTTTCGTACTTTTATGAGACTTATCATTGACTGGGACTTAGACAAACCACTCAATCAACTCTACAAATTCTAAAGACTTGTATACTTAGTGCCCGTTTGTTTCAGCTTTTAGAAGTTAAAACAGGCTTTTTGAAACCAAAAAAAATTAAAAGTATGCTTGGTAAGATTTAAAAGTTGCTTTCTCTAAAAGTGTCCGTCTGTTTCAACTTTTAGTTACTTACTTTCTATTTTTAGACATACTCTCCAATCAAATGCGCCTTCCCATGATAATAAAACTCCAATTTCATGAGTAAAAATGACTTTGTAAATATTTTTTAATATTTTTGCAATTGACCCCAGCTAATATGATTTTGACCCAGCTAATACTCAACAGCCCAACAAATAGTTACCATCACAACGTCCAACTTTTACAAACCCCAACAGGAACAAGTAACACAGCAATGATGCACAAAACATCTTTAACAAGGAAAAAACTTATTACACACTTGAGTGTAAGTACACACAAGTGTCTTGCAACTGGCTTTAACCCACGATTAAACAAATAAATAAAGAACAGCCTTGTTTACGTAATTCTGGCGCCTACTCTTTTTACATTTTAATTACCGATGGAGACATTGCTTCGGTGTTCAAGAAACTCAACAAATTTGTCTATACATCGGTACTGGATGTCTCGGTTTCCGAAAATGTTGGTCATTTCCTTTGCTTTGTCTCTGTAAATCTTTCCCTTCTCATCCTTCACCACCAACCTCAGTGTCTCAGCTACCGAGTCCCTAGTAAATGACCCATCTTGTTCATTTCTAGGTACTTCAATTCCTGTTTGCTTCTCTTCCAAAAACCTTGCGATTAATCCTTGGTCCCCCAAGAAAGGCAACATAACAAGTGCACGTCCAAATTGGAATGCCTCAGTCACTGAACTCCAACCACAGTGTGTCAAAAAACCTCCAACTGACTCGTGTGCTAATATCTTTAACTGAGGCGCCCAACCTGTCCAAACAATTCCACGATCTTTGGTTCGTTCCTCGAACCCCTCTGGTAATTCAACCGAGTCCCCAGCAACACTTCGCTTCCTTAGAGCCCAAAAGAAGGACAACCCAGATTGCTCTAGCCCAAGAGCCAACTCGGTGAAGTCTTCTTGACTTGGTTGAATTTCACTTCCGAGTGCTATATAAACCACAGACTCTTTCTCTTGCTTATTTAGCCACTCAACAATTGTATCCCAAGTACTATCTTCGTTTTCTACTCTTTCTTGAGCCGAGGGTGGCAATAAGCCCACTGGAATCACAGGCATGTTATGAAGCTCACCAAGGAGCTTCACCCATTCACCTTCAGCTTCCATACAGGTTTTAATGGTGAAGGCTTGGGTGCCTGACATCACTGTCATGAGACGAAACATGTCCGAAACACCGGAAGCGTTTTCATCATAGTAGTCGAAGAGTTTCTTCGCTTCAAATAGTCGAAACGCTATTTTGGATGGGAAGGGGACCCATTTAGGAGGGACAATGAAGTGTTCGGGCTCTGAACGTGGTTCTTGGACCTCCGTTATACTCAACTTTGTAGGTACAAAGAAAGATAAGGATGATGCATTGAAAATACTGAAGAAGGCCATGGAGATACGTAGCTTAGTAGCGATTGGTGGTAACCAGTAAGGAGCAAAGTCGTGAATAATCCAATCAGGAAGTGAATTTTCTAAAAAGTGAGATAAAGGTTCTTGGAGACCATCGTGGGCTATCTTAAGGTAGGGGATTATGTGGTGTGGTATGTCCATGGTAGCCTCTGCGTTTTCTGGCAAGTTCTTAACACGGGGTAAGGGAAGTTTCACTAGAGTTATCAAGGGTGTTAAATGTGGAGGGATCTTTGGGAGACGTTCAATGTTTCTAGGGGTGGATATGAATGAAATGCGATGACCCTTTCGGGCAATAAGCTTGCCGAGCTCAAAAAATGGGATTATGTGACCGAAGGCTAACCATGGGAACATGGCTATGTGAAGCTTCTTAGGCTCAGCCATGGAGTTAATGGATTGGTGGTGCTGGTGACTTCTGAGTTTATCTTCACTTTTATAATTAATATTAATTTTGAGGGCGAATGTTCAAGAAACTCGACAAATCTGTCTGCATATCAAATATGGTAGTCAATAGGTTTTTCCGAAAACATTTTCCAAATTTTGGCGTTAATGAATTGAAACTGAAAACAACAAGGCATAAATTGTTTTACAACACATAGCTCATACCGTTGTCTCTACTCCTAGTCCTAGTCATACATAGCCCAACCAAGCCGCCATCACCTCTCCTGGCCCATACACACACACACAATTTCCGTCTATATTGTTGATTGCTTAAGTCTTTAATCTTTTTCTCTCTTCCACTCTCACCACATTGGGTCCGATTGACTGGTGCTAATTGTTAATTAATTATTTTAGAAAAAATTTTACATAACTTTATGGGAAACATAAAAGGCGTTTTAAAAAATGAAAATGCTAAAGGCAAAAATTATTTTACAAACTTTTGACGTGATGAATAGTTTTTGGTAAGTAAAAAAATGATGTTAATAGTGAGTCCAAATAAGAACAGGTAAGGTGGGTTTCAGTTATAACTAAACTCTTTTTTGATACAAGATAAAAATTCTACTCTAATCTAATCTAAGTGTATATGTGTGTGAAAACTCCTTTCTGAAGACTTGAACACCGGCCTTTACCCCTACAAGCACTTATACTTGTGAAGTGGCCATTGCACTAAACTCTTAAGGCTTCACAATTTTACATGTCAGTACTATTTTTTGTATTACTTAGATTTTTTAGTTAAGTTTTTACATTGTACGCAATAGACTCTTTCTCTCTCCCCGATAAACCCTTGGTCCTTACCTGGTACAGTCGACCATGAAGAAGCCAGAATTCTTGATAGTAAAATCCATGTTGCTTTACTCAAAGAAGACCGATCAGGGCACGATTTGTACGAGTCCTCCAAGACCAACAGTCGCACAGCAAATTAAAGGTTTTTTTTCCTCTTTATATTATAGATTTATGTTGCTGTTAATAATTGTTTGATTAAATTTGCTGTATATGATAGTGTATTTTGAAAAAGATTGCCCCCCTTTTTCCACCATTATTTTCTGAAGACATTTAATTGCTTTTGGAAAGCAAAAAGATTTTCCTTTTTAGCAAGATGTTGCATGGTCAACCCAAACTAAACGGTATAGTGAAATTTGAAACCAATTCAATTTTTGTTACGGATCATTTTGAAGTTTTTTCTTCACTTCTGTCAATGTTCAGTTGTAGTGTGCTTAGTTTAGGTGATTTTTTTTTTTTTGGTGTATTCATGCTCTTTTCATTCCCATTTAGAACATGTACACCACGTGTTTGACAAAAAGTCTCACTCAAAATTGAAACTTACCACTTAAATTGAAACTTACCAAATAGTATTGTTTGAAATTCCAACCAATGTAGCAGTAACTTCTTATCACTTTTAACCATTCCTTATTGTACTTCTTATCACTTTTAATTTGATGTAGAAGGAAGACGTAATTGTCTACAAATTTCAAGATTGATTTTATTTTTTAATTCAAATAAATATTTAGGAAAGACAAATGGCATTTTTGCATTTTGCTAATTTGATTGAACAACACAATGATGAACTTGCTATGCTTGAGACATGGAATGTTTAGTGTGATACTGTGTTGGTATATCCATTGATATAGTTTATCTGCTACTTTATAAATTTTGAGTATTCCCTACATTTTATTCATTTTTTTGAGATTCCTAAATAAGAACTTTTAGGGTGGGTGGATAAGGTCCATGTCTCACTGTTCAGGGAAGGAACCAGGATTTGAACTTGGGGGGTCAAAAAAATTCTTTGTTTGAAAATTTTTAGAAATTGATATGTCAATAGTATAGGTTGGCAAAGTTGCATTATCAGTATTGGTACTCAAAAATAATTTGTATATATATTTTTTTGGTAAATAAATTGGACATTGTAATTGACTTTCCCATAATCTATGCATCAAATAAAAATCATTTTAATTATAGAGATTTATAATCAATACTTTTGTAGCTCAATTGACAATTTCTAGTATTTTCTACAGAGTAATTCTACGGTACCCCCCCAAAAAAAGAGGGGGTACGGTATCCATTAGAAAGTAACCTGCTATACCAGGTTACTTTTTTCTCACATTTGACGGTTCCATTCTCACATTATGCAGTTCCAATATCACATGTGACAGTTCTTTTCTCACATTTGGTGGTTCTCTTACTTTTTTCTCATATTTGACGGTTCCATCCTCACATTGTGTAGTTTCAACATCACATGTAACAGCTCTTTTCTCACATTTGGTGGTTCCCTTACTTTTTTCTCATATTTGACAGTTTCATCCTCACATTGTGTAGTTTCAACATCACATATGACAGTTCTTTTCTCACATTTGGTGGTTCCCTTACTTTTTTCTCACATTTGAAGGTTTCATCCTCACATTGTGCAGTTCCAACATCACATGTGATGGTTTTTTTCTCACATTTGGTGGTTCCTTTATTTCTTTTTTCTCACATTTGACAGTTTCATCCTCATATTGTGCGGTCCCAACATCACATATGATAGTTCTTTTGTCACATTGGGTGGTTCCCTTACTTTTTTCTCACACTTGACGGTTCTATCCTCACATTGTGCGGTTCCAACATCACATATGACAGTTCTTTTGTCACATTGGGTGGTTCCCTTACTTTTTTTTCACACTTGACGGTTACATCATCACATTATGCAATTCCAACATCACATGTGATAGTTTTTTTCTCACATTTAGTGGTTCCCTTACTTTTTTTTTCTCATATTTAATGATTCTATTCTCACATTGTGTACTTCTAACATCACATGTGATAGTTTTTTTCTCACATTTGGTGGTTTACTTACTTTTTTTCTCACATTTGACGGTTTCATCCTCACATTATGCGGTTCCAATATCACATATGACAGTTCTTTTGTCACATTGGGTGGTTCCCTTACTTTTTTCTCACATTTGACGGTTCCATCCTCACATTGTGTAGTTCCAACGTCACATGTGACAGTTTTTTTTCTCACATTTGGTGGTTCTCTTACTTTTTTCTCACATTTGACGGTTCCATCCTCATATTGTGCAGTTCCAACATCACATGGGATAGTTCTTTTGTCATATTTTGTGATTCCCTTACTTTTATTATTATTTTTTCATATTTGACGGTTCCATCCTCACATTGTGCAGTTCCAACATCACATGTGACAATTCTTTGACCTTACGATTTTGTAACCTAAATGACCCTGAAACCTAAAAATGACCGAAATGATCTTGTAACCTAAAAAATAACTGAAATACCCTTAAAACCTAAAAAACGACAGTAATACACTTGAAACCTAAAAAAATTACCAAAATGCCCATAGAACCTTGAAAATGACCGAAATGACCCTAAAACCTAAAAATTGACCGAAATACCCTTAGAACCTAAAAAATGACCAAAATGAAACCTAAAAAATGACTAAAATGACATTGTAACCTAAAAAGTGATTGAAATACCCTTAGGACCTAAAAAAATGACCTTAATGCACTTGAAACCTAAAAAATTACTAAAATACCTTCGAAACCTAAAAAATGATCAAAATACACTTGAAACCTAAAAAATGACCGAAATGGCTTTGAAACCTAAAAAATGACCAAAATACCCTTAGAATCTAAAAAATGACTGTAATGCCATCGGAAAAAAAAATAATTATAAAAACACCGAAATACCCATATAACTTAAAAATTACCAAAATGATGTCGAAACCTAAAAATTGACCTAAATACCCCCAAAACCCTTTAAAATCACCAAAATATTCTTAGAATTTAAAAGCTTATCAAAATACCCATAGAACCTAAAAAAGACCAAATGACCCTGAAACCTAAAAAATAACTGAAATATTCAATTGTGATGAGTTATGCTCAGATGATTCACAAATGAATTTTGATCTTTTTCTTAGAGATGGAGAATTGGAGATACAAAAATAAGGTGGTTTTGTTTCCACCTCTTATAGTCTTCCTTGTTTGACCACTTATTGAATAAATTTACATAATAGAGCATTAGTATTGATGGAGGCAAATTTCTAAAATGCTAAATTTACTAACCAAACATAACAAAATGCTCATGCATTAGTGGAAGCAAAGCCAAATTTTTTGGCTTTTGAGCTATGGTGCACAGCTTTCTTTGCATGTGCACTGTAGCTCAGATGCTTAAGAAAAAAAAAACAATATTTTTTTAAAAAAGATATATTATTTTATTGTGTTGTTGGTGGTGGTTGTTGTTTATTGTAGTTGATATATTATTTTATTGTGTTGAATACTAAAATAAAACCACTAATGTTGGGTGCTTTGTAAAATGAAATGGTAAACTAGATAAAGTAGCTTTTTGTGGTACTAAATTGCTAAATTTTTGGCACCACTAATGCTGATGCTAAGGGCGTCTTTTACATAAGTATTGTTGCAGCACAAAGGTAGAAAGAGCTTTATAATTAGTCATTTTTTCATATCAAAATTCAAGGCAATTTCTTTTTCTTTTTTTATTAATCTTTCAGTTCTCCACATTATATCAGGGTAATTTGTGTTTTGCATTACCACCCTAGCGCATCAAATGAACTGAAAATTTTGTTGAAATGCCTTATTAGCCTTAGCATTTACAGAAATCTAAAAACACCTCAGCTTAGTTCAAGACATCTACCCCTATTTGTCAAAAGAAGAAAATTGACTATTTTATAGTTGAAACTAACTAGATAAAGCTTCTAACTGCAAGACAATAACTTCTTAACACATATATCACTTTAGTGCCGCTTGACTCCCTAAGTCATTGCATGTGTGATCGATCTTCTGTGATTTTCTCTTGCAACAAACATCTATGGACAATCTGAGAAACAAATGTCAAAGAAAAATAAGAAAAGATCAAATTAAGAGTTAGAACCAATTTTACATTGAATTTTGATTAAAAATATTTCTAGATTTGATTAAAGCTGTTAATATATATTAGAATTGACATCCTCAAACAAGTCCAATTGTCAAGCACAAGCTCATGACAAAGAAAACCAATGCTATGCTTCTGCATTTGGTTGTTGCTGGAAGGTCTAGGTAACTTGCAGCAACATTCATTTCTCAATCAAGTAACATTGCACTTTTTCTACATAGCTCACTAAAATGAGTCAAATGGAAGTGTCATTACCAACAAGTTGAGAACAATGCGCATATATGAAACTTTTCCCATTTTCTTGACAGTTTTTATATTAGGATAAAACTTACCTAAATCCTTACTTCATATCCAAGAAAGTAGGAAAACATTGGACAAAAAATTGAAAAGAGACATCGAAGAATGCTAGGAATAACTGAACTCATGCAAAATTGATGCATACCCCAAATGCAAAGAAGTGTCTGAATGTTCATTTTCCTCAGATGCAAAGGTAGAAACAACTTTTGAGCCTGAGAGTAAAAACTTCCTCTCCAAAGGGTTGAATTCAAGGAAAGGTGACTTGCAGGTTCGCCGTATTTCATCAAGCTTTTTATGATTTGAACATGAAAAATGAAGGCAATAGATTTTGTTTTATGCAAAAATTATTGTATAGAAGAAATGGTTTTGATCTCACCTTTTTGCTCAGAGCCTCATTCTCTAGCAGGGCCTTTTGTTCCTAAAGGTAAATAAAGCCAAAAAGAAGATAAAGGACATACCAAAGTTATTTATTTAAAAATGGAATGGTAATCCAATGAAACATGCTCATTGGGTTCTACACTACTATTTTCATTAGCCTAAGTCTGTTTCTTGCTTTCTATGATAATACAACCATGGACACTTCAACAGAAGATATCATTTACTTACTAACTCCCTAGTAAATGCTATGCCAAATTGCACCCCCACACCCAAGAAAAACGTATGAATTCTTTAAAAAAATTTCATCTTTCCAACTTTGGTCAAATTATTTCAAACCAGAATTCCATATTTTCTTTTATGTGATTTCAGTTGAGCCTATATGTTCACCATCACCACATGCGAGCAAACTTTAAGTGTGCTTGGGTGGAACCAATACATAAGCTATACTAATTACTATTCCCGAATCCCAATTGAGTTCTCAAACACCAAAAGAATGATTTTTAAAAATAAATCTCCAGATTGATATATGACATAACCCAAAAACAGATCTTACTAAAGAGGTTATAAATTTATTTTACTTTTTCATACCAAAGGGAAACATTCAAAGGCACCCTCTTTTTGGGCCTTTGCTGGTTGGACCATGTTAGTGACCTACCAAGTTAATATGTGAAAACTTTGTGCTCTATAACTAAAAGGGTCAATCATAAACAACCTTTTGTAGAAAGAAATCCTTTCTAATTGTTGAGACCCCCTTTTTTTTTATTGATCCTAATCAAGATGCTCGTTCATAAAAGCAACCAAAAGACAGAAAGAAAAAAAATTAAAGAGAATATTTAGTTTACCTGTATTTTGGACTTCTTAAGTTGCTCCAAAAGAACTTCCTCCTGCAATATTAAATTTTAAATTAAGTCTTGTGGAAGAAGCCACATAATCACCAAGCTTTATTAAATTGAAAATTGGTTGCCATTTTGCTAACAATTGAGGGACTAATTACAATTTGGGTGATCGCCTATATGAAAGAAAGCAGATCTTCTATATATACATGTAAAACAATTCAGATTTTTCTTAGAAATCGGTAGAAATTTCCATAGTTTTGGTCTCTAAAACTTCCGGTTTGCAATTTCTTACCCAAAAAGAAAAAAAGTTTGTATTGTAAGATTTGGACCGAAAATAAGAAGGAAAAGAAAAAGATTGACGTTTTCCAGAAATCCAAATCTTCCATTATGAGTAATATGACCCACAAAAACTAGGTTTGTTTGACAATTAATATAAGCCATATTGTGCCACTTAACAAATAACAGATCAAGGAAGAGTAAAAAACAAACCCAAAAATTAAATTAAAATGATTAAGTAAAAGAAAAAAATCTAACCATTCTTCATGACTCAATGAAGGTCATGTAGGTGTAGGATTTGATCTTTCTAGGTTCCAGTGACTTCAACCAATAGAGAGGAAAATGATTAAAAATCAAAATCTTGATTTGAATACCAAACACAGGAGCCATGAAGGTTTGAGAGAGGCGGCTAGACAGAAGAACCATGATCTCTCTCAAACTCTTTGTCAAAAGAAGAACTTTGTTTTGTTTTTTTGGGTTTTATACAAAACCTAGATGATCGGTAGCAGGTATCTTAATAAAATTAAATAAACGGACCAGATTAAAATAAGCAAGATCTATGGCTAAGAATTAAGTGGGTACCGTACCCCCTTATAAAATAGGGGGTACAGTAGAATGACCCTTTTCTACAAAGACATATTGGTTAAAATCCCCCCTTCTTTTTGTTATAACTATCAAATTATTATAATAAAAAAATTATAGGAATTTATTATGGATTTAAAGATACGATTGTAAAGAGAACTGAAAACTTTTCTAATACTAATTATAGCAACGTTTTCCTTTAATTTTGCAAGAGTCATATATAAATGATATTTTATATTTAATAACTTAGGTGTGTCCTGAACTGTCCATAACACATTAACCTATATTAATAACTACATGTTAATCTGTCCCCTCGTTCTAAGTTCTAAGATAAGGTTCTTCTCTCTCTCTCTCTCTCTCTCACACACAAAAAAAAAAATCTATAGTTGAATTGTCCAACCTCACTAGTCACGCACCCCAACGTAGAGAAAAAGAGAGGAGGAGAAAAGATTCGATCAAAGAAGGAAGAGGAATCCATGAGACCATCTAAAGGTTTTTTGTTATCCGGTTTTGTGAATTGTCTAAGGGATAGTCTTAAGATTTTTGTTTTTCTTGGGGAAATGGAATGCAGGAATGGTCAAATTAGTTTTCTGTTTTGATTTCATGGGTCAGTTTGAAAAGTATTTTGAGGGGGGAATACAAATTTCAGGGACAAGTCTTTGGTTATTCCAGCCCACATGTAAATCCGTCTCTGTCACCGTATATATTTTCTTTATTAGTAACCAGTTAATTCAAGTATTTGCAAGCATAAGAGCAACCGCACCCGTTTGTGCAAAATTTTCAACTATTTTGTAAGAAAAATATACATTTTCTATTTTACACATCCACTATTACAAAATATCCACATTAGTTTATCTATTCTATCATCTATTTTATTTAAATAATAATATTTCTTTAATTTTTTATTATATCAAACAAACCACTACCCACATGGCCCCACCCACTTTTTTCTTTCTTTGTTGTGAGAAGAAGACAGATGAGAGAGCAACTTGACGGGGAGAGAGAAAAAAAGAATAAAAAAATCATTTGCACATGAACAGTAAATATATGCACGGTCACTATTCAATTGCAAAGTAGTTTTGTATATTTGCACATTTTTACAAGTACTAATGTGAGTGTTTTTTGTGTTAAAATGTGCAAAATTAAGCACTTTTTGTATTTTGCAAATTTTTGCAACAATTAATGTGGTTGCTTTAAGATATATTGAAGGAAAAAATAGGTTTGCTTTGTTAGTAGTAGTAATCTCTTATGTATATTTTCTTTTTCTTTTTTCCAAGTGATCATAACTTTAAACGAAGTAAAATTTAAAAAAAATTATTCAGTTATTCCGTGCATTGCATAAGTTAGTGACTAGTTATGAGTAATGTTAAGATCGCAATTTTTGCTACAACTTTGTCACAACTTATTCACATAGCGAGTTATGAGTGGTGGTGGACCCATTACTTTTACTCCACAACTTACAACTTTGCCACAACTTATTCACATAGTGAGTTTTGAATAGTAGAGTTGTGGATCCATCACTTTTTCTCCACTACTCCACTACTCATAACTTGTCACATGTACAAATTATGGCAAAAATTGTAATACTAACATTTTTCCATAATTATTGTTGTTAGACCAAAAGTTGTCACTAGTTTTACGTTATTGCGAGTGGCATTTATCGGATCCCAAAATTATTATTTCCTCGGCCCACATCCTAGCGTGGTGGAAGCACTTTTTTTTAAGAAAATTAATTATGAGTTTGATAATTCAGCCAAAAAAAAAAATTATAGTCCACGAGACACTATTCATATTTGTGGTCGGATCCCTTTCACCTCCCTTTCTATGTAATTAGGGATGACAATTTTGCCCCGCCCAGCTTAACCCGCCCCTCCCCGTTTCGCCTCGCATAGGTTTTTCCCGCCCCACAAAGGTGGTGGGGCAGGGATGGAGCAAGATTTTAGTCCCGCACCACAGGACGAGGCAAAGATGGGTTTAGACTTTTTAGACCCACCCCGCCCCGCTTGTCCCTGTCCCCATCCCCGCCCCACCCCACATTGCTAAGGGTTATAATTGTAAATTTTTCATACCCTAAAACCCTACTATTTAAACAAACATATCAATATTAACTTATTTTATTCTACCTAATGTAATTCTTTGTCTTTATTTTGTTATGTGTTATACTATGAGGTTTTTTTTTTTTTTTTTTTTTTTTTTGTGATTGTCTTGTTAAACACTTGGATATATTATTAATTTTTTCTAAAAATTGATTTGATTTGATGGGATAAATTTAGCTGTAATTTCAAGTATATTTTTCTAAATGAAATAGGTTTCTTTAAAAAAATTGTACTAGTTGTAGGGAAAATTTACAAAAAGTAGAGTTTTACGGGATGGGGCAGGGCTTCGCGGGGCCCCAAGAGGTGGGGATGCGGCAAGATAAAACCATGCAGGACCGGGACAAAGAGCCCATCCTTCTGCCCCACCCTGTTCCATTGCCATCCCTGTGTGTAATAAATTTTCCTTGAGGTTGAAAAATATTTTCCATCATAAAATATCTTATATCGAAACAAATGCAGCCTAATAGAGCGTTTGAGCTTATCCTACCCACAAGAGAACATCAGCCCAAAACCCACCATATGTACCAATTAACCAAACAATAATATCTGCCAAAATGAAGTGGAAGTTGTCATTGTTAACACTATTATAAAGGAAAATTTATTGTTTCACACTTCCTGGACTACACTACTTCACACAATGTTCACAATTTTTCAAAGCTAAGTATACACATGTTTCAAAAATGTCCACACTTTAAAATATCTTATATCGAAACAAATGCAGCCTAATAGAGCGTTTGAGCTTATCCTACCCACAAGAGAACATCAGCCCAAAACCCACCATATGTACCAATTAACCAAACAATAATATCTGCCAAAATGAAGTGGAAGTTGTCATTGGTAACACTTTTATAAAGGAAAATTTATTGTTTCACACTTCCTGAACTACACTACTTCATACAATGTTCACAATTTTTCAAAGCTAATTAAGTATACACATGTTTCAAAAATGTCCACACTTTACACATGATTTAGAAACTGTGTAGATACAGTTTAGAAGTTAAAACTAAAAACAATCACAACCCTAAAGGAACAACGATGCTCCAAACATTTTATAAAAAAATTAAAAAAAAAAAAAAAAAATCTCATAACGGTTGAAAAAAGAGAGTAACTTTTGGCGAGATTTTACTTCCTTTTTCACCTTTTAATTATTGATGGAGAGGCTCAGAGGCTGTGGTGGTGTTCAAGAAACTCCACAAATCTGTCTGCATATCAAATATGGTTGTTAATACGTTTTTCCGAAAAGACGTTTTCCTAATTTTTGCGTTAATGAATTGAAACTGATCTAATAATTTCAGTTTTACATGAAAACAACAAGGCATAAATTGTTTTACGCCTCTCAACCCCACATTGACATAGCTCATACATACCGTTATCTCTACTCCTAGCCATATATAGCCCAATCAAGTCGCCATCACCTCTCCTAGCCCACACATGACACAACCACAATTGCCATCTCTATTGTTCATTGGTAAGTCTTTTATCTTTTTCTCTCTTCCACTCTCATTCGCAATCCTTCATTTATTTCTTTCTCTTTAATTTCTCTATCAATTTTTTTTTATATAGAAAAATATCCTCTTATGAGTGTTAGGTTTTAGCATCCATTATTTTACATGAAAAGTTTCCTTAAGATGATTGTTACAAAAAACTTTGGTGAATTCCATTCACATATCTTAAGGTTTGGACTAATCTCAACTAGGTCAATTTTTATTTTTTTAATAGAGAAAAATTACTAATCGAATAAGTTTTGAAAAATCTTGAACCTGATTGACATTAATTCAAATCTCATGATACGTTAACAAAATTTTACCAAAAAAATTAATTATTTTTTCTTTTCCTATGAAAAAAATTCCAAATAATATTTTCTAAATTAATATCTTTAAAGTATTTGTTAATCTTTCCTACTTTACATCAATACCTATAATTAGGGGTGTTTACCAAACTACACAAACTATAAAAACCACACCATAACTGCCCGCAAAATAGCATAACTGCACCGCACCACAAGTAATAGTGCACCACACTGCAAAGCGCAGTGCAATTTGCTGTTTTATAATAATAAAACCGCACAAACCGCACCCTCTCTATATATTAATATATTTATTTTTTAATATTAAATATATTATTAATAATTTAATAACCCTAGTTTTTTTAAAAAAAGTTTAATAATCATAGTAAGCGTTAATTAGAAAAGTCAGAGCAAAATAAAGAAAAACTAGCTCAATAGTTTAAAACTTGACCAAAAAAAAAAAAAAAATCAGTTTAAGGCTAGGCAAGAAAGCCAAAAATTTGAAAAATATGTTGACTTCAAAATGCATCTTATACACTGCACCACATATGTGACCGCAAAAATGAAGTGCGATGCGGTTATGATTTTGGTTAAACTCTAAATCACACCATACCACACCGCACTGCACCGCACATATGACCACAAAAAATGAGGTATGATGCGGTTATAATTTTGGCTAACCTACTACAAAATGTGGTACTAAAAATTGCCCAAAAACGCACCATACCCTAAACACCCCTACCACAATATTAATACAAAAAAAAAAATTCCACATTTTTAAAAATAAAAAACTAGATGTATAAAAAAAATAAAATAATTAAAAATTTTTGAGGAAGTTAGAGTATCATTACCCTTTCTTTCTTTTTCACATTTTTGCATGTCGTTCAAGAAATTCAATAAATTTGTCTACATATCGATACTGTAGGTCCGTGTCTCCAAATATGGTAGTCATTTCCTTAGCTTTGTCCCGGTAAGTCTTTCCCTCCTCTTCCTTCATAACCAGCGTTAGTGTCTCAGCTATGGAGTCCCTGGTAAATGACCCATCTTCCTCATTTCTAGGAACTTCAACTCCTACCAGCTTCTCTCCTAAAAACCTTGCGATTGGCCCTTGGTCCACCAAGAAGGGCAACATAATAAGTGCACGTCCGAATTGTAAAGCCTCTGCAACTGAACTCCAACCACAGTGAGTCAAGAATCCCCCAACCGACTCGTGAGCTAATATTCTTAACTGAGGTGCCCAACTTGTCCAAACAACCCCCCGACCTTTTGCTCTTTCCTCGAACCCTTCAGGTAGCTGAACCGAGTCCCCACTGGCCGAGTCACTTTGCTTCCTTAGAGCCCAAAAGAATGGCAACCCTGATTGCTCTAGCCCAAGTGCCAACTCAGTGAGATCTTCTTGACTAGGTCGAACTTCACTTCCGAGTGCTATGTAAACCACTGACCCTTTCTCTTGCTTGTCTAACCACTCAACAATTGAATTCCAAGTGCTATTACCTTCACTGTCACTGCTCTCTTGGGCCGAGGTTGGCAATAAGCCCACAGGAATTACAGGAATGTCATGAAGCTCTCCAAGGAGCTTCACCCATTCATTTTCGATCTCCATGCAAGTTTTGACAGCCAAGGCTTTGGTGCCTGATAACGCGGTCATTAAACGAAATGAGTCAGAAACACGGGAAGAATTTTCTTCAAAGGATTCGAAGATTTTCTTCGCCTCATACAACCGAAACACTATTTTGGTTGGGAAAGAAACCCATTTGGGAGGGACCAGTAAGTGCTGGAGCTCCGTCGGTGGATCATGAGCGTCTTGATTTGTTGGTCCGAATAAACATATTGTTGATGCCTTGAAAATACTGAAGAAGACCCGGGAGATGCCTAGCTTAGTAGCGATTGGTGGTAACCAGTGAGGGGCAAAGTCGTGAATAATCCAATCAGGAGCTGAAGATTCTAAAAAGTGAGACAAAGGCTCTTCGAGACCATCGTGGGCTAGCTTAAGGTAGGGGATTATGTGGTGTGGTACGTCCATGGTAGCCTCTGCGTTTTCTGGCAAGTTCTCTACACGAGGTAAGGGAAGTTTCACTAAAGTTATCAAGGGGTTTAAATGTGGAGGTATACTTGGGAGGCGATCGATGTTTCTTGGTGTGGATATGAATGAAATACGATGACCCTTTTGAGCAATGAGCTTGCTGAGCTCTAAAAATGGGATTATGTGACCGAAGGCTAACCATGGAAACATGGCTATGTGAAGCTTCTTACGCTCGGCCATAGAGTTCATGGGATTGGTAATGGTCTTCTGACTACTCCGTTTATCTTCTCACTTCTGATGCTCTGCTAAGATAGAAAAAACTAGAAGAATAAAAATGGCATAATCGTCCCACACACTGTGGGGTTGGTTTTATGACTTTTTCGATGGCATAATTATTGCTGTTGCAGGGCGAAAGCATGACGTGCCCTGATTTTGGGCTTTTGTAGTCATTATTGGCCACTGAGGCAAACACACGAGCGGATGTCGACGATATCCAGTAGCACATACCTAAAAATGCTTTAGGAACGCTCCATGTAGATGGCAGGCCTTGTTGGACAATAATCACAACATGTGTGTGTTTTGGGTGGAAGTAAAAAAAAAAAAAAATCGTCATTCAAGAATCAAGATTAAGGAATATGTTAAGATTAAAATTAAATTAATGCATAATAATAAAATTAGTATCTATTCAGTGTCAAATAAAATTAGACGACAGATGAATTCATTCATGTATCAAATAGAGTTTGGTATTTCTTTAACATGGTGAAAATCAGATTTAATTGATTTTGTATTAACTTCCATGGCAACTTCCCTTCGATACTAGTAACTTCAAACAGTCAACAGATCACAACCCAGACGATATGCATAGCCCTTTCTTATAGTCCACCACAAGGCTTCTTTAAGGTGTGGGACCCGATGCATCGTAAGGATTGTCGGTGGAGGAAGTTTAGGTAGGCATAAATGCATAACAATTAACGATCATCACAAAATTTATTCAACGAGCCAGATCTGGAGGAACTTTAGGTAGGCAATCAATATTTCGAGGTGGGTTATTAATTTGTGGCTTTTTATCCCAGCTTTATTTTGGATAATTTAACTTTTAACTTTTTGAAAATAAGTTAATTTTAAACTATTTACCTCACATTATGCAAATAAACTATAGAAAATAAGTTATTCTCAACAGCTATAGCATGAGAAAATGACGATGCGAAGTGTATTAACATCGGGCCACAAATTCCAACCCCAAAAACCATATTTTTATTGAGCCTCAACAATATTAACTATACTTAAACTATTAGATAATTAAAGTCGGCGATAACTTCACAGTTATTATCGCTATTACAGAACCATACATGAGATTTTCGCTTTATGCGGCTTCTTTATGGCCATAAATAAATCTAAGGACCGAGTCCGTATTATTTATTTTGATTTATAAGATAAATGGGTTCAAAATAGAGTAAACGGCCCCAAATTCGACCACTTAAATTTTTTATATTTTATAATAACTAAAAAAATGACGTCTGAATTGATCTTATCCTTTATTTAATTAATAATTAAGAAATAATTATTTGCTGAGTAATAACTTTGGGTCTTTAATAAAATACTGCTTGTAGAAATATCGATAACCCGTTGTTTTCAATTTTGAAAAAAAAAAAAGAAATTGTATTATTTCTTTTCTTCTTTTTTTTTCGTTCCTATTCTTCTTTCTTTTCTGAAAAAAAGGGGGGGGGGGGGCTTATTGAATAAAGGATTATTTTGTTTCTGACAGTTATTTATTTAATCGGTGAATAGGAGTATACTCTGGATAGGAATCGTGGGGAGTACAGCCTAATCATTTCTACTAACTTAAAGCCTCAATCCGTATTCTTTTTATATTACATGTAAATATCCTTGGGGATAAATGACACAATCTCTATTACTAATCCTTTACGTAATTTGGCATTTCTAACCATCCACTCATTTTTACTAACCCCCCGCTTTATGGTAACAAACATTAGTGAAAACGTAATACGGTTGATTCTTTGAACCCGCTTCAAGCTAGGATGACATGACCAATCAACCAATCTTGGGGTAAATGGGCTCTTCTTCTTCTGTTTATTTACGCTTAACCCTTTTTTAATTCTTCTTATACATTGAAGACGAGACTTAAGAATTTTACTGCGAATATATAATATTTTATAATTATATAGCTGTTTTCTTTCACTCATACAACTATCTAATTTAATTCATTAATCCGAATAATGAATAAAAAGATGAGGATATCTATTCAATTCATTCTAACCCTTTTTCTATAAAGACTAGAAAGAAATAAATAGGGAAAATTTTATCTTTCAACGAATCGCACATAAAGATATTGCTAATACACATAGAGTTAATGGTATTTCATAACTAATCGATTGAGCAGCAGCTCGTAGACCACCTAAAAAGGAATATTTATTGTTTGAGCCATATCCTGAGATAAAAAGTCCAATGGGAGCAATACTTGAAACCACAATCCACAAAAAAAACCCCGATATTGAGATCGGCTAAAACAAGGTGATAGCCAAAAGGAATTATTGAATAACTTAGTAGAATTGCTATAACTGCTATGGATGGTCCGACACTGAATAACCGAGTATCTCCTCTAGATGGAAGAAGATTTTCTTTGAAAAGTAATTTTGTCCCATCTGCTAGAGCTTGAAGAACTCCTAAGGGACCGGAATATTCGGGTCCAATATGTTGCTGTAGCCTTGCGAATATTTCTCTTTCTAACCATACAATTACTAGTACGCCTATTGTGATTCCTAATACAAGAGTCAAAATAGGGACAAGCACCCATATAATTCCATAGACCCCTTTTAAAGATTCCACTCTGTAAAAAGAATTGATATCTTGTACTTCCCTTATATCAATTATCATTTCAACGATCAACTTCTCCCATAATGATATCTATGCTACCTAGTATTGTCATTATATCAGCCAATTTCATTCATTTAACTAACTGAGGAAGAATTTGCAAATTAATAAACCCAGGTGGTCGAATTTTCCATCTCCAAGGAAAACCACTCTGATCCCCTATCAGAAAAATTCCCAATTCCCCTTTAGGGGCTTCAACTGATGAGAATCAACAAGCATTCAAGGATCCATTGCATGTTCCAGTTTGGCTTATTACTAAAACAAGATCCAAGAAGATCAAAGAAGCACTTAATGGGTTGATTCAAGAGATTTGGGCTGATTCTAATGCAGGAAATTCCAAGCTTGGCCCAAAGGAAGATGAAGGAGTAATAAATTTAATCTAAGCTATTGAGGGTTGATCTAACTTGATTAGGCATGATTTATGGCATGAATCAATGGCTAATTGACTTTCAGCCTCCATATCAGTTAATAGACACTTTTCTTATTCTAGAGCTTCTAATTTCAGACCAAATCTACCTTAATTTTAGGCTTCTATTATTTAGAACGTTTTTTAGCTATTTTCCTATTTTGGATCTGCTAATTTCAGACAAAATCAACTTTTATTTAGGGTTTTATTATTTAGTACGTCTTTTTTTTTTTTTATATTTTTAGTCAAGACATATAAATAGCATGCACTCATTGTAATAGGGAATGATTGAATAAAAATCAGAAAAAAGATGAGGCTTTGCTCTTCTTTTGGTTCTTCAAGAACTGTGAACTTATCAGAGATTCTTCCTTGTGGCGTTCAAACTTTATACCTTTGGTTCGTGATTCAATTATAATCATTGGGTCAAGGTGTTATACTTATACCTTTGGTTCGTGTTTTGATTATAAACGTTGGGTCAGGGTTTCTATCAAAAATCTGAATTTTAGCTTTCTTGGGCAAGTATTCCAATATTTTTGTTGGGTCTCAAAGCGTGTCGATTGAGGTTCGCATCATTTGGTATCAAAGCATAGGTTCTAAAATCAGTTTTCTATCCCTTTATCTTTTGTTTCCTGTTATCGTCCTATCTTGTTCCTTTTGTGTTCTTTATTCCTTGTTCTTATTTTGTGACAAGCACAAGGTTAAAATCGTGCACCAAGCTCCCAAAAAAAAAAATTTGAAAAAAAAAAAGAAGAGACTTCAGAAAAGAAATAGAAAACAAAAAAACAAAAAACAAAAATATTGTTTGTAGTTTCAATTCACTCAGACCAAAATATTATTTTCTTTTGTCCTCTTCCTTTGATTTAGTGTTTCTATCATATTTTCTTGCCATTGGTATTAGTTTAAATACTACAAGTTGAATTTCTTGATCAAGTTTATTAGTTTAAGCAGAACTGAAAAGGAGAAGCTACGAGTGGAAAAAGGCAAGAGAGTGTGAGACTAATATCGGGAAAAAACCAATTTAAGAGTGAAACACGAGTGTGAGTGACATGATTTGAGTGCAAACACGTGAGGGAGTGTTGTGAAGAATTATTTCTAACATTTCTTTGTAGTTTCAAAATATGTCTTCCAGGGATGAAACATCAAATAGGGAAGGAAAGGAGGAGTCATCCCTCATGTTGCAGGCTATGCAACAATAGTTTGAGCGCATGAACGTGGTGCTTAATGATATTCGGGATCGAATGGATAGGCAAGACGCTGTTATTGCTTCTTTGCATGAGGAGCATCCCCAAAGAGCCCCTAATGCTAGAAGGCAAGAAAGGCGTGCACATGTGGATGATTCTGATGCCTACCATGAGGATGAGTTTGAAGATGAAGAGGATCAAGTTTCATTGAACAATGAGGGCAGGTTTGCGCCAAGGGGAGAAAGGCATGGTAGAGGTTTCCGAAGAGATCCAAGATGGCAAGATGGGACTAACAGAAACCTACGAAACATCAAAATGAAGATACCATCATTCCAAGGGAAAAATGATCCAAAAGTGTACTTGGAGTGGGAGAAGAAGGTGGAGTTCATCTTTGAGTGCCACAACTACTCCGAGAAGAAAAAGGTAAAACTAGCTGTGATTAAGTTTACTGACTATGCTCTTATATGGTGGGATCAACTTGTGATGAACAGAAGGAGAAACTATGAAAGGCCTATTGAGACGTGGGAGGAAATGAAGGCCACCATAAGAAGGCGATTTGTCCCTAGTCACTACTATAGGGACTTGTATAAAAAATTACAGAGCCTTACTCAAGGCTATAGGAGCGTGGATGACTACCACAAGGAGATGGAGATTGCCATGTTCGGGCTAATGTAGAGGAGGATAGAGAAGCTACTATAGCAAGGTTTCTGAATGGGCTGAATCGGGACATTGCCAATGTGGTGGAGTTGTAGCACTACGTGGAGTTGGAGGACATGGTGCATATGGCAATAAAGGTGGAACGACAGCTTAAAAGGAAAGGAACTCGATCGTTTCAAAATCCGGGCTCCTCTACATCATGGAGGTCAAATGGGAG